>NC_079499.1:65742103-66448839 GCF_030052815.1 Hevea brasiliensis | reverse complement strand
GAATACGTCGAGAAATTCCTTAAGCAGATCGATCATATCTCCCAATTCGTCACTCTCCACTACCTTAAGTTCCCTTCTTACTTCTTCCGTGCCTAAGTTTATTGTGCGCGTTTCATCTTCACAAGGCACGAGGGAGGGTTCATCTTTTTCATTGCTTTCCTCTGTAAGGTCTTCCTCAGAATCACTTGAAGTAATGGCAGTTATGGGGATTTCAAAATTAACCAGAGGAATTTCTGAGTCTATTGGATTATTAGGTGTTAATTGATGAATTGTCCTGAAGGAATAAAGAATAGAACATGTTATAAGGATGGAATTAAAAAGGAAAGAAAAAGAGTATTGGATTAAAAATGCGCTATTAATTCATTAATGTTAATGCCATAAGAAAAGGTCCATTTACAGTATTACACTTGTCACCATGGACAAAGTGATCAAGTGTAGATAACCAGAGGTACTTTACTCGAGATTGAGTACAGGGATATCCTCCGTTGTCCAGTTGTCAAGCTCCTGCTCTTCAGCCATTGGCCAAACTAGGGCCTCATACAAGGAATCCAGTTGGATGACATCTATGGATGGATCATCAGGTGATTCTTCTGTACTTGCCGGATGTTGAAAGACCGGTTTAGTGAAGATTTCCGTAATTCTCGAGACTAGTCTTATTTTTCCCATTTGCTGGTCGAACCTCTAATCCCGAAGCATTTTCCTCATCCGGAACCGCCCATCCATAAGGGCATCCTCCTCATACCCCAAACCATAACGGCCTATCTTCTGAATGGCCGGTATAGGCTCGACAATTGTAACACCCCTAAGTTCGGTAGTGCGTTCTGCTGTACCGGTGACCAGTGTTGCCCGGACAGCTAGGATGCTTAGAACTACACTTCAATATGAGTGAGGAGACATAAAATAATGAAATACAAGAAAAGAAAGTACAAGAAAAACAAAGGAAAAATGATAGCAAAGAAATGTGATCAAGTTAAGCAGTAGGAAACCTAGCGATGGGTGACCGCCAGGAAAGTCACGGCGTGGACCGTTGGTGGCCTAGGCTGCGAGGAACCACGGAAAAACATTTTAGGACATAAATAGAACCTTATGGAAGTATTAATCTCATTAGAAAGATTAAAGAAAAATTAAATAATTAGTACATAGAATAGTGAGAAATTGAAAAACAGACAAAATACGATGTTACCGAAAAATCGAACGAATCTGAGGGCATTATGGTCATTTGACACCCCGAATTGTCTTTTGACCTAAATGTCCATTAAAAATAAATAGTATTACACTAAGAAAATAAAATGAAAAATTAAATTGGTGGTACCTAAAATAAATAGTGTAAAATCATGGGTTAATGTGGAATAAATGCACATTTAGCTTATTATATGATTAAATGACTAAGTGGACCACTAAAGGATTAAATTAAACATAAAATGTGGCTGATGTAAGGCCACTATACCCATCAGAATGTTCATCTTCCTCATTTCATAAACATTGCCGTGAATGGAGGTGAGAGGAACTCCATAGCCATTTTTCATGCAAGCTTTCTTAACTCTCCATTTTCAACTCCAACCTCTTGGGTTCCTTCATGAAACTTTGTCTACACATCACAAGGAAGATATTGATACCAATTTTGAGAAGTTTGGTGAAGGCTTAGCAAGTTACAATTAAAGGTAAGTTTGCATTTTTGAGAATTTCCTTGTTAAACTTTATGTTTATGTTATGGGTGTTAGTTTTGTGAAGGAAATTTTGAAGTTTAAATAGTTATTGAGATAGCCATTTTTGGACAGCCATGGGTCACGTTTTTGATGAGGTATTTGTGTATATAATTGATGAGAAATAATGTTAATCATGGTGATTTAGTAACCTAGTGATTTAATGCATGTATATATGGTGAATGATGCACTTGGATGGGAATTGGTAACTTGGACAGCACTTTGATGTTGAAGGACAAATTTGGGCAGCCTTGGGGACACTTGAATAAATGTGTATATTCATGGGAGTGTTGGCAGAATTGTGGCATTAAGGAATGAAGGATATGTGTATGAAATTATTGTGTAAAGTGTATGTGAGAATTAGTGGTGTTTAGGTGTGTATGTAATGGTATTGAGATATTATAAATGTGAATTATATTTGGTGTGTTGAGGGTAATGGTAATCTGCCCAAAATAATGTTAATGTAAAGTAGATTATACTGTGGTTAATGCACCAAAACAGATTGGTAGGGAAGTGAACCAAATTGCAAGGTATATGTGTGTTTGAAGTGGGGTGTGAAATGCATATTGAGGGCAGTGTACATTTTAGCCCATAACCTGAAATGTGTAACCTCAATTGGTATGAGACCAATTTGACGTGAAACTAGGCACAAAATGTGCCAACTTTCATTGAGAGAACATACCAAAATTCTGCTTGCAAGGTGATGTGAAAAATGACCAATTCGGATTAGGTACACTTGAGACCTAAAAACTGACCATTTGGGCAGCAGTGAATGTTTAGGCCATAACTCACTCAAAACAGGTCCAATTGACCTGAAATTTTAACCATGAATAGTTAAGACCCATACCTACAAGTCTTATGAAGACACCAAAGCCCAGAAATGACCATAAGCAAGTCAAAAGCTTGCACAAGTTCGGGTCCAAAACTGGCCGAACCAGAGTTGACCAAATTGACCTAAAATTGACCTAAAATGGTACCATTTGACCAGCAATAGTATAATGACCATAACTTGGTCTACTTAACTCGGATTGACCTGAAATTTTGCCCCGCGTGCAATAAGACCTAGATCTACAAGTTTGTAGTTTCGACCGAGACTCGAAAACCGAGGGAACTAGATCGTCCGGTTAGGTCAAACCAGTGTCCCGGAATCCAGCAATTTGCATTAAAATGCACTAAGCAAGGAAATGACTTTGGTAAAACATACCAAACCTAAAACCTTATCGAATGTGACATATTAACGATACTAAAACCTAATGTACCTAAAACGCAATGAGGGCCGGTATATTAGGTGATTAAGTGAATAATTGAGTTCAGTGCATTGTTTACCAAACACCATCGATAGAGACAGTTTAATTTAGTACTGAAACACTTCAAATTGTGTTTCTCAGTTAACAAGGACTCAGCAAAAGGGAAAGAAATACTGAGTCAGGACCAGGAGACAAATATCAGAGGTTTGTGCACAACGACTATTTCTTTTGAATTTTTCAATTGAAATGAATTATGACTATTATACATTATTATTTTAAATTGTGTTTGTGCACAACGGCTATTGCTTTTGAATTTTTCAATTGAAATAAATATTGAATATTTGTATATTATTGTTTTAAATTGTGTTTGTGCACAACGACTATTTCTTTTGAATTTTTCAATTGAAATGAATTATGACTATTATACATTATTATTTTAAATTGTGTTTGTGCACAACGGCTATTGCTTTTGAATTTTTCAATTGAAATAAATATTGAATATTTGTATATTATTGTTTTAAATTGTGTTTGTGCACAACGACTATTTCTTTTGAATTTTTCAATTGAAATGAATTATGACTATTATACATTATTATTTTAAATTGTGTTTGTGCACAACGCTATTGCTTTTGAATTTTTCAATTGAAATAAATATTGAATATTTGTATATTATTGTTTTAAATTGTGTTTGTGCACAACAACTGTTTCTTTTGAATTATTTTCAATGGAAATAAATATTGACTATTTGCATATCATTGTTTTAAATTGTGGAAATGTGTTTGGTGGACACTTATTGATTGAAAAACATTGTGAATGGTTTGAAACTGAGAAAAAGTGTTTGAATGGTATTTGATGGATACTTATTGATTGAAAAGCACTGTAAATGGTTTTTGTGAAAATTGAAGTGAATTACGAATTGTGTTGCCATTTTGTGAATGAAATTATAACTTTGGAAATTTATTGGATTCTTACGGATCATTTGAATAAAATGTTTGGAATTGTTTTGACTCACAATTGGCATGACACTGATAATATGTTCCTCCTCCATTAATGGGGTGAGTGTGATTATTCCTCCCTCTTTGACTTATCAGTCTGGGGTGAGTATGATTATGTTCCTCCCTCTTTGACTTCCAGTCTGAGGTGAGTGTGGATGAGTACTCATTAGATAGCTAGCTTCCTCCCTCATTGATTTCGATTATTGGGGTGAGTATGTCTTGTCGTGGTGTACAACACGGCATATATGGAAAAAATTGTGTCATGACTTAAATTGTGATATTGATTGGCAACACTGTATTCTCCAGTTATTTGATCGAATGGTGTTATTGATTTGCAAAACGATATTATTCAATTATTTGATCGAATTGTGTTATTGATTTGCAAAACGATATTATTCAGTTATTTGATCAAATTGTGTCATTGATTGGAAAAAACTGTGTTATTCAGTAATTTGATCAAATTGTGTATGAATTGGCAATACGGTATTCTTAAGCTATTTGACTAAATTGTGTTATTATGAATTTTGATAATTTGTGAATTGGAGTTTAAATTCCTTATGACATTCATTGTCTTGAAATCAACTATGGTTTTAAGTATCCACTAATGATATGATTTATGAATTGTGATTTAAAATTGTATTTGGTTAATGTTGTGCACCACTGAGACATTGTCTCAGCGATAGCTTTATTCTTGTCAGTAGAGAGATAGACAGTATCAGACTAGGCCGCTAGTACCACATGATGAGAGATTTTGGGTATAGTGAGTATACCATATGTGGCATTTTGTAATTGTAATGTATATTCACCGTATGTGTATTTTGTTCTTGGTTTTGGCGATTGTAAATTTAAGTTTTATTATAAAGTTGTAAAATAATTATGAGTTATTTGGCTTATAAAAATTGTGTTATATTTTTGTATCTTAGTCTTTAAAAATCACTGTGGATTTGACTTGAGAAATGTGTTGTGTTGATAAAAATGTTGGAGTTGAGATTTGAAAATATATTGAAGTGCTTTTTACAGTTTTACAAGAACTGCTTTGTCCAAAATACAAATGGCACCTTGCCAAAATTTTCTGAGATACTCCAAATAAATCAAATGAGTTAGTTGTTTCACTTGATTCACCAAAGTCTTTCACACTGTAAATAGTGCTCACCACCGTAAAAGAAGAAAAGTTTTAAAATCCCTTGTAGTGTATTTAATGGATTATCGATGAAGCGGAGTTGGTAATTCATTAGGTATACTACGGATCATGTTATGCCTTACGAGGGGTAGAGTGTGACATGTTTTAGTGGTATCGAGCAATGGTTTTAAAGTGAATTTGAATCGTGAATTTGAAATCTTTATGTCGGTAACTACAATCGCTCAAATGTTTGATACATACAGTACATTACATTATAAATATGCACTAACGGGAGGAAATCTCCTTGTATTATTGTACAGGAGGTCAGGGAAATAAATTTTGATGCATTAGTGACTAGTCCTTTAGGATAAGGATTGTGATAACAAGTGAAATTAGTTTTGGAAGAGTTTATCGGCGAAAAGTATTTGCTGACACACCATAAAATTATAAGCTAATTGGCGAGCCTACTTAATGTAAGGCAAGAGGACGTAAATGTAAGATGCAGTAATGGAATTGCTCTAGATGAGGGCAAGGAGGTTACTGTTAGAAATTGCTAATGGATATTGTAATCAGAATAAGATTCGAATATCAGTGAATTCAAAAAGAATAAAAGATAACAAAGTTTGATCTATTGGGATGTATCGTAGTAACTATGCAATGTTCTTGATGTTTATACTGTAAGCTGCAGATTACAGTACTGACTTGAGATTATTGTGTAGAGCTGCGTACTACCCAATAGTACACCTAGATAAGAATAGTTGCCAACGGCATCTATTTTGGTATAGTTATGCCATGACAGAATTTAATTGTTAGAAATAAGTTTGAAAATCCTACTTAGGGATCTAAAACTCAAAAGTTAAAATATCGAAAGGTTATAGTTCAGTACAAAAGGAAGTAAGTTATAGAATATTGACAGATAAAAAGAGTTATGAAAGTAGAGAATTGAACAGTTGATTCATGTGTAACAAAGAAATATTACAAATGTGAGGAAGACTATGGACTAGAATGGTCAGAGGACCAATGACTGATGAATGATTCTAACATGACCTCAAGGGTCATTCAAGGAGCAACGTGAACCGAAATATTAGACAACATAATAGTAAGAGGAGATTGGGGTTATCCAAGCAAATTAAACATTGTATTAGATTGTTAAAAGTCTTACGACCATATAGAAAGGAGAAAATAAACGTATGACTATTGTAAGATGGCTATTGGGTAAAAATTTCGAGACGAAATTTATTTAAGGGGGGGAGAATTGTAACACCCCTAAGTTCGGTAGTGCGTTCTGCTGTACCGGTGACCAGTGTTGTCCGGACAGCTAGGATGCTTAGAACTACACTTCAATATGAGTGAGGAGACATAAAATAATGAAATACAAGAAAAGAAAGTACAAGAAAAACAAAGGAAAAATGATAGCAAAGAAATGTGATCAAGTTAAGCAGTAGGAAACCTAGCGATGGGTGATCAGGGAAGTCACGGCGTGGACCGTTGATCGCCTAGACTATGGGAACCACGGAAAAACATTTTAGGACATAAATAGAACCTTATGGAAGGATTAATCTCATTAGAAAGATTAAAGAAAAATTAAATAATTAGTACATAGAAAAGTGAGAAATTGAAAAACAGACAAAATACGATGTTACCGAAAAATCGGGAACGTAACCCGAACAGGGGCATTATGGTCATTTGACACCCCGAATTGTCTTTTGACCTAAATGTCCATTAAAAATAAATAGTATTACACTAAGAAAATAAAATGAAAAATTAAATTGGTGGTACCTAAAATAAATAGTGTAAAATCATGGGTTAATGTGGAATAAATGCACATTTAGCTTATTATATGATTAAATGACTAAGTGGACCACTAAAGGATTAAATTAAACATAAAATGTGGCTGATGTAAGGCCACTATACCCATCAGAATGTTCATCTTCCTCATTTCATAAACATTGCCGTGAATGGAGGTGAGAGGAACTCCATAGCCATTTTTCATGCAAGCTTTCTTAACTCTCCATTTTCAACTCCAACCTCTTGGGTTCCTTCATGAAACTTTGTCTACACATCACAAGGAAGATATTGATACCAATTTTGAGAAGTTTGGTGAAGGCTTAGCAAGTTACAATTAAAGGTAAGTTTGCATTTTTGAGAATTTCCTTGTTAAACTTTATGTTTATGTTATGGGTGTTAGTTTTGTGAAGGAAATTTTGAAGTTTAAATAGTTATTGAGATAGCCATTTTTGGACAGCCATGGGTCACGTTTTTGATGAGGTATTTGTGTATATAATTGATGAGAAATAATGTTAATCATGGTGATTTAGTAACCTAGTGATTTAATGCATGTATATATGGTGAATGATGCACTTGGATGGGAATTGGTAACTTGGACAGCACTTTGATGTTGAAGGACAAATTTGGGCAGCCTTGGGGACACTTGAATAAATGTGTATATTCATGGGAGTGTTGGCAGAATTGTGGCATTAAGGAATGAAGGATATGTGTATGAAATTATTGTGTAAAGTGTATGTGAGAATTAGTGGTGTTTAGGTGTGTATGTAATGGTATTGAGATATTGTAAATGTGAATTATATTTGGTGTGTTGAGGGTAATGGTAATCTGCCCAAAATAATGTTAATGTAAAGTAGATTATACTGTGGTTAATGCACCAAAACAGATTGGTAGGGAAGTGAACCAAATTGCAAGGTATATGTGTGTTTGAAGTGGGGTGTGAAATGCATATTGAGGGCAGTGTACATTTTAGCCCATAACCTGAAATGTGTAACCTCAATTGGTATGAGACCAATTTGACGTGAAACTAGGCACAAAATGTGCCAACTTTCATTGAGAGAACATACCAAAATTCTGCTTGCAAGGTGATGTGAAAAATGACCAATTCGGATTAGGTACACTTGAGACCTAAAAACTGACCATTTGGGCAGCAGTGAATGTTTAGGCCATAACTCACTCAAAACAGGTCCAATTGACCTGAAATTTTAACCATGAATAGTTAAGACCCATACCTACAAGTCTTATGAAGACACCAAAGCCCAGAAATGACCATAAGCAAGTCAAAAAGCTTGCACAAGTTCGGGTCCAAAAACTGGCCGAACCAGAGTTGACCAAATTGACCTAAAATTGACCTAAAATGGTACCATTTGAACAGCAATAGTATAATGACCATAACTTGGTCTACTTAACTCGGATTGACCTGAAATTTTGCCCCGCGTGCAATAAGACCTAGATCTACAAGTTTGTAGTTTCGACCGAGACTCGAAAACCGAGGGAACTAGATCGTCGGTTAGGTCAAACCAAAGTGTCGGAATCGAGAATTTGCATTAAAATGCACTAAGCAAGGAAATGACTTTGGTAAAACATACCAAACCTAAAACCTTATCGAATGTGACATATTAACGATACTAAAACCTAATGTACCTAAAACGCAATGAGGGCCGGTATATTAGGTGATTAAGTGAATAATTGAGTTCAGTGCATTGTTTACCAAACACCATCGATAGAGACAGTTTAATTTAGTACTGAAACACTTCAAATTGTGTTTCTCAGTTAACAAGGACTCAAAGAAAAGGGAAAGAAATCGAGTCGGGACCAGAGACAAATATCGAGGTTTGTGCACAACGACTATTTCTTTTGAATTTTTCAATTGAAATGAATTATGACTATTATACATTATTATTTTAAATTGTGTTTGTGCACTGGCTATTGCTTTTGAATTTTTCAATTGAAATAAATATTGAATATTTGTATATTATTGTTTTAAATTGTGTTTGTGCAACGACTATTTCTTTTGAATTTTTCAATTGAAATGAATTATGACTATTATACATTATTATTTTAAATTGTGTTTGTGCACAACGGCTATTGCTTTTGAATTTTTCAATTGAAATAAATATTGAATATTTGTATATTATTGTTTTAAATTGTGTTTGTGCACAACGACTATTTCTTTTGAATTTTTCAATTGAAATGAATTATGACTATTATACATTATTATTTTAAATTGTGTTTGTGCACAACGGCTATTGCTTTTGAATTTTTCAATTGAAATAAATATTGAATATTTGTATATTATTGTTTTAAATTGTGTTTGTGCACAACAACTGTTTCTTTTGAATTATTTTCAATGGAAATAAATATTGACTATTTGCATATCATTGTTTTAAATTGTGGAAATGTGTTTGGTGGACACTTATTGATTGAAAAACATTGTGAATGGTTTGAAACTGTGAAAAATTGTTTGAATGGTATTTGATGGATACTTATTGATTGAAAAGCACTGTAAATGGTTTTTGTGAAAATTGAAGTGAATTACGAATTGTGTTGCCATTTTGTGAATGAAATTATAACTTTGGAAATTTATTGGATTCTTACGGATCATTTGAATAAAATGTTTGGAATTGTTTTGACTCACAATTGGCATGACACTGATAATATGTTCCTCCTCCATTAATGGGGTGAGTGTGATTATTCCTCCCTCTTTGACTTATCGATGCAGGGTGAGTATGATTATGTTCCTCCCTCTTTGACTTCCCAGTCTGAGGTGAGTATGGATGAGTACTCATTAGATAGCTAGCTTCCTCCCTCATTGATTTCGATTATTGGGGTGAGTATGTCTTGTCGTGGTGTACAACACGGCATATATGGAAAAATTGTGTCATGACTTAAATTGTGATATTGATTGGCAACACCGTATTCTCGATTATTTGATCGAATGGTGTTATTGATTTGCAAAACGATATTATTCAATTATTTGATCGAATTGTGTTATTGATTTGCAAAACGATATTATTCGATTATTTGATCAAATTGTGTCATTGATTGGAAAAAACGTGTTATTCAAGAATTTGATCAAATTGTGTATGAATTGTATCTGGTATTCTTAAGCTATTTGACTAAATTGTGTTATTATGAATTTTGATAATTTGTGAATTGGAGTTTAAATTCCTTATGACATTCATTGTCTTGAAATCAACTATGGTTTTAAGTATCCACTAATGATATGATTTATGAATTGTGATTTAAAATTGTATTTGGTTAATGTTGTGCACTGCGAGACATTGTCTCAAATGATAGCTTTTATTGCCGTCGCAGTAGAGAGATAGGCAGGCGAGACTAGGCTGCTAGTACCGCCAGTGAGAGATTTTGGGTATAGTGAGTATACCATATGTGGCATTTTGTACTGTAATGTATATTCACTGTATGTGTATTTTGTTCTTGGTTTTGAGCAGTTGTAAATTTAAGTTGTATAATAAAGTTGTAAAATAATTATGAGTTATTTGGCTTATAAAAATTGTGTTATATTTTTGTATCTTAGTCTTTAAAAATCACTGTGGATTTGACTTGAGAAATGTGTTGTGTTGATAAAAATGTTGGAGTTGAGATTTGAAAATATATTGAAGTGCTTTTTACAGGTTTTCTGAAGAACTGTTTTGTCCAAAATACAAATGGCACCTTGCCAAAATTTTTACAGATACTCCAAATAAATCAAATGAGTTAGTTGTTTCACTTCAGTTCACCAAAGTCTTTCACACCTGTAAATAGTGCTCACCACTGTAAAAGAAGAAAAGTTTTTAAAATCCCTTGTAGTGTATTTAATGGATTATCAGTAGACGGAGTTGGTAATTCATTAGGTATACTACGGGATCATGTTATGCCTTACAGAGGGGTAGAGTGTGACAACAATCCCTTGTAATGTGGCGCCTAGGCCCTTACCTTCTTCATACCCGCTTCTTGACATTACTTTGGCCACCATAGCCATGGCCCCCTCCTTCCCAGTATCTTGCAATTCAAGGGCCTGGAAAGAACTTTCCAATGACTCCTCGGCTGCTTCCACATAAGGGAGTGATTGCGGCTTGGTGACCAGTATGGCCTCTTCGCCTCTCACCGTGATGATTTTGCCGTCCTTAATGTATTTGATCTTCTGGTGCAAAGTCGAAGGAACAGCATTCGCAGAATGGATCCAAGGCCTCCCTAACAGCATGGTGTAGGCTGGCTCAATGTTCATCACTTGAAACGTGATATTGAAAGTACATGCACCGACCTGGATTGGCAAGTCAATGTCCCCCAGCACCTCTCTCCTTGTTCCGTCAAAAGCTCTCACCACCATAGCACTTTGACGTATGTCTGATTGGTCAACTGGCAATCTAGCCAAGGTAGCGCTAGGCAGTACATTGAGGGCTGATCCGTTATCGATGAGGACCTTGGCCACTATACAGCCTTTACATTTCACCGTTACATGCAGAGCTTTATTATGCCCTAAGCCTGCAGGGTCTACCTCCTCTTCAGAAAAGGCTACAGAGCTGGATGCCTGGATTTGTCCCACTAACTTCTCAAACTGCCCCGGAGTAATGTCAGGGTTGACAAAGGCCTGATCCAGGATTCTCTGTAAGGCTTGTCGGTGCACTTCCGAACTCAAAATCAGCGATAACAGCGAAATCCGAGCGGGTGTCTTTCTCAACTGTTCCACCACGTCATACTCGCTCTGCTTCATTATTTGGAGCAACAGTTCTTCATCTTCTCTATGCTCAACAGGCTCTGCTTCCCCTGCTTTCTCAACCTCCTCTTCCGTGTTTCTTGATGACTCTCCCATCTTTACTTTCCCTTTTCTCTTTTCTCTTTCCTCGTTCCCGTAACACCTCCCACTTCGGGTTATAAACTCGACTTCTTGCTCAGGTGGAGAGGGTTTTATTGCAATAACAGGCTGGGGACTTGTTTGGGGAGTAATGCTGCTGGCAGGTCCAGCATAAGTCATCCTGAAGTGCTCGTGAGGAGCGAAACATGGCTTTGGTGGTGCCGGAGGTGAGGCAAGGCTAGGAGCGGATGTGCTGCTTGACGCTCCCTGAGTAAAAACTTGGAAATTATAGTTCCAAGGGACAGCATGAGTGTTGGTGATGGGAAGTTGTGGCGGAGTCTGAATAACTGTTACTGGTGGTGAGGCTACTGGGGGTGAGAAGGTGATTCTGGGCTTGGAGGTAGAAGCAGTTTGGCTGAATCTTGTGGTGTTCACTTCCCCTTCCGTTTTTGACCTCTTCTGACATCTCAAAACCTTAAAAGACAATAAGTTCCGGACCTCTTGCCTGAACCCCTCACAGTCTCGCAGCTCATGATCAGCTGCCCCTCCATGGTAAGGACACCCCGTATTCTCCTCTAATCCCGTTGCCTGGGGGCAAAGGTGACCCTCTCTCACTGATATGGCAAAAATTTCTTTGAAGTAAGGGACCAACTTGTCCACTTCCGGTGTCGATCCTTCTCCCTCGGACTCAATCATATTTACACCACTACCCGCATTATGGTTGGGCAGTGGATTTGAGGTGACATTGGGGAGGGAAGCATTCCCCTCAATCTTCAACCACCCGTTCCGGATTAAAGCGTGCACTCTCCCTCTGAGTGCCCCGCAGTTATCGGTTGAATGCCCTTGTGCCCCTCCATGGTACTCACACCGGGCAGTGGCATCATACCACCTGGGATACGGCGGCTGGATTGGGTCCAAAGGGACTGGTACGATTTGGTTTATACCGACAAGGTATCGGTATATTTCACTGAGAGGGAGGGGAAGGGGTGGATCAGGATTCCTTGGAGGTCTCGGGTTATTTTGTGGTGGTCGTGGTTGAGTTGGTGGAGGAGGTGGTCTTGGTTGGAAATTTGTGAGTGGGGCGTATTGTGGGCGTGGTTGTGGATAATTAGGGAAAGGAGGTGGAATGTTGGCGATGGTTTGGCCATGAGAGGGGGAATATGGCCGGTAGTTATTTTGGGGAAATTGGGGGTAATTATTTGGACGGGTGACAGAGTGTACATCACCTTCCTTCTTCTTGCCAAAATTGGCGGGCTTCTTCACAGGGTTTTCAGCCAACTCCTGTAGTCTTCCTATTCTCAGATTAGCTTCAATTCTCTCACCGGCTTGGATGATATCTGAGAAGCTATTGGAAGTATTGCCAATCATCAGGTTGAAGTAGGGAGCCTTCAATGTTTCGATGAATAGGGAGCAAAGTTCATTGTCGGTCACTGGAGGATATACTTCTGCAGCCTTCTCCCTCCATCGTTGGGCGTACTGCTTGAAACTTTCCCGGTCTTTCTGTACCAGGTTCTGGAGGTCCCTCCTTGTGGGTGCTGCATCACAATTGAATTTGTACTGCTTAAGAAAGGTATCGGCTAAGTCCTTCCAGGAGTGCAGCTTGCTCCTGTCCAATTGTATGCACCATCTCAGAGCTGCTCCGGAGAGGCTCTCGTGAAAGAAGTGAATGAGAAGTCTATCGTCTTCCGTTAAGGCAGACATTTTGGCAATGTAGGTTGCCAGGTGGATGCGGGGATCCGAATTTCCGGTGTACTTGTCGAAATCCGGAACCTTGAATTTGGGTGGTACCACCACATCTGGCACCAATCTCAGTGACGACACATCGACTGAACCATACATGTTCAGCCCCTCTATTGCTCTCAGTCTTTCTTCTAGGGCAGATAGTTTCTCGTTATCTCTCGCCCTATGTTCTCCTTCCACTGTATGATATGCTCCTCCAACTGGGAGCTGAGGGGTGGAGTAAACTGGAGGGATCGGGATTGAATGGTGAGGCTCGGCATTTGAGACGGCCGGGTAATAGGAAAAAGGTGGGTCATTATTTATGGTCACCGGATTGACAGTGATTGTCGGGTCCGGAATGGGAGACTGAAAGGTAAAAGAGGTTGAAGCTTGCTGAGGATCATTTGTTGTAGGAGGCGGAGGAGGTAATGGTGGGCTAGGTTCTGAAGTAGGTTTGTTCTGAGACATTTCCTTCATTAGTCTCATAATTTCAGAAAGCTGATCTTTCAACTCGGAGACCTGCCCCTGTAGGTTCTGTACTTGCTCCTGATTTTCCATTATCTTCCTTGTTCGAGATCTTGTTAAGTACACTCGCTTGGGTTGAACCGTGTGTTTGGTCAGACTTGCCTTGTTTGAATCAATATTGATTTCCTGTGAGGAATAAAAAAAATTTAAATGAATTTGAGTTTTGCAAAGAAACTAAAAGCCCTTGTCCGGACGAAGGATACAGTGGCGTTTGAGAGCCAGGTTGGAGTCTGCAAAAGGATAATCGCCTCAACTTTATCATGGCATCGTGCGATAGTCTGATCGTGAATGACGGGATTGAATGCGCATTTATGATACCTGTCCATATAGCGCATTTCAATTTTTCACATAACCCTAGCGAGGAAGTTCCTACGGGAGTCATACTATTCATTCACAAATTTTGCTGAACAATGGTTCAAAAATCACTTCATTAACTGAGTAATTTGCACATCGTATTTTTTACATTGGCCTAGGCTCTGGAAGATTCTTTATAATAAGATGACATTTTCTGAGATACTCATATAACCTTTCTTCTTGCTTGGCAGGGTCGAACACTTTCAGAGCATACTCGGATTCAGGTAATAGTTCCTTTTTTCCCTGTGCTATCATCTTCTCCAACTGGTCCACATTTTCTTTCAGTCCTTGATAGAGGGCAGCTTGTTTCTCTTTCTCTTTCCTTTCTTTAGCACACTCTTTCAAGATGTCGTTGATGAGGAGTGCCTGTTCTTTTAATTCAAGCTTCTTCTTCTTGTTTTCCTGTTTATACTCTTCAACGAGTACCTCTTGGTACTTCATCCTTTCCTGAAGCTTACTATTCTGCCCTTTCATTTCTTTGACCTCAGCTTGGAGAGAGTTTCTTTCTTTTTCCCACTGTACCTCTTGCTCTTCGAACCCTATCCTTTCGGCCCTTGCCTCTTCCTTGAGCTTTCTTACCCTTCTCTTAAGTTTCTGCTGTTGGTCCTCCAATTGTTTCATTCGTTCTTGCAGCTGTGAGTTCTCGGTATTTGCCTTTTGTAGCGAGTCAACCAGGCGATTATCAGCTTCCTCTAATAGGGCGTCTTGGCGAGGGTTGTCGTCCTTGAATTCTATGGTAGAGCGTTCTTGGTCCCTATCAGCTCTCCATTTAAGGTAATCGTCCGAGGCACTCGGGCCTCTGGGTGATTTCTCCATTAGAGTGATGTTTTCCCAGGACTTGCGAGCCATTTTCAACCCTTCTTCTTCCTTGAGCTCATGGTAGAAGTGACCTTGGTGGTATTTTTTAATGTTGAACATGGACTGTGTTGAGCCAAACTGCCTCATTACCAGTGCTGGAGTGTAACTTGTATACCCGGTTATTCCAATTAGGGATACCGACTGAATACCTCCTGTACCAATCAAGACGGGTTGGCTTGAGACAGCTTCCTCCAACAGTAATCATGGCTATTGAAACTCAGAATCCGTTCCCGCCACTGTTTTTCATTCTTCGGGCTGATCACTAACCGGGTCATCTTCTCAATGGGAGGCTGGTCAAGGTACCAAGTCAATCCTTTTGTCTCCTCAGGACACATGTGGCTGATAGTCCAGAGGTATAATAACTGAGAGCAACACTTAATGGACCCTTTCCCCTGTTGCCTGCAGTAAGTTAGGGTTAACAAGGTTTCGGCAAGAATTGCTGGTATCGGATTGATCCCCTGTCTTTCTACTGTCCAAAATACCTCCACTGCACTGCAAGTGATGATCCTCAATGGCCCCGGGAACAGGATCAGACCATAGATTCCCAAGGCGAGTGCCATGGAAGCTTGATCCCACTGTTTCTCTTGGAGGTAATGATCTAACCGCTTCTCAAGGTACGTCCAATACCATCCATGCGTGTTCCCTTTGACTGTTTCTCTGGACTTCACTTCTTCTGGGGGAAAACCCAACATGTGTGCCAATCGTTTCCAGGTCTGTCTATGCTCGAGGTGTAAGTAGATCCTGTTCTGCAAGGAGTATGGGATCCCCAGCAATGCCTGATATTCTTCCATAGTGGGGACCGTGTCAATATCATTGAAAGAGAATACTCCGTACTTAGGATTCCAAACCGACAACATGGCTTTTAATGCCGGGATTTGGACCTTGACTTGCATTAAGGTTGTAATCCTTCCGTACTTTTCTTCAAACTGTACCTTGACCTGATCGGGAAGCGACCTCCATCTACTAGACAGACCCTCGAGGTTGTTCATTTTGACCTCTATTTTATCCAAATCCAGTGAAGGTAGCGAGCTAGCAGGCGCCTCGAAAGCATCATTTTGGGAGGGTACCGGACTATGAGCCGATTCAGACCAAAGTTTAGCATTCTGAACCTTTTCTGCCGACTGACTCGAGGATGCCATGATAAAAATGATGCCTATCCTTCTACAGACCCTTGATTTGGTAACGCCTGCGGAAAAATTCGTTAGTAAAACAAACTAGGGTAATTTTGAATCATACTGTTGACAGGGTGACACGTACACATTTATCAAAGTAGGAAAATGTGTAGGTGTTTCAGTAGAATTCAAGATTACCCTCACAAAATGAACGAAAAGGAAATCAAAAGAGAGCAAGGTAAGAGTAAACATGTCCCTTTTGTCCTATAATAGGGAGACTCCTGATACCGGATAAGCGCTACCTATTTGGGATAGTTCTATCTTATGAGGTAGTTTACTACAGCTTTCAACTATCGTGATGGTTTAGCTCAGGATCTAATTTTTCTAATAGCCACAGGTTCCCAAATTGCCCCTACTGTAAACAGTAGAGCCCCATTCTACCCCCATGATATTGTCGGGAAAATTCCACGGGTATCACGGTAAATAGAACGAGTTTCAATTTGAGCAGAAGCCTTCACGGATACTAACGGGGTAAAACCCACGGGTACCGCTACATGACCCCCTCCTACTTTCCTAAAATGGTAAGAAAGCCCGGGTTAGGACCATAGTGGGTGAGGATATTGTGTAAGTGTTCAGTGTGTGAAGGGACACTTTTACCTCTTCCCAATTCAGGGGGATTTTATTTTTCCATTTTTTCTTTTCCTTTTTCTTTGAAATGAAGAGCACTGTAGGAGATAGAACAGGCAAAACAAAATAATTAGTAGCAATAATAATTAGCATATAAGACATCGCCGAGTGAGCCCCTCTACATATAATTTGATCGGACAAAAATTAAGCCTACTTTTGGACCTCTAGACTGGGGGTTGGGTCAATATATTTCCCCAGCGGAGTCGCCAAGCTGTCGCAATGGGATTTTGAGGTCGCCCGGACGATCACTCACCGAAGTGGGAAAGAGTGAGGAGTCGCCACCTTAGTTTTGAGGGAAACTAAAGAAAACCATTTGAGAAGTTAAATTAAAAATGAAACCACTTCAAAACAGAGATTCTAAGTTCGGGGTCCGTAAACGGGTGGGGAAGGTGTTAGGCACCCCACCTCGTCCCTTAATAAGGGTAAGTAGATTTAATTCTGCGTCCTTTACAAATTAGTTAGAAGGGCTTAGGCAGCAATGTTAATCCTTTTGGTAGAAGGAATGTTTGATTTTTCACTAAATTTGGATCACCCAGATACATAAGTAAATGAGACAACCTTAGTGAACGGGTGTGAGAATCGGATAAGAACCCTCCTCCGATCTTTTTTAAGTTGTTCATTAAAATTTTGAGGGGAGACTGGATAAGAACCCTCCTCCGGTCTCTTTTAAGTTATTTATTTGAAGTTTTGAGGATGAGACCGGATAAGAACTCTCCTCCGATCTCTTTCAGATGTTTATTAAAATTTGAGGTTGAGACCGGATAAGAACTCTCCTCCGATCCCTATTTAATGTTTATTAAAATTTTGAAGGGAGACCGGATAAGAATCCTCCTCCGATCTCTTTTAAGTAAGTTATTAAAATTTTGGGAGGAGACCGGATAAGAACCCTCCTCCGATCTCCTTTAGAGTTATTTATTAAAATTTTGAGAGGAGACCGGATAAGAACCCTCCTCCGATCTCCTTTAGAGTTATTCGTTAATGTTTTGAGTTGAGACCGGATAAGAACTCTCTTCCGATCCCTACTTAATGTTTATCAAAATTTTGAAGGGAGACCGGATAAGAACCCTCCTCCGATCTCCTTTAAGAGTTGACTTAAAACTTTTAGGCAAGGATAGGATAAGGACTCTTCCGACCCCTTCTATTTTGATGAGACTCGGACAAAGACTTTTCCGACCTTTAAAAATTTAACCACGGCTACGGGTCTTAAGAACCTAGAACTAAGAATTCTGACCTTCAAAAATGCCGGGAATAAGGTTTATGGATATCCTGTGGCTGAACGGGGAACACTAGACTTGATTCACTGACCTTTTCATGTAGTCATTTTACCAATATCTATTAATGACCGATCCACTCTGTTTCGTTTACTTTGGTCTTATTCCATTTCATGACATCTTTGTCGAATTGCTGTTTACGTCGGCCTAATAGTTCGGCTATCTTCCTGACGTGTTATTCAGGTCCTCTTTTTAAAGGAGACCTCTAAGTTGCAGCTACCTACGTTTACCCAACCATTTACATACTACAAAGAGTTAGAAAACTGGTTTTCAGAAATGACGGAGATCAATAAAATGAACTGATCACTAAAAAAATGATTTGAGAGTGACTTTCTTTGGGATTGCTTGTGCAGAAATGGTCTAGATGTAAGAAGAACAAGGAAAATGCGGGAAATAAACGTAGACACTTAATAAAACAGTAACATGAACTCTTATAACAATATTTTCTCTTGGGTTCTCTTGTACAAAATACCCTTGAAGAAAGTTGCAGATGTATGAAGAACAAAGGAAGGGCAGGAAACAAACGTAAACAGTAGTGTGAACTCTTACCGTGAGGAGCCAAATATATTGAAATAATCGTGAAGTGGTAAACAGAGATGGCGGATTGATCACCGAGAGTTGATGTCTGCCGTGAAACCGAGAGATGCTTTAGCTAAAAGGTAACGGGTAAGAACCAGTGAAAGGAAGTTGAGCTTGAACAGAGGAAAGGAAAGCAGAGATGATGAGAGCATGACCAGAAAAAGAACAAACTCGAAAGGTACACTTCCAATATTCAAAATCATTTACAATAAAACACACCAGAAAACTAATATCAAAAGACTTTATAATCACTACAAAAGCAGAGTAACAAATCGAATGAAGTTTGAGTTCCTCCACGATAATAGCGACCTCTTGCCTATATTTTTGTCCGCTTTTTTCGTCCCTTGAATGCTTTTTCATGCAGTATTTATAGGAATCGGGTGCTCCCATGAAGGGTCGATTCATTTTGAGGAGATGGAGGGTCGTGATTTTGAAGTACATGATCGGATGTTCAGAATTAAAGAGAATAAAAACGAATGGTCGAGATCGCTTCTCAAAGTATTTGTCCTTTCCTCTTTTAATCCGACGGTCTTGAATCCTCTTGTCCGAACGATCCGAGGGCCGAGAGTGAAAACGCTGGTATTGTCGTCTTCTCTTTTGATCCAAGGGTTCGGATTCATCCTTACAAGTGAGATCAACGGTGGAGATTGGGATGTACAGGATCGTCATGACATACCCTCGCACTGTCAAGATTAAGTGCGATTCTTAGGCGTCGGTGGAGATCTCGTCGCAACGCTTTAACTACCTCTACTCGATTCTCGACGACGGTTATTGGGATTTGTCTTATTCTTTTTGTCATCCGATCCTCCCCTAGCTCCTATTCCGATCTCTCATGCCGATCTCCTATCTCCGATCTCTTTTATCCTTGATCGACCGATTCGGTCCAAGCATTAATTACATCTCGATTTCAAGCGCCCGCTGCTTTCCGCCGAGATTAAATGCCCATTTTCCCTATATATACCCCTCGTTGATAGTGGCATTTCCTTCATTCGATTTTTCTCCCTTTCTCCTTGTTTCTTGGTTCTAGCTGCTCCGGGAAAGTTCCGCTACAATCGTGGTTTTGATCCTCTCCGATGGAATTCCCTTTTCTCGATCGAAAATTTACGATCCGGTGATTGGATGGTCCTAATTGACGATGGTGAGAGAACCGGATTTGACCGATCCAGATTGCGGGCTTCGTTGTACCGATCTCTAGTTGCTCAACAGAGTTCATTCGGCTTCTCATCACATAGAGTGTTCCGGCAGGATTCTGATCCACATTGGGTGTTCCGACAATGGATGAAGCATCCGGCAATATCCTTGGGATCGCTTATAAACCGATCCTTGGAACACCTGGGAGTATCCTTGGCATTAGTTATAAACTGATCCATGGATCTCCTGGGAGTATCCTTGGGATAAGTTATAAACTGATCCTTAGATCAGCCTCTTCGGATAGGATTTTTCACCGGTCTCTAGAGATCACAGAAATGATGTGATCCAATGTTAGTGTAATCCGATCTCTAGAGATCGCCCAAATGATGTAGTCTGTCCTTTATTGTAATCCGATCCCTAGAGATCGCCCAAATGATGTAATCCGATCTTTTTGCAAATAAAGACTTTATTTTGCAGTTATCATCTTATTATTTTTGCATTGATTATTTTCCGATCTCTAAGGTGGTTATCCGATCCGTTCTTTACTTGAATGACACTTGATCGATCCTTTATTCAAAATAATTAACTTATTATGCCGATCTCCAATTAACCGATCTCAACATTCGGATATTTGAGAGAAGTGTCGAACATTGCCGAGTCTCACCAATCGATGTGCCGCCTAGAACCTCGCGAGCATTAAATGCTCGGACTAGTATAAATAGGGGAGGGTTAGCCAGTTGTTCTCTCATTTCATTTTCAGTCTCCTGCTCATAGCTTCGAAGTTCTCTCATTTTCTCCAGTTTCTCCGACGCCGATTAGACTCTGGTAAGGACTTTGATCTTCTTTTTTGTTTAAGTTCTTTGTTTCTTTTGAAAATGAGCGGTGCCGAAGGTCAGAGAGCGGCGAGCCCTCCTTCCATCGAGTTCTCTTGGTCATCGTCCGATGAAGAAGAGGCAGTCGGGCCAAGCGCGCAACCTGGACCCCTTAGGGTCCTCGCCCAGTCGGGTTGGGTCGTACCATTAAGCGCGCACGCGCTCTTCTTCAAGGAGAGAGACCCTTCCTATAGACGAGCTTCCATCGGTTCTTCTGAATCCGACCGCAATCGTTTGTTCAAGAATACAACATTTGTCCTGATTCATATGAGCTGATCAAGTGCCATGGCGATCTTCGTGTCGATCATTCTTTTGAAGAGGATGACATGGTCATGGTGTACGAAGAACAGTTAAAGGCCGGTCTGAGGTTCCCTCTAGCCGATTTCTATAAGGAGGTCCTAAAATTTCACCGAATATCCATTGTTCAAATCCATCCCAACTCGTGGCGGATCTTGGTTGCTTTCCGAGGTCTATGCCGAGCTAAGGGAATCAGACCTCTACACTAAAGTGTTCGCCAAGCCGCACCGGCTAACTCACCGAAAGGACGATGACCATCGGTTCTTTCAGCGAAGCCTAATTGCGGGCTCTTTCCGACCGCCTCGTCTCTTAAGAACTGGAAGAATCGTTTCTTCATTGTGAGGAGCAAAGATCCGAGCCGCTTTGAGGACTTCCGCACTGGTGGTACCAGGACCCTTGCTTCCAACCATATTACCCCTGAGCGAAGAGGAAAGTTTGATAGTGATGGATCTCAAGAGTGAGGCTGCCACTAAAAAGTATTCTTGTTTGGATTCGTGATCGCCGAGCCGCACCATTGGACTGCTCAATCGCCATCGCCAAGACCGCGAGCTTTCGCTCTCTAACCTTGGCATCGGTATTTTCTATACCTCAGATCTCAGGACCTTAGCGATCTCACTAACCTTTTCTTTGTGCAGGTATGGCGGGTGGTGAGGGTTCAAGGAAACGGAAGAAGGAGAGAGAGATCTCGGAAGATAAAGGAGATAAAGCGTCGAACGACTCCAAACGCCTGGCCACGAACTCGGGAGATACAAAGTGATCCTCCCAACCTTCGGTCCGCCGACCACCGAAGCTACCCGATCTCTCCTAGATCGGAGGAGCAGCCTCCGACTCTTGCAGCTTGTTCCAAGCAGGAAGGGGGCCTTCTCAAGCTTCAGGAGGACCTCTTCTCGGGCGCCAGTATCGACGATCGCTTGAGGAATAACCGATCACAAGGAGAACTCGATTTCGCCAAAGTCCCGGGTCTACCATCTTCTTTCAAGAGGATCGACAGTTATCCTGCAATGGTCTCGACGACATATTGACTCGGACCATGAGCTTAAACGTGGAGTGTCTGGTGAACCAGACCATGATCCGGGAGAGGATTCAGCGCCTGGGTAAGGAGATCGGGAAGAAGAATCAGGAGGTGGATTCCCTCCGATCCCAGCTCTCATCGGCTCGGGATTATATATCTCGTGTCGAGGGACGGCAAAGCTCCATGAAGACCGGTTGGCGAGCAACCGTATTTTGGATGAGAGGGACCGCGCTCTTAAGGAAGTCCAGGCGCTCCACGCCAATGAAGCCTCTCAGGTCGCTCAACTTATAGAGGAACTCGAGGCGAAGGATAAGGAGCTTAAGGAGAAAGACAAGGAGCTTAAGGAGAGGGATGAGGAGATGGTGACGGGAATAGCCGAGGCCTATGTGAAGGCTCACAAGGATCTCTTGGCCGCACTCCAGGAGCGTTACCCAGAAGAAGACTTTTCTTGGATGGCCGATGTGGCTCCTGAGGACAATGATGAAGACAGTGAGGATGAAGCCGAGGGTGAGAGGGAGAGAGGGAGTGATCCAATAGATCAGCCGGGGTGATCCCACCAATAACTTGTACAAATTATGACATGAAATGAAATGCCTTTTGTTCAATGAATGATTGTGATCGGAAAATTTTAAACCATTATTTGTCTGAGTATTTGATTGTATGAGCACAGCAAAACAAAAACTAAATGTGATTATTAATCTAAGTATGAGAGATCGGAAAGCACTTTGAACATGAGATCGGTAGGGAAGAAATGTCGAATGTAACTTGACCGAAAATTTAACTCGAACACTTAAGATCGGAATCGAACCAAAACTTTAGCTCTTAAACTTTCGGAAAGGAGGTCGGCAATAAAACTGGTAAGAAAAGATCTAGTGCCCGTTCATTTTATTCATCAACAGAGATCAGGAATATTCTTGACAGGTCCGGAAATCCGACATCTGGTTTGAGAGGTCGGTAAAATGATTTTGAGAGATCGGCGAGGTTTTAATGAATGTGAGGACTTAGCATTGATTCAATTCTCTGTGAGGAGAGATCGGAAATGTGACCGCCTATCAAGGAGGGACCGGAAACGTGATTAGCTGTTCAAAGAAAAGATTTTTTATTGATTCTAGGGATCGGCCAAAATATGGTGTCGACATATATTGTACTATGTTTTAAATTATAGTTGTGCACCACTGAGTTCACCACTCAGCGATAGCTTTGTATGCTGTCGCAGGTAAAAAGAGCATAGAGTAGTGAATAAGTTTCTTTGAAGACATATTCAGATCAGCTCCAGGTATATCATAGGTATACCCATGTACATAGGTTTTGATGTATGCATGTAATAATATGTATGTAAATTATTTGAGCAGTTGTATAAAAACTCTTGTAAAATATTTTGGTATGTAATTAAATGTAAATTATTGTAAATATAAATTTGAGATTTCATTTACTCGAATAGTTTTGTATTATAAATTTTGAGTCTTGTAATCAATGAAATGTTTCTTTATGATGAGATTAGTTTGAAAATGAATTGATTGTTTATTGAGAATTGAATTGTGAATTGAAATGAAGTTATTGAAGTTGTATTTGAGAAAACATATTGGGAGCATTTTCTTTTGTAGGATTGAAGAATTGTTTTCTCAAAATACAGCCGGTACTTTGCCGAAATTTTGAAAAATTTTTTATAACACCAGATTTTAATCAATGATTTAAATTTCACGAAAACTGTTTTAAAATCCCTTGTAGTATATCTAATGGATTATCGGTAGGCGAAGTACGGTAATTCATTAGGTGTACTACGGGATCATGTTACATCTTACAGGGGAGTAGGGTGTGACATGTTTTGTGGTATCAGAGCAATGGTTTTAAAGTGAATTTCGAGCTGTGAATTTGAAATCTTTTTGTCAGAATTACAATCGCTCAAATGTTTGATACATATAGTACATTTACATCATAAATATGAACTAATGGAGAGGAATCTCCTTATGTTTGTTGTACAGGAATAGAAAATCTTGTGAAAAGATATGGAAGAGAAGAATGAGACAATAGAACAGTCTGTGATGGCAGAAGAACAAGTTGAGGCCCCAGCTCCACAAAATGTCGAAGGCCTGACTGTACCAGTTTTACCGATACAAATTACTGCACAAATGGCCCAGCAAATGGCCATTTTCTTTCAACAAATGGCTGATAATCTGTCAGCCCAAGCCCAAGTACAGACCCAACCCCCATAAGGGCAATATGAAATAGAGAAGAGGGAGAAACCTATGGGTCAGAGCTTAAGCAGTAATTTGAGAAAGAGAAAAGAAATTGAGGAGCCCCGAGCTCAGGGATATAACAGAGGTGGATCATCAAGGCAGAAACCACCAAGGTCCAGTCGTCGAACAACTAGAAGTTCCTACCCTTCTCATCAATGTGAAGCTTGTGGAAGATATCATGGTGGGATATGCTATAAGGCTATTGGAGCCTGTTATAACTATGGAGGCACAGGACACTTTGCCAAGGACTGCACCAGTAGTCACAGAGTTGGACCACCTCCTACTACTGCAGAAGGGTCAGTTCAGAGCCCTGTCACCAGAAGTTCACAACCATCCAGCAGAGGTAGAGGCAGGGGTAGAGGTAGCCCAGCAGGCAGCCAAGGCACAGTGAAACAATCAGAGCAAGACAGTGCTCCGGTTAGAGTCTACGCAACAAGACAGAGGGAATAAGTCGAGACATCTGATGTTGTGGCTGGTACCTTCTCAACTTTTAACCAAGATGTGTTTGTGTTATTTGATCTGGGTTCTACCCATTCTTATGTGAGTGCTAGCATCATTGATTGCATTGCTGTTCCATGTACAAAAATGGACTTTGAGGTGCTAGTAACAAGTCCGCTAGGACAGGAGGTCAGGTTTAATAGAATGTATAGATATTGTCCTTTAGTGATCCAAGGACACACTTTTCTATCTGATTTCATTGAAATGCCCTTTAGAGATTATGATATCATCTTGGGCATGGATTGGTTAGCTAGGCATCATGCCATGATTGACTGTAGGCTGAAGACAGTCACTTTCGGTCTCCTCGATGCTGATGATGTGGTAATACATGGGAAGAGGCAGTTATTGCCATCAAACATTATTTCGGCTGTACTAGCCAGAAAATGATCAGCAAGGGGTGTGAAGCATACTTGGCACATGTGGTAGACACCCAAGTGGGGAGTCCAGCATTGAGGGACACCCCTACAGTATATGACCTTCCAGACGTGTTTCCTGATGAATTGCCAAGATTACCTCCAGAAAGAGAGGTGTAGTTTGAAATTAATGTTATGCCTGGTGTGGATCCAATCTCCATAAAACCATACAGAATGGCACCAGCAGAGTTGAAGGAGTTGAAGGTACAGTTGCAAGAACTACTTGAAAAGGGCTTCATCCGCCCTAGTGTGTCACCATGGGGAGCGCCAGTATTGTTTGTTAAGAAGAAGGATGGCACTCTTCGTTTATGTTTTGTTTGACCTAAGGTCTACATACTTTTATGTTAGAGTTAGAACTATATGTTCTATTGTTATTCCTTTACAGGGGAATAAATTTTGATGCATTAGTGATTAGTCCTTAAGATAAGGATTGTGATAATAAGTGAAATTAGTTTTGGAAGAGTTTATCGGCGAAAGGTATTTTCTAACACACCATAAATGATAAAGCTAAATGGCAAGCCTACTTAATGTAAGGCAAGAGGACATAAAAGTAAGATGTAGTAATAGAATTGCTCTAGATGAGGGCAAGGATGTTACTGTTAGTAATTACTAATGGATATTGTAATCAGAATAAGTTTCGGATATCAGTTAATTCGAAAAGGATAAAAAATAGGAAAGTTTGATCTATTGGGATGTATCGTAGTAACTATGCAATGTTCTTGATATTTATACTGTAAGCTGCAGATTACAGTACTAACTTGAGATTATTATTTAGAGCTACGTACTACCCGATAGTACACCTAGATGAGAATAGTTGCCAACGGCATCTGTTTTGGTATAGTTATGCCAGGACAGAATTTAATTATTAGAAATAAGTTTGAAAATCCTACTTAGGGATCTAAAACTCAAAAGTTAGATTATCGAAAGGTTATAGTTCAGTACAAAAGGAAGTAAGTTATAGAATATTAAAAGATAAAAAGAGTTATGGACGTAAAAATTAGAACAGTTGGTTCAGATATAACAAAGAAATGTTACGAATGTGAGGAAGACTATGGACTAGAATGGTCAGAGGACCAATGACTAGATAAGTGATTCTAACATGACCTCAAGGGTTATTTAAGAAGGAACATGAATCGAAATATTAGACAGGACAATAGTAAGAGAAGATTGGTGATATACAAACAAATTAAATTTTGTATTAGATTGTTAAAAGTCTTATACAAATTTGAGGAAAAGAAGATTATTCGATCATATAAAAAGGAAAAAAATAAACGTGTGACTATTGTAAGATGACTATTGGGTAAAATTTCGTGGACGAAATTTATTTTAAGAGGGGGAGAATTATAACACCCCTAAGTTCAGTAGTGCGTTCTACTATTCCTGTGACCAGTGTTGTCCGGACAGCTAGGATGCCTAGAACTACACTTCGATATGAGTGAGGAGACATTAAATAATGAAATACAAGAAAAGAAAATACAAGAAAAACAAAAGAAAAATAATAGCAAAGAAATGCAACCAAGTTAAGCGAGCCGGGAACCCTAGCGATGGGTGACCACACGGGGAAGTCACGGCGTGGACCGTTGACTAGCCCTGGACCGCGGGGAACCCTGAAAATTAATTTTAAGACTTAAAGAGACATCAATTGAAGTATAAATATCATTAGAAATATCAAAGAAAAATTAAATAATTAGTACAAAGAAAAGTGAGAAATCGAAAAACGGACTAAACCCGGTGTTACCAAAAAATCGGGAATGCAACCCGAATAGGGGTATTGTGGTCATTTGACACCCCGAGTTGTCTTTTGACCTAAATGTCCATAAAAAATAAATAATATTACACTTGGAAAATATAATGAAAATTAATTTAGGGGTACCTAATGTAAATAGCAAAAATGGGGAGTTAAATGTGGGAAATTGAAACTTTTGAATAAATTAACATTAAACTTGCAATAGTGCTCCACTAACTCATTAAAGTGGACCATTTAATCTTCATCTTGGACCAGCAGATTGTCATCTTCCTCATTTCTCAAAATTCAGCCAAAAATGGAGAAGGGAAGAACTCCATTGCCGCATGGTTTTGGAGCTCCATGCAAGGGTGATCCAAGCTTCTTTCTCTCCACTTCCCTTCATTAAAGTTAATCCTCACACCATGGGCAGTAGATAGGCAGCAAGAAGATCAAGTTTTGGTGAAGTTTTGAAGAGTTTCCAAAGTGGTAAGTATGTATTTTTGATTAGTGCTTCATTAAAGTTTGTGAGGAGGTTATGGGTGTTTCATTTATGGAGAAATTTTTGAGGTTTGATGTTGAATGAGAGTGTGTACTTTTGGCAGCCATGGAAACACCTTGAAGGCAGTTTATTTGTGCTTGTAAATGGTGAATTAAATGATTGATTAAATGTATATTGTGTAGGAAATTGTTTGGGTGATGTATACTTGGTATATGTAAATGTGAAATGAAATTTAAAGCTTGAAAATTAATGGAATGTAAATGCACCATTGTGGCAGTTTGTTAACTCTTGAAGAATGCTGGAATTCATGCTTGGTTTATGAAATAATGGTGTTGAAATGTGTTGGTTGTTATGGCAGTTTGAGTGTATGTATGGTGGTGTAAAGTGGGACATGTAAATGGGCATGAATTGGTGATTGAATTGTTGTAAATTGAGTTGGACAAATTCTGCACTTGTTGGTGCACATTGAATGTAATTGTAAGTTGCCAAAATGAGCTATAATATGTTATAAATTATGTTTAGGTTGTGGTACAACCAGAATTGGTTTGAAGGTTAAGTTTGGTGAGTGTTAAAAGTGATGCTTGATGTGTATGCAAGAATTTCAATAAGGCAGTTTGAGTTTTAGGCCTATAACTTTATGTGTGTGGCTCCAATTGGTATGAGACCAATTGGAGGTGAAACTAGGCACAAAATGTGCCAACTTTCATGAAAAAAACATACCAAAATTCTGCTTGCAAGGTAGCTTGAAAATGACCAAATCCGGACTAAGTGCAAATAAGGCCTGAAAATTGACCATTTGGGCAGCAGTTAGTTCTTAGGCCATAACTCACTCAAAATACATCCAATTGACCTAAAATTTTAACCATGAATAGTTAAGACCCATATCTACAAGTATTATGAAGACACCAAAGCCCAGAAATGACCATAAGCAAGTCAAACAGCTTGCACAAGTTCGGGTCCAAAAATTGGCCGAACCTAAAATGACCTAAAGTGACCTAAAATGACCAATTTTGGTGCAATTTGACCAGTAATAGTAAAATGACCATAACTTGGTCTACATAACTCAGAATGATCTGAAATTTGGCCCCGCGTTCCATAAGATATAGATCTACAAGTTTGTAGTTTTGACTGAAACCCAAAAACTGAGGGAACTAGGTCGTCCGGCTAGGTCAAACTAGTATCCCGGAATCCAGCAAATTGCAAGAAAATGCAGTATACACGGAAATGAACTTGGTAACATGTACCAACCCTAAAAGACTATCGAATATGACATATTCATAACGTTAAAACCTAATTTACCTAAAACGCATCAAGGGTCGATATATTAAGTTGATTAAGCAAATAATAGCATTCAGTGAATTATTTATCAAACATTATCGTTAGAGACAGTTTAATTAAGTACTGAAACACTTCAAATTGTGTTTCTCAGTTAGCAAAGACTCAGGGAAAGGGAAGGAAACACTGAGTCAAGACCAAGAGACAGTTATCAGAGGTTTGTGCACAACTAGTTTTTAACTAATTTTGTTTGAATATTTCATATGATTAAATGACATATTTTTCTTATATATTATGTTTAACAAGCATTGGATTTAATTCAATGATTATTGAAAATTGTTATAGTATGTATGAATTTAGCTTTGTGAAATGGTATTTCCACAAGTATTAAGTATTGTTATGGATTGAGTAAATTATGTTTTGGAAAATTGTGATAGAACATGTTTTGAATTGTGATGGTAATTTTCATGGAAAAATGCAAATTTATGATTTGAATTGTGATGAGCATAAAAATTATTGGATATTAGAATTGACTTTGAATCGAATTGTGTTGTGATTTATGCTCACTGAAAGGATTGTGATATTGTTTTATATCTCACTATAGATGCTTGACTAGGTTATTACCCGTCTCTCTCATTTGTTGAGAAGAAAATGGAGTTAGTTGTGTTTTAATTACTATGGTACGTGCACAGGCTTAGATTTTCCTCTGATTTGAGGTTAGATCTAAGTTTATTTTATCGTTATGGCTCTTGCGGAAGATTCATTGTTGTGATGGTACTGTGCACGATGATTCGACCTCCCCGACCATAGGGAGTTAGAATCTGATTCGACCTCCCCGACCATAGGGAGTTAGAATCACATCGAATATGGCCCTTTCGGATTAGTCTTGCATAGTTAGTGAGATAAGAATAATTTTTGAGATACAACATGATTTTTGAGACACATAATGTTTTTGAATGGTAAAGAATTGTGATTTCAATTATGATTTATGTATAATTGATTTTGTTGGAATTACCTAAATGGTTAGTTATGATTTGATAAATTGAATTTCGTGATCAAAGTCATTTTATACAAATGATCCACATTATTGGCAATGAATATTTTGAGTTTTGGAATTTGATGAGTATTCAGATTTCTAAATTATTTACTGTAAATTTTGTCAATGTATATTGTACTATGTTTTAAATTATAGTTGTGCACCACTGAGTTCATGTGACACCCCATACCCGTGTACAGTATATCCGAGTAAGCAATGTCACACGGTGTACCGGCACACTCTATTTTACCTTAATTAATTTTATCATGGTTTTGAATATAACTTGAGAAATATTATTTATTTAAGTCATTTATTGAAATTATAATTTATTTGAGGTTCCGAAAATTCTATAGAAAATCCGGCGGAGTGCCGGCTAAAAATGGAGAAAACAGTTCTTCAGAACCTGTGAAAAACACTTCCAATATTCATATTCAATCAATCCCAAACTCCAATATCAAAATCTCAACATTTTTCAATCATTCATCTCGTGTGATATCATGTATAATCACAGATAAACATTCTCTTTTCCATTCACAAACACAATTTTCATTATTTACATGAAAATCAAAATACATTACATAAGTTTCATTTACACAAAGGAAAATAAAAATTGGTTACAAAATACCAAAATGAAGCCTAGTGTCCTACCAATGCACTGTAGAAGGTGAGGTGACACGGACATCGTGCGTAGTCAGCAGGATGGACTCACCCAGTCTGCGGTCTACTGGGCTCACGATCAGTATCTCCAGAACCTACGCGTGGCAAAAGCAACGCGCTAAGCAATGATGCTTAGTGATGCAATAATAAAATAGAAAGAAATAACAGAAATAAATATGTATTTAATGTATATGTCTTATTTGTTTTGTATCTGTTATATTCATTTATTTCTTTAACTTTGTCCATTTTCATTCATTTGGTTGCCCAAGTAACCTATACAGAACGACTGGACTGGATAAACGGGTAAACTGGCATTGGGTATCAAGTACCTCGGGCCGTCACACCATCGGTCACATATGTATCTCCTACAGGCAAATGCACTAACAAGTCAGAATAATATTAGGCACGAGGCCAAGTCTCAACACAATATCAAAATGGCTAAAAGCCATAAAATCAGAATGGCATAATGCCATGTGCAAGATCGCTAATCAACCCTATTGGCATGCCAAACTATCCAAACCAATCTTGTTAGGTATACTAGGGCGTTTGATACTTTAAAATTCTTCAATTTGTGAATTTCAAGTTTTTGTGTCACTATTCACTTCATTAGTCAACAAAAATGTTGACTTTTGGATAGAAAATAGGTGCATTGGTTTTAACACTCCCAATGTACCACATTTTGCATTTAAAATTTGTTGGAATTAATCACCAAATCCATTTCCAAGCTTAGCACTAAGGGGCAGAATTTTCAGTTTTTGTACCATAAGTTTACTGTTCCATTAGGGACTGTTACATTGGAAATTTGAGGAAATGGTAAACATGAAAGTTGTTCCTTATTTTGTCTAGTTGAATTTCTTTTTTAGAATCACTCCATTTGGAGTTTTGTAGCTCCAGATATGGTCCAAAAACCACAGCTGGCCGGATTTCCAATCTGCAGAATTTACCAAATCTACAGTACAATGAACAGTGACTGCCACTGCCTTGTTGAATAGGTTCTAGTCATAATTTGGGATAGGTTTCTTCATGAAAGTTGTTTGTCTATATCTCATCTTGTTGCTGTAAAAATTTCAGGTCAAATGGACCATTCTACAGTGAGTTATGGCCAAATGAACATTTGGTCATTCTACAGAATTTGCTTGCAGGGTATCCAGATTGGGGCCAACTTTTGGTCCACTTGCTTTGGTCTTTTGGGCATGGTTTCTTCAGCAAAATTGTGTCATTATAAGTCTAGTTTCATTTCCAATTAGCCAAACACTAATTGAACCTACACAGCCAAAGATATGGCAGTCCAAACAGGCTGGACTCACAGCCTCCCTGCTGCTGTCACTAGGCAGCCTACCCATTTCAGTTTGCCATGCTATAGCTCACTCCAAATTATGGTCAACTTACCCCAAATGGTCACTAATTGACCATTCAAATGTACTTTAACAATTTCATAAGCCAAGTCAAATTTTCACTCCCAAACCCTAGCTCAAATTCAAGGTTTACACCAATTACCCTAGTTAGCACACCAATTCATTATACATGTGTATATATACCTTAAACATCATCTTTAGTCCACTCTAAGTCCATAAAAACAATCACTCTTATCCCTTCCTTAGGGCTGCCGAAATTCAAGGAGTACATATACATAAATTTCATTCATTTAATTCACAATTCCTTACTTATTTTAAGTCCTTAATATGGAATAAAAGAAGTATAAATATAAATAGGCACTAACCTCTTGTAGGGCAGAATTTTCCAAGTTTAATCTTCACTTTCTTTGCTTTTCTAGGCTGCCAAACACTTTCCCAAGAGGTATGGACAAGCTTTAATGAAAGGTGTCTAGGGTTTAGTAGTGGAAATTCATGGGAAATGGAAGTAATGAAAGAAAATTTTCATGGAGGGAGTGGAAGAGAGGGTCACGGCTTTGGAAGAAGAAGAAACCAGAAAATGGTTTCTTAATTTGTCATTTTTCCCTTTTTAAATAATTTTTGTTGTGTTGTTGAATGATGATTAGTGGAGGGCATTTAAATGACATCATAGTGATGTCATAATTAAGGATTTAAGTCATTTTCTTTTTCTTTCTTTTCTATTCATTTTTAATTTAATTTTTAGCAATATTTATTCATATTTTATGTCATAATAATTATTTACTCAACTGGACAAGTCGGCCAAAAATCGTCTCTGAAGGCGAAATGACCAAAATGCCCTCCGTTTGGATTAACGGGTCAGAATTGTCTGTACCGATTGAAAAATTTTTCTAAATTTTTTCTTGGCATTCTAATGCCATAGGAACCTCAATGACCCTTCTCTGGAGTCCCAAAAATTATTTTATGAATTTTTCCCCGGGTCTAGGGCTCCTAGTTGTGAGAACCGCAACTTCCCCCTGGGTTACCCATCGCTTGGGCACCGGCTCATTTAACTTGGTTGTATTTTATTTCTAAAATTTTTTCTAAATTTTTCTTATTAATATTTGAGTTAATTATGGTTCCTCACTTTAGTTTAAATATTTTTCCGGACGTTCTAGCTGTCCGGACCGACACTGGTCACCGGAACAGTAGAATGTACGGAGTTGCTATCGGGAGGGTGTTACAGTTCACCACTCAGCGATAGCTTTGTATGCTGTCGCAGGTAAAAAGAGCATAGAGCAGTGAATAAGTTTCTTTGAAGACATATTCAGATCAGCTCCAGGTATATCATAGGTATACCCATGTACATAGGTTTTGATGTATGCATGTAATAATATGTATGTAAATTATTTGAGCAGTTGTATAAAAACTCTTGTAAAATATTTTGGTATGTAATTAAATGTAAATTATTGTAAATATAAATTTGAGATTTCATTTACTCGAATAGTTTTGTATTATAAATTTTGAGTCTTGTAATCAATGAAATATTTCTTTATGATGAGATTAGTTTGAAAATGAATTGATTGTTTATTGAGAATTGAATTGTGAATTGAAATGAAGTTATTGAAGTTGTATTTGAGAAAACATATTGGGAGCATTTTCTTTTGTAGGATTGAAGAATTGTTTTCTCAAAATACAGCCGGCACTTTGCCGAAATTTTGAAAAAATTTTTATAACACCAGATTTTAATCAATGATTTAAATTTCACGAAAACTATTTTAAAATCCCTTGTAGTATATCTAATGGGTTATCGGTAGGCGAAGTACGGTAATTCATTAGGTGTACTACGGGATCATGTTACATCTTACAGGGGAGTAAGGTGTGACAAGTGAATTGGACACTTACCTCTTTTTTGAGCTTGCTCAAACCTTAACAAAACTCTTTCTTTTTGCTCCCAATATGCTGCCTAAGTTTTGTAGACTAACTTTGATGAAGGAACTTAGGAAATTTATGGCTTAAATCATGGAGAGAGAAAGCTCAAAGGTGGATGTCCATGGAGGTTTTTCTTTGAGAGAAATTTCAATTGGCCAAAGTGAAACTTAAGGAAGAAGAAGATGTAATGGACACACACTTGTCCACTTAATGAGTTTAAATAATCCTATAGTGCTCCACTAACATAATTAACATTTAAATAATCTAATTTTTTAATTATTCCACATTTTACCCTTAATTCCTCTTAATTACTCCACACATTTGACTTTAATTTTTTTATGGCATTATTAAATTTTAACACTACTAATTTTTCATGGACATTTAGGTTAAAGGTCAACTCGGGGTGTCAATTGACCAAAATGCCCTTATTCGGTTTGTATTTCGAATTTTTCAGTGCTATCGATTAAATCCTTGACCTGTCGATTTCTAAATTTTTATTTTTATTTATACTGACTTACTAATTTTTCTTTGACATTTTCTAAGTCAATTATACCTCAATAGATGTTTATTTAGGTCCCAAAAATATTTCCCAGGGTTCCCCGCAGTCCAGGGCTAGTCAACGGTCATTGTCGTAACTTCCTGGTGCGGTCATCCATCGCTACGGGTTTGGCTCGTCTAACTTACTTTCATTTCTTCTCTTTTATTTTTTTCTTAATTTTTCTTGTATTTTCTTTTTATTTGTTTCATCATTTTATGCCTGTTTATTATCACTGAAGTGTAGTTTAAGACATCCTGACTTGTTCAGACCGACATTAGGTCACCGGAGTAGTTGAATGTACGGATTACATAAAGTGAGGGCATTACACAAATGAAAGTGGAATTTTTTAGTAAATTAAAGGAAAAGATAAATGAAATGATATTTTATGAATAAAGTAGCAATGGGTAACACCCTAAATATTTAATAAAGTATAATATAAATTAGCTGTAGGAAAGGTCAGAATCAGTTTTGATAGAAGTTCTGATGACCTTATGCCTCCTAGTGCTCTAGCATTGGTAACAGTTTGCATTTGGATTATTACAAGGATTACCACTATAAAAGTATTACTTGTAGTTGCTTCAACATATAAGTTAGAATTATAAAATGTTAAAATTGCATTTTTTAATGATGACATTGATAAAGAAATATATATGGAACAACCTAAAGGATTTATAACTCCTGCACAAGAAAATAAAGTGTGCATGTAGGCTAGTTAAACCATTATATGGTCTTAAGCAGACACCTAAACAATAGCATGAAAAGTTTGACAAAGTTATGCTTGGTAGGAGTGTAAACGAACCAAACTATTCGTGAGCTACTCGAAGGTCGACTCGATAAAATCTTGACTCATTTTCTAAATGTGTCAAGCTTAAACTCAAATTTTAGGCTTGTTTAATAAATTGGCGAGCTTGAACTTAGTAGCATTCGGCTTGAGTTCAAGCTTGAGCTCGATGTGTTGCATAGGATAGCGAACTAGCTCGTTAAACAGGCTCGTGAGTAGGCTAGTTTATATAAACATTTATAATAATTGTTGTATCCCATAATGTTGTGAATATAATTATTTTGTTTATGATTATTGTAAAATAATATATTAATTAATATATGATATAATCCATATATAAAATATATGTTAAAAACATAGTTATTTATACTTTAATTTAATTTTTTTTAAATAACTAAGCTAATTTTTATAATAGAAATAAAATTATAATATTAGATAATAAATATATACTCTCAATATAAAATAATATATTATTATTTTAAATTACAATATAATCAAATTAAAAATTACATTTATAAAATATAGTTATTTACTATCTTAAGTATTTTATACATATTAAATTAATGAAAAAAAACCAAAATTATGTAATTTTGGTGTTAGTGTGATTTAAAATATAAATCATCTCTCTCATTCTCTGTATGTTTTGAACTTTTAAAAGGTTATGTATTAAATTTAACACTAATATTCCAACCGTTATTAATTACTTTCTCGCTATATATAGTCTCTATACCTCTTTTACTTTTTGATTAATATTATTTGCTTTTATTTATTGTTGTTTGAAGTTATTATTATTTGGGTTAATTGCTCAAAAAACAATGAAGTTTGCCAATTTTTATAATTAAACCCTAAAATTTACATAATTACCAATTAAATTCTCACGTTTCATCGATGTCTGAAATTGACCCAACCGTTAATAAGTCGTTAGTATATGGTGCTTGAGAGGTGATTGTAATGACTTTTATTTTGACTATTTAGGTTTGGAGCTGCACTTTATAAGTTTATTGATAAGTAATATTAATAGACAATTGATTAAGAAGAATGACTTTTTTACATTGGTTTGATTCATCTTACCATGGCTTAGAGAAGGAGCTACTGACACTTTTGCTTCATCAAAGAAATACTCTTAAGGAGAAAGTTATAGATTTATAGGAAATTAACAATAAAAGTACTAAGAAATGAATGTAACTCAGTTAATAGTGTGATTAAAATGATATACTAATTAATGATTTGCAGAGCAGGATTGAAGTTCTGATAAAGATAAAAAGTATAATAAAATTTGACTTGTAATTTCTTGTTTGTTGAAATATGCTAATGGTTTATTGATGGTCAAGTCAATTTAAGGTATCAATCAAATGTGAGAATTTAATTGGCAATTGTGCAAACTTTAAAGTTTAATTACAAAAATTGAAAATTTTCATTATTATTTTTTTTTTTTTGTAATTAGCTCTTATTATTTTATCTAATTAATTTGAAGTATAGCTCTAAGCCTCTAATAATGTTCCCATAATTAGAGGCAATCAGTCAAAAAAAACAACAAAGTATGCATGTGATATCAATGGAAAGTGTAATCCAGATGGATTTCATATGGTACAATCACAACATGAATTTGACAAGAGAATGGAGTGAGACTGAGACACCAAACTTCTATATATACGTGCTTAAGATAATTAAGCAGTGGGAGCTTGGGTCGAATCTCAACTGTATAATATTCACCAGCAATGGTGCTCATTGATAGAATTTGGTTGGGGGTGGTTTGGGGAGGAGAGAGGGGGAGGGAGGGGGGTGGTGTGGTGTGGAGAAAGACCTGTTGATCTAGTTAGTTGTCATATTTTTCTGTCAGGTTTTTAGCTTGAAGTTGAGGGCAAGGTGAAACTGAGGCAAGGGCCGTGCTGATGAAATGGCTTTATGAAATGTTCAGGAGGGCAAGGCGCAGGAGCTGGGTGTGCAAGGAAAGTAGGAGCATCCTCTCCTGGCATCAACACTGATACTCCTTTGGCGTACACTGTCATCTGCTAAAACAATTAAATTAACAGAATTAAGAAGTATTAGCAGCTGCAAGAGAACATCGATATATCAATAAAAGATAAGCAATATAATATAGTCGTTTTCGGAATTGTGATTGGTGGAGGAAAATGATGGTTTTACAAGCTATGGGTGCGTAATGGGTTCAACAACTAAGGCACCGTGCAATTACTTTCTCATTGAAGATGGGTGCAATGGCAAAAGAGACAAAAGGGATTATACTCTATCATTCTTAAGATACAATTATAAAACATAAAATATATTAAGAGTAGTAGAGATAAGAATAATTCCTTAGCAAGCATTAACTGTTACCCACACCATTGTCTCCGGATTTCAAGTTTCCTTCCACAAATCAAGGGATTAATTATTTTATCAACATCTAGCATGGAACTTCTGTGATATGATTGCAACGAGCCGACACATGCATGGTGGAAATCACAAAAATCTAGCTAACAAATGGACAAAAACACATGAGCTGATATATATAGCATTTCTGTACTGTAGATGGTAGGGAACAATGGAAAATGGCAAGCCAATAGCGCTTATATATGTAGCTAGATCTTCTACTATTTTCATACTTAAAGGATATGTTTTTCTCACATACAGCATCATATCAGGTGATCATGTTGGCGTATAGTGAGGGACTTGCATCCTTGCGCAACAAAGTCAAGCTTGAAAAACTTGACCATTGTGTCTAGACATGTTTGCATGCATTTAATGGAATGGGACAAATCTTGGAGATTGCGAAGAAGAATATTTTTTTTTCTCTTAACAATAATTCAAGGAAAATGTTTCCATACCTCTCTTGATGCTCATTTGAATGTCGTAGTATTGATTTTTTTTTTTTTAAATAATAATGGTTTAAGCACTCAATTATTATCTCTAGAAGCCTATAAATAATTAATCATCCAATGAGGGTTTTAGGACACGAGACAAAATTACATGCTTTGGTTAGATATAGTGAATCCTTTTGCCTCTAGTAAGTTTAGGATATAGAAACACGAGAATTAGACTTGCAATTCCATGGAGAATAAAGATTTTGAGCAGAAATATGACAACCTTGCAAAGAACACTGCTAAATTAGGTTCAAAGCATGAACAGAGACAATAAATGAATGTTGGCATAAAATTATGCACATATAAAAATATTGTTGGGTGATGTTTATAATTGATCAAATGAGGTTGTGATAAAGGGCTGTCATAATAATATATTTGGGTGAAATTCAAATGATGAATTATTTACATAATAATTGAAGACCAGTATAGAAAATCCAAAAAAAGTGTCAGTAACTAATCTTCTATGGAGATGATAGAAAATTTTCTTTCATTATAATAAAGCATGAAACTTGAATACACCAAAGCTTAAATGCTGACAACTATCCTCTCATCATATAGGCCATTTGCAATCATGGTTTTGAAAATTGCACTCCAGCTATAAATTCTAAAATTCAGAAAAATTTTTTCAAAAATTGAAGTCATTACCATTCAGCTTTAGTTCAGCGGCGCTTAAGTAGTTTTGAGGATGGTGAGATATTTAATAAATACAATAAAGGTTGAAGGCCATACAATAATCATCAGCAAGAAGATGATGAGGACATGCCAATATGGACCGTCCCAACAGAGGACTATAAATCGGACGTTTATTCTTATCTTCTATGTCACCAATCACTGTAAAAAAGAATTAACAGGTAGGAACTGTTTGGTATCACTATTGAAAAAATTATTTTTTTAAATGTATTAATTAAAGAATATTAAAAAATAATTAAAAATTAAATTTAAACAATTTTAGTGGTAAGTACAATAAAATAACAAAATAAATTTTTTTAAATTATTTTTCTCAACGATATTTAAAATTATACTTTTATTCAGAAAATCAATTTCAGAGTCAGAATTCAACGTCAAACAGGTTATAATCATATGATGTGAAAACTTGAAACCTAAAGAAAAATGTCTCAAAAGCACTATTATATAAAGCATTGGAAAAATTTTTGTTGAAATGAAAAAAGGGAAAAACTTTTCTTTGTTACAGGGTGTGGTGTACACCCACAGGAATATTAAAATTGCAAGAATGACCAGTCAAAACTGCCTAAATTAAACTATGATTGTAAACAAAAGAGAAAGCAGAATGAACAGTCACAGTCACTGGAAGCTATACTCATTGCATTTGCAGGTATCCAAAAATAAAGAATCAAGACATGCACAGAGAAGAAAACTTAAAAGAGATGCATCTAACCCAGAAATGCAGAGTTCAATCATGAAAAAGGATCAGTATTGCCGACCCAAATAATTTGGGATTAAGTTTTAGTTGTTGTACTTATAACCCAGAAATGCAAAGCAAGAAAGAATGCAGCTAAATTATATGTTCTCGTCTCGTCTCAGGTGTCTGCTTCAATGAAATGCTACTCAGTACATACACACACACAAGAGAGAGAGAGAGAGAGAGAGAGAGAGAGAGAGAGTACTTTTGGAGATGGGTAATCGAGCTTGGAATGGGAAACCACATTAGCCTCGAGATCCGTGGGAGTCCTTGTACTCGCAGCAGAGGAGGAGGACAATGATCTTGGCCTGAGAAACCTTTCAAAAATAGCCATAACAAGGAACATTGATATTAGAATAGCAGTAGCTACGAACCCAAAGGACACAGCATTCACTGAGTTATCAAAATGTCTCCAATGGTCTTCTCTTTCTAAATTCAAAGGTGCCACCATTGGTGGTGGCACCGTGGCCCAGCTGCTACCACCTTCATCCCCACCCATTTGAGACTATGTACTATCTTAACGAAATTCTCTGTCTGCGTGCTCTCCTCTTCTCTCTTTCATTAAACACAATTGTATTGCTCTTCATGGCGTCATAACTTTAGGACTTTCTCTTTTAAGAATAGTCAATGGTGTACATTAAAGAAGCTTGTATTGTAGAGAAACAAGTACCAAGGAAAGGAGCTGCGAGAGAGAGAGAGGGAGAGAGAGGAAAGTGGGTTCTATCACTCAAGGCTTTTATGATGGTCGCAGGAGCTGTGTTTCTAAAGCAGAATAGAGAGAGAGAGAGAGAGAGAGAGAGAGAGAGAGAGAGAGAGAGTGCTAATACTGTGACTCAGAGAGTGCTAATACTATGAGTTTCTAAGGCAGGAAAGAGCTAAAAAAGTAAAGCTACAATTTTTTATTGTGTTGATTTTTTTTAAACAAATGTTTTTTGGTTGATTTTTAAACAAATGATAATTGAGTTTACTCATGACTCATCCATTTATTAATTTGAAATTCAATTTTTATGGTTAATATTAAAATAAAATATATCTAAATACACAGACAGAATTATCAAAATATATCCTTAAATTCATTTAAAAAATTAATTAATTAATTAAAATATGTGTAAAATTTACAAAATATGATGAATGATAATTATAAAAGAAGCTATTGTTTAAGAAAAATAAATTTTTAATTTAATGGTATTAGAATAAAATTTTAGTAAGCTTGGTAAAGTGATTGTTAAAAAAAGGGGTTTTTCACATGCAAAAGTTGCATGATTATGGGTTATTAGCTTAACCAATGTTATTTTGGATTCCAGTAAAGTAAGCTACTCATCCCCATTAATTTAGGCATTGATCAATATCAAACATGTCCTTTTTCTTTTTCTTTTTCTTTTTTTTTTTTTGTTATCCGGCGTGTTTATAAAGTGAAGTGTAAAACCCTTACTGTAGCAATTCTGCACATTCTACTATTTCGGTGATCGGTGTCGGTCTGGACAGTTAAAACGTCTAGAAAAATATTTAGAATAGAGTGAGGAGTTATAATTAACTCAAAAAATAATAAGAAAAATTTTTAAAAAATTTTAGAAATAAAATACAACCAAGTTAAATGAGTGGGTGCCCTAGCGATGGGTAACCTAGTGAGAAGTTGCGGTTTTCGCAACTAGAAGCCCTAAATCGTGAGAAAATTCATGAAATAATTTTTGAGACTCCAGAGAAGAGTCATTAAGGTTTCTATGGCATTAGAATGCCAAGAAAATGTTTAGAAAAATTTTTTAATTGGTACAGATAATTTTAGTCTGTTAAGCCAAATGGATGGCATTTTGGTCATTTCGATAATTTTTGGCCGACTTGTCCAGTTACATAAATAATTATTATGACATAAAATATGAATAAATATTACTAAAAATTAAATTGAAAATGAGTAGAGAAAAGAAAAAAAGAAAATGAAAGAAAAGTGGAATTACTTAAGGGAGCTCTCCACCAATCACAACTTAACAAAATTACTTAAGGGATAAAAAATGAATAAAGATGAGATAAAACAAAACAAATCTGCATTTTCTTCACTATGGGCAGCCGAACCAAAGGAAAAAAGAGAGAAAGAGAAGAAAAAAAACCACCATTAAAGCTCCACCAAGCTTGGGTTCACCCACCATTTCACCTTAAAACGCCATCATCCCTTCCCAAAATTGATCCTCACCACTAGCACAATACTTGGATAGCAAAAAGAAAGAGAAAAAAAGGAGTTCTCAAGCTTTAGGAATTGGCTAAATCAAGGTTAGTGCCATATTCCTTGCTTTTACATCTTTCTAAACATGAATTTAAGCTAAGTTAAGTTGAAAATTTGATAAAAACTAAATTAATGAGGCATGATTATGTTCCATGAAATTTTGGCAGCCTTGACATAAGTTAGGGTTAGGAGAATTCTTTGATTTGAAGTGACATATTAGCTGCCCCTAGTATAAATTATATGATTAGTATAGCAAATTAGGAGTAAGATGCATGAATTGGAGGCTTGGTCAATTAGGGTTAGGGTTTTGAAACTCAATTTTGGAGGTTGATGTAACTGAACTTAAATTAATATTGTAATGGTCAATTAGTGACCATTTGGCTGTGTTTGATTAGGAAATGAAGTGATTTGTGCCATGGGAATTGAGGTTAGGTATGCTGTCCAGTGTGCACTGCAGGTCTAGATTTGAGTCTAGCATGTTTGGGCAGCGATAACTTGAGTTGTATAGGTTCAATTGGTGCAAGGCCAATTGGACATGAAACTAGATATATAATGGCACAACTTTAGTGAAGAAATCCTGCCCAGAAAACCAAACTAAGTTGACCTAAAAATTACCCTAATTCGGGTGACTTACATTCTGCCTCGGCAAAATGACTAAATAAATAGTATTAATTTATTTGGTCATAACTCAGTGTAGAAAGATCCAATTGACCTGAAATTTTACCATCAGAAAGCTGAGACATAGCCCTACAACTTTCATGAGGAACATAAATCCAAATTTTGACCATAACCTAGTCAAATTGCCAACCAAACTTAGGTCACCAAATCTGGCAGAACCAAATTGCCCAGAAATTCTGGGTACAGTTCAATCCGGCCAGTTATGGTAAAATGACCATAACTTAAGCTACGAAACTCCAAATGGAGTGATTCAAAAAAAGAAATGTAACTAGACACAATAAGGAACAACTTTCATGAAGATAATTTTATCAAATTCCTACTGTAAAAATGAACAATGGAACAGTAAACCTAGGGTATGAAATCTGAAAATTTTGAATAACATAAAATAAGCTTTGAAATGGTATTGGAAATCAATACCAACAAAAATAAAATGCAAAATGTGGTATATGGGTGAACTTAGGTTCAATAAATTTATTATGTATTAAAAAGTCAACAATTTGAGTGAATAGTAATACAAAGACACAAAATATAAGAACTAAATTGGTAGAGGAAATTAAGGTATGAAATTTGGAATCCATGAAATGTTCATGGATTACTTTGAATAGAAATAGTAATTTACCTAAATGACTTAATGAACATTTAAGTTATGTAAATATATAATTAAGATTTGTATTCCCATTACTAGTAGGTCTAATAAAACATAAGTGATACCACTTGAATATGAAATGAAATTAACCTAGATGGATTGTTGAGACTTATACTCCCAACACCAATGGAGTTCATAATATATTAGCAATACAAGTTGAAGTATGAAATGTACTTTTCATGAATAGATTGTTGAATGAATAAATGTGATAAAAGTGTCATTTGGGATTTAGGTTCCCATTAAGAGAGAAAGGAAAGATGTTTTGAATGTAAATGGTACATGAGATTAAATGAATGTAAATTTGTAATTAGTATGAATATTACGATGAATGTATAAATTACCTAGAAATGTGAATTTGGAAATTATGTTTCCATTATAAACAAAATTAGAATGCTATAAAAATAAAAACGAAAAATATAATGAAATGATGAAACATATAAACTCTTAATGGTACTATGTGCCCATGCATTGCCTAAACACGTGTGTTAGATTGGATAGATTAGCATGCCAATAGGGTATTATTATAGCAGTACTGTGAAAGGCTTTATGCTTGTGTTTATGGCTTTATGCCCGCACTCATGGCTTTTATGCCCGATTATGTGTTATCATGGCTTTTTAGCCATACTGACTGCATACGTGGTTGACGTTCCGCGTCTCATGGTATGACGGCCAGAGGTACTGCGGTGTCCAGTGCCAACGATCCGTTATCCGGTTTAGTCAGCCTATCATAGGTTACTTGAGCAGTCTAATTTATTAAAATAAATTACGAATATTAGCAATTAAAAATGTTAGAAAGCAAATAAATGAGTATGAAGTTCTGAAATAAATTAGATTAGCACTAAAAATTTGTTTCTTAGAATGGTCTGAAGTAAATAAAATTAATTCTAAAAAAAAATTTAAATATTATGCAATGATTGTAAATAACTTAGAAAGTATCAAGGAAGTGATAAAAAGACTAGTATGAGAATTATAACTTAATAACATTACAAATGTGACATACATAAGAATATAAGTATAAGTTTAAATTTTAGATTAATCGTATCTGTTACATCATTAATGCAAATTTCTAAACTGAGCACCTCCAAAAAAGAACATGGCAGGATAGAGGACAGTTAATATTAGAAACTAAATTAATTATAAATCTAAATTATTCGATTTGTATATTATTTTCTTGTTATATTATTGCACCACTAAGCAGCAATGATTAGCACGATGGATTTATTTCCTCGCACAGGTACTGAAGTTAAAGCCCAGCGAATACCAAACAGAGATTTTAGAGTTCTGATATGCAGAGTATCAAAGGTTGTTACCTCTTCAGCAATGCATGTAGATAGGGCTCACATTAAGCATATCATGTATTTTGTGTATGTTATTTATTTCTTATATTGTAATGTAAATTAGCAAATTGTAATTAATTTGTATATCGTGTAAATTAAGGATTTATGTAATTATTGCAAATCATGTAAATTAATGCAACTTTGAGAATTTTGCTATAAGAATGGAGCATAAATGAATTTGTACAAATGAGTATAGATTTGAATTACATAATGATTTTTGAAATGATGATATGAGTATAGATGAGATTATACTTAGAAAATATTGGTGAATTTTCAAACAGGTGAATAGTAAAACACGTTAAACGAAAATAAAATAGGGGAAACTCTATTAGTTTATCCGTTGAAAAATAATTTATATTAAATTAAACGAATTCAAAATTATTAAAAGAATAAAGTAAGATAAGATAGGGTGCTCCGGCACCTAATGTAGCATACCTTGCTCGGCTACACTGTAATTGGATGAGGGGTGTTATATGGAGCTTCTTCCATCACTTAAAAATAGGAATATGTGATATTCACTTTTCCAAAGCTAATTTTCAATTTTTTATAATTAGTTATCATATGCACTGTGTTTTTTTTTTCTTTTTCTTTTCAGAATAGATGAATATTATCATTTCACCAAAGTATTTCAGATAAACTTTTTATATTGAAGTTAAATTTATTTAAATAATTTTAAATATATATATTTTTTTCGATCAACTTAGCACAGTTTAATTAATAAGAAATAAAAATTCACATTTATTAATCCCGTTAAATAAAAAAATAATTTAAATTTAATTTATTATAAATTTAAAATATAAATATATAAATTTTATATTTAAATTTTATCATATATATTAAATTTAAATAATTTTATGAAAAAATATTTTTTTATATAATTTATATAAATAAATCATAGGTAAAGGTTTATGTGCAGTCATGGCAGCTATATCAGACGGTAATATGTGACCCTCAGGCTTCTCGTGTCTCCCATGTCCAAGATCTCGGAGTCATGCCTCCCAACAGTATAGATTGACCTGTTTAAATGCGAGAAAACGTTGATCAAGCCTTGGAGATTTGATCTTGACTGTCATTATGTTCTCCAGTCAATGTGTGAGCGTTCAGGTAACAGCCCACAGGGTGCCCGTGCGAATTTGGGCTCTCATGTAAAATTAGCTTGTAGCCCTTCTTTCTTTTTCCAGCTGACAATTTCATCATCTTTCTCTTGTTTTGATGGGAACTCCAAGTCATGGGTTGGGCTTTTCATTCAACTTTCGAGCCCACTTTTCCCCTTCTGATTGAGATGATTGGCCCACATTATGAATGCTACAACTGACCACTACCATGTCTAGTTGGAAACCACTGTCCTCCGCCGCACCGGAACTTGACCATCCGTTGCCGGCTGTTAAAGAAGAGAAGAGACACGATGCGAGTAGAGAGAAGTTGACTCAGCAATTCATCTCCTGCATTGCAATATCTCTCGCCAATTCTCTAGATGCTACAGAACAAAGTAAATTCCTCGGCCAGGAATTTATTTAGCTTTTTTTTTCCATGTATTCGCCGTCGATTGGTATTTTAATTTGAAGGAGAGGTTGTTTCTGTCTCAGTCTTTGAGGAAGACTAATCAGTCCTCAACTATGAACGCTAATATACGACCTGCCATTTTAATTGAACAGAACTATATTTTACCGATCTCTAAAAATATGTTACATTTCTAAAATTGTGCTTGTATACAATTATACAAATGTTCTTAGGTATATGAATCCAAAATTAAATTCACATTAAATCATATTTGTTATGAGATAATCAACATTGTAATTGTATTTAATTATATTCTTTAGTAACATAAAAAAATTTAATGCAATGAAATGATTATTACATAATGTAATTTATTCTATTAAAGTAACCGAATGCACATTACATATAAAAATAATATAATTACAATTTCTTATTTTAATTTTTCATTTATTATAAATACTACCACTACTACCACTATTACCCGACTAGCACTACTGCTATCATTACTATCTCCACCCTATCATTACTACCACAACATTGTTACCACGATCGTTATCACTACTACTACTACTTGACCACTATTATCACCACTTAGTAGCTGTTATCTCTGCCACTACCTGACCACTACCACCACTACCACTAACACCTAACTATCGTTGTCGCTACAACCACCACTTGACTACTAATCAATACAACTATTAATACTTATTATTAACATTATAAATAAATTAAATATTAAAATCAAAATTATTATTAAATTACTCTGCTTATATTTTTATTTTGTAACTAAATATAGGAATATAATGACAATTAAATTACATTACAACTTTTATTAAATTATATAATTGATTATATTACATTATGCTCTATCCTTTGCGGTAGAGTTGTGAGATATTCGAAAAACACACTAGGTTTAGGGTTTGAGAGTTCTGATTGATTGTATCTTGCTCTTTGCATCATAGTGGGACTTTTTTCTCTTATCTTGCCCATGGACATTGACCTTCTGGTTGAACCGCGTTAAATTATATGTTATTCTTCTTCTCTTTTCAATTTTATGTGATTGTACGATTTGTGTGTGCCTTAAATTTACATGCTTGTTATAAAAAACTGGTATTAGAGCTTTGTGTGCAAAACCTTGGGTTTACAGATGGCGTCGTCTTCAACGAAGTATAAGATGGAGAAGTTTAATGGTGGATCGAGTTTTAGTCTGTGGAAGATTAAAAGTAAATCTTCCTTGGTCCTACTAGGTCTATGAAAGGCAATCGATGATAACTTTTTAGAATGTATGAAAGAGGCAGAGAAGGTTGATCTAAATGAGAGAGCCTTGAGTGCAATTTTCATGAACATAACTGATAATGTCCTATGCGAGATTGCTGGTGAAAGCTCAGCATTTGCAGCATGGAAAAAATTAGAGGAGTTGTACTCTGCCAAATCGATGACAAGAAAATGCATATTTCTCGGGTATGCATCTAGAGTGAAAGGCTACAGGTTGTGGTGCAATGATCCAAAGTCTCTAGGATTAATTATCAGTAGGCATGTGACATTTAATGAGGCTGCTTCATTGGATAGTCAGAGGGAGAAGTTAATAGCAGAATCAGATCACGGTGTTAGAGAACAGGTGGAGTTTGATATTGATACTTCAGTAGCTCAGTCCAGTGATTCAGAGGATGAGGTGCAAGATCCTGATCAATAAGAGGATGCACCTGAGCAATAGCAACAGGAACCATATAGCATTGCAACTGGTAGAGAGAGAAGACAGATTAGAGCACTGCAGAGATATGCATATGTAGATCTAGTTGAGTTTGCCTTGTCAGTTGCTGAAACAGTTGATGTGCATGAACCCAGCAATTATAAAGAAGCTATTTCTTGTTCAGATGCAGATCAGTGGGTTGGTGCTATGAGTGAAGAAATTGAATCTCTTCATAAGAATCAAACTTGGGAGCTTGTAACATTACCTAAGAGATAAAAAGTGGTAGGCTGCAAATGGGTGTTCAAAAAAAAGGAAGGCACTCCAGGGATTAAAGCACCTCGATATAAGGCATGGTCGGTAGCAAAAGGCTTTACTTAAAGGGAGGGGATTGACTTTAATGAAGTGTTTTCTCTAGTTGTGAAGCACAGTTCCATCAAAGTCTTACTTGCTATGGCTGCTCTTCATGATCTAGAGGTTGAGCAACTAGATGAGAAGACAATATTTTTGCATGGTGAGTTGGAGGAGCAAATTTATATGAGTCAACCTGAGAGATTTATCATTCCAAGTATGGAAAACCGTGTTTGCTTGCTTAAGAAATCTTTATGTGGTCTGAAACAGTCTCCTAGGCAGTGGTACAAAAGATTTGATACATTCATGGTTCGTAATGGCTTTAATCATAGTTCATATGACAGTTGTGTGTATTATAAGAAGCTTTCAGATGATTCCTTTATTTATTTGCTATTGTATGTGGATGACATGCTTATTGCTGCTAAAAGAATGTCACAAATTAACATTCTGAAAAAGCAGTTGAGTGATGAGTTTGAGGTGAAGGATTTGGGTGTTGCAAAGAAGATATTGAGAATGGAAATTACCGGGGATAGAAGTGTTGGGAAGCTTTTCTTGTCTCAACAGGCCTACGTTGAGAAAGTGCTTAAGCATTTTAACATGAATAATGCTAAACCTGTGACTATTCCGTTTGCTGCCCATTTCAAGTTATCTGCAGACATGTCGCCTAAAACAGATGAGGAGATGGAACACATGTTTAGTGTTCCGTATTCGAGTGTTGTTGGTAGCATCATGTATGCTATGGTATGCACCCGACCTGACATTTCACATGCAGTTAGTGTTGTGCGTAGATACATGGCGTGTCCTGGAAAAGAGCATTGGCAGACAGTGAAATAGATTTTAAGGCATTTGAAGGGTATTACAGATGTTGGTTTGACATTTGACAGAGCCAAGATGAGTGATTCAATTGTTGGCTATGTGGATTCAGATTTTACAGGGGACTTAGACAATAGGAGATCTTTGACAGGTTATTTATTTACTCTTTTTGAAAGTGCTATTAGTTGAATGGCAACATTTCAAGCTACAGTTGCTTTTTCTACCACAGAGGCTGAATATATGGCCTTAGCAAAGGCAGTTGATTACATCAAATTATATAAACATTTAAGGTTAACATGCATTGCATTTTGTTAGCATTTAGTATCCTTTTACGTTTATTTTTATATTTTTTATTATTATTTTAGAAAACATGTTAATCCAACTCAATTAATTAATTTTTATATTTTATCAGGTGTTTTTATATGGTTATAGAATCAAAGATGAGTTTGGAAGAGATTTGGAGGTCAAAACGTGAAGAATACAGTGCCAAAAACATTACACGGGCCGTGTAACTTGCTCCGTGTAACTTCCTGGACCCCGTGCAACCTTCTAGACAAAGAAAACTTGAAAAACAAGAGTGGAAGAAAGTTACACGGGGCAAGGGCATTTAACATTGCAAGGGCCATGTAAAGTACCCTGTGACACCCCTTACCCGTGTACAGTATACCCGAGTAAGTAATGCCACACGGTGTACCGGCACACTCTAATATTCCTCAATTAATTTATATCATGCTTTTGCATATAATTTATGAAATACAATTTATTTAAGCCATTTATCAAAAGTATTATTCATTTAAGGTTCCGAAAATTTTAAAGAAAATCCGGCGGAGTACCGGCTAAAAATGGAGAAAACCGTTCTTCGGAACCTGTGAAAACACTTCCAAATAATTTTCAAACAAACCCAACTTCAATTCATCAACAGAGTCTCAATATCAAAAACTCAACAATATTTCTCAATTTCAGTTCTCAATAGCCTTTTCATTTCTCAAACATACATTTCTCAGGGTTCTCATCTATATAAATAACAATTAAAAGCTCAAATTACTTCCATACATAACCATAAATCTTTATTATTTACATGAACCTCAAAATACATTACATAATCCCAAATACATATGAGAAAATAAAAATTTAATTACAAAATGACACCTAGTGCCCTACCAATGCACTGCAGGTGACGAGGTGACGAGGACACAGTGCAGAACTGCAGAATAGACTCACCCAGTCTGTGGTCTACTGGGCTCATGATCAGGATCTCCAGTACCTACGCGTGGCAAAAGCAACGCGCTAAGCAATAATGCTTAGTGGTGCAATAATATAATAAAAGAAAATAGCAAGAAAATAAATGTATAGAATGTGTATGCTTTCTTTGTTTGGTATTGATATATTCATTATTTCATTAACTTTGTTCACTTTTATTCATTTGGTTGCCCCAAGTAACCTACACTAGACGACTGGACTGGATAACGGGTAAACTGGCACTAGGTACCTAGTACCTCGGGCCGTCACACTAAATAATATCATGCACAAGGTCAAGTCTCAATACAAAGTCAGAATGGCTAAAAGCCATGAAATCACAGAATGGCATATTGCCATGTGCAGTACTGCTAACTGAACCCTATTGGCATGCCAAACTATCCAAACCAATCTTGTTAGGTATACTAGGGCATTTGAAACTTTTAAATTCTTCAATTTGTAAATTTCATGTTTTGGTGTTACTATTCACCTCATTGGTCAACAAAAATGTTGACTTTTGGATAGAAAATATGTTCATTGACTTTGGCACTCCCAACATACCACATTTGGTGTTTAAAACTTGTTGGCATTAAGTGTTAATACCATTTCAAAGTGTAACCCAACACAAACAGAATTTTCAGTTTTGGTGAGTCAACTTCACTGTTCCATTGGACACTGTTACTGTAGGAATTTGAAGAAATGTAAAACATGAAAGTTGTTCCTTATTTTGTCTAGTTGAATTTCTTTTTTTGAATCACTCCATTTGGAGTTTTGTAGCTCCAGATATGGTCCAAAAACCACAGCTGGCCGGATTCCCATTCTGCAGAAAATACCATATCTACAGTAACAGAAACAGTAACTTCCACTACCATTTGGGTTAGGTTCTGGCCATAATTTGGGGTAGGTTCCTTCATGAAAGTTGTTTGTCTATGTCTTAACTTATTGCTGTAAAAATTTCAGGTCAATTGACCATATCTACAGTGAGTTATGGCCAAATGAACAGTTACTGTTTATTTAGTCAATTCTGCAGAACCAGTTGCAGGGTATCCGGATTGGGGCCAAGTTTTGGTCCTCTTGCTTTGGTCTTTTGGGCATGATTTCTTCAGCAAAAATGTGCCATTATAAGCCTAGTTTCATGTCCAATTGGCCAAACACCAATTGGACTAACACAGCCCAAGTTATGGCAGTGCAAATGGACTGAATTTTCAGTCCCTATGCTGCTGTCCTAGGGCAGCCTGCAACCTCATTTTGGAATCCTATTTTTCAGTCTATTTGTTGGTCAAATTACCTAAAATGGTCACTAATTGACCATTAAAATGTTCTCTAACAATTTCCTAAGCCAAGTCACATTTTCACCTTTCCAAATCCTAATGTCCAACTAAATTTACTCATAACCTTAATTAACATACTTAGTTTAATGTCCATGTATATTAATACCTTAACCATCATTTCTAGCCACTCTAATTTTATTAAAACAATCAACCTCATACTTCCATAGGGCTGCCGAAAATTTAAGGTACCATAACCCATGTAATTTACTTCAATTCCTTAAAATTTCTTAGCTCAAAATGATGTTCTAACTAGGACTAAAAGAAGGAGAATGAAATTGTAGCACTAACCTTGAGTGGCAGAATTTTCCAAGTTAAATCTTCACTTTCCTTCACTTTCTAGGCAGCCAAACACTTTCCCAAGAGGTGTGGTTAGGTTTTAATGAAAGGGTTTAGAGTTTAGTGGAGTAAAATCAATGAGAATTGAAGAAAGAGACGAAAAAAAAATTTTCATGGGAGAGGGAGACTTGATTTCGGCCATGGAGAAGTGAAATGAAGAAGATGGCTGCTTTTATTTTGTTTTTATCTCATTTTAGTTCATTTTTATCTCTTTTATTAATTTGTCAAATTGTGATTGGTGGAGCTTTTTAAATTGCATCACCATATGTCATAAATGGGCATTTTTATGGATTTTTCTTTTCTTTTCATCACTACTCAATTTCAATTTAATTTCTAGTAATGTTTATTCATATTTTATGTTATATTAATTATTTACTCAACTGGACAAGTCGGCCAAAAATCACCTCGGAAGGCGAAATGACCAAAATGCCCTCCGTTTGGCTTAACGGGTCAAAATTGTCTGTACCGATTGAAAAATTTTTCTAGGTATTTTCTTGGCATTCTAATGCCATAGGAACCTCAATGACCCTTCTCTGGAGTCCCAAAAATTATTTTACAATTTTTCCCCCGGGTCTAGGGCTCCTCGTTGCGAGAACCGCAACTTTCCTCTGGTTACCCATCGCTAGGGCACCGGCTCGTTTAACTTGGTTGTATTTTATTTCTAAAATTTTTACTAAATTTTTCTTATTAATATTTGAGTTAATTATGGTTCCTGACTTAAGTTTAATTATTTTTCCGGACGTTCTAGCTGTCCGGACCGACACCGGTCACCGGAACAGTAGAATGTACGGAATGATTACCGGGAGGGTGTTACATACCCTATCACCAATTCTGATACGAATTTTCTTCGTTCCAACCAAACCTGGATGGACTTCTAATGCTTCTAGGGCTCTGAAATTAGGGTTTTTACACTTGATATAAATATAACAAGTTAGGAATTGAGGGGGAGAGAGAATTTACATCCAAGAACAGAATTTACATTCAAGGGGTGCCGATTTACATTCAAGGATGCACATCAACTTCAAGGGAGGTAAGGGAGAAAATAAGATCTGCAAGATTTCTCTAAGGGATTTTCAGCTAAAGTTCTAAAAGTCCGAGGCTGCAATTCTCTTTATGGGTTCTTTCACTCTATTTTCTTCTCATGTCTTCTCTTTATCTTTTTATAAACTTGATTGTAAAACTCACCATGGGTGAGTAGGCTCTTTATTCTAGGGTTAGGGTGTAGCACTCTCAATTTCGTTATGGATCTGGTTTGATTTTATTTAATACATTGGATATTTTATTCTTTGATTTAATTTCTTGTGACCTTGATGCATGCTATGTGTTGGTACCCACTTAGTATTGATTACAAATATTAATTGAAGGACTGAAAAGTGGTGAAGATTAATATTAGAAAATAGAGATTTTGAACCTAGGAAATCTGACCTAGAGATAAGCTGATGACCTTTGTGGAGTTCCAAAATTAATCAAAGATCTTAAAGGGTTTTAATTAATTTAATCATCCTGATAGTAGGGTTTATGTTAATTAAAATACACCTTTAGTGCATTGAGAGAGGACTTAAGATAACTTAGGATTAATTTTCATCAAAGTAATAATCTCCCATTTATTGAATGAATCAGATTTATTCTATAATTGATTGAAGTATGAACCCCTAGCTCTAGAATGCCTTTGTCCATTAGTATTTTATTTTAGGTAATTATTTAGATTTTATTTCTTTCAATTTAGATATAATTATTATTTCTCTACAATTCGATTGTCTAGATAATTAAAATCACTATTGTTTGGTACTCAACACGATCCTCATAGGAACGATACTCTACTCATCACTTTATTACTTGTTAGCAATCTGTGCACTTGCAGTGATTGAAAAACCAGCAAACAAGTTTTTGGTGTCGTTGCCGGGGACAGGTGCTTAATATTGAATGATTAGTGATTTGATTACTCTAGACATTCTTTTATAGTTTATTTCTTAATTAATTTTGTTATTTACTTGTTTTTCTTGTGAGGTACATTGAGATGTTTTATCGATAAGTCTTCACAAGTTTTATTCAACAACACAATGAACCTTTTCAAGATGCTTGGAGAAGATTTAATAAATTGGTAGAGCAATTTTCCAATCATAATCTTTCAAATCATGAACTCACTCTCAATTTCTATAATGGTTTGAATGAAGCAACAAGGAATTGGGTGGATTATGGAGCTTGGGCTACCAGTGATCACGTTCTTCAAAGAAACCATGAGGATACCATTCACTTGTTGAATGACATGGCAGATATTGATTACCATTGGCATTGGGATCCTTCACTGCAGGGTTGGAGTCACCAATATCCCCCACACATTCATCAACCTAATATTTCACACCAACCATTCGAGCTATAATTAGAGAGGAGAGTGGGACTTGAAGAGGTGATAGCTCCATTCGAAAATTTTGACAAACTAATGGTGAACAATGAGCTATCACTTTATGAAGAGGAATTATATGAACAAAGTTGGGAGAATGAAAAAGCTTCATAGGAATTTGAACCTAGATAAGAAGTTGTGCTTCAAGAACAAAATTCCTATGAAGATGACTTACTAGTAGAGTTCCCACAAGAGCAGGAGTTACTTGAAGAAGAAATTGAACTTAATGTTGAAGAAAACAACTCCTTTTTTGTTGGAGGGTCATTAGAAGAGTGCTTACATGAAGACAAATCAGAGATAAAGGTGGTAGATGAAGAAATTGATGAGACTATCAATTTAAGTTCATTAATGATGCTTACACATACACCACCTGTAACACCCTTATATTCGATAGTGCGTTCTATTGTTTTGATAACCAGTGTCAGTTCGGACAGCTAGAATGCCTAGAAATACACTTAAATATTAGTGAGCAGACATGAAATAATGAAATACAATAGGGGAAAATACAGGAAAAATAAAATAGAGAAAATGAAACTAAGTTAAATGAGCAAAAAACCGTAATGATGGGTGACCGCACCGAGAAGTTGCGGTATGGACCGTTAACTAGCCCTGGACAGCGGGGAACCCTGAAAAATATATTTAAGACTTAAATAAACATTTATTGAGTTATAATTGACTTAGAAAATATCATAGAAAAATTAATTAATTAGTACAAAGAAAAATGAAAAATTGAGAAACTGATAAAAATCGGTGTTACCAAAAAATTTAAAATGCAACCTGAAGAGGGACATTTTGGTCATTTGACACCTAGAGTGGACTTTTGACCTAAATTTCTATGAAAAATAAATGAAATTAAATGTTAAAAATGCAATAAAAATTAGAAGTCAAATACATAGAATAAATAAAGGAAATCTAAGGAGTGTAATTGAAATTAACTAAAGTTGATTATTATAATGCTTAGGATGATTAGTGGAGCACTATGGGATTAAATAAACCATTAAGTGGACAGATGTATAACCACTTTTCATCTTCAACCTCTCACAAAAAAAAATAGCCAAAACCAATTCTCTATGGAAACTCCATGGCCAAACCTTGAAAAACCTCCATGCACTCCACATTTAGCCCTCTTTTACACTAAGTTTCTTCATTAAACCTTGCATACTCAACTTGGGAAGACATTGGCAGCAAAAAGAAGAAGTTTGGGTGAGGTTTTATCAAGCTCCAATAAGAGGTAAGTGCTTATTTTCTTCCATTCCTTAATTAAAACTTGTGTTGAGGTTATGGGTAGTATTTTGGGTGAAGAAATTTGAAGAAATGGTTGAGTTATGGACTGTCCATTTTTGGCAGCCATGGGAGGTGAGTTGCTTGAGTTTTTCTTACATTAAATTTATGGGAATTGATGGGAATTAGTGTTGGTTGAGTCCATTTAAAGTGCTAGTAATTTAATCCTCTTGTATGTGTGAATTATGAATGTAAAGTAAGATTATGTATTGAAATTGGGGAGCTTGATGTATATGAGCAATTGGGCAGCCTTGTGATGCATGGTAGAGTGTTTAAATTCATGAAATAATTTAGTGAATTATGGTATTAAGGATGGCAACATGTGTATGTAATTATTGGTGGGAAATTAGATGTGTTAATTAGAGGTATTCATGTGTATGTATTGTTGAAATTGGAAATTGTGAAATGGAAGTAAAATGGTGCATTGCCAATTGGTTATATTCTGCCTAAACTAACTATAATGTAAACTAATGAATGGTTATGGTTAGTACTAAACGCAGAATTAGGTTTGGGAAGTGAAGTATGGTTAGTTGAATGTGTGATTGGTTGATGCCTCAAAAATGAGTTAAGGGCAGTATGCAAATGAGCCTATAACCCTAAATGTGTGACTCCAATTGGTATGAGACCAATTGGAGGTGAAACTAGGTACAAAATGTGCCAACTTTCATGTTGAAAGCCTACCTAAATTCTGTCCAGAAAGTGACATGATAATTGACCAAATCCGGATTAGTGACATTGCAAACCTGAAAACTGACCATTTGAATAGGAGTCAGTATTTTGGCCATAACTCACTCAAAATAGGTCCAAATGACCTAAAATTTATACCATGGAAAGCTTAGACATAGAGCTAAAACTCTTATGAAGACACAAAAACCCAAAAATGACCATAAGTAAGTCAAAATGCTTGCACAAGTTCGGGTATAAAAACTGCCAGAATCGGAAATGTCCTAAAAATGACCTAAGTTTGCCATTTTAGTGCAATCTATCCAGCCATAGTAAAATGACCATAACTTGGTCTAGTAAACTCCAAATGACCTAAAATTTGCGGCAAAAGTTCATTAAGACATAGACATATAAGTTTGTAATTCGGACCAGAACCCAAACACCGAGGGAACTAGGTCATCCGACTCGGTCAAAATAGCATACCAAAATTCGATAAATTGCAATAAAATGCAATACACTTGAAAGTGAAATTGGTAACATGTACTAACACTAAAGGACTATAAAATGTGACATATTGATAATATTAAAATTTATTCCCCTAGAGTGTAGCAAAGGTCAACATTATAGGTTGACTAATAAAAGCAATAGTATTAAATAAATTTAATTATTGAACCTTATTGTTAAAAACAATTTAAATGATTACTGAAACACTTTAATTATGTATTTCAGTTAGCAAAGACTCAGGGAAGGGGAAAGAAACACTGAGTCAAAGCCAAGAGGCTACTCATCAGAGGTTTGTGCACAACAATTATTTCTTTTGAATTTTCAATTGAAATAAATTATGACAATTTGTATGTTATTGCTTAAATTGTGGAAAATTCGTTTGAATGGTATTTGATGGATACATATTACTTGAAAAAATATTAAAAATGGTTTGAAACCACAACTATCATGTATATTTGATTGAATTCCTCGTTAACCTGTCTAGTGGGACAAATTGGCTTTGAATTCCCTCTCTGGCTGAAGTGTTGGGGTGTGTGTCAGTTGAGGATGAATAGGATGAGTACTCATTTATTTGCTAGCTAGCTATGTTATTCCTCACTAGCCATCAGCTTTTGGGACGAATTGGACTTTGGAAACATGATTAAGCTACGTGTGTGATTTATTTATATTCATTGAGACATTGTGAAATGGAGTTTAAATTCTTTATGACATTCTCTGTCTTTTGAATTGAACTATGATTTTAAGTATCCACAGTTTATATGATTTATGGTTTATGGTTTTAAATTGCATTTTCTTAATGTTGTGCACCACTGAGACATTGGCTCAGTGATAGCTTTTTCATTGCTGTCATAGGTAGACAGACAGACAGAGCAGTAGAGTAGGCTGTTTGTGCTACACTTTGGGATTTTGTCGGATATATTGAGTATACCACCTTTTTTGTAAATTTTGTTGTAATGTATGTGCACTGTATGTATATATTGTACTTGGTCTTGAGTAGTTGTAAAATAAAGTTGTAATATATTTCTCTTATCTCAGCTTTTGAACTACTCAGTCATTTGGTAGTCTATCTTTGGAAATACTGGAAATTGATGTTGAATTGAGTTTGACAAATGTTGAGCAATTGATTTGTGTTGAACCATATTGGAGTTTGGGATTGAACAAATATATTGGAAGTGCCTTTTACAGGTTTTTGAAGAATTGTTTTACTCAAAATATAGATGGCACTCTGCCAAAATTTTTACAAAAATTATTGATACTTCATATGTGTTATTTGGTTTCACTTCAGTTAAAAAAAAAAAAAAATTTAACACCTGTCAAAAGTGCTCACCACTGTAAAAAGTAATAAGAAAATGTTTAAAATCCCTTATAGTGTATTTAATGGGTTATTAGTAGACGAAGTTTGGTAATTCGTTAGGTATACTACGGGATCATATTATGCCTTACGGAGGGGTAAGGTGTGATACCACCAGAAGACCCTTTCTATCATGGACACCTCCTACATCATCACGTGTCCTCCATGAGCTAAAGCAGTCCTCTTCCCAAGCAGATAACTCTAAACCATGTGTTGTTCATGCTATGTGCAATTTTATTTCAAATCTTGCCAATCTTGAGGGTACCACAAATCAAGACCCATACGTGGTGTTACATGACAACTACTATGGGCGAAAACCACTTTTTGATAAGCAATTCTAAAAGGGGTCAAGCTAAAGACCTTAAATTAGTTCTTCTTAGGAGGCAACCCAAGTTTTAAATTTAATATTCGCATTTATTTATTTATTTTATTTTATCACCCTTCCAAACTTGTTTTGATGATTATTCACTTTACAGGTTCAAGAAGCACTTGAAATGAGCAATGGGGATCAAACTCACAAATCTTCAAGGGAAGACATGCTTCAAGGGGGAGTGTTCTATATCCATTAGCTTTTCCTTGTTATTATAATTATGATGCTGCTCTTGACTAGATTGTGTTATCTTGAAAACATTGAGGAAAATGTCAAATTTGAGTTTGGGGGTGCATTTTATGCATTGCATTCATATATTGCATTTCACTTTACATCACCTTATTATGTCTATATTATATTTGTGTATCAAAAATCCAAAAAATTTTTGCAAATTTTGAAAATTTTGGACTTTTTCAAAAAGCTTTTAACTTAAAATTATGACTAGAACTTGGATGAGCTCATGATTGGACTCTCTAGGAAAGAGCAATGAATGTAACTGGATGGGCAAAAAGGCTTCAATATTATGTTTGTGAAAAGCTAAATCACTTAAGTGGAGTTAAACTAGTTAAACCCCTTCATAGTCATTAATCTATCACATTGAGCTTGAAAAATTAAGAGAAATTTTTGAAATACAAGCAAACCTAAAAATGCCTCACCAGCTCTAGAATATGTCTCTTAGACCTATCAAGGCAAAATCCTAGCGTATGCTTGATGAAGAGATGATTAAGGAATTCTTTTATATAGCCTCACTAAGCCTTAGCCACCCCGAATTAAAATATATATTCCTTACAGCCAACTTGAAGCCTATATTTATCCCTTAGAATTTATTGCTTACCCATATTATTTACCTAGCCCCTAGCCTAAACACCTACCCTACCCTTTTGAAGAAGCTAAATACATAAGCAAAAAGTATATTAAGTGCAAAAAAAAAAAAAAAATTGGAGAGAGGATGTAGAACTTAAGAAAGAGTACAAGTGTGCAATTGAAATCAAAGAAAAATTTGCCTTTCCAATCCAGCAAAAGCAATGAGTTTGGGGGAGAGGACAAAAAGGATATAAATAAAAAAAAAAGAAGAAGAAAACAAAAAGAAGAAGAAGAAGTCCTAAGATAAGTATAATGGAAGCATGCTTGGCACTATAAAAAAAAAAACAAAAGTCCTTCCTCTCCATACAAAATCAGTAGAATAAACTTAGTATACTTGATATTTTATGCATACATTCTATCCTCATAGTTGCATTCCCTAAAAACCTTTCATTGGCAACCAAGTCATTATCCCTTTAGCCCCATTACAACCATTTTAAAGACCTTTTAATCTTTTGAAAAGTGTATGCTGAATTAGTGGAGATAGAAAATTGAGATATGCTTATGGAGTTGGAATTGAATCACTTCACTACAATTACCCACAATAGAGGCAAATTTGGGGGAGTAAGTGTTTCTAAAGTCTATCCTGATAAAATAGGTTATTTGTGACTTATTAATGGTCTTGCATAGAGGAATAGTTAGTTGAAGCACCATAAAGGGGGTAAGGTTCTAGCGGGCAACTATTGAGGTCCCTATGCCTTGAAAGAGGGAATTAGTATGAAGGTTGAAGAGTGTCTAATTATGTGCAAGTTAAGTTTTCTGTTATATTTCTAAGTACCCCAATGAGTTTTTATAAAGTTTTAATTTGCTTGAGGACAAGCAAAGGTTTGAGTTTGGGGGTATTTGATTGCATCAAATTATATAGACATTTAAGGTTAACATGCATTGCATTTTGTTAGCATTTAGTGTCTTTTTATGTTTATTTTTATATCTTTTCATTATTATTTTAGAAAACATGTTAATCCAACTCAATTAATTGATTTTTATATTTTATCATGTGTTTTTATGTGGTTCTAGAATCAAAGACAAGTTTGGAAGAGATTTGGAGGTCAAAACATGAAGAATATAGTGCCAAAAATATTACACGAGCCGTGTAACTTGCCTCGTGTAACTTCCTGGACTTCGTGCAACCTTCTGGACAAAGAAAACTTGAAAAACAAGAGTGGCAGAAAGTTACACAGGGCAGGGGCGTGTAACACTACACGAGCAGTGTAAAGTACCATGTCAGTAATTCTGATACGACTTTTCTTCGTTTCAACCAGACACGGATGGACTTCTAATGCTTCTAGGGCTCTGAAATTAGGGTTTTTACACCAGATATAAATATAACAAGTAAGGAATTGAGGGGGTGTCACACCTTACCCCTCTGTAAGGCATAACATGATCCTGTAGAACACCTAATGAACTACCGAACTTCACCTACCGATAACTCATTAAGTACCCTACAAGGGATTTTAAAACAATTTTCTTACTTTTTATAAGTGGTGAGCATTTCTAAATAGATATTAAAACATTTATTCGAAGATTTAAAACTAGTAAAAATTTTTGCCTCATTTTATTTTTTTGCAAATTTTATAAAAATTTTGGCAGAGTGCTGTCTGTATTTTGAGAAAACAGTTCTTCAAATACCTGTAAAAAGCACTTCCAATGCTTTATCTCCACAACTTCTTCAAATTCACAGTCAATTTCAACATCATTTATCAATCTCCAAAAATTCAAATCCCCAATTTTCAATATTCAACAATCATCAAAATACCATTAATGAATTTTATTCAATTGAAAACAAAATACTTCCATTCATATTTCATTAAAGATAAAATAATTTATATACATCATTACAAAAATTTACATTAAGAGAAATTCCAACTAAAATTTGTTACAAACTTTATACAAACTGCTCAAGACCAGTTTTACATGTCCATACCTTTACATACATTACATACATCAAAATAAATTTTTACAGTCAGGGTATAAAATATACCCGATAACTTCAAGCAGGTAGCTCTTCAATCCTCAGTAGCTCAACCTGCTGCTTGTAACACCCTCACTGTAACAATTCCATACATTCTACTGTTCCGGTAACCGGTGTTGGTCCGAACAGCTAGAATGTCTGGAAAAATATTTTAGACTAAAGTGAGGAGCCATAATTAACTCAAATAATAATAAGAAAAATTTATGAAAAATTCTAGAAATAAAATACAACTAAGTTAAATGAGACGGTGCCCTAGCGATGGGTGACCATATAGGGAAGTATCGGTAAAGACAGTTACTGACCCTAGACCCGTGAGAAAATTCATAAAATAATTTTTGGGACTCCAGAGAAGAGTCATTGAGGTTTCTATGGCATTAGAATGCCAAGAAAAGGTTTAAAAAAATTTTTCAATTGGTACAGACAATTTTGGCCCGTTAAGCCAAACGGAGGGCATTTTGGTCATTTCGTCTTCAGAGATGATTTTTGGCCGACTTGTCCAGTTAAGAAAATAATTATTATGATCTAAAATATGAATAAATATTGCTAAAAATTAAATTGAAAATGAGTAGAGAAGATAAGAAAAGAAAATGAAAGAAAATGCTAATTATGACATCATATGATGTCATTTAAATTTCCTCCACCAATCACAATTTGTTAAACTCATTAAAAGAGATAAAAGAGACCAAAAAATTGAAAAACCAATCTGCATCTTCAACCTTTGGGCAGCCAAAAACATTGAGAGAGAGAGAGAGAGAAGAGGTTCCACCATTAAAGCTCCCTTAAGCTTCATTTTCCACTTTAATTCACCTTAAAACCTTATCCTCCCTTCACTAAAATTTATACCCACACCAAGGAGAAGTATTTGGCAGCCAAGAAAGAGTAAGAAAGTAAAGAAAAATTAAAGTCTTGGTTGGCTTGGATTTGAGCTACAAGAGGTTAGTGCCCTAAACAATTTCTTTTCGTTCTTTAATCTTGTAAGCATGCTAAATCAAGTAGAAATTGTGTGAAATTAAAAGAAAAGCTTGAGTAAATGAAATCTCTAAATTTGACAGCCATGAGAAAGTTTAAGGATTATTGGTTTTTAATGAAATTAAGTGGCTTAATTATGTTATTGATGAGTATAGATGATGGATAAAGTGATTTGGTATGGGTTTGGTGTGTGTATGCCATGAATTGGAAATTGGAGTTAGGGTTTGAGCATGAAATTGAGACTTTGATCATGTAATGATGAAAGTGAGTTTTAATGGTCAATTAGTGACCATTTGGTTATTGGTAAACAAGAAATGAAGTGTGTTTAGTGATGGGATTTAGGTTTAGTGTGGCTGCCCTAGGTGACCTGCAGAATTGGACATGAGTCCAGCAGGTTTGGGAAGCCATAACTTGAATTGTAGAGGTTCAATTAGTGTTTGGATAATTGGACATGAAACTAGACACATAATGGCACAACTTTGGTGAAGAAACCATGCCCATAAGACCAAACCAAGTGGACCAAAAGCTTGCCCCAATCAGGGTGACCTGCAGTCTATTTCTGCAGAATGACCAAATGAATAGTATTTGGTCATTTAGCCATAACTCAGTGTAGAATGGTCCAATTGACCTGAAATTTTACCCAAAACAAGCTGAGATATATACCAACAACTTTCATGAAGAAATCTAACCCAAATTATGACCAGAACCTATCGAACAAGTGAGTTGAAGTTACTGTTCACTGCACTGTAGATATGGTCAGTCCAAAAAAATTTCAATCCGGCCAGTTGTAGTTTTTGGACCATAACTTGAGCTACAAAACTCCAAGTGGAGTGATTTAAAAAAGGAAATTCAACTAGACAAAATAAGGAACAACTTTCATGTTGATCATTTTGCCAAATTCCCACTGTAAAATTAACCAATGGAATAGTAAACACAAGGCATGAAAACTAAAAATTCTGCCCAATTAACATTAAGCTTGGAAATGGTATTGGCAACCAATACCAACAAATTTTGAATGCAAAATGTGGTATCTTGGAGAACTTAGGTTCAATAAATTTATTATGTATTAAAAAGTCAACAATTTGAGTGAATACTAATGTGAATAGTAATATAAAGACACAAAGTATAATAACTAAATTGGTAGAGGAAATTAAGGTATGAAATTTGGAATCTATGAAACATTCATGGATTATTTAGAATAGAAATAGTAAATCACCTAAATGGCTTAATGAACATTTAAGTTATGTGAGTATATAGTTAAGATTTATTTCCATTACTAGTAGGTCTAATAAAACATAAGTAATACCACTTGAATATGAAATAACATTAACCTAGATGGATTGTTGAGTATAAATGGGATGAGGTTTACATTAGGATATATGTTTCTATTACAAATAAGACAATAACACCTTGTATGAGTTATGAATTCATATAAATATTATAATGAATAAATGAATCACATGAAAATATGAATGGAACATTAGTTTTCTTTATAAGAGAAAGGAAAAATGTTTGGAGTACAATGGTATATGAACACCATTGTTGTGAATTGTGATCAATATGAATGATGTAAGAAATGTATGAATAGTATGATGAATGTATAAATTATGAAATTTATCATGAAATAATAAAGTCATAAAACACAATATATTAATATTTAATGATATTATGTGCCCTTGTATTTCCTAGACATGTGTGTCAGATTGGATAGTTTGGCATGCCAATAGGGTATTGTTTTAGCAGTACTGCGAAAGGCTTTATGCCTGTATTCATGGCTTTATGCCCGTATTCATGGCTTTTATGCCTGTATTCATGGCTTTTATGCCCGATTATGTGATATCATGGCTTTTTAGCCATACTGACTGCATACATGGTTGACGTTCTGCGTCCCATGGTATGATGGCCCGAGGCACCGCGGTGTCCAGTGCCAACGACCCGTTATCCAGTTTAGTCAGCCTGTCATAGGTTACTTGGGCAGTGAAATTTATTGAAATAAGTTAAGAATATTAGTAATAAAAAAAATAGAAATTAAATAAATGAGTAAGATGACCTAAAATAAATTAGAATAGTTATTTATTAGAAAGAATCGAAATGAACTGGACCGATATTAAAATTTACTTATTATGAGATAATCTGAGACAACCTAGCAAGTATAGAGAAAATGCTAAAAGATTAGCAAAGAAAATTATAACATAAATAAATATTGCAAATGTGACTTATATAATAATATAAGCATAAATTTATTATTTTCAGATTATTTTTCTTTGTACATTATTACTGTACATTGGCGAAATAAACACTTTCAAAGAAGACTAAATTAGGATAAAACATATTAAATTTTAGAAATCGCATGTGAAGTATAAATAAATCTTAATTATTTGAATTATGTTTTATTTCTATCTTTATTTGTATATTATTTCCTTGTTATATTATTGGACCACTAAGCAGCAATGCTTAGCGCGATGGAATTGTTTCCTTCGCGCGATAGTGAAGCTAGAAACCAATGGACGTTTGACTGGGAATTTTGGGAGTTCTGATCTGCAGAAGTGTCTGAAGTATTCAAGGTTGTCACCTCCTCAGCAATGCATCTAGATAGGGCCCATATAGATCATATTTTGTATTTTGTATAAAATGCTTAGATATTGTATTGTAATGTATATTATGAACAAGTAATTAATAGGAATGCCATGTAAATTAATTAATTAGCTTTTTCATATGTATCTAATTTATATATCATGTAAATTATGAAATTTTATAATTATTTTGTAAATTATGTAAAATAAGGAAATTTGAAAATTTTGCTTCTGTAATTTGAGAATGTTTACATATGAATTGAGTATGAATGGAAATGCATGGATGAGATTTGAAATATGAGAAAATTATGAGAATGATTGATGAGATAATTATGATTAGCATGGATAAGATTTTATTTTGAAAATATTATTGAATTTCAAACAGGTGAATATTGAAATATGTCAAATGATAATAAAATAGGAGAAACTCCACTGGTTTCTCCGTCGAAAAATAATTGATGTTAAATTAAACGAATTCAAAATTATTAAAAAAATAAAGTAAGATAAGTTAGGGTGCTCCGGCACCGATTGTAGCACGCCTTGCTCGGCTACACTGTAATCGGGTGAGGTGTGTTACATTTATTGGTATCAGAGCACAGTTTAGGCGTTCCTAGGCATAGATGGATGGAAAGGGATAGTGTGCGTAACATGCATTGCATTCATATGAGTTAAGGTGACACTAATGCAGATCTGTTTTCTTGGTTATTTTAGCTTAAGGTATGGACTCAGAATCGCAGAGGGCAGTAGAAGAAGAAGTAGTAAGTCGTATCCCGACTAGGAGTGATATTGGAAATCGGGGAGATCCTGCTCCACTAGTGCAAGAGGTGCCTGTACAACCCCAACAGGCCTTGTTTGAGCAGATGACTGGATTCTTTCGATTGATGACTGGGGTTATTCCACCACTGTCTCAGCAGAAATCACCTCTAGGAAAAATTAGGAAGTATGGAGCTATAAATTTCAATGGTAGAAAGGAAGACGATTCTTCAGAGGTAGAGTATTGGTTAGAAAGGACTGAAAGAGTCCTACAGCAGCTCCATTGCACACCAGAACAAAGTTTGGAGTGTGCAGTTTCATTGTTACAAAAAGCTGCATATCGGTGGTGGGATGTTGTAACCAAGGTAGTGCCACCAGTCGACGTAACTTGGGAATTCTTTCTGATAGAGTTCAAAAAGAAATATATTAGCTGTGTTCATGAAGAGGAACAGAAGAGGAGTGGTGATCAGCAAAAGAGGAAATTTGGATAGTCTAGTAATAAGAGGCCAAGAGAACAGTTAAGTCAGACATCTGATCAAAGTAGGAGATCCAGACCCAGACCTATACCCAGAAGAGATCAACCAGAAACACTAGTAGTGAGTGCGCTAGGACTAGCAAGAAAATGTGGCCATTGTAACAAGTGGCATAAAGGTGAATGTAGGGGATTGACTAGAGCCTGTTATAGATGTGGGGCCATAGACCATCGACTGAAAGATTGTCCTAAGAGGAATTTACCACGGACCCAAACAGAGGTCGTGGAAGGACCAAGTATAACAGTAACACCACTTCCAAATGTCACCCAAGCCGGAGAGGAGCAAGAAGCCTTAGATGTGAATTTGAGGTAAAGTATTTCCTTTATGACATGCCTAAGTGTATAATGATAGATTCGAAAAGACTAAATAGTACCATATACATATATAAGAAGTAGACAGAGGGAGCAATAGAAAGGTAAAGGAATTATCTCAGATACCTACACCCAGTAAATTTCGAGGACGAAATTTTTGTTAGAGGGGAAGAATTGTAACACCCTCACTGTAACAATTCCGTACATTCTACTGTTCCGGTGACCGGAGTTGGTCCAAACAGCTAGCATGTCTGGAAAAATATTTTAGACTAAAGTAAGGAGCCATAATTAACTCAAATAATAATAAGAAAAATTTATGAAAAATTCTAGAAATAAAATACAACTAAGTTAAATGAGACGGTGCCCTAGCGATGGGTGACCATATAGAGAAGTATCGGTAAAGACAATTACTGACCCCAGACCCGTGAGAAAATTCATAAAATAATTTTTGGGACTCCAGAGAAGAGTCATTGAGGTTTTTAAGGCATTAGAATGCCAAGAAAAGGTTTAGAAATTTTTTTCAATTGGTACAGACAATTTTGGCCCATTAAGCCAAATGGAGGGCATTTTGGTCATTTCGTCTTCAGAGATGATTTTTGACCGACTTGTCCAATTAAGCAAATAATTATTATGATCTAAAATATAAATAAATATTGCTAAAAATTAAATTGAAAATGAGTAGAGAAGAGAAGAAAAGAAAATGAAAGAAAATGCTAATTATGACATCATATGATGTCATTTAAATTTCCTCCACCAATCACAATTTGTTAAACTCATTAAAAGAGATAAAAGAGACCAAAAAATTGAAAAACCAATCTGCATCTTCAACCTTTGGGCAGCCAAAAAAGTTGAGAGAGAGAGAGAGAAGAGGTTCCACCATTAAAGCTCCCTTAAGCTTTATTTTCCACTTCAATTCACCTTAAAACCTTATCCTCCCTTCACTAAAAATTATACCCACACCAAGGAGAAGTATTTGGCAGCCAAGAAAGAGTAAGAAAGTAAAGAAAAATTAAAGTCTTGGTTGGCTTGGATTTGAGCTACAAGAGGTTAGTGCCCTAAACAATTTCTTTTCTTTCTTTAATCTTGTAAGCATGCTAAATCAAGTAGAAATTGTGTGAAATTAAAAGAAAAACTTGAGTAAATGAAATCTCTAAATTTGGCAGCCATGAGAAAGTTTAAGGATTGTTGGTTTTTAATGAAAGTAAGTGGCTTAATTATGTTATTGATGAGTATAGATGATGGATAAAGTGATTTGGTATGGGTTTGGTGTGTGTATGCCATGAATTGGAAATTGGAGTTAGGGTTTGAGCATGAAATTGAGACTTTGATCATGTAATGATGAAAGTGAGTTTTAATGGTCAATTAGTGACCATTTGGTTATTGGTAAACAAGAAATGACGTGTGTTTAGTGATGGGATTTAGGTTTAGTGTGGCTGCCCTAGGTGACCTGCAGAATTGGACATGAGTCCAGCAGGTTTGGGCAGCCATAACTTGAATTGTAGAGGTTCAATTAGTGTTTGGACAATTGGACATGAAACTAGACACATAATGGCACAACTTTGGTGAAGAAACCATGCCCATAAGACCAAACCAAGTGGACCAAAAGCTTGCCCCAATCCGGGTGACCTACAGTCTGTTTCTGCAGAATGACCAAATGAATAGTATTTGGTCATTTATCCATAACTCAGTGTAGAATGGTCCAATTGACCTGAAATTTTACCAAAACAAGCTGAGATATATACCAACAACTTTCATGAAGAAACCTAACCCAAATTATGACCAGAACCTATCCAACAAGTGAGTTGAAGTTACTGTTCACTGCATTGTAGATATGGTTAGTCCAGAAAAATTTCAATCTGGCCAGTTGTAGTTTTTTTACCATAACTTGAGCTACAAAACCCCAAATGGAGTGATTCAAAAAAGAAAATTCAACTAGACAAAATAAGGAACAACTTTCATGTTGATCATTTTGAACAAATTCACACTGCAAAATTGACCAATGGAACAGTATACACAAGGCATGAAAACTGAAAATTATGCCCAATTAACATTAAGCTTGGAAATGGTATTGGCAACGAATACCAACAAATTTTGAAGGCAAAATGTGGTATCTTGGAGAACTTAGGTTCAATAAATTTATTATGTATTAAAAAGTCAACAATTTGAGTGAATAGTAATGTGAATAGTAATACAAAGATACAAAGTATAATAACTAAATTGGTAGAGGAAATTAAGGTATGAAATTTGGAATCCACAAAGTATAATAACTAAATTGGTAGAGGAAATTAAGGTATGAAATTTGGAATCCATGAAACATTCATGGATTATTTAGAATAGAAATAGTAAATCACCTAAATGGCTTAATGAACATTTAAGTTATGTGAGTATATAGTTAAGATTTATTTCCATTACTAGTAGGTCTAATAAAACATAAGTAATACCACTTGAATATGAAATAACATTAACCTAGATGGATTGTTGAGTATAAATGGGATGAGGTTTACATTAGGATATATGTTTCTATTACAAATAAGACAATAACACCTTGTATGAGTTATGAATTCATATAAATATTATAATGAATAAATGAATCACATGAAAATATGAATGGAACATTAGTTTTCTTTATAAGAGAAAGGAAAAATGTTTGGAGTACAATGGTATATGAACACCATTGTTGTGAATTGTGATCAATATGAATGATGTAAGAAATGTATGAATAGTATGATGAATGTATAAATTATGAAATTTATCATGAAATAATAAAGTCATAAAACACAATATATTAATATTTAATAATATTATGTGCCCTTGTATTGCCTAGACATGTGTGTCAGATTGGATAGTTTGGCATGCCAATAGGGTATTGTTTTAGCAGTACTGCGAAAGGCTTTATGCCTATATTCATGGATTTATGCCAGTATTCATGGCTTTTATGCCTGTATTCATGGCTTTTATGCCCGATTATGTGATATCATGGCTTTTTAGCCATACTGACTGCATACATGGTTGACGTTCTGCGTCCCATGGTATGACGGCCTGACCCGTTATCCAGTTTAGTCAGCCTGTCATAGGTTACTTGGGCAGTGAAATTTATTGAAATAAGTTAAGAATATTAGTAATAAAAAAAAATAGAAATTAAATAAATGAGTAAGATGACCTAAAATAAATTAGAATAGTTATTTATTAGAAAGAATCGAAATGAACTGGACCGATATTAAAATTTACTTATTATGAGATAATCTGAGACAACCTTGCAAGTATAGAGAAAATGCTAAAAGATTAGCAAAGAAAATTATAACATAAATAAATATTGCAAATGTGACTTATATAAAAATATAAGCATAAATTTATTATTTTCAGATCATTTTTCTTTGTACATTATTACTGTACATTGGCGAAATAAACACTTTCAAAGAAGACTAAATTAGGATAAAACATATTAAATTTTAGAAACCGCATGTGAAGTATAAATAAATTTTAATTATTTGAATTATATTTTATTTCTATCTTTATTTGTATATTATTTCCTTGTTATATTATTGCACCACTAAGCAGCAATGCGTAGCGCGATGGAATTGTTTCCTTCGCGCAGGTACTGAAGCTAGAGCCCAATGGACGTTTGACTGGGAATTTTGGGAGTTCTGATCTGCAGAAGTGTCTGAAGTATTCAAGGTTGTCACCTCCTCAGCAATGCATCTAGATAGGACCCATATAAATCATATTTTGTATTTTGTATAAAATGTTTAGATATTGTATTGTAATGTATATTATGAACAAGTAATTAATAGGAATGCCATGTAAATTAATTAATTAGCTTTTTCATATGTATCTAATTTATATATCATGTAAATTATGAAATTTTATAATTATTTTGTAAATTATGTAAAATAAGGAAATTTGAAAATTTTGCTTCTGTAATTTGAGAATGTTTACATATGAATTGAGTATGAATGGAAATGCATGGATGAGATTTGAAATATGAGAAAATTATGAGAATGATTGATGAGATAATTATGATTAGCATGGATAAGATTTTATTTTGAAAATATTATTGAATTTCAAACAGGTGAATATTGAAATATGCCAAATGATAATAAAATAGGAGAAACTCCGTTGGTTTCTCCGTCGAAAAATAATTGATGTTAAATTAAACGAATTCAAAATTATTAAAAAAATAAAGTAAGATAAGTTAGGATGCTCCGGCACCGATTGTAGCACGCCTTGCTCGGCAACACTGTAGTCGGGTGAGGGGTGTTACACTGCTCCTCTAGTCTCTAAATCTGCGACAGCAATAACCGCCATCGCTGAGTACTAGGACTCAGTGGTGCACAACATACTAAAATAAACTTTATGCGGAATTTAAATCACATTTATTCAAAATTTAAATTGAACATGAGATATCAATACAAAACATGATTTACAAGATTTTAGTTCAAACCATTTTATTTCAAACTTCTCAAAACACATTTCATAAAAACACACAGTTATATCATGCCATTCGAAACAAATATAATCTCAATAGCCAGAGGCTAAGGAGAAGTCACATCACAAGGCTAGCTAGCTCAAATATATGGATATCCATTCAATTTCTTCTTCTATTGGCACACACCTCAACACTTTAGCCAGAGAAGGAATCAAAATTCGAAACTGATTACCCTCACTAGTCATGCTAGTGAGGTGTTCAAATATATAGTCATGACACTGTGGTTTCAAAACTTATCTTAACAATTTACTAAACATTGCATTTTCAAATATACACAAATAAACTTTCAACAATTCAAAGCAAAAGTAAAATACATATTTCATTTACTTTGTCAATGAATTTTAAAGCATGTTGATGTTGTGCACAAACCTTAAGCAAGTCGCTTCTTGGCCTTGACTCAATTCCTTGGGTTTTTTCCCGGTGTTCCTTTCCACTGAAACACATAGTTTCACAGTGTTTCAGTACTATAACTTAGCATAAATCCAAAAATAAATTTAAATTCACTTTTACCTAACTCTAATGTGCTAAACTTGACGTTCTTTAAAATTTGTGTTTTAGGTTACTATTCACGATATTATTCAAATCAATTTGTTGACTTTCTAAGGCTTAATAGGTATGGAAATTCCAACTTCACCCACATACCACATTTTGGTTACTAAATTTGTTAGTTTTGGTTGTTTACTCAAATTCTAAGTCTTTTAGGCAAATTTGCAAATTTTTAGTTTTGGTGTCTCAAGTTGAACTGTTCCATTGGTCATTTTTCTATTAGAATTTGGTAAAACTTTCTTCATAGAAAATGTTCCCTATTGTCATAGCTTTATTCTCCTTTTTGAATCACTCCATTTGGAGTTTTGTAGCTCAAGTTATAGCTATTTGAATCATGGCTACTGGATTGGACTTGACCTAGATTTTCTAGGCAAATTCTGGTTCTGGCAGTTTTAAGTCACCAATTTTGGGTGGCTAAATAACTTAGTTAATGGCATAATTTGGGTTTGCGTTTTCCATGGAAGTTTTAGGCCTATATCTCAGCTTTCTACTGGTAAAATTTTAGGTCATTTAGACCTTCCTAGCCCAAGTTATGGCCAAATGAACAAACACTATTCATTTGGTCATTTTTGGTAAAAGTCAGATTTCCAATTCCGGATTTGGTCAATTTGTTCACTAGGTTTTGGTCACTGTTTGAGCATGATTCCTAAATTAAAATTGTGTCATTTTATGTCTATTTTCATTCTCAATTGGCCTCACACCAATTGGACTTGTAAATTTTCAGTTTTGGTCCCTGAAAGGGACCTTGGTCATGCTACCTATAGCATGACCATTTTCAATTCGAATTTAAAGTCACTTTCAACACTTCCAACACATCTCAATTGGTCACAAATGACCATTTTCCATCTCAAACAAGGTCAAACACACCATTTCACAATTTCTCACATTTTTGCCTTCCAAAACCCTAGGTGCCAAACCTTAATTCAGCAATTTGTTGCATTTAGCTAATTCAAAGCATATAACCATAATCATTCAACTCCTTCATGTTCATATTCACCTCTAATTCAATCAAACCCATGCAAATCATACCCCCACACATGCTGGCCGAATTTCCCTTTAGTCCCCCTAAGATGTTTTCTTTTCATTTGAAATGAATTTCTAACTTTATTCAACTATAAACACAATTAAATCAACTAACAAATCAAGTTTAGTTTACTAACCTTACGCAGAATTTTCTTTCTCTTAAAAACTCTTCCTTTCTTATTTTCTTTTCTTGCTCAAGCTTCTTCTCAAGTGGAGTTAACAAGGTTTAATTGGGATTTTTAGGGACAAGGTGAGGTTTTGAAAGCTTTGATCAAGCTTCCATGGGAGTTGTTTTAATGATGAAGTGAGGGAGAGAATGGAGATGGGTCACGGCAATAAGGAAGAAGAGTGAATTTTTTTCTTTCTTTTTTTATGAATTTTTAAGTCTTATGAAAGACCACAATTATCCAAAATTTAATTTTTAATTGTATTAGTGTTTATGACATCATGCATGATGTCATGCATGATGTCACCAATTTCTACTTTTCCTTTTTCTTCATTTTTTTTTTAATTTTTCCATTAATTCTTTAATTTAATTCCCAATTCTGAAATTTTTTTTTCTCAGATTTTATTTGACAATTAGGTCAGGTGTCAGCTCTCGGGGTCAATTGACCAAATTGTCCCTCGCCGGTTCAACTCGGTTTGTAAATAATTCAATATTTCTTCTGGCTTCTTGACCTAATTATTTGACTGACTTAACAATTCTTTTTCGTGATTTTCTCTTTTTCACTGTGTTCATAATAGTCCTAAGGACCGCAACGTCATATTTTACGGTTCAAAATTTGAGTTTAAATCAACTTCGCAGTCCTTCTCGAGAAGGTCACCCATCGCTGTGACTCTCAACTCATTTAACTTCTTATGTTCTATTTTTCTTATTTATACTTAACTAATTGGCAATTACTAATTATTTATGTTCATGGCTTATCTAGTTGTCTTAAGTGTGGTTCTAATCCCCTTAATTGTCCGGATCGACACCGATCACCGGAATAGTGGAATATACTAGGCCATGCAAATAGGGGTGTTACAATTCTCCCCTCTTTAAAATAAATTTTGTCTCAAAATTTTACCTGGTATCAATCTCTGAACAGCTGTGGGTGCTATCTCTTCATGTCCTCCTCTCGTTCCCAAGTAGCCTCCTGGCCCGAATGATGGTTCCACAGCACTTTCACTAACGGTATTTGCTTGTTCCGTAGTTGCTTCACCTCATAAGCCAGAATCTCCATGGGTTCTTCCTCATATGTGAGGTCTGGATTCACTTCAATTTCCTCTACTGGTAGTACATGAGATGGGTCTGATTGATACCTCCTCAACATAGACATATGGAAGACATTATGTATCTTCTCTAATTCTGGAGGTAGTGCCAACCGATATGCCAAAGGACCCACTCTCTTCAAAACCTTATATGGCCCAATGAAATGAGGACTCAGTTTCTCCTTTCTGCCGAATCTCATAATTCTCTTCTAAGGGGAAACCTTGAGGAATACTTTGTCACCCACTGTATACTCAATATCCCTTCTCTTTATATCAATATAGGACTTCTGACGGTCTGATGCAGTCTTAAGTTGATCTATAATCAATTTGATTTTCTCTTCAGTTTGCTGAACAATTTCAGGCTTAATCATCTTCCTTTCACCTACATCATCCCAACACAGGGGAGTTCTGCATTTTCTGCCATACAAAGCTTCATATGGAGGCATCCCAATGCTTGATTGGTAGCTATTATTGTAAGCAAACTCAATCAAAGGCAAGTGTGTGTCCTAACTGCCCTCAAACTCAATCACACAAGCCCGTAGCATGTCCTCCAAGATCTGAATTACCCTATCAGATTGGCCATCTGTCTGTGGGTGGAATGCCGTGCTGAAGTTCAATCTAGTTCCTAGGGCTTTCTGAAGACTACCCAGAATTTAGAAGTGAACCTAGGATCTCTGTCTGATACGATGGATACTGGCACTCCATGCAGTCTCACAATCTCATCTATGTACAACTTGGCCAATCTTTCTAAACTGTAGTCCATTCGGACTGGCAGAAAATGAGCAGACTTGGTTAGTTTGTCAATAATGACCCAAACTACATCATGACTCTAGTGTGTCCTCGGAAGTCCCATCACAAAATCCATTGTTATTCTCTCCCATTTCCATTCTGGTACTGGTAGTGGATGTAACAACCCAGCGGGTACTTGATGCTCTGCCTTCACTTACTGATAAGTTAGGCATTTGGAAACAAACTCTACCACATCTCTTTTCATACCCATCCACCAGTAATGCTTCTTTAGCCCTCTATACATTTTTGTGCCACCAGGGTGCATGGCAAAAGGAGACTCATGTGCTTTCTTCAAAATGATCTCCCTCAAATCAACATCATTAGGAACACATATTCTGCCCTGGTGTAGCAGTAGACCGTCATCTCTTACTGAGAATTCTGGTTTCTTGCCCTGCCAGACTTCTTCCAATAGCTTCTGATACCTTTTATCATTCTGAGCAGCCATTCTAATCTGATTAATCAACACTGGCTGTACATGCCATGCAACTGCTGTCTGCCCCTCATCATTAATCTCTAAGCTGGCATGTAATAATCTTAACTCATGTACCATAGACAAAGGAGTAACCCGTAGACTTGCCATAGTCTTGCGACTTAAGGTGTCAGCCACAACATTAGCTTTCTTTAGCTGATAGTCTATCAGACAATCATAGTCTTTTATCAACTCTAACCATCTCCTCTGTCTTAAATTCAACTCCTTCTGAGTGCCCAAATACTTCAAACTCTTATGATCTGTGTAGATATAACACTTCTCCCATACAAATAATGTCTCCAGATCTTAAGAGAAAACACAATAGCTACAAGCTCCAAGTCATGTGTCGGATAATTCCTCTCATGCGGTTTCAGCTGGCGTGATGCATAGGCAATGATATTTCGATCTTGCATCAGTACACAGCCTAACGCATTATGAGAAGCATCACTATAAATTGTATATTCTTTACCCGGAGTAGGTAAAGTTAGGACTGGAGCCTCAGTCAAACATCTCTTCAATTCATCAAAACTCTGTTGGCATTTATCTGTCCACTGAAATTTTACATCTTTCCTAAGTAGCTTGGTCAGTGGAGATGCCAACATGGAGAATCCCTTCATAAATCTACAGTAGTATCCCGCTAAACCCAGAAAACTACGAATCTCCGTGATATTTCTGGGTGGCCTCTAATTAAGGACAACTTCTATCTTACTTGGATCTACCTTGATGCCCTCTACTGATACCACATGCCCCAAGAAGGATATTTCTTTTAGCCAAAACTCACACTTCGATAATTTGGCGCATAGCTGTTTCTCCCTCAAAGTCTGTAGTACAATCTGCAGATGTCTTTCATGCTCTTCTGCACTCCTTGAATAGACCAATATATCATCAATAAATACCACAACAAACTGATCGAGGTATGGTCTGAAGATAGTGTTCATCAGATCCATAAAAGCAGCCGGAGCATTAGTTAACGCGAATGGCATGACCAAGAACTCATAATGGCCATAGCAGGTTCTGAAGGCAGTTTTAGAAATACTATGCTATTGTACTTTCAGTTGATAATAACCTGATATCAGGTCAATTTTGGAGAACACAGCTACACCCCTCAACTGATCAAACAAGTCATCAATGCGGGGCAATCGGTATCTGTTCTTTATTGTCACCTTATTCAACTGTCGATAGTCAATACATAAGTGGAGAGTGCCATCTTTCTTCTTAACAAACAACACTGGTGCTCTCCAAGGTGACACACTAGGGCGGATAAAGCCCTTGTCAAGCAATTCTTGCAACTGCACTTTTAACTCTTTTAATTCTGCAGGTGCCATTCTATATGGTGTTATAGAGATTGGGTCCACACCAGGCATAACATCAATCTCAAACTGCACTTCTCTTTCTGGAGATAATCTTGGCAATTCATCAGGAAACACATCCGAAAAGTCATATACAGTAGGGATGTCTCTCAGTGTTAGACTCCCCACTTAGGTGTCTATCACATGTGCCAAGTATGCTTCACACCCCTTTCTGATCATCCTTCTAGCTAGTGCAGCCGAAATGATGTTTGATGGCAGTAAATACCTCTTCCCATGTATTACCACATCACCGTACAGAGAGAGACCAAAAGTGACTGTCTTCAGTCTACAGTCAATCATGGCATGATGCCTGGCTAACCAATCTATGCCCAAGATAATATCATAATCTTTGAATGGCATTTCAATCAAATCTGACAGAAAAACATGTCCTTGGATCACCAAAGGATAGTCTCTATAGATTCTGTTGACCCGAACCTCTTGTCCTAACGGATTAGTTACTAGCACTTCAAAATCCATTTTGACACACGGAATAGCAAGTGAACTGACCATGCTAGCACTAACATATGAGTGGGTTGAACCCAGATCAAACAACACAAATACTTTTTGATTAGAGATAAAAAATGTACCGGCTACCACATCGGAAGTCTCAACCTCTTCTCGCTGTCTCATCGTGTAAACTCGGCCAAGCACTTCCTCAGCCGATCGAACAACGCACTGGATCGCTCAAGCGGTGCCTCTACCTCTGCCTCTTCCTCTGCTAACTGGTTGTGAACCTCTGGGAGCAGGACTCTGAATAGATATTTCTGCAGTCGCAGGAGATGGACCATATTTAGGAGCACTAGTGCAATCTTTAGCTAAATGGCCCTTGCCTCCACAGTTAATGTAGGCTCCCATAGCCCAATAGCATTCTCCCCCATGAATCTTGCCACAAGTTTCGTAGGGGCGGGCAGGATATGAACCTTTGCTTGATTGCTGACCAGACCTAAGGGGTTTCTGTCCAGAGAATCTGCCCCTTCCAAATCTTCCACCTCGACCTCTGCTAGGTGCACCAAATTTCTTCTTCTTTCCAGAAGTACCACTAGGACTTGGCTCTACTGACTTTTCACCCTTGTCTTTCTCTGATTTTTTAGCTTTTTCTGATTTTTCTTTTGATGGGGTCGCTTTTGATTCAATTCTCTCCAACTCAAGTGCTTGAGAAATGAGTTCTAAAAAATTGCTGTGTCTGAATCCCACTACTTGCATCCTTAAACTGGGCATCAAACCTGTCTCAAATCTCTTGCACCTTGCCTTGTTGGTAGAAAGCAGACTCCCAACATAGTGGCTTAAGTGGGAGAACTCCCTCTCATACTCTGCCACTGATCTGTTCCCTTATTTCAGACTCATAAATTCTTATAACTTTTGATCCACATATGCATCTGGGACGTATTTTTGTCTGAATTCTCTGATGAAGTCATCCTAGGTCAGTACTGGTGGTTTAGCCAAGCTGTGGGGGATGGTCTTCCACCAATCATATGCATCCCCTTGCAGTAGCGACACGGAGTATTCAAATTTTAGTTCATCTTGGCAGTGCAGTTTCTTGAACACTCTGTCCATTCTTTCAAGCCATTGCTCTGCCTCAAGTGGGTCTACTGTACCCTTAAATTCTGTAGCCCCATAATTCAATAGTTTGTCATACTGTTTGACTGGAGGTTGTGGTTGTACCACAGGTGTCTGGGGTGGAGCTTGTGTCACACCCTACCCCTCTGTAAGGCATAACATGATCCCGTAGTATACCTAATGAATTACCAACTCCGTCTACTGATAATCCATTAAATACACTACAAGGGATTTTAAAAACTTTTCTTACTTCTTTTACAGTGGTGAGCACTATTTACAGGTATTAAAAACCTTTTTAAATTGTAATGATAGAACTAACACATTTGGAGTATTTGGAATTTCTGTAAAAATTTTGGCAAAGTGCCATTTGTATTTTGGATAAAACAATTCTTCAGAAAACTTGTAAAAAGCACTTCAATATATTTCCAAATCTCAACTCCAACATTTTCTCAACTCAAATCCATAGTAATTTTTCAAAAACTGAGATAAAGGAAATATAATACAATTTTTACAAGTCAAAATATCTCATAATTTGCTTTACAACTCCAATGTACAATTTTAATTTACAACTGCTCAAAACCAACAACAATATGTACATACAGTGAACATACATTACATTACAAAATACAAAATATTGGTATACTCATTATACCGGTAGTCTCTCGCTAGAGATACTAGCAGCCTAATCTGCTACCCTGTCTGTCTGTCTACCTGCGACAGTAATAAAAAGCTATCGCTGAGACAATGTCTCAGTGGTGCACAACATTAACCAAATACAATTTAAATCACAATTCATAATTCAAATAAATAGTGGATACTTAAAACCATAGTTAATTTCAAGAAAATAATTGTCAACCAGAATTTAAACTCCATTTCTCAATATCACAATAAATTTCAGTAAGTCAGATCATGGTTGAATTCAAAAGACAGTATATGTCCATAAGAGTTTAAATTCATTTCACAATCTCACAATAAATCTCAATAATCAGAACACAGTTAAATTCGAAAGACAGTAAATGTCAATAAGAATTTAACTTCATTTCACAAATTATCAAATCGCATAACAACACAATTTAGTCGAATAAGTTAAGAATACAGTGTTGCCAATTCATTCACAACTTAAGCCATAACACAAATTTCTGATCAATGCCGCGTTGTACACCACGACAAAGCAATCACAACCCCACTAATCGAAATCAATGAGGAAGGGAGCTAGCTATATAATGAGTACTCATCCGATCACCTCAACTGGTAAACCAGAGAGGGAGAAAAATAAACGATCACGACTCCATAAATGGAGAAGGAAAATAAACGATCACAACCCCATAAATGGAGAAGGAATGATATGATACTGTCATGCTAAGTGTGAACACAAAATCAATTCCAAACATTTTATTCAAATGATTCGTGAGAATCCAATAAATTTCCAAAGTTATAATTTCATTCACAAAATGGCAACACAATTCATAATTATCTTTAATTTCCACAAAAACCATTTACAGTGCTTTTCAATCAATAGTATCCATTAAATCATTTACAATGCTTTCCAAGCAATAAATATCCATTCAAACACATTTCCACAATTTAAAACAATAATGTACAAATAGTCATAATTCATTTCAATTGAAAATAATTCAAAAGAAATAGTTGTTGTGCACAAACACAATTTAAATCAATAACATACAATTAATCATATGAAATCTTATTCAGAGTAAAATCAGTTGAAAACTAGTTGTGCACAAACCTCGATGATGTTTCCTGATCCGACTCGATGTTTCCTTCCCTTTCCCTGAGTCTTTAGTAACTGAGAAACACAATTTGAAGTGTTTCAGTGCTAAATTAATTTGCCTCTAATGATAATGTTCGATAAACAATTCACTGAATACCTTTATTTGCTTAATCACCTAATATACCGACCCTCGATGCGTTTTAGGTCAATTAGGTTTTAGTGTCAATAATATGTCACATTCGATAGGGTTTTAGGGTTGGTACGTTTTACCAAACTCATTTCCTTATTTAGTGCATTTTCTTGCAATTTGCTGGGTTCCGGGATACTAGTTTGACTTAACCGGACGACCTAGTTCCCTCTGTTTTCGGGTTTCAGTCAAAACTACAAACTTGTAGATCTATGTCTTATTGCACGCGGGGCAAAATTTCAGGTCAATCCGAGTTAAGTAGACCAAGTTATGGTCATTACACTATTGCTGGTCAAATGGCATCAAATTAGGTCAATTTTAGGTCAATTTGGTCAACTTTGGTTCGGCCAGTTTCTGGACCCGAAGTTTTACAAGCTTTTTGACTTGCTTCTGGTCATTTCTGGGCTTTGGTGTCTTCATAAGACTTGTAGGTATGGGTCTTAACTATTCATGGTTAAAATTTCAGGTCAATTGGACTTGTTTTGAGTGAGTTATGGCCTAAACACTCACTGCTGCCCAATTGGTCATTTTTCAGGTCCTAATTGTACCTAATCCGAATTGGTCATTTTCTTAGGTCACCTTGCAAGCAGAATTTTGGTATGTTTTCTCAATGAAAGTTGGCACATTTTGTGCCTAGTTCCACCTCCAATTGGTCTCATACCAATTGAGGTTGTCATTTAAACTTATTGGCTAAAATGTACACTGCCCTTAGTTACCTTGCTTAAACACACATCAATCACACACTTACCTTGCAATATGTTTACTTCCCTACCAAATCTGTTTTGGTACATTACCAAAAACATACTCCACTTTACATGAACATCACTTTGGGCAGATTACAATTATCCTCAACACACCAAATATAATTCTAATTTTCAAAGTCCAAATACAATTACACATACACATAAACATTACTAGTTTTTACATATACTTACACAATCAATCTATACACATATCCATCAATTCTCAAGGTCAATATTCTGCCACCACCTCCATGAACACACACATTTATTCAAGAATCCCCAAGCTGCCGAAATTCTTCCTCAATACCAAAGTGTCCTACAATCATCAATTTTCATCCAAGTGCAAAAATCACCTTATACATATGAAATATTTTACTAGGATATTAAATCACCATAACCAACATAATTCTCATCATTTATATGTACAAATACTTCATCAATACATGAATACATGGCTGCCCAAAAATGGATATCTCAATAACTCTTCAAACTTAAAAATTTCCTTCACAAAACCAACACCCATAACATGTACACAAAGTTTAACAAAGAAATCTTCAAAAATGCTAACTTACCTTATGGTTAGGACTTGTTAAACCTTCACCAAACTTCTTGATTTTAGTATCAAACCCTTCCTTGTGATGTGTAGACAATTTTTCATGAAGGAACCTAAGAGATTGGAGTTGAAATGGGAGGGTTAGATGAAGCTTTAAGGAAACGTCAATGGTGGACTTCTCTTCTTCTCAATTCGGCTGGTTTTATGGAAATGGAGAAGATGAACTTTCTGCTGGGATAATGGAAGTACAGCTGCCCCATTATGTGTCTATTATATTCCTTTAGTGGCCCACTCACTCCATTAATTCATATTATAAGTTAATTGTTCATTTATCCCACATTAACCCATGATTTTAGCTATTTACTTTAGGTACCACCAAATTAATTTTTCATTTTATTTTCTAAGTGTAATACTATTTATTTTTAATGGACATTTAGGTCAAAAGACAATTCGGGATGTCAAATAACCATAATGCCCCTGTTCGGGTTGCATTCCCCATTTTTCGGTAATACCGGGTTTTGTCTGTTTTTTGATTTCTCACTTTTCTTTGTACTAATTATTTAATTTTTCTTTGATCTTTATAATGATATTTATTCTTCAATAAGGGTCTATTTAAATCCTAAAAATGTTTTCCAGGGTTCCCCGCAGTCCAGGGCTAGTCAACGGTCCACGCCATGACTTCCCGGTGCGGTCACCCATCGCTAGGGTTCCCGGCTCACTTAACTTGATCACATTTCTTTGCTATTATTTTTCCTTTGTTTTTCTTGTATTTTCTTTTCTTGTATTTCATTATTTTATGTCTTCTCACTCATATCGAAGTGTAGTTCTAGGCATCCTAGCTGTCCGGACAACACTGGTCACCAGAACAGTAGAACGAACTACCGAACTTAGGGGTGTTACAATTCTCCCCCCCTTAAATAAATTTCGTCAACGAAATTTTACCCAATAGCCATCTTACAATAGTCATACGTTTATTTTCTCCTTTCTATATGATCGTATAATCTTTTTTTATTTTTCAAATTTGTATAAGACTTTTAATAATCTAATACAATGTTTAATTTGTTTGGATAACACTAATCTCCTCTTACTATTATGCTGTCTAATATTTCGGTTCACGTTGCTTCATGAATGACCCTTGAGGTCATGTTAGAATCATTCATCAGTCATTGGTCCTCTGACCATTCTGGTCCATAGTCTTCCTCACATTAGTAATATTTCTTTGTTATATATGAATCAACTGTTCAAATCTCTACTTCCATAACTCTTTTTATCTGTCAATATTTTATAACTTACTTTCTTTTGTACCAAACTATAACCTTTCGATATTCTAACTTTTGAGTTTTAGATCCCTAAGTAGGATTTTCAAACTTATTTCTAACAATTAAATTATGTCCTGGCATAACTATACAAAAACAGATGCCGTGGGCAACTATCCTCATCTAGGTGTACTATTAGATAGTACGTAGCTCTACACAATAATCTCATGTTAGCATCAGAATCCGCAGCTACAAAGATAAACAATCAAGAACATTGCATAGTTACTGCAATACATCCCAATAGATCAAACTTTCCTATCCTTTTTCCTTTTTGAATTCACTGATATCCGAACTTATTCTGATTACAATATCCATTAGCAATTACTAACAGTAACATCTCTGCCTTCATCTAGAGCAATTCTATTGCTGTAACTTACTTTTACGTCCTCTTGCTTTACATTAAATAGGCTCGCCAATTAGCTTTATAATTTATAGTGTGTCAGGAAATACTTTTCGCTGATAAACTCTTCCAAAACTAATTTCACTTATTATCACAATCTCTATCCTAAAGGACTAATCACTAATGCATCAAAATTTATTTCCCTGACCTCCTGTCCTAGCGGACTTGTTACTAGCACCTCAAAGTCCATTTTTGTACATGGAATAACAATGCAATCAATGATGCTAGCACTCACATAAGAATGGGTAGAACCCGGATCAAATAACACAAACACATCTTGGTTAAAAGTTTAGAAGGTACCAGCCACAACATCAGATGTCTCGGCCTCTTCCCTCTGTCTCATTGCATACATTTTGACTGGAGCACTGTCTTGCTCTGAGTGTTTCACTGTGCCTTGACTACCTGCTGGGCTACCTCTACCCCTGCCTCTACCTCTGCTGGGTTGTTGTGAACTTCTGGTGACAGGGCTCGAATCGACTTTTGCGTAGTAGGAGGTGGTCCAACTCGCGACCATCGTGCGTCCTTGGCAAAGTGTCCTGTGCCTCCACAGTTATAACAGGCTCCAATAGCCTTATAGCATATCCCACCATGATATCTTCCACAATTTTCACATTGATGGGAATGGTAGGAACCTCCGGTACTCTGCTGACCGGATAGAGGAGGTTTCTGTCCTGAATGTCTTCCTCTACCAGACTTCTTGCCACCTCTGCTGTGTCCCTCATAATTCTTCCTCTTTCCAGTGGGACCACTGGAACTCTGTTTTACAGATTTTCCCTCTTTCTCTGTCTTCTCTGATTCCTTTTTCTCAGGAGCAGCTTCAGACTCAATTCTTTCTAACTCTAGAGCTTGAGAAATAAGTTCAGAGAAGTTAGTGTGTTTGAAGCCGACTACTTGTAGTCCGACATCGGGCTTCAAGCCTGCTTTCAAACCTCTTGCATCTCTCCTCGGTAGCAAGTAAACTTACCGCATAGTGGCTCAAAGTGGAAAATTCTCTTTCATACTCAGCCACTGATCTGCTCCCCTATTTCAAACTTAGGAATTCTTGTAACTTCTGGTCTACATAAGCATCAGGGACATATTTCTGTCTGAATTCCCTGAGAAAGTCATTCCATGTTAATACTGCTGGTTCTACTAGACTGTGGGGAATGGTTTTCACCAATCATAAGCATCCCCCCTGTAATAAGGACACAGAGTATTCAAATTTGAGCTCTTCCGTGCAATGCAGTTTCTTGAATACCCTATCCATCCTCTCTAAACACTGTTCAGCTTCTAAAGGATCTACTGTCCCTTTGAACTCTGTAGCCCCATATTTCATCAATTTATCATACTGCCTGGTAGGAGACTGTGGTTGTACCACTGGTGTCTGTATTGGGACTTGAGTAGGTACATTGCCAGCCATTTGTTGGAACATTGCAGCCATCTCACGAGCGAATCGAGCAGAAATGCAGATCGCAGGGCCGGTGTCACAACCACTAACATTTTGTAGGCCTGGGGCATCCCCTTGCACCTCAGCCTCTATAGATTGATTGACTGAATGATCACCCTCTTCCATAGTCAATGTGAGGATTTTAGATCTCCTAAACCAATAACACAAGGAGATTTCCTCCCGTTAGTGCATATTTATAATGTAATGTACTGTATGTATCAAACAATGATATTGAGCAGTTGTACTATGAAGAAAGAATATTCAAGTAACAGGTGAAAACAGAATTTAAAAACTTTGCTCTGATACCACTAAAACATGTCACACCCTACCTCTCTGTAAGGCATAACATGATCCCGTAGTATACCTAATTAATTACCAACTCCGTCTACTGATAATCCATTAAATACACTACAAGGGATTTTAAAAACTTTTCTTACTTCTTTTACAGTGGTGAGCACTATTTACAGGTATTAAAAACCTTTTTAAATTGTAGTGATAGAACTAACACATTTGGAGTATTTGGAATTTCTGTAAAAATTTTGGCAAAGTGCCATTTGTATTTTGGATAAAACAGTTCTTCAGAAAACCTGTAAAAAGCACTTTAATATATTTCCAAATCTCAACTCCAACATTTTCTCAACTCAAATCCATAGTAACTTTTCAAAGACTGAGATAAAGGAAATATAATACAATTTTTATAAGTCAAAATATCTCATAATTTGCTTTACAACTCCAATGTACAATTTTAATTTACAACTGCTCAAAACCAACAACAATATGTACATACAGTGAACATACATTACATTACAAAATACAAAATATTGGTATACTCATTATACCCGGTAGTCTCATTGGAGATACTAGCACCTAATCACGCTCTGTCTGTCTGCCTACTCATGATAAAGAATAAAAGCTATCGCTGAGACAATTTCTCAGTAGTGCACAACATTAACCAAATACAATTTAAATCACAATTCATAATTCAAATAAATAGTGGATACTTAAAACCATAGTTAATTTCAAGACAATAATTGTCAACCAGAATTTAAACTCCATTTCTCAATATCAAAATAAATTTCAGTAAGTCAGATCATGGTTGAATTCAAAAGACAATATATGTCCATAAGAGTTTAAATTCATTTCACAATCTCACAATAAATCTCAATAATCAGAACACAATTAAATTCGAAAGACAGTAAATGTCAATAAGAATTTAACTTCATTTCACAAATTATCAAATCGCATAACAACACAATTTAGTTGAATAAGTTAAGAATACAGTGTTGCCAATTCATTCACAACTTAAGCCATGACACAAATTTCCGATCAATGCCGCGTTGTACACCACGACAAAGCAATCACAACCCCACTAATCGAAATCAATGAGGAAGGGAGCTAGCTATATAATGAGTACTCATCCGATCACCTCAACTGGTAAACCAGAGAGGGAGAAAAATAAACGATCACGACTCCATAAATGGAAAAGGAAAATAAATGATCACAACCCCATAAATGGAGAAGGAATGATATGATACTATCATGCTAAGTGTGAACACAAAATCAATTCCAAACATTTTATTCAAATGATTCGTGAGAATCCAATAAATTTCCAAAGTTATAATTTCATTCACAAAATGGCAACACAATTCATAATTATCTTTAATTTCCACAAAAACTATTTACAGTGCTTTTCAATCAATAGTATCCATCAAATCATTTACAATGCTTTTCAAGCAATAAATATCCATTCAAACACATTTCCACAATTTAAAATAATAATGTACAAGTAGTCATAATTCATTTCAATTGAAAATAATTCAAAAGAAATAGTTGTTGTGCACAAACACAATTTAAATCAATAACATACAATTAATCATATGAAATCTTATTCAGAGTAAAATCAGTTGAAAACTAGTTGTGCACAAACCTCTGATGACTGTCTCCCTGGTCTAGACTCAGTGTTTCCTTCCCTTTCCCTGAGTCTTTAGTAACTGAGAAACACAATTTGAAGTGTTTCAGTGCTAAATTAATTTGCCTCTAACGATAATGTTCGATAAACAATTCACTGAATACCTTTATTTGCTTAATCACCTAATATACCGACCCTCTATGCGTTTTAGGTCAATTAGGTTTTAGTGTCAATAATATGTCACATTCGATAGGGTTTTAGGGTTGGTACGTTTTACCAAACTCATTTCCTTATTTAGTGCATTTTCTTGCAATTTGCTGGGTTCCGGGATACTAGTTTTACCTAACCGGACGACCTAGTTCCCTCGGTTTTCGGTCAAAACTACAAACTTGTAGATCTATGTCTTATTGCTTGCGGGGCAAAATTTCAGGTCAATCCGAGTTAAGTAGACCAATTTATGGTCATTACACTATTGCTGGTCAAATGGCATCAAATTAGGTCAATTTTAGGTCAATTTGGTCAACTTTGGTTCGGCCAGTTTTTGGACCCGAACTTTTGCAAGCTTTTTGACTTGCTTCTGGTCATTTCTGGGCTTTGGTGTCTTCATAAGACTTGTAGGTATGGGTCTTAACTATTCATGGTTAAAATTTCAGGTCAATTGGACCTGTTTTGAGTGAGTTATGGCCTAAACACTCACTACTGCCCAATTGGTCATTTTTCAGGTCCTAATTGTACCTAATCCGAATTGGTCATTTTCTTAGGTCACCTTGCAAGCAGAATTTTGGTATGTTTTCTCAATGAAAGTTGGCACATTTTGTGCCTAGTTCCACCTCCAATTGGTCTCATACCAATTGAGGTTACACATTTAAACTTATTGGCTAAAATGTACACTGCCCTTAGTTACCTTGCTTAAACACACATCAATCACACACTTACCTTGCAATATGCTTACTTCCCTACCAAATCTGTTTTGGTACATTACCAAAAACATACTCCACTTTACATTAACATCACTTTGGGCAGATTACAATTATCCTCAACACACCAAATATAATTCTAATTTCCAAAGTCCAAATACAATTACACATACACATAAACATTACTAGTTTTTACATACACTTACATAATCAATCTATACACATATCCATCAATTCTCAAGGTCAATATTCTGCCACCACCTTCATGAACACACACATTTATTCAAGAATCCCCAAGCTGCCGAAATTCTTCCTCAATACCAAAGTGTCCTACAATCATCAATTTTCATCCAAGTGCAAAAATCACCTTATACATATGAAATATTTTATTAGGATATTAAATCACCATAACCAACATAATTCTCATCAGTTATATGTACAAATACTTCATCAATACATGAATACATGGCTGCCCAAAAATGGATATCTCAATAACTCTTCAAACTTAAAAATTTCCTTCACAAAACCAACACCCATAACATGTACACAAAGTTTAACAAAGAAATCTTCAAAAATGCTAACTTACCTTATGGTTGGGACTTGTTAAACCTTCACCAAACATCTTGATTTTAGTATCAAACCCTTCCTTGTGATGTGTAGACAATTTTTCATGAAGGAACCTAAGAGATTGGAGTTGAAATGGGAGGGTTAGATGAAGCTTTAAGGAAACGTCAATGGTGGACTTCTCTTCTTCTCAATTCGGCTGGTTTTATGGAAATGGAGAAGATGAACTTTCTGCTGGGATAATGGAAGTACAGCTGCCCCATTATGTGTCTATTATATTCCTTTAGTGGCCCACTCACTCCATTAATTCATATTATAAGTTAATTGTTCATTTATCCCACATTAACCCATGATTTTAGCTATTTACTTTAGGTACCACCAAATTAATTTTTCATTTTATTTTCTAAGTGTAATACTATTTATTTTTAATGGACATTTAGGTCAAAAGACAATTCGGGATGTCAAATGACCATAATGCCCTCGTTAGGTTGCATTCCCGATTTTTCGGTAATACCGGGTTTTGTCTGTTTTTCGATTTCTCACTTTTCTTTGTACTAATTATTTAATTTTTCTTTGATCTTTCTAATGATATTTATTCTTCAATAAGGGTCTATTTAAATCCTAAAAATGTTTTCCAGGGTTCCCCGCAGTCCAGGGCTAGTCAACGGTCCACGCCGTGACTTCCCGGTGCGGTCACCTATCGCTAGGGATCCCGGCTCGCTTAACTTGATCACATTTCTTTGCTATTATTTTTCCTTTGTTTTTCTTGTATTTTCTTTTCTTGTATTTCATTATTTTATGTCTTCTCACTCATATCGAAGTGTAGTTCTAGGCATCCTAGTCGCCGCATAACACCGTCACCGAATAAGAGAACGCACTACCGAACTTAGGGGTGTTACAGCTTGAGCAGGCATACCCCCAGCCATTTGTTGAAACATCGCAGCCATCTGCATGTAAATCAGGCAGGAATCGTGACATTTGTGGGGTGGTGCTATTTGTAACACCCTCCCGTAGCAACTCCGCACATTCTACTGCTCCTGATCGGTGTCGGTCCTGGACCTAGAACGTCCGGAAAAATATTTAAACTTAAGTGAGAAACCAAAATTAACTCAAATATTAATGAGAAAAATTTAGTAAAAATTTTAGAAATAAAATACAGTTAAGTTAAAAGAGCCGGTGCCCAAGCGATGGGTAACCAGAGGTAAGTTGCGGTTCTCGCAACGAGGAGCCCTAGACCCATGGGAAAAATCATAAAATAATTTTTGGGACTCCAGAGAAGGGTTATTGAGGTTCCTATGGCATTAGAATGCCAAGAAAATATTTAGAAAAAATTTTCAATCGGTACAGCCAATTTTGACCCGTTAAGCCAAACGGAGGGCATTTTGGTCATTTCGCTTTCCGAGGTGATTTTTGGCCGACTTGTCCAGTTGAGTAAATAATTAATATAACATAAAATATGAATAAACATTACTAGAAATCAAATTGAAAATGATTAGTGGAGGAAAGGAAAGAAAATGAAGAAAAAGCTCAATTATGACATCTTGATGATGTCATTTACAAATTGTGACCAATCACAAATAAGCTACCATTTGACTAAACTATTAAAAGACATAAATGAAGACCAAAATAACACAAATTACAGCAGCCATTCTTCTTCTTCTTCTTCCCCAAAACGTGACTCTTCCCATCTCCCTCCATTGATGAGCTTGGCAAGCTCATGAAACCCTAAACTCCCACCATATTTCCTTGAGTTCCCAACACTAAATTTTACCCTAGAACCTTGCTTAATATTTTGGGAGCTAAAAGAGGAGAAGAAATTGAAGTTTTGGGTTGTCTTGGATTTAAGCTACAAGAGGTTAGTGCACTATATATCAAAAACTCTTTAATTTCATGCATAGGAACTTGAATTTAGCAAGAATTTGTAAATTAAGTGGATGAAATTTATGTATATGTACTCCATAAATTTCGGCTGCCCTAGGGAGAAATAGGATTGAGTGTTTTTGAATGGACTTGGAATGAATTAGAAATCATGAATAAAGTATATAAACATAAGGAAATGAGTTAGTTAGTCAACTAGGTAACTTGTACAAAATCTTGAATTTGAGCTAGGGTTTTGGGAGTAAAGTGTGGACTTGGATTATGAATTGATTAGAGAACATTTTAATGGTCAATTAGTGACCATTTCAGGTAGATTGACCAACAAATGGACTGAAAAATGAGATTGCAAAGTGAGGTTGCAAACTGCCCTAGGACAGCACAGTGGACTGAAAATTCAGTCCCTTTGCACTGCCATAACTTGGGCTGTGCTAGTCCAATTGGTGTTTGGCCAATTGGACATGAAACTAGGCTTATAATGGCACATTTTTACTGAAGAAACCATGCCCAAAAGACCAAAGCAAGAGGACCAAAACTTGGCCCCAATCCGGATACCCTGAAACTGCCTCTGCAGAATTGACCAAATGAACAGTAACTGTTCATTTGGCCATAACTCACTGTAGATTTGGTCAATTGGCCTGAAATTTTTACAGAAACAAGTTAAGACACAGACAAACAACTTTCATGAAGAAACCTACCCCAAATTATGGCCAGAACCCATTCAACCAAGTGACTCAAGTTACTGTTCATGCACTGTAGATATGGTAAATTTCTGCAGAATGCATATCCGGACAGCTTGGGTTTTTGAGCCATATCTGGAGCTACAAAACTCCAAATGGAGTGATTCAAAAAAGGAAATTCAACTAGACAAAATAAGGAACAACTTTCATGTTTTACATTTCTTCAAATTCCAACAGTAACAGTGTCCAATGGAACAGTGAAGTTGACTCACCAAAACTGAAAAATCTGCTCCTTTGGTTTAATGCTTGGAAATGGTATTAACACTTAATGCCAACAAGTTTTAAACACCAAATGTGGTATGTTGGGAGTGCCAAAGTCAATGTACACATTTTTATTCTAAAAGTCAATATTTTTGTTGACCAATGAGGTGAATAGTGACACCAAAACCAAAAAATTGGCAATTTTGCCAAAATGACCTAAACTTTGAGAAAGTGACCAAAACTAACAAGTTTTGAATACAAAATGTGGTATGTTGGGAGTATTAAAACCAATGTACCTATTGTTTATGCAAAAGTCAACATTTTAATTGACTAATGAAATGAATAGTGACATGAAAACTTGAAATCCAAAAATTGTGAAACTTAAATATGCAAAATGCCCTAGTAGGCCTAATGTGATTGGTTTGGATAGTTTGGCATGCCAATAGGGTATTGTTTTAGCAGTACTGCGAAAGGAAAGGCTTTATGCCTGTATTCATGGCTTTATGCCCGTATTCATGGCTTTTACGCCCATATTCATGGCTTTTTATGCCAATTATGTGATATCATGGCTTTTTAGCCATACTGACTGCATACGTGGTTGACGTTCTGCGTCCCATGGTATGACGACCCGAGGCACCGCGGTGTCCAGTGCCAACGACCCGTTATCCAGTCCAGTCGTCCAGTATAGGTTACTTGGGCATGGAAAAGTATAACTGTAAATGAACTGATTGTTAAAGAAAATACGAAAATTAAATATCAGGAATGATTACGATAGAATACAAAGAAACTCAAGATCATGAAGAAAATAATAAACAAAATGCATGAAGAAGTTAATATCATAAGACGTAATTAGCCCTCGACTAAACACTAAGTTGGTAATTATTCAGTTCTTATGAACACAATGGCTAAGAAATTATGATTTTTATATTGCATATTATTTCTTTCTATTTTATTATTTGCACCACTAAGCTTTATGCTTAGCGCGTCGCTTTTACGCTGTGAGTAGCGAAGATTGACAGAGCACCCGAGAGACCACGATTCGTAAGGCGGTTCCAGATTACGCATAGTGTCCGTGTCACCTCACCGGCCGATGCATTGGTAGGACGCTAGATGTCATTTTGGTATTTTGTAATTGATTTTATTTTCTCATATGTATTTGAAACTTATGTAATGTATTTTGATATTCATGTAAATAATGAAAAGTGTGGTTGTAAATGGAAAAGTGAATGTTTATATATGAATTATGCATGGTATCATATGAGATGGATGAATGAGAACTGAGATTGAACATTGTTGAGAATTTGATAAATGGAGTTGATATGATGGAAAATGAATATAGGAAGTTTTTTTCACGTGTTCCAAGAACTGCTTCTCCATTTTTAGCCAGATTCACGGATTTTCTATAAAATTCTCGGAACCTCAAATAAATTATAATTTCGATAAATGGCTTAAATAAATTATATTTCACAAGTTATATTCAAAAGGAAGAATAAAAATGAATTAAGATAAAATAAAGTGCTCGGCACACTGAGTGGCATAACTTGCTCGGCTACACTGTAGTCGCGTAAGGGGTGTCACATTTAGTGGTATCAGAGCGCGGTTTAGGCGTTTCTGGACCTAGATAGATTGCATATCATGCATTGCATTCATAAGAGTCGAGGTGACACTATTGCAGATCTGTATTTCCTATTTATTTTAGGTTAAGGTATGGAATAAGAGAGTGAAGAGACAATGAGATAGCGAATGGAAATAAGAAGGAGACTATATTTAAGATGAAAAAGAATGAGTACAGAACTGTTTGAGGATATGATTGAGACTAGGAGAAAGTGAACTATGATAACACGGAAGGGTGAAGAAATAAGGAGGTGATAGCTCCTCGGCTATTTACACTGGGTAAATTTCGAGGACGAAATTTAAATTAGAGGGGAAGAGTTGTAACACCCTCCCGGTAGCAACTCCGTACATTCTACTGTTTCGGTGACCGGTGTCGGTCCGGACAGCTAGAACGTCCGGAAAAATATTTAAACTTAAGTGAGAAACCAAAATTAACTCAAATATTAATGAGAAAAATTTAGTAAAAATTTTAGAAATAAAATACAGTTAAGTCAAGAGAGCCGGTGCCCAAGCGATGGGTAACTAGAGGTAAGTTGCGGTTCTCACAACGAGGAGCCCTAGACCCGGGGGAAAAATCATAAAATAATTTTTGGGACTCCAGAGAAGGGTTATTGAGGTTCCTATGGCATTAGAATGCCAAGAAAATATTTAGAAAAATTTTTCAATCGGTACAGCCAATTTTGACCCGTTAAGCCAAACGGAGGGCATTTTGGTCATTTCGCTTTCCGAGGTGATTTTTGGCCGACTTGTCCAGTTGAGTAAATAATTAATATAACATAAAATATGAATAAACATTACTAGAAATCAAATTGAAAATGATTAGTGGAGGAAAGGAAAGAAAATGAAGAAAAAGCTCAATTATGACATCTTGATGATGTCATTTACAAATTGTGACCAATCACAAATAAGCTACCATTTGACTAAACTATTAAAAGACATAAATGAAGACCAAAATAACACAAATTACAGCAGCCATTCTTCTTCTTCTTCTTCCCCAAAACGTGACTCTTCCCATCTCCCTCCATTGATGAGCTTGGCAAGCTCATGAAACCCTAAACTCCCACCATATTTCCTTGAGTTCCCAACACTAAATTTTACCCTAGAACCTTGCTTAATATTTTGGGAGCTAAAAGAGGAGAAGAAATTGAAGTTTTGGGTTGGCTTGGATTTAAGCTACAAGAGGTTAGTGCACTATAAATCAAAAACTCTTTAATTTCATGCATAGGAACTTAAATTTAGCAAGAATTTGTAAATTAAGTGGATGAAATTTATGTATATGTACTCCATAAATTTCGGCTGCCCTAGGGAGAAATAGGATTGAGTGTTTTTGAATGGACTTGGAATGAATTAGAAATCATGAATAAAGTATATAAACATAAGGAAATGAGTTAGTTAGTCAACTAGGGTAACTTGTACAAAATCTTGAATTTGAGCTAGGGTTTTGGGAGTAAAGTGTGGACTTGGATTATGAATTGATTAGAGAACATTTTAATGGTCAATTAGTGACCATTTCAGGTAGATTGACCAACAAATGGACTGAAAAATGAGATTGCAAAGTGAGGTTGCAAACTGCCCTAGGACAGCAGCATAGGGACTGAAAATTCAGTCCCTTTGCACTGCCATAACTTGGGCTGTGCTAGTCCAATTGGTGTTTGGCCAATTGGACATGAAACTAGGCTTATAATGGCACATTTTTGAAGAAGAAACCATGCCCAAAAGACCAAAGCAAGAGGACCAAAACTTGGCCCCAATCCGGATACCCTGAAACTGCCTCTGCAGAATTGACCAAATGAACAGTAACTGTTCATTTGGCCATAACTCACTGTAGATTTGGTCAATTGGCCTGAAATTTTTACAGCAACAAGTTAAGACACAGACAAACAACTTTCATGAAGAAACCTACCCCAAATTATGGCCAGAACCCATTCAACCAAGTGACTCAAGTTACTGTTCATGCACTGTAGATATGGTAAATTTCTGCAGAATGCATATCCGGACAGCTTGGGTTTTTGAGCCATATCTGGAGCTACAAAACTCCAAATGGAGTGATTCAAAAAAGGAAATTCAACTAGACAAAATAAGGAACAACTTTCATGTTTTACATTTCTTCAAATTCCAACAGTAACAGTGTCCAATGGAACAGTGAAATTGACTCACCAAAACTGAAAAATCTGCTCCTTTGGTTTAATGCTTGGAAATGGTATTAACACTTAATGCCAACAAGTTTTAAACACCAAATGTGGTATGTTGGGAGTGCCAAAGTCAATGTACACATTTTTATTCTAAAAGTCAACATTTTTGTTGACCAATGAGGTGAATAGTGACACCAAAACCAAAAAAATTGGCAATTTTGCCAAAATGAACTAAACTTTGAGAAAGTGACCAAAACTAACAAGTTTTGAATACAAAATGTGATATGTTGGGAGTATTAAAACCAATGTACCTATTGTTTATGCAAAAGTCAACATTTTAATTGACTAATGAAATGAATAGTGACATGAAAACTTGAAATCCAAAAATTGTGAAACTTAAATATGCAAAATGCCCTAGTAGGCCTAATGTGATTGGTTTGGATAGTTTGGCATGCCAATAGGGTATTGTTTTAGCAGTACTGCGAAAGGAAAGGCTTTATGCCTGTATTCATGGCTTTATGCCCGTATGCATGGCTTTTATGCCCGTATTCATGGCTTTTTATGCCAATTATGTGATATCATGGCTTTTTAGCCATACTGACTGCATACGTGGTTGACGTTCTGCGTCCCATGGTATGACGGCCCGAGGCACCGCGGTGTCTAGTGCCAACGACCCGTTATCCAGTCCAGTCGTCCAGTATAGGTTACTTGGGCATGGAAAAGTATAACTGTAAATGAACTGATTGTTAAAGAAAATACGAAAATTAAATATCAGGAATGATTACGATAGAATACAAAGAAACTCAAGATCATGAAGAAAATAATTAACAAAATGCATGAAGAAGTTAATATCATAAGACGTAATTAGCCCTCGACTAAACACTAAGTTGGTAATTATTTAGTTCTTATGAACAAAATGGCTAAGAAATTATGATTTTTATATTGCATATTATTTCTTTCTATTTTATTATTTGCACCACTAAGCTTTATGCTTAGCGCGTCGCTTTTGCAACGCTGTAGGCATCAAGATTGACAGAGCACCGGTAGACCACAGTTCGGTAAAGGCGGTTCATAGTTACGCATAGTGTGCGTGTCACCTCACCATCGTGATGCATTGGTAGGACGCTAGATGTCATTTTGGTATTTTGTAATTGATTTTATTTTCTCATATGTATTTGAAACTTATGTAATGTATTTTGATATTCATGTAAATAATGAAAAGTGTGGTTGTAAATGGAAAAGTGAATGTTTATATATGAATTATGCATAGTATCATATGAGATGGATGAATGAGAACTGAGATTGAACATTGTTGAGAATTTGATAAATGGAGTTGAGATGATGGAAAATGAATATAGGAAGTGTTTTTCACAGGTTCCGAAGAACTGTTTTCTCCATTTTTAGCCGGTATTCTGCCGGATTTTCTATAAAATTCTCGGAACCTCAAATAAATTATAATTTCGATAAATGGCTTAAATAAATTATATTTCACAAGTTATATTCAAAAGGAAGAATAAAAATGAATTAAGATAAAATAGAGTGCTCGGCACACTGAGTGGCATAACTTGCTCGGCTACACTGTAGTCGCGTAAGGGGTGTCACACTATTGATCCACTGACATTCTGTAGAGTTGGGGCTTCCCCTTGTACCTTAGCTTCAACAGATTGCTCGACTGAGCAATCTCCTTTTTCCATTTCAGTCTGAAGTTAGGATATCTAGTGAACAAATAACACAAGGAGATTTCCTTCCATTAGTTCATATTTATGATGTAATGCATTGTATGTAACATATAAGGACATTGAGTAGTTGTACTTAACAAAGAAAAGACACAAATTCATAAGTTAAAATGTACTTCAAAAGTTTGCTCTGATACCACTAAAACATGTCACACCTTACCCCTCTGTAAGGCATAACATGATCCCGTAGAATACCTAATGAACTACCGAACTTTACCTACCGATAACACATTAAGTACCTTACAAGGGGTTTTAAAATAATTTTCTTACTTTTTATAAGTGGTGAGCATTTCAAAATAGATATTAAAACATTTATTTGAAGATTTAAAACTAGTAAAAATTTTTATCCCATTTTATTTTTCCGCAAGTTTTATAAAAATTTCGGCAGAGTACCGTCTGTATTTTGAGAAAACAGTTCTTCAAATACCTATAAAAAATACTTCTAATACTTTATCTCCACAACTTCATCAAATTCACAATCAATTTCAACATCATTTATCAATCTCTAAAAATTCAAATCCACAATTTCCAATATTCAACAATCATCAAAATACCATTAACGAATTTTATTCAATTTAAAACAAAATACTTCCATTCATATTTCATTAAAGATAAAACAATTTATATACATCATTACAAAAATTTACATTAAGAGAAATTTCAACTAAAATTTATTACAAACTTTATACAAACTGCTCAAGACCAGTTTTATATGTCCATACCTTTACATACATTACATACATCAAAATAAATTTTTACAGTCAGGGTATAAAATATACCCGATAACTTCAAGCAGGTAGATCCTCAATCCTCAGAAACTCAATCTGCTGCTCCTCCAGTCTCTAAATCTGCGACAGTAATAACAGCCACTGCTGATTACTCAGACTCAGTGGTGCACAACATACTAAAATAAACTTTATGCGGAATTTAAATCATATTTATTCAAAATTTAAATTGAACATGAGATATCAATGCAAAACATGATTTACAAGATTTTTAGTTAAAACCATTTTACTTCAAACGTCTCAAAACACATTTCATAAAAACACACAGTTATATCATGCCATTCGAGACAAATATAATCTCAATAGCTAGAGGCTAAGGAGAAGTCACATCACAAGGCTAGCTAGCTCAAACATATGGATATCCATTCAATTTCTTCTTCTACTGGCACACACCTCAACACTTTAGCCAGAGAAGGAATCAAAATTCAAAACTGATTACCCCCACTAGTCATGCTAGTGAGGTGTTCAAATATATGGTCATGACACTGTGGTTTCAAAACTTATCTTAACAATTTACTAAACATTGCCAATTCAAATATACAGAAATAAACTTTCAACAATTCAAAGCAAAAGTAAAATACATATTTCATTTACTTTGTTAATGAATTTTAAAGCATGTTGATGTTGTGCACAAACCTTAAGCGAGTCACCTCTTGCTCTTGACTCGATTCCTTGGGTTCTTTCTAAGTGTTCCTTTCCACTGAAACACACAGTTTCACAGTGTTTCAGTACCATAACTTAGCAAAAATCGAAAAATAAATTTAAATTCACTTTTACCTAACTCTAATGTGCTAAACTTGATGTTCTTTAAAATTTGTGTTTTGGGTTACTATTCACGATACTATTCAAGTCAATTTATTGACTTTCTAAGGCTTAATAGGTATGGGAATTCTAACTTCACCCACATACCACATTTTGGTTACTAAATTTGTTGGTTTTGGTTGTTTACTCAAATTCTAAGTCTTTTAGGCAAAATTGCAAATTTTCAGTTTTGGTGTCTTAAGTTGCACTGTTCTATTGGTCATTTTTCTGTTAGAATTTGGCAAAACTTTCTTCATAGAAAATGTTCACTATTGTCTTAACTTTATTCTCCTTTTTGAATCACTCCATTTGAAGTTTTGTAGCTTAAGTTATAGCCTTTTGAATCATGGCTGCCGGATTAGACTTAACCCAGATTTTCTGGGCAAATTCTGGTTTTGGCAGTTTTAAGTCACCAACTTTGGGTGGCTAAATGACTTGGTTAAAGGCATAATTTGGGTTTGTGTTCTCATGAAAGTTTTAGGTCTATATCTCAGCTTTCTACTGGTAAACTATTAGGCCATTTAGACCTGCCTAGCCCAAGTTATGGACAAATGAATAAACATTGGTCATTTGGTCATTTTTGGTATAGGTCAGATTGCCAATTCTGGATTTGGTCAATTTGTTCACTAGGTTTTGGTCACTATTTGGGCATGATTCCGATATGAAAATTGTGTCATTTTGTGTCTATTTTCATTCCCAATTGGCCTCACACCAATTGGACTTGTAAATTTTCAGTTTTGGTCCCTGAAAGGGACCTTGGTCATGCTGGCTGCAGCATGACCATTTTCAATCCGAATTTAAACTCACTTCCAACACTTCCAACACATCTCAATTGGTCACAAATGACCATTTTCTATCTCAAACAAGGTCAAACATACCATTTCACAATTTCTCACATTTTTGTCTTCCAAAACCCTAGGTGCCAAACCCTAATTCACCAATTTGTTGCATTTAGCTAATTCAAAGCATATAACCATAATCATTCAACTCCTTCATGTTCATATTCACCTCTAATTCAATCAAACCCATGCAAATCATACCCCCACACATGTTGGCCGAATTTCCCTTTAGTCCCCCTAAGATGTTTTCTTTTCATTTTAAATGAATTTCTAAGTTTATTCAACTATAAATACAATTAAATCAACTAACAAATCAAGTTTAGTTTACTAACCTTTTACAGAATTTTCTTTCCCTTAAAAACTCTTCCTTTCTTCTTTTCTTTTCTTGCTCAAGCTTCTTCTCAAGTGGAGTTAACAAGGTTTAATGGGGATTTTTAGGGACAAGGTGAGGTTTTGAAAACTTTGATCAAGCTTTCATGGGAGTTGTTTTAATGGTGAAGTGAGGGAGAGAATGGAGATGGGTCACGGCAACAAGGAAGAAGAGTGAATTTCTTTTTTTTTTTATGAATTTTTAAGTCTTATGGAAGACCACAATTATCCAAAAATTAATTTTTAATTATATTAGTGTTTATGACATCATGCATGATGTCATGCATGATGTCACCAATTTCTACTTTTCCTTTTTCTTCTTTTTTTTTTATTTTTCTATTAATTCTCGATTCCGAAATTTTATTTTCTCAGATTTTATTTATGATTAGGTCGAGTCGGCTCTGAGTCAATTGACCAAATTGCCCCTACTGCTCAACCGGTTTGCAAATAATTCAATATTTCTTCCGGCTTGCTACCTAATTATTTGACTGGCTTAGTAATTCTTTTTCGTGATTTTCTCTTTTCCTCTGCGTTCATAATAGTCCTAAGGACCGCAGATCACATTTTCTGATTCAAATTTGAGTTTATATCGATTTCGTAGTCCTTCCCGAGAAGGTCACCCATCGCTGTGACTCTCAGCTCATTTAACTTCTTATGTTCTATTTTTCTTATTTATGCTTAACTAATTGACAATTACTAATTATTTGTTTTCAAGGCTTATCTAGTTGTCTTAAGTGTGGTTCTAATCCCTTAATTGTCCGGACTGACACCGATCACCATAATAGTAGAATATACCAGGCCATGCAAATAGGGGTGTTACAGGGGGAGAGAGAATTTACATCCAAGAACAGAATTTACATTTAAGGGGAGTCGATTTACATTCAAGGATGCACATAAACTTCAAGGGAGGTAAGGGAGAAAACAAGATCTGCAAGATTTCTCTAAGGGATTTTTAGCTAAAGTTCCAAAAGTCCAAGGCTGCAACTCTCTTTCTGGGTTCTTTCACTCTATTTTCTTCTCATATCTTCTCTTTATCTTTTTATAAACTTGATTCTAAAACTCACCATGGGTGAGTAGGCTCTTTATTCTAGGGTTAGGGTGTAGCACTCTCAATTTCGTTATGGATCTGGTTTGATTTTATTTAATACATTAGGTATTTTATTCTTTGATTCAATTTCTTGTGACCTTAATCCATGCTATGTGCTGATACTCACTTAGTATTGATTTCAGATATTAATTGAAATACTGAAAAGTGAAGATTAATATTAGAAAATTGAGATTTTGAACCTAGAAATCTGACCTAGAGATATGCTGATGACCTTTATGGAGTTCCAAAATTAATCAAAGATCTTAAAGGGTTTTAATTAATTTAGTCATCATGACAGTAGGATTTATGTTAATTAAAATACACCTTTAGTGCCTTGAGAGAGGACTTAAGATAACTTAGGATTAATTTTCATCAAAGTAATAATCTCCCATTTATTGAATGAATCAGATTTATTCTATAATTGATTGAAGTGTGAACCCTAGCTCTAGAATGCCTTTGTCCATTAGTATTTTATTTTAGGTAATTATTTAGATTTTATTTCTTTCAATTTAGATATAACTATTATTTTTCTATAATTCGATCGTCTAGATAATTAAAATCACTGTAGTTTGATACTCAACATGGTCCTCATAGGAACGATACTCTACTCATCACTTTATTACTTGTTAGCGATCCGTGCACTTGCGGTGGTTGAAAAACTAGCAAACAGCAGTAAAATGAAATTTTATGGTTACAAGGTTTGGTGGGTAATCTTGGGTTGATACAGAACAAGGCAACAATGTTTTGTGACAGCCAGAGTGCAATACATCTCACAAAGAATCAAATGTACTATGAACGAACTAAGCACATTGATGTCAGATATCACTTCATTCGAGACATTGTATCTCAAGGGACTGTAGTTGTGCAAAAAGTCTCTACACATGATAATCCAACATATATGATGACCAAGGGAGTCCCAGTCAGCAAGTTTAGGCATTGCCTAGACTTGGTTGATGTTTGTAGTACTCAGTAATGCCCTTGCGAGGGAATATGACAAGACAAAGTATTTATAGTTATTTTGTTGATGATAGAGGAAATTCAAGCCAATGGGAAGAATTGTTATTTTTGTGGCTTTGAATTTTGATATATGTTTTTTCATGGACCCAAATCGTGACTCGACCAGAAAGTTTTCGCGTTGTGACTAGAATAAAAAGTGAGATCTGTGGTGGTAGCGAAGGGCACGAGCCGACAGGCTCGAGCCTGAAGCCCACTAGTATAAATATTGTAATATTCTACCATTTATGATAGAGTTATGAGATATTCAGGAAACACACTGGGATTAGGGTTTGAGAGTTCTGATTGATTGTATCTTGCTCTTTTCATCATAGTGGAATTTTTTCTCTTGTCTTGGCCGTAGACATAGACCTTATGGTTGAACCATGTTAAATCCTGTGTTATTTTTTTTCTCTTTTAAATACTGTGTGATTGTGCGATTTATGTATGTGCCTTAAATTTGCGTGCTTGTTATAACAATAATAAATTGATATTTCAAAGATGACCATCATTACAAGAGGAGAAAAAGAGTTCGAGGCAAGTCATTCTATAAGCTCTATCTAACAACACAACACTCACTGCAAAGCTCTTTTTCTCCTTCCTTTTCCATGGGTTCAAAACTCCTCATTCCATATCCATTTCCTGATGTGTCAAATACATGGACGACTGACATTAATCTTAAGTTATCACCTGGAAGCCGGTAAACTACCAAGGAGTAAAAGTTTATTCCAATAGGTGCCATGGTAAGGTAGAGCCATTGGATGGGTGGCCAATTTGAGTCCTTCGCATTTGATGTTGAAAATGGATACCAAATGTGACCCATCAACCTCATTCCACATATTGACTTTACCATCATAGGCCTTAATATGACCCTTCCAAGCATTTAAGAAATCCGTATAGCTGAAGAAATTGCTATGCATAGCTACTTTTGATTAGGTGGTATATATAATTGCCGCATCCCCAACATAAGATCCCATTTATCATGCTCTGAATCATACACCTCAGCAGAACTCCGTTCCAATGTACGCCAAGGCCCTTCCACATTTGAGTTGGCTCTCTGAGCAAAACCTCCCACCACATGAATTTTCCCTTGCCATGTTACCCCAACACAAGGGCGCACACACATATGAAAGCTGAACCTTATAAAATACTTACAAAAGTAAACCTCGCTTAATAATGATACTTCAAAACTTTTCTCGTGGCATATTAAAAGAGTGAAATTAATATAATTTAAAAAGAATATAAATAATCTACTAATCAACTTATCTCAAAATTTAAAATTAAATTTTTAGAGGGCACAATCTGGAGATCGTCTATTGATATTCATGGCATCTCAGTGGTTGATCTTGGTGTTGATTCAATATGAAGGCTTAGTGAATCGCTTAAAGCTTGCAAGATTGAGGATGAGTCATTGACGCATAGTAGGGGGACAAACTTTGGTCTATTTGCATCTCTTGATTCTTCTATCCAATGTGCTTGAAATAAATTGTGTAATCCTATCTTTAGTATAAAACTTGCAAAATTTCGGACTGATGAAGAAGACACATTGGTTGTTGTAACTGATGGTAATTCATAGTATTATTCTGGGGAAAAAAGTTTATATTAAAACTGCAAATGATTATGGACAGATTAGAACTGGTAACAGAGTGGTCAATTTGCTTGGTTTATGATAAGTAGATCATCTAGGAAGTTCTTTCTCTTATTGTTCACTTATAGGATGGACAATAGATCTCTCAATTCGGATGTTTAAAAAGAAAAAATGATTTAAATTCCACATTGGAGTTTGGACAATCAAGAAAATAGTTTCTGGAATAGAATATATACCATGGAAAAAATGCTGACATATAAGAACTTATATGATGTTGAAGGCATGGGAATTAGATTATTATTTTGTCTGATTTAGTTTTGGTGGGTTTCTTTTTCTCCCTTTATTTATTTATTTATTTATTTATTCTTTTAGGGGGAGGAGGGGAGGGGGGGGGGGGGTGGTGTGGGGTTGGGGGGTGTGTGAGTCGGGGGTCCTGCCAGGGCAAGACGGGATTCCCTCTCTCTTGTTCATGTAGTATTGTGAATTGTGCTGTTTATGCAGATTGATGAGAAAATATGTGAAGGAACGGAAGCGTGAAAAACACAAGATTATACCATTGAATTCAAAAATTTTCACCTAGGGTCACATGCACCATGCAAGATTTATTTTTATCTATTTGATTTCAATGATAAACAACATATTAAAACTCTTTTAATATGTTTTTGGATCTGTATTTGCCATTTAAGATTTTAAAATTAATCAGATTAATTTTAGAACCCTAGATTAAATCAAGAACGATTACACTAACCTCTTGATGTGCCGCAGTGTCTGCGCCTTTGAGATTCGTCTTGAGGACACCGGATTTTGTTCCTCTAGCTTGTCCACACCAAGAACACCTATGGCAGCCCTTGAACAGCTTCTAAAGCCTTTTCTATTAATTAGAAATTCAAGTTCTGCCTTTTAAGAGATTAGAGATGTAAACAGGACACTAGAAACAATTTCTAGTGTTCTTAATTCAAGAGATTGATGGCTAATCTCTTTGAATTGATGAGAGATGAAGGGAAATAGCTGGAGAGGCTCAAAATGGCGTGACAATTGAGAGGAGAGGCTGCTGGTTATGTTTTCTTTTCATAACCACACTTAAATAGCTAGGTTAACACATTAAACCCTAGCCACATGTCACCTTTTGATTAGCTCTAGGTTTAAGTGACCCAATCACATTGTGCCAAGTGTCAAACCTATATTTAATCTTGATTTTAATCATCTTACATGATTAAAAAACATTTGGCAAGCTTATGTGTTATGCCATGTGTCACCATCTCATGGTGCCACGTGTCACACTGTGAAATGACCAAAATGCCCCTGTGTCTTAATTTTGAGTTCTTAACCCAAAATAATTATTTTCTTCTTCTAATTAATTTATATCAAATATAAATTAATTAATTAATCTCTATTAATTAATTTCTCATCAATTAAATTCATATTTAAACACTTTAAATATAAATTTAATTTATACTACACATCCAATAATCTAGATTTGGTTTCAAGTCATGCTAGAGACTTTACAATTTAATTGCAAACCAAATCTATTTAATTAATCAATTAAACTCTTTAATTAATTAATTATATCATATTTAAATAGGTGATAACTTGTGTATGTGTGTGACTTACTAGGCTCATCACTAATTGGCAATGAGACATGATATCAACTCTTAATATCATCAGAACTCTTTCTTACCATAAATGATTTCTCTAAATCATTTTATGAACCTCATAGACCATGGTTAACACCTAGCATAGCATGCCATGGCCACCCAATTAGTAATAAGGTTTACCTTAAATGAACCTATAATCATATGTTACCATGCACTAGAATCTCTCTGTTACAAAATCCCAACTCAAGCTGGAGTCATGGTTTATGTCAAACTCCATTTGCTATGAATATTAGGTTCTCTTTTAATTCCAGTTCTTGATTAAAAGATTTTTCTCATCAGAAACTCTTTTCTGAATAAATCTATCTGTCCTGGCCAGGAACTTGAAACATCAAGAACAATTAAATGAACATAGGATTTTAACTCTATTTACTTAGAGGAACAGATTCCATCTTGATCAACACCTACCTCCATATATAACTAGCGGGAGCCAACACATGCCCATATACCCATACATAGTACAAGTATGAAAGCATGATCAAACTCAAACTACCTATATACGATATAACTGTGCAATCTCAGGTCTAAAGATTATATGCACTGATATGATTTATGACAAAACATTGACAAGAGTAAACTCCATGTGCTTGTCATAAGTGTCACTGGTTCGGCCTACTTATCATTTATAAGTGCCTATCAAGTTTGTTATATGGCATGAGACTGACCATTCCATCTTATTTATATCTCATATAAATAACTTGGGAACAAACATGAATACAATATTTCTGGATAAGTCATGTCCTTATTATGAAGTATCCTCGATTGTGAACCTATTTATGATACTTTGTGCTAGAAATATTGTCACTCATATTCTTAACAACTTAAGAATAATATTTCTAACAAAATATCAATGGACCTTTTCTATTACACATAAATATATTATGTAAACGGAAAAGTGGAAATGCCTTTTATTATTAAAAATATGTACAAGATACATACTAAATGATATGCTCTAGGGCATACTACTAACAATCTCCCACTAGCACTAGAGCCATTCATTACAATATCTTAGACCTATCTTCTCAAGATGTCGGTCTAATCGAAGTCCGTGACATAGCCTTAGTGAATGGATCACCGGATTTTCACCGATGCTATTTTCTGCATGGCTACATCGCCTCGCCCAACTATTTCTCCGATAATGTGGTAGCGCCTTTCTATGTGTTTGGATTTCGTGAGACCTTGGTTCCTTAGCTCAGATGATCGCTCCATTGTTGTCACAAGGTAATGGAACCGCCGACTCAATGGAAGGAACTCATGTAAGTTCTCACGAACTTCTTTATCCAAATGACTTCCTTTGCGACATCGATGCGAGAATATACTCACCTCGTGAGTGGAATCTGCGATGCGTGCTCGCTTGGAACTCTTCCAACCGATCGCACCTCCATTACAAATGAACACATATCCAGAGGTAGACTTTCTATCATCGATATCGATTGGAAATCGAATCGGTATAACCATCCAATTGCAAGTCTCCACCTCCATAAATCAAGAATAAATCCTTAGTTCTTCTCAAGTACTTAAGGATATTCTTGTGACTATCCAAATGTTCCAAACTGGATTGGATTGATACCGCTAGTCAAACTAACAGATATGCGATATCCGCCTAGTACACAACATTGCATACATTAAACTTCCAATAGCCAAGCATATGGAATCCTGCCATCTTATCTCTTTCTTCAGGTGTCTTTGGAGACATCTCTTTAGAAAGGTGGATACCATGTCTCACTGGTAACAATCCTCTCTTGGAATCAAGCATGTTAAACCTCTTTAACACCTTTTCCAAGTATAGACTTTGGGATAAACCAATTATTCTTTTCGCTCTATCTCTATAGATGCGAATCCCAAGAATATAGGTTGCCTCCCCTAAGTCTTTCATGGAGAATGTATTTGACAATCAGACCTTTATAGTCGTCAACATACCTGTATCATTACCCATCAACAGTATGTCATCCACATATAAGACAAGGAAAGTGATAGCACTGTCACTAACCTTCTTATATACACATGGCTCATCCTCATTTTTGATAAAACCAAAAGATTTAATGGCTTCATCAAAATGGATGTTCCAACTCCTCGAAGCTTGTTTCAACCCATAAATGGATCGCTTTAGCTTGCATACCTTAGAACCATCTTGGGATTCAAATCCCTTAGGTTGTTCCATGAAAATGTTTTCTTCAATGTATCCATTGAGAAAAGCTGTTTTGACATCCATCTGCCAAATCTCATAATCATAGTATGCAGCTATTGCTAATAAAATCCTAATTGATTTAAGCATGGCAACAGGTGAGAAAGTCTCCTCATAGTCTATTCCTTGCCTTTGGCGAAACCCTTTCGCTACTAGCCTTGCCTTATAGGTCTCTACCTTTCCATCAGAACCAATTTTCTTCTTTAAAACTCATTTGTTCCCTATAGGTATAATACCTTCAGGTGGGTCAACAAGATCCCAAACTTGATTCTTATACATGGAATCAATCTCGGATTTCATAGCATCAATCCATTTTGAAGAGTCTATATCTGATATAGCTTCTTCATAGGTAAGTGGATCATCTCCATGATCTACTTCTTCATGAGTAGACAACTCTTGTTCTTCTTCAAGAAGAAAACCATATCTCACTGGTGGGTGAGATACCATAGTTGTTCTACGAGGACCAAAGTAGATGTTTCATCAATGGGTATAGGTTGACTAGATGGATCTATATCCATCCGATCTGCTGGTTGGTCGAATTCTCCAATTCTAACTCTATTTGCCTTCCTTTGCCTCCTTCTTGAACAAACCGTTGTTCAAGAAATGTGGCATCTCTACTTATCACAACCTTTGTGAAGTAGGCAATAAAAATAATATCCAAAACTATCTTTGATATCCAACAAATCGACCTCTTTCTCGATCCGTCTCCAATTTATCAGTGTTCAGCTTTTTGATATAAGCTGGACAACCCCAAATCTTAACATGCTTAAGACTTGGTTTTCTTCCATGCCATATCTCATAAGGTGTGGAAGAAACTGATTTTGATGGAATCCTATTCAGAATATATAAAGCTGATTCTAATGCAAATCCCCAAAAGGAGATTGGCATATCAGTGTAGCTCATCATACTACGTACCATATCCAATAGGGTACGATTTCTCCTTTCAGATACACCATTCAGCTGTGGCATTCCTGGAGGAGACAGCTGAGAAATAATGCCATGCTCTCTCAAGTATTCATCAAATTCAGTACTCAAATATTCACCTCCACGATCTGATCGAAGAGCTTTAATACTTTTTCCTGTTTGATTTTCTACTTTAGATTTAAATTCCTTAAACTTTTCAAAGGATTCATGTTTGTATTTCATCAAATACAAATACCCAAACCTTGATTTATCATCAGTAAAGGTAATAAAATAATGAAAGCCCCCTCTAGCCATTTCTTTAAACGTGTCACACCCCGGCTTAGGGGGCCCCAGCTCAAGCCCCTCTATGGGTGGCCTTCTTGCCAGCGTACCCTTCTAGAGGCCGGGCCTGCGACTCACAAGGTACTGTCCGCTTTGGTGGAGTTAATCCCTTGGCCCTGCAGAGCTAGGATTCGAACCCATATCACCTCACGGTTTTACTCGCCTCTTACCAATTGAGCTGACTAAAACATGTCACACCCTACCCCTCTGTAAGGCATAACATGATCCCGTAGTATACCTAATGAATTACCAACTCCGTCTACTGATAACCCATTAAATATACTACAAGGGATTTTAAAAACTTTTCTTACTTCTTTTACAGTGGTGAGCACTATTTACAGGTATTAAAAACTTTGGTGAACTGAAGTGAAACAACTAACTCATTTGGTTTATTTGGAATTTCTGTAAAAATTTTGGCAGAGTGCCATCTGTATTTTGGACAAAACAGTTCTTCAGAAAACCTGTAAAAAGCACTTCAATAATTTTCCAAATCTCAACTTCAATACATTTCTCAACACAACAATTTATCAACTCAATTCCATAGAAATTTTTCAAAGTCTGAGATAAGGAAATATAATACAGCTTTTACAAGTCAAAACAGCTCATAATTATTTTACAACTTCAAGGTACAATTTGAATTTACAACTGCTCAAAACCAAAAACAATATGTACATACAGTGTCATACATTACAGTACAAAATGCAAAATATTGGTATACTCATTATACCAGGAAATCCCTCGCTGGATGTATATGCAGCCTAGTCTGCTGCCCTGTCTATCTCTCTACCTGCGACAGCAATAAAAAGCTATCGCTGAGACAATGTCTCAGTGGTGCACAACATTAACCAAATACAATTTCAAATCACAATTAATAAGTCATGTAAATAGTGGATACTTAAAATCATAATTAAATTCAAGACAATAAATGTCAATAAGAATTTAAACTCCATTTGTCAATATCACAATAATTTTAATAAGTCAGATCATGGTTGAATTCAATAGACAGTATATGTCAACAAGAGTTTAAATCAATTTCACAATCTCACAATACATAATAACGCAATTTAGTCGAATAATTTAAGAATACAGTGTTGCCAATTCATTCACAACTTAAGCCATGACACAAATTTCCGATCAATGCCGTGTTGTACACCACGACAAAGCAATCACAACCTCACTAATCGAAATCAATGAGGAAGGGGAGCTAGCTATATAATGAGTACTCATCCGATCACCTCAACCGTAAACCGAGAGGGAAAAATAACGATCACGACTCCATAAATTGAGTAGGAAAATAAACGATATCAACCCCATAATTGGAGAAGGAATGATACGACATCACATGCTAAGTGTGAACACAAAATCAATTCCAAACATTTTATTCAAATGATTCGTGAGAATCCAATAAATTTCAAAGTCATAATTTCATTCATAAAATGGCAACCCAATTCATAATTAACTTCAATTTCCACAAAACCATTTACGTTGCTTTTCAATCAATAAGTTTCCATCAATATCATTCAAACAATTTTTCACAGTTTCAAACCATTCACAATGTTTTTCAATCAATAAGTGTCCACCAAACACATTTCCACAATTTAAAACAATGATATGCAAATAGTCAATATTTATTTCCATTGAAAATAATTCAAAAGAAACAGTTGTTGTGCACAAACACAATTTAAAACAATAATATACAAATATTCAATATTTATTTCAATTGAAAAATTCAAAAGCAATAGCCGTTGTGCACAAACACAATTTAAAATAATAATGTATAATAGTCATAATTCATTTCAATTGAAAAATTCAAAAGAAATAGTCGTTGTGCACAAACCTCTGATATTTGTCTCCTGGTCCCGACTCAAGATTTCTTTCCCTTTTGAGTCCTTGTTAATCGAGAAACACAATTTGAAGTGTTTCAAGATTAAATTAAACTGCCTCTATCGAGGGTGTTTGGTAAACAATGCACTGAACTCAATTATTCACTTAATCACCTAATATACCGGCCCTCATTGCGTTTTAGGTACATTAGGTTTTAGTATCATTAATATGTCACATTCGATAAGGTTTTAGGTTTGGTATGTTTTACCAAAGTCATTTCCTTGCTTAGTGCATTTTAATGCAAATTGTTGGATTCCGGGATACTGGTTTGACCTAACCGGACGATCTAGTTCCCTCGGTTTTCAGGTCTCGGTCGAAACTACAAACTTGTAGATCTAGGTCTTATTGCACGCGGTGCAAAATTTCAGGTCAATCCGAGTTAAGTAGACCAAGTTATGGTCATTACACTATTGCTGGTCAAATGGTATCAATTTAGGTCAATTTGTGGTCAATTTAGTCAACTCTGGTTCGGCCAGTTTTTGGACCCGAACTTGTGCAAGTTGTTTGACTTGCTTATGGTCATTTCTGGGCTTTGGTGTCTTCATAAGACTTGTAGGTATGGGTCTTAACTATTCTTGGTTAAAATTTCAGGTCAATTGGACCTGGTTTGAGTGAGTTATGGCCTAAACACTCACTGCTGCCCAATTGGTCATTTTTCAGGTCCTAATTGCACCTAATCCGAATTGGTCATTTTTTTAGGTCACCTTGCAAGCAGAATTTTGGTATGGTTTCTCAATGAAAGTTGGCACATTTTGTGCCTAGTTTCACCTCAAATTGGTCTCATACCAATTGAGGTTACACATTTAAGGTTATAGGCTAAATTGTACACTGCCCTCACTATGCCTTTCACACCCCACTTCAAACACATATTTACCTTGCAAAGTTTACTTCCATACCCTACCAATCTGTTTTGGTACATTACCAAAAGCATTATCTACTTTACATTAACATTATTTTGGGCAGATTACCATTACCCTCAACACACCAAGTATAATTCACATTTACAATTTCTAAATACCATTACATACACACCTAACCATTACAAATTTTATATACACTTTACATCATCAATCTACATACATATCCATCAATCCTTCTAGGTCAATATTCTGCCTATACTTCCATCAATACATACAATTATGCAAGGGTTCCCAAGCTGCCGAAATTGTCCTTCAACACCACATTGCCCTACAATCCATCAATTCTCATCCAAGTGCCAAAATCACCATATATATGTGAAACAATTCATTAGGATATTAATTTACCATGATCAACATTATTTCTCATCAATTATATGCATAATAAATCATCAAATGTGTGACCCCATGGCTGTCCAAAAATGGCTATCTCAATAACTATTTAAACTTCAAAATTTCCTTCACAAAACTAACACCCATAACATAAACATAAAGTTTAACAAGGAAATTCTCAAAAATGCAAACTTACCTTTAATTGTAACTTGCTAAACCTTCACCAAACTTCTCAAAATTGGTATCAATATCTTCCTTGTGATGTGTAGACAAAGTTTCATGAAGGAACCCAAGAGGTTGGATTTGAAATGGAGAGTTAAGAAAGCTTGCATGAAAAATGGCTATGGAGTTCCTCTCACCTCCATTCACGGCAATGTTTATGAAATGGAGAAGATGAACAGTCTGATGGGTATAGTGGCCTTACATCAGCCACATTTTATGTTTAATTTAATCCTTTAGTGGTCCACTTAGTCATTTAATCATATAATAAGCTAAATGTGCATTTATTCCACATTAACCCATGATTTTCCACTATTTATTTTAGGTACCACCAATTTAATTTTTCATTTTATTTTCTTAGTGTAATACTATTTATTTTTAATGGACATTTAGGTCAAAAGACAATTCGGGGTGTCAAATGACCATAATGCCCTGTCGGGTTGCATTCGATTTTTCTAACATCGTATTTTGTCTGCTTTTCAATTTCTCACTTTTCTTTGTACTAATTATTTAATTTTTCTTTAATCTTTCTAATGAGATTAATCCTTCCATAAGGTTCTATTTATGTCCTAAAATGTTTTCAGGTCCTCGCAGAGCTAAGTCAACGGTCCACGCCGTGACTTCCCGGTGCGGTCACCTATCGCTAGGGATCCCGGCTCGCTTAACTTGATCACATTTCTTTGCTATTATTTTTCCTTTGTTTTTCTTGTATTTTCTTTTCTTGTATTTCATTATTTTATGTCTTCTCACTCATATCGAAGTGTAGTTCTAGGCATCCTAGCTGTCCAGACAACACTGGTCACCGGAACAGTAGAACGCACTACCGAACTTAGGGGTGTTACAGCTTGAGCAGGCATACCCCCAGCCATTTGTTGAAACATCGCAGCCATCTGCTGTGTAAACTGTGCAGGGAACTGTGACATTTGTGGGGCTGGTGCTATTTGTAACACCCTCCCGGTAGCAACTCCGTACATTCTACTGTTCCGGTGACCGGTGTCGGTCCGGACAGCTAGAACGTCCGGAAAAATATTTAAACTTAAGTGAGAAACCAAAATTAACTCAAATATTAATGAGAAAAATTTAGTAAAAATTTTAGAAATAAAATACAGTTAAGTTAAAAGAGCCGGTGCCCAAGCGATGGGTAACCAGAGGTAAGTTGCGGTTCTCGCAACGAGGAGCCCTAGACCCAGGGGAAAAATCATAAAATAATTTTTGGGACTCCAGAGAAGGGTTATTGAGGTTCCTATGGCATTAGAATGCCAAGAAAATATTTAGAAAAAATTTTCAATCGGTACAGCCAATTTTGACCCGTTAAGCCAAACGGAGGGCATTTTGGTCATTTCGCTTTCCGAGGTGATTTTTGGCCGACTTGTCCAGTTGAGTAAATAATTAATATAACATAAAATATGAATAAACATTACTAGAAATCAATTTGACAAGGAGTAGTGGCGGAATGGAAAGAAAATGAAGACAAAGCTCAATTATGAAAACTTCAAGATGTCAGTTACAAAATTTTACCAATCACAAATAAGCTACCATTTGACTAAACTATTAAAAGACATAAATGAAGACCAAAATAACACAAATTACAGCAGCCATTCTTCTTCTTCTTCTTCTTCCCCAAAACGTGACTCTTCCCATCTCCCTCCATTGATGAGCTTGACAAGCTCATGAAACCCTAAACTCCCACCATATTTCCTTGAGTTCCCAACACTAAATTTTACCCTAGAACCTTGCTTAATATTTTGGGAGCTAAAAGAGGAGAAGAAATTGAAGTTTTGGGTTGTCTTGGATTTAAGCTACAAGAGGTTAGTGCACTATATATCAAAAACTCTTTAATTTCATGCATAGGAACTTGAATTTAGCAAGAATTTGTAAATTAAGTGGATGAAATTTATGTATATGTACTCCATAAATTTCGGCTGCCCTAGGGAGAAATAGGATTGAGTGTTTTTGAATGGACTTGGAATGAATTAGAAATCATGAATAAAGTATATAAACATAAGGAAATGAGTTAGTTAGTCAACTAGGGTAACTTGTACAAAATCTTGAATTTGAGCTAGGGTTTTGGGAGTAAAGTGTGGACTTGGATTATGAATTGATTAGAGAACATTTTAATGGTCAATTAGTGACCATTTCAGGTAGATTGACCAACAAATGGACTGAAAAATGAGATTGCAAAGTGAGGTTGCAAACTGCCCTAGGACAGCAGCACAGGGACTGAAAATTCAGTCCCTTTGCACTGCCATAACTTGGGCTGTGCTAGTCCAATTGGTGTTTGGCCAATTGGACATGAAACTAGGCTTATAATGGCACATTTTTACTGAAGAAACCATGCCCAAAAGACCAAAGCAAGAGGACCAAAACTTGGCCCCAATCCGGATACCCTGAAACTGCCTCTGCAGAATTGACCAAATGAACAGTAACTGTTCATTTGGCCATAACTCACTGTAGATTTGGTCAATTGGCCTGAAATTTTTACAGCAACAAGTTAAGACATAGACAAACAACTTTCATGAAGGAACCTACCCCAAATTATGGCCAGAACCCATTCAACCAAGTGACTCAAGTTACTGTTCATGCACTGTAGATATGGTAAATTTCTGCAGAATGCATATCCGGACAGCTTGGGTTTTTGAGCCATATCTGGAGCTACAAAACTCCAAATGGAGTGATTCAAAAAAGGAAATTCAACTAGACAAAATAAGGAACAACTTTCATGTTTTACATTTCTTCAAATTCCAACAGTAACAGTGTCCAATGGAACAGTGAAGTTGAATAACCATAACTGAAATTTCTGCTCCTTTGGTTTAATGCTTGGAAATGGTATTAACACTTAATGCCAACAAGTTTTAAACACCAAATGTGGTATGTTGGGAGTGCCAAAGTCAATGTACACATTTTTATTCTAAAAGTCAACATTTTTGTTGACCAATGAGGTGAATAGTGACACCAAAACAAAAAAATTGGCAATTTTGCCAAAATGACCTAAACTTTGAGAAAGTGACCAAAACTAACAAGTTTTGAATACAAAATGTGGTATGTTGGGAGTATTAAAACCAATGTACCTATTGTTTATGCAAAAGTCAACATTTTAATTGACTAATGAAATGAATAGTGACATGAAAACTTGAAATCCAAAAATTGTGAAACTTAAATATGCAAAATGCCCTAGTAGGCCTAATGTGATTGGTTTGGATAGTTTGGCATGCCAATAGGGTTTTGTTTTAGCGATCGCGAAAAGGAAAGGCTTTATGCCTGTATTCATGGCTTTATGCCCGTATTCATGGCTTTTATGCCCATATTCATGGCTTTTTATGCCAATTATGTGATATCATGGCTTTTTAGCCATACTGACTGCATACGTGGTTGACGTTCTGCATCCCATGGTATGACGGCCCGAGGCCCCGCGTGTCCAAAGGTTAACGACCGTTATCATTCGACCGTCCAAAGATAGGTTACTTGGGCATGGAAAAGTATAATCAGTAAATGAACTGATTGTTAAAGAAAATACGAAAATTAAATATCAGGAATGATTACGATAGAATACAAAGAAACTCAAGATCATGAAGAAAATAATAAACAAAATGCATGAAGAAGTTAATATCATAAGACGTAATTAGCCCTCGACTAAACACTAAGTTGGTAATTATTTAGTTCTTATGAACAAAATGGCTAAGAAATTATGATTTTTATATTGCATATTATTTCTTTCTATTTTATTATTTGCACCACTAAGCTTTATGCTTAGCGCGTCGCTTTTGCAACGCGTAGGTACTGAAGATTGGACAGAGCACCAGTAGACCACAGATTCGGTAAGGCAGTTCATAGTTCTGCATAGTGTCTGTGTCACCTCACTGTCAGCAGTGCATTGGTAGGACGCTAGATGTCATTTTGGTATTTTGTAATTGATTTTATTTTCTCATATGTATTTGAAACTTATGTAATGTATTTTGATATTCATGTAAATAATGAAAAGTGTGGTTGTAAATGGAAAAGTGAATGTTTATATATGAATTATGCATAGTATCATATGAGATGGATGAATGAGAACTGAGATTGAACATTGTTGAGAATTTGATAAATGGAGTTGAGATGATGGAAAATGAATATAGGAAGTGTTTTTCACAGGTTCCGAAGAACTGTTTTCTCCATTTTTAGCTTGTGATTCACGGATTTTCTATAAAATTCTCTAACCTCAAATAAATTATAATTTCGATAAATGGCTTAAATAAATTATATTTCACAAGTTATATTCAAAAGGAAGAATAAAAATGAATTAAGATAAAATAGAGTGCTCGCACATCGAGTGGCATAACTTGCTCGGCTACACACCGTAGTCGCGTAAGGGTGTCACACTATTGATCCACCGACATTCTCAGTAGAGTTGGGGCTTCCCCTTGTACCTTAGCTTCAGCAGTTGCTCATTGAGCAATCTCCTTTTTCCATTTCACCAAGTTAGGATATCTAGTGAACAAATAACACAAGGAGATTTCCCTCCATTAGTTCATATTTATGATGTAATGCATTGTATGTAACAAATAAGGACATTGAGCAGTTGTACTTAACAAAGAAAAGACACAAATTCATAAGTTAAAATGTACTTCAAAAGTTTGCTCTGATACCACTAAAACATGTCACACCTTACCCCTCCGTAAGGCATAACATGATCCCATAGAATACCTAATGAACTACCTAACTTCACCTACCGATAACACATTAAGTACCTTACAAGGGGTTTTAAAATAATTTTCTTACTTTTTATAAGTGGTGAGCATTTCAAAATAGATATTAAAACATTTATTTGAAGATTTAAAACTAGTAAAAATTTTTATCCCATTTTATTTTTCCGCAAGTTTTATAAAAATTTCGGCAGAGAGTACGTCAGATTTTGAGAAAACAGATTCTTCAAATACCTATAAAAATACTTCTAATACTTTATCTCCACAACTTCATCAAATTCACAATCAATTTCAACATCATTTATCAATCTCTAAAAATTCAAATCCACAATTTCCAATATTCAACAATCATCAAAATACCATTAACGAATTTTATTCAATTTAAAACAAAATACTTCCATTCATATTTCATTAAAGATAAAACAATTTATATACATCATTACAAAAATTTACATTAAGAGAAATTTCAACTAAAATTTATTACAAACTTTATACAAACCGCCAAGACCGCTTTTATATGTCCATACCTTTACATACATTACATACATCAAAATAAATTTTACAGTGAGGGTATAAAATATACCCGATAACTTCAAGCAGGTAGATCCTCAATCCTCAGAAACTCAATCTGCTGCTCCTCCGGTCTAAATCTGACAAGAATAATACCCGATTACTGACACTGCACTGGTGCACAACATACTAAAATAAACTTTATGGAATTTAAATCATATTTATTCAAAATTTAAATTGAACATGAGATATCAATGCAAAACATGATTTACAAGATTTTTAGTTAAAACCATTTTACTTCAAACGTCTCAAAACACATTTCATAAAAACACACAGTTATATCATGCCATTCGAGACAAATATAATCTCAATAGCTAGAGGCTAAGGAGAAGTCACATCACAAGGCTAGCTAGCTCAAACATATGGATATCCATTCAATTTCTTCTTCTACTGGCACACACCTCAACACTTTAGCCAGAGAAGGAATCAAAATTCAAAACTGATTACCCCCACTAGTCATGCTAGTGAGGTGTTCAAATATATGGTCATGACACTGTGGTTTCAAAACTTATCTTAACAATTTACTAAACATTGCCAATTCAAATATACAGAAATAAACTTTCAACAATTCAAAGCAAAAGTAAAATACATATTTCATTTACTTTGTTAATGAATTTTAAAGCATGTTGATGTTGTGCACAAACCTTAAGTGAGTCACCTCTTGCTCTTGACTTGATTCCTTGGGTTCTTTCCAAGTGTTCCTTTCCACTGAAACACACAGTTTCACAGTGTTTCAGTACCATAACTTAGCAAAAATCGAAAAATAAATTTAAATTCACTTTTACCTAACTCTAATGTGCTAAACTTGATGTTCTTTAAAATTTGTGTTTTGGGTTACTATTCATGATACTATTCAAGTCAATTTATTGACTTTCTAAGGCTTAATAGGTATGGGAATTCTAACTTCACCCACATACCACATTTTGGTTACTAAATTTGTTGGTTTTGGTTGTTTACTCAAATTCTAAGTCTTTTAGGCAAAATTGCAAATTTTCAGTTTTGGTGTCTTAAGTTGCACTGTTCTATTGGTCATTTTTCTGTTAGAATTTGGCAAAACTTTCTTCATAGAAAATGTTCACTATTGTCTTAACTTTATTCTCCTTTTTGAATCACTCCATTTGAAGTTTTGTAGCTTAAGTTATAGCCTTTTGAATCATGGTCACGGATTAGACTTAACCTGCATTTTCCGGCAAATTCGTTTTAGCGCTTTAAGTCACCAACTTTGGGTGGCTAAATGACTTGGTTAAAGGCATAATTTGGGTTTGTGTTCTCATGAAAGTTTTAGGTCTATATCTCAGCTTTCTACTGGTAAACTATTAGGCCATTTAGACCTGCCTAGCCCAAGTTATGGACAAATGAATAAACATTGGTCATTTGGTCATTTTTGGTACAGGTCAGATTGCCAATTCTGGATTTGGTCAATTTGTTCACTAGGTTTTGGTCACTATTTGGGCATGATTCCTATATGAAAATTGTGTCATTTTGTGTCTATTTTCATTCCCAATTGGCCTCACACCAATTGGACTTGTAAATTTTCAGTTTTGGTCCCTGAAAGGGACCTTGGTCATGCTGGCTGCAGCATGACCATTTTCAATCCGAATTTAAACTCACTTCCAACACTTCCAACACATCTCAATTGGTCACAAATGACCATTTTCTATCTCAAACAAGGTCAAACATACCATTTCACAATTTCTCAAATTTTTGTCTTCCAAAACCCTAGGTGCCAAACCCTAATTCACCAATTTGTTGCATTTAGCTAATTCAAAGCATATAACCATAATCATTCAACTCCTTCATGTTCATATTCACCTCTAATTCAATCAAACCCATGCAAATCATACCCCCACACATGTTGGCCGAATTTCCCTTTAGTCCCCCTAAGATGTTTTCTTTTCATTTTAAATGAATTTCTAAGTTTATTCAACTATAAACACAATTAAATCAACTAACAAATCAAGTTTAGTTTACTAACCTTTTACAGAATTTTCTTTCCCTTAAAAACTCTTCCTTTCTTCTTTTCTTTTCTTGCTCAAGCTTCTTCTCAAGTGGAGTTAACAAGGTTTAATGGGGATTTTTAGGGACAAGGTGAGGTTTTGAAAACTTTGATCAAGCTTTCATGGGAGTTGTTTTAATGGTGAAGTGAGGGAGAGAATGGAGATGGGTCACGGCAACAAGGAAGAAGAGTGAATTTCTTTTTTTTTTTATGAATTTTTAAGTCTTATGGAAGACCACAATTATCCAAAAATTAATTTTTAATTATATTAGTGTTTATGACATCATGCATGATGTCATGCATGATGTCACCAATTTCTACTTTTCCTTTTTCTTCTTTTTTTTTTATTTTTCTATTAATTCTCGATTCCGAAATTTTATTTTCTCAGATTTTATTTAACAGTTAGGTCAGGAGTCAGCTCTCGGAGTCAATTGACCAAATTGCCCCTCGCCTGTTCAACCCGGTTTGCAAATAATTCAATATTTCTTCCGGCTTGCTACCTAATTATTTGACTGGCTTAGTAATTCTTTTTCGTGATTTTCTCTTTTCCTCTGCGTTCATAATAGTCCTAAGGACCGCAGCATCACATTTTACGGTTCGAAATTTGAGTTTATATCGATTTCGTAGTCCTTCCCGAGAAGGTCACCCATCGCTGTGACTCTCGGCTCATTTAACTTCTTATGTTCTATTTTTCTTATTTATGCTTAACTAATTGATAATTACTAATTATTTGTATTCATGGCTTATCTAGTTGTCTTAAGTGTGGTTCTAATCCCCTTAATTGTCCAGACTGACACCGATCACCATAATAGTAGAATATACCAGGCCATGCAAATAGGGGTGTTACAGGGGGAGAGAGAATTTACATCCAAGAACAGAATTTACATTTAAGGGGAGTCGATTTACATTCAAGGATGCACATAAACTTCAAGGGAGGTAAGGGAGAAAACAAGATCTGCAAGATTTCTCTAAGGGATTTTTAGCTAAAGTTCCAAAAGTCCAAGGCTGCAACTCTCTTTCTGGGTTCTTTCACTCTATTTTCTTCTCATATCTTCTCTTTATCTTTTTATAAACTTGATTCTAAAACTCACCATGGGTGAGTAGGCTCTTTATTCTAGGGTTAGGGTGTAGCACTCTCAATTTCGTTATGGATCTGGTTTGATTTTATTTAATACATTAGGTATTTTATTCTTTGATTCAATTTCTTGTGACCTTAATCCATGCTATGTGCTGATACTCACTTAGTATTGATTTCAGATATTAATTGAAATACTGAAAAGTGAAGATTAATATTAGAAAATTGAGATTTTGAACCTAGGAAATCTGACCTAGAGATATGCTGATGACCTTTATGGAGTTCCAAAATTAATCAAAGATCTTAAAGGGTTTTAATTAATTTAGTCATCATGACAGTAGGATTTATGTTAATTAAAATACACCTTTAGTGCCTTGAGAGAGGACTTAAGATAACTTAGGATTAATTTTCATCAAAGTAATAATCTCCCATTTATTGAATGAATCAGATTTATTCTATAATTGATTGAAGTGTGAACCCTAGCTCTAGAATGCCTTTGTCCATTAGTATTTTATTTTAGGTAATTATTTAGATTTTATTTCTTTCAATTTAGATATAACTATTATTTTTCTATAATTCGATCGTCTAGATAATTAAAATCACTGTAGTTTGATACTCAACATGGTCCTCATAGGAACGATACTCTACTCATCACTTTATTACTTGTTAGCGATCCGTGCACTTGCGGTGGTTGAAAAACTAGCAAACAGCAGTAAAATGAAATTTTATGGTTACAAGGTTTGGTGGGTAATCTTGGGTTGATACAGAACAAGGCAACAATGTTTTGTGACAGCCAGAGTGCAATACATCTCACAAAGAATCAAATGTACTATGAACGAACTAAGCACATTGATGTCAGATATCACTTCATTCGAGACATTGTATCTCAAGGGACTGTAGTTGTGCAAAAAGTCTCTACACATGATAATCCAACATATATGATGACCAAGGGAGTCCCAGTCAGCAAGTTTAGGCATTGCCTAGACTTGGTTGATGTTTGTAGTACTCAGTAATGCCCTTGCGAGGGAATATGACAAGACAAAGTATTTATAGTTATTTTGTTGATGATAGAGGAAATTCAAGCCAATGGGAAGAATTGTTATTTTTGTGGCTTTGAATTTTGATATATGTTTTTTCATGGACCCGAATCGTGACTCGACCAGAAAGTTTTCGCGTTGTGACTAGAATAAAAAGTGAGATCTGTGGTGGTAGCGAAGGGCACGAGCCGACAGGCTCGAGCCTGAAGCCCACTAGTATAAATATTGTAATATTCTACCATTTATGATAGAGTTATGAGGTATTCAGGAAACACACTGGGATTAGGGTTTGAGAGTTCTGATTGATTACATCTTGCTCTTTTCATCATAGTGGAATTTTTTCTCTTGTCTTGGCCGTAGACATAGACCTTATGGTTGAACCATGTTAAATCCTGTGTTATTTTTTTTCTCTTTTAAATACTGTGTGATTGTGCGATTTATGTATGTGCCTTAAATTTGCGTGCTTGTTATAACAATAATAAATTGATATTTCAAAGATGACCATCATTACAAGAGGAGAAAAAGAGTTCGAGGCAAGTCATTCTATAAGCTCTATCTAACAACACAACACTCACTGCAAAGCTCTTTTTCTCCTTCCTTTTCCATGGGTTCAAAACTCCTCATTCCATATCCATTTCCTGATGTGTCAAATACATGGACGACTGACATTAATCTTAAGTTATCACCTGGAAGCCGGTAAACTACCAAGGAGTAAAAGTTTATTCCAATAGGTGCCATGGTAAGGTAGAGCCATTGGATGGGTGGCCAATTTGAGTCCTTCGCATTTGATGTTGAAAATGGATACCAAATGTGACCCATCAGCCTCATTCCACATATTGACTTTACCATCATAGGCCTTAATATGACCCTTCCAAGCATTTAAGAAATCCGTATAGCTGAAGAAATTGCTATGCATAGCTACTTTTGATTAGGTGGTATATATAATTGTCGCATCCCCAACATAAGATCCCATTTATCATGCTCTGAATCATACACCTCAGCAGAACTCCGTTCCAATGTACGCCAAGGCCCTTCCACATTTGAGTTGGCTCTCTGAGCAAAACCTCCCACCACATGAATTTTCCCTTGCCATGTTACCCCAACACAAGGGCGCACACACATATGAAAGCTGAACCTTATAAAATACTTACAAAAGTAAACCTCGCTTAATAATGATACTTCAAAACTTTTCTCGTGGCATATTAAAAGAGTGAAATTAATATAATTTAAAAAGAATATAAATAATCTACTAATCAACTTATCTCAAAATTTAAAATTAAATTTTTAGAGGGCACAATCTGGAGATCGTCTATTGATATTCATGGCATCTCAGTGGTTGATCTTGGTGTTGATTCAATATGAAGGCTTGGTGAATCGCTTAAAGCTTGCAAGATTGAGGATGAGTCATTGACGCATAGTAGGGGGACAAACTTTGGTCTATTTGCATCTCTTGATTCTTCTATCCAATGTGCTTGAAATAAATTGTGTAATCCTATCTTTAGTATAAAACTTGCAAAATTTCGGACTGATGAAGAAGACACATTGGTTGTTGTAACTGATGGTAATTCATAGTATTATTCTGGGGAAAAAAGTTTATATTAAAACTGCAAATGATTATGGACAGATTAGAACTGGTAACAGAGTGGTCAATTTGCTTGGTTTATGATAAGTAGATCATCTAGGAAGTTCTTTCTCTTATTGTTCACTTATAGGATGGACAATAGATCTCTCAATTCGGATGTTTAAAAAGAAAAAATGATTTAAATTCCACATTGGAGTTTGGACAATCAAGAAAATAGTTTCTGGAATAGAATATATACCATGGAAAAAATGCTGACATATAAGAACTTATATGATGTTGAAGGCATGGGAATTAGATTATTATTTTGTCTGATTTAGTTTTGGTGGGTTTCTTTTTCTCCCTTTATTTATTTATTTATTTATTTATTCTTTTAGGGGGAGGAGGGGAGGGGGGGGGGGGTGGTGTGGGGTTGGGGGGTGTGTGAGTCGGGGGTCCTGCCAGGGCAAGACGGGATTCCCTCTCTCTTGTTCATGTAGTATTGTGAATTGTGCTATTTATGCAGATTGATGAGAAAATATGATGGTGCAAAACTCCATTTATAAGACCAATTCGTTCATTTTAGTGTTACACCCAAGCTCTTGATATGTGTTATCGTTGGGCAGTCGTAGAATATGCAAGTTTCCTTGATTTACTATGAAGCATTTCTGTGATTTTTCAAAATTTTCATGTTAATGTTTAATGTGTCAATTCTGCCAGAAAATTAAGAGCTGTTTGCCTTCGCAATGGCCCTTTTCCACTGATGGAGATAATGCTAAGAATTTAATGCTTGAGGCTTGCAATGACCAAATGTAAGTTCTTAGCTAAATATTTATTTATTGTTTACTTTTCTCATCTAAGGAGACAGGAGAAATTGAGTGTAGAAAAGAGTATAGGTGCAAGTGAAAAGTAAAAGTTTATTAAAATAAATAGATGTGTACATGTTTTCATACATTGGCCAAGGAAACTCCTCTAAAAGCTTCAGAATTATAACACCATAAGAAGGCATAAAAACATGACTACCCTATAGTAAATTGAAGGTATGAATATTTATGATGAGCTCTATTTAAGTAAATCCAAAATATAAGAGTTAAAATTTTATTGTTAGAAGAGCCCATTATGAATAAATTTCCTATTAGAATAAAAAATGCATGGAGCAATTCTCTCTACTTCTACTGTGTAAAATATTATAACAGAGTAATACAAATTGACATCAAATAGGAGAATAAAACCATATTTAAACCAAAGAGAAAGAGCAGAAAAAAAAAATTTGCATTCTAACAAAAAAAAACTGCATTCTAACAAAGGAGAAAAAAAAGATCTTTTCTTTGTGGTTCAATATTAGTGTTTTTCCTTGGTGTGATTTTGATCTTATCAAGGTGTTTAATCAGGTGCTTTATTTTCTATAATTTTTTTAGGAATTTTCTCAAATTCAGGTCATTTAGACAATAAATTTTATGTTTAATTTGTAGGTAACATGTGATTAAATATGAATTAGTGATATAAGGTTGGTTATGGATTAATATGCTTGATCGTAATATGGTTAGGGCCATTTTGATTTTTCTAACAATGGTATCAGAGCTATTATATTATTTTTCTAGTCTAAATATGTTAATTGACATATTAAACATATGCTAGGGTGATTAGAATTAAATCTAAGATTTAATTTTATAAATCTAAATTTATTAAAATATGTTCAATATGCCTATTTTGAAAAATTATATATCTATGTTTTTTTATCAGTTATGCATGATTTTTATACCATTGTAAAGTCGACATGATAAGCTTTCAATAAGTGTATTATTTGTATTTTTTTGGATAAAAGATGAGAGAATTAGGTTTGTTTAATGTTATCAGAAAGTCACTCTAAATCTAGTATTAGAAAAAGCTGAAGGAGTCCATTTCTAGTGAGTTTTCAATTGCGGTGAGGGTATGTGTGCCCAAAAACATACGATAGAGTTCTTATTTATTTTGGAAAATGCCCAACCCAAACAAATCGGAAACATCATATTTTTTATTATTTATTTAATAAAAATAGAAAAATAAAATATATATTTTTTGGAAAAATAGTTTTCCAAGGTTTTTTCAGTGGAAAAAAATTCCTACAAGGTCTTAAAAATATTTTAAAAATATTGCGGTTAAAAAATTTAATTTCTGGGACAATTTTTATTTTATTATTTTTTGGATTTTTTGATAATTATTTTAATTTTATTTCTTTAAATTTACTTTAATTATCTAAAAATCATTTTAAAATGTTCAAAATTATTTAGACATTGTTCTAAATTATTTTCACTCACTCGGAATATTTTTATCAAGATTTTTATTAATATTATTTATTTTTGAAAAAATAAATATTTTATTTGGACCTTAAATTATTTCTGTAGGTGTACAAAAATATGGTTCGTCTTGTTAGAACTCCTATTAAGATCTTTACTGCTCAACAAAGGGCTAGAGTAGATGGAATGATTAGAGAGCTAATCACTATGGAGATGGATCCTAAAGATACTTCTGATAATTTGGAGTGTCTTTTTAATCACATTGTAAGAGTGAATTCGAAGATGCACCCAAGTATTTGAATGAGAGGTCTCTTACAAGAGAGTGAGAGACATAGGGCACTAAGAGCAATTTTACCTAACCCTAACTTAAGAGGAATTTTAGATTCCACTTGGCAAAAGGTAGAAAAAAACACTATTGGGTGATACACTAGAATTGTATAGATGTTTTAAAGCACATTTACATACTATTTCATAGCATTTAGGCAAGTATTTTCATGCATAATAGTTGATTTCATTAGTTTTCGTAATTTCTATTGTAAAGCCCTTAATTCCATGTTTTCTGCATCATTTCAGGTGTTTGGATCAAGCTACAGAAGTATAGGAGTGCAAGAAAAGCTTGGAGGAGTCAAGAGACAGAGAATTGCTGCTGAGACAAAGTACACGAGTCGTGTAAACCAAGCCCAGACCTGTGTAAATCTCTACCAGAAGAAAGCCAAGAGAATCGATGAGAAACACAAGTACACAGGTCGTGCAATCAAACCCGTGTAATATGTCAGAACCTGTGTAAGTCTCTACCGAGCGCAAGTCTGAAGAAACTTATGGGAACAAAAGTACATGGCCCGTGTAATCAGGCCCGTGTAGTTGGCATAGACCCATGCAACTTTATGTGCCAAAATAAGACCACGCGATTCTCCTCCAGCAAGTTACACGGCCTTACTTTGCGAGACCCGTGCAGTGACACACGGGCCGTGTACTATGCTGCAGCTAGTTTTATAACTTGAATCTCCCTCCTGTTTTCAGATAAAAACGAGACTCCTAAGGCCTTTTGGACTCAGAGCAACCTAACCCTAGAGTAACCAATATAAATAGAAAAGAAAATGTCAAAAGAGGGGGAAGAAAAAGAAAAAAAGAAAAAGACAACTGTCGCGGGGAGACTACTGAAGGCTGCTGCTGTCGGGTTCCGCATTAGTACCAAAAGAAGTTCTCTAGCTGAAGTTCCACAAGATCAAAGCTGCAAACTATCTTCGGTTTCTTCGTTTCATCCCCTCAGACAGATTTCTATTGCTTTATTTCTTTACATGGTTTTCTTTTTACTGTCTTTACTTTTTATCATGATGTTTGCTGAACTTGTTAGTTGTATGCCCTAGAACATATCATTTAGTATGTACCTTGTACATCTTTTATTAATAAAAGGCATTTTCACATTTCCATTTACATAATATATTTATGTGTAATAGAAAAGGTCCATTGATATTTTGTTAGAAATTCTATTCCTAAGTTATTAAGAATATGAGTGATAGTATTTCTTGCACAAAGTATCATAAATAGGTTCACAATCGAGAATACTTCACAATAAAGACATGACTTATTCAGAAAGATTGTAATCATGTTTGTTCCCAAGTTATTTATATGAGATGTAAATAAGATAGAATGGTGAGTCTCATGCCATATAACAAACATGATAGGCACTTATACATGATAAGTAGGTTGAATCAGTGACACTTATGACAAGCACTTGGAGTTTACTCTTGTCAATGCATTATCATAAATCATATTAGTGCATATAATCTTTAGACCTGAGATATAACAGTTATCTTGTATACAGGTGGTTTGAGTTTAATACTACTTTCATTCTTGTACTGTGTATGGGTATATGGGCATGTGTTGGCTCTTACTAGTTATATATGGAGGTAGGTGTTGATCAAGATAGAATCTGTTCCTCTAAGTAAATAGGGATAAAATCCTATATTCATTTAATTGTTCTTGATGTTTCAAGTTCTTGGCCAGGACAAATAGATTTAATCAGAAAAGAGTTTCTAATGAGAAAATCTTTTAATCAAGAACTGGAATTAAAAGAGAACATAATATTCATAGCAAAGTTTGACATAAACCATGACTCCAGCTCGAATTGGGATTTTATAACAGAGAGATTCTAGTGCATGGTAACATATGATTATAGGTTCATTTAAGGTAAACCTTATTAATGATTGGGTGGCCATGGCATGCTATGCTAGGTATTAACCATGGTCTATGAGGTGCATAAAATGATTTAGAGAAATTATTTATTATAAGAAAGAGTTCTGATGATATTAAGAGTTGATATCATGTCTCATTGCCAATTAGTGATGAGCCTAGTAAGTCACACACATACACAAGTAATCACCAAATAAAATATGATTTAATTAATTAATTAAAGAGTTTAATTGATTAATTAAATAGGTTTGATTTGCAATTAGATTCCAAAGTCCCTAGCATGACTTGAATCCAAATTTAGGTTATTGGATGTATATTATAAGTTAAATTTATATTTAAAGTGTTTAAATATGAATTTAATTAATGAGAAATTAATTAATAGAGATTAATTAATTAATTTATATTTGATATAAATTGATTAGAAGAAGAGAAATAATTATTTTGGGTTGAGAACTCAAAATTAAGACACAGAGGCATTTTGGTCATTTCATAGGGTGACATGTGGCACCATGAGATGTTGACACATGGCACTACACATAAGCTTGCCAAATGTCTTTTAATCATGTAAGATCATTAAAATTAAGATTAAATATAGGTTTGGCACTTGGCACAATGTGATTGAGTCAATTAAACCTAGAGCCAATCAGAAGGTGACATGTGGCAAGGGTTTTAAGTGGTGACCTAGCTATATAAGTGTAAGGATGAAAGAACAAAACACAACCAGCTGCTGCCTCCCTTTGTGTCGCCACCCTTGAGGCTGCCATTCTCTCTTCTTCTTCATCTCTCATCAATTCAAAGAGATTAGCCATCAATCTCTTGAATTAAAAATACTAGAAATTGTTTCTAGTGTCCTGTTTACATCTGTAATCTCTCAAAAGGCAAAACTTGATTTTCTAATTAATAGAAAAAGCTTTAGAAGCTGTTCAAGGGCTGCCATAGGTGATCTTGGTGTGGTCAAGCTAGAGGGACAACATCTGGTGTCCTAAAGATGAATCCCAAAGGTGCCAAACACACTACATTGCATCAAGAGGTTAGTGCACTTTTTCTTGATCTAATCTAGGGTTCTAAAATTAATCTGATTAATTCTAAAATCTTAAATGGAAAATACAGATCCAAAGACATATTAAAAGAGTTTTAATATGTTGTTTATCATTGAAATCAAATAGATAAAAATGAATCTTGCATGATGCATGTGACCCTAGGTGAAAAATTTTTGAATTCAATGATATAAACTTGTGTTTTTCATGCTTCCGCTCCTCCAATTGGTATCAGAGCCACTATATTTGCCATTTAGATTATTCAATATGAGATTTGATTGTGTGATTTGATCAAAAGTTGATCAATTCATTGCTGGTTGGAATGAACAAGGTGGTGGCATGGTGGAGTGCACCATGGGTGCGCATGGTTTGGCTCCTCCCATGGTGTGCGCATGGTTTGGCCTTGGATTCTGCAATTGTTACATGATTTAAGGCTCATCCTATGACTAATTAAAATGTTTAATTAGGAGTTTTAATCACACAATTAAATTATGATTCAGATATGAATTTTTAAAAATATTTGAATGTGATTCAAATCTGAATTTTAAAAATTGTTTGAATGTGATTCAAATCTGAATTTTTAAAGTTGTTTGAATGTGATTCAAATATGAATTTTAAAAGTTGTTTGAATGAGATTCAAATCTGAATTTTTAAAGTTGTTTGAATGTGATTCAAATCTGAATTTTAAAAGTTGTTTGAATGTGATTCAAATTTGAATTTTTTAAATTTGTTTGAATGTGATTTAAATCTGAATTTTTAAATTTGTTTGAATCATATTCAAATCTGGATTTTTAAGTTGAATATGTGATATTCAATTTAATTTATGTATGTATGTTTTATTTAATTATTAAATAGTGATATGCATGATGGATGATCATGGACTATAAAAGACCAATGTGATTGGATTTATTTCTTTTATGTTTCTTTGGGTTGTAATTTAAATTAATTTATTTTAATTTATTTTTGGTCATGTATTATTAAGGTTGTAATAATTTTTGGGTTGTAATTTCATTTATTTAGTTCTTGTAAATTCGCCTTGGTATGCCAAGGATTACTATGTAATTGGATTGCAAGAAGATCAAGGAGGTCAAAAGCATTGGTGGGACTAGTGGGAGGAATTCAAGATCAAGTGTTGATTATGTACTCCTTCAGCAACTCTTGTAATATGAATGAATGAAATGCACATAGGAATGCCCTGATTCAATTCTTGGTGGCTTAGAATTGAATCCCTTAGAAAGTCCATAATCATACCATATTTATTATCCATGAATGCATGAGATGTATGGGAATGTATAGGTATATGATATATGCATGCTAATTGGATAATGTGCAAAGTGAGACCTTAATAGTAATTAAGACGACCATAAAATCTTCCAAACAAATGATTAAGTTGGCAATGGTATAATTAAAGTAATTATAATACGGGCCCTTTATTTAGGTAATTATTTTAAGAAATTTTAAATACTTGCATAAGATGCAATTAATTTAAGAGATTTTCTTAAGAATAATTGTTAAGCATGAGATGTTGTAAATATTTAAATGGTTTGGTGGCCAATATTGGATGTACCTGAGGATATTAAAATTATTTGCATAATTACTAGCTCAATGGGATCAACTTAACCAATGCAAGATAAGTCAATAATGGATGTACCTGATATTTTGAGCATTAGGGGCTAGGTAAAGGATTGAACCTCACATGAGATGTGATGGGCAAAGAGTTGCTCACTTATAGTTTATTGTAATTCCAATAATGGATGTACTTGAGGATGATCAATAGAATTATAAGAATTCAATCACCCACTAGAAATCCATCCAACTAGGATTTTCGTTTTGTACTTTGGAAGTGTAGGATTCGCTAAGTTAGTGGGAGGACCAATTTGATTAAAAGGCCATAATCATTTTGGTTAATTACATGATACATTTACTAATTAATCTGGTTATTTTCTACAGTTAATTTTCTGATAATAATGAGCACAGAACAACCACCACCATCCAATATCCTTGCAAGCATACTTGATCACAATAGGTTGACAGGACCTAATCTGTCTGATTGGCTAAGAAATTTGAAACTTGTCCTGAACCTTGAAAATATAGGATATGTTCTAGACTCAAATGTTCCTAGTCCCTTACCTCTAGAGGCCACTCCAGAGGAATATGAAACTTTGGACAAGTGGAAAGAGCATGATATGAGAGCTAAGTGTTACATGCTTGCTTCTATGAGTAATGAGTTACAGAAGCAGCATGAAAACATGCGGAGTGCAAGTGAGATCCTCCTTCACCTATAAGAGTTTTATGGTGAGCACAGCAGGAATGCTAGGTATGAGATATCTAGACAGCTGTTCTGCATGAGGATGTCTAAGGGACAGAATGTTGGGGATCATGTCCACAAGATGATTCGGCTGATTGAGTAGTTGGAACATCTTGACTTCAACATGGATTTCCAACTACAGATGGATTTGATCCTTCAGTCCCTTCCTGAGTCTTTTGGAAATTTTGTGACAAATTTCCATATTGCTAAACAGGAATGCACCTTAGTTGGTTTACTCAACATGCTGGTTATTGCTCAAAAGAATAAGCTGGGCAATAAAGGAAAGGAGGTAGCTTTGATTGCATCCTCTTTTTGCTGGAAAGTCCAACAAGAAGAAGGGAAATAAGAAAAAGAAACCTCAGATTCCTGGTCCTTCCAAGAAAATAGCTAAACAAAAAGGGAAGACTAAAGCTAATGGAGGAAAAGGAAAGTGTTTCCACTGCCAGAAGGATGGGCATTGGAAAAGGAATTGCCCAGAGTATCTTGCTTCTCTAAAGAACAAGAAGGATATACCTTCGGAAGGTATGTCCATATCTTGTTATTTAGATTCTGATGATACTCATAATTCATCTACAGCTTGGGTTTTAGATACTGATGCTAGTTCTCACATTTCTTATGATATATAGGAACTAGCAAATAGTAGTAGCTTGCGTTCTCGAGATGTTAGAGTCCGGATTGGCAATGGCTCAACTGTTGAAGCTTTAGCCATAGGATCTAAATCTTTTTACATGTCTGGACATGTTTTGTGTTTGGATAATATTTTATATGTACCTGATGCTTTTAAGAACATCATTTTTATATCTAGTTTGACTACAAATGGCTATGAATTTCAATTCACAGATGATGTTTGCAATATTTATTTTGGAAAAAAATATGTTGGTTCGGGTTATATGAATGATGGTCGTTATTATTTGGATAATAATAATAAACACAAAATGAATGCAAGTGATCTAAATGAATGCAATGCCATGGTGAAAATCAACTCAAGTTCAAAATATATTTGGCACTTAAGGTTATGTTATGTTGAAGAAGATAGGATTGCAAAACTGGAGAAAATGGGGATTCTATTCTCATTGGGCTCTGAGCTTACTCCAACTTGTGAATCTTGCCTTCAGGGCAAAATGATTAGATCACCCTTTGTTGGACAAGGGCTAAGAGCTGAAAATATTTTGGAGCTAATACATAGTGATGTATGTGATCCATTTAAGGAAATGGCTAGAGGCGGTTTTCATTACTTTATTACCTTTACTGATGATAAATCAAGATTTGTGTATTTATATTTGATGAAATACAAACATGAATCCTTTGAAAAGTTTAAAGAATTTAAATCTGAAGTAGAAAATGTAACACCCCTAAGTTCGGTAGTGCATTCTACTGTTGTAACGACCAGTGTTGTCCAGACAGCTAGGATGCCTAGAACTACACTTAGATATGAATAAGGAGACATAAAATAATGAAATACAAGAAAAGAAAATACAAGAAAAACAAAGAAAAAAATAATAGCAATGAAATGTAACCAAGTTAAACGAGCCGAGAACCCTAGCGATGGGTGACCGCACCGGGAAGTCGCAGTGTAGACCGATGACTAGCCCTGGACTGCGGAGAACCCTGAAAATTATTTTCAAGACTTAAATAGACACCTATTGAATATAAATACCACTAGAAATATAAAAAAAAATTAATTAGTACAAAGAAAAGTGAGAAATCGAAAAAATGGAGAAAACCCGGTGTTACCGAAAAATCGGGAATGCAACCTGAACAAGGGCATTGTGGTCATTTGACACCTCGAGTTGTCTTTTGACCTAAATGTCCATTCAAAATACATGATATTACACTTGGAAAATGTCAGGAAAAATTAAATTGGTGGTACAAATTTTAAATAGCAAAAATGGGAAGCTTAATGTGAGAATTTGAAAAATTAAGAATAAACAATCATTAATTCTCACTTAGTGCTCCACTCACCTCACCTAAGTGGGCCACTACACATCTTTGGGCAGAAATAAATCACCTTCTTCAACCTCCCAAACCAAAACCAGCCGAATCCTTTTCTTCTCTCAAGTTCCTCTATGGCCATCCATGGCCAAGCTCCATGCAACCATGATTTAGCTATATTTTTCACTAGCTTCCTTCACAAAAACTGTTCTAGACCACTTGGGCAGTAGATAGGCAGCAAGAAGATGAAGTTTAGTCAAGGTTTTGAAGAATTTCCAAAGTGGTAAGTTTGTATTTTTAATTATTGTTTCATTAAAGTTTGTAAGGATGTTATGGGTACTTGAATTATGGAGAGATTTTTGAGGTTTGATGTTTAAAGGGGGATGTGTACTTTTGGCAGCAATGGAAACTCCTTGAGGACAGTTTATTCTTGCTTGTAAATGGTATATTAAAAGGTTGATTAAATGTTTATGTGTGTAGGAATTAATTTGGGTGATGTATACTTAGTATATGTGAATGTGTATTTGAAATTGGAAGCTTGGAAATTAATGGAGTGTAATGTATGAATTGGCACCTTGGTTTGGTGAACCATAAGGATGTTATTTCATGTTTGGTTTATAGAATATTAATTTTAAATTGTGATAGTTATTATGGCAGCTTGGGTATATGTATGATGGTGTGAGGTTGGACATGTAAATGAGCTAGGTTAAGTGATTGAATTGTTGTAATTTGAGCTTGAAAAATTTTGTGCTAAATGGTGCATATTGAGGGTGATTGTAAGCTGCCAAAATGACCAACAATATGTTGTGAATTATGTTTAGGTTATGGTACAAACCAGAATTGGCATGAATGTGTAGTTTGGTAATTGTTAAAAGTGTCCTTTGATGAGTAATGAACAAAATGCAATAGGGCAGTTTATGTTTTGGACCTAGAACCTTAAGTGTGTGGCTCCAATTGGTATGATACCAATTGGAGGTGAAACTAGGGACAAAATGTACCAACTTTCATGGAGGAAGCTTACCAAAATTCGGCTTGTAAGGTAACTTGAAAAATGACCGAATCCAGATTAGTGCAATTAAGGCCTGAAAATTTACCATTTGGGCAGCAGTTAGTGTTTTGGCCATAACTCACTCAAAACAGGTCCAATTGACCTGAAATTTTGACCATGAATAGTTAAAACCTATATCTACAAGTTTATGAAGACACCAAAGCCCAGAAATGACCATAAGCAAGTCAAACAGCTTCCACAATTCGGGTCCAAAAATTGGCCGAACCTAAAATGACCTAAAATGACCTAAAGTGACCAATTGTGATGCATTTTGACCAACAATAGTAAAATGACCATAACTTGGTCTACATAACTCAGAATGACCTGAAATTTTTCCCTGCGTGCAATAAGACATATATCTACAAGTTTGTAGTTTTGACCAAAAATCGAAAACCGAGGGAACTAGGTCGTCCGGCTAGGTCAAACAAGTATCCCGGAATCCAGCAAATTGCAAGAAAACGCAATATACATGGAAATGAATTGGGTAATATGTACCAACCCTAAAAGACTATTGAATGTGACATATTGGTAACATTAAAACCTAATTCACCTAGAATGCATCGAGGGTCGACATCTTAGGTTGACTAAGGAAATAATAGAATTCAGTGAATTAATTATCAAGCATTATCGTTAGAGACAGTTTAAATGAGTACTGAAACACTTCAAATTGTATATTTCAGTTAGCAAAGACTCAGGGAAAGGGAAGGAAACACTGAGTCAAAGCCAAGAAACAATTATCAGAGGTTTATGCACAACTAGTTTTTAACTGATTTTGTTTTGAATATTTCATATGATTAAATGACATACTTTTCTTATGTATTATGTTTAACAAGCATTGGATTTAATTCAATGATTATTGAAATTGTTATAGTATGTATGAATTTAGCTTTGTGAAATGATATTTCCACAAGTATTAAGCATTGTTATGGATTGAATAAATTATGTTTTGGGAAATTGTGATAGAACATGTTTTGAATTCTGATGGTAATTTTCATGGAAAAATGCAAATTTATGATTTGAATTGTGATGAGCATAAAAATTATTGAATATTGGAATTGAATTTGAATCGAATTATATTGTGATTTATGCTCACTAAAAGGATTGTGATATTGTTTTATATCTCACTATAGATGCTTGACTAGGTTATTACCTGTCTCTCTCATTTGTTGAGAAGACAATGGAGTTAGTTGTGTTTTGATTACTATTGTACATGCACAGGCTTAGATTTTCCTCTGATTTGAGGTTAGATCTAAGTTTTTTATTGTTATGGCCCTTGTGGAAGATTTATTATTGTGATGTGTACTGTGCACAATGATTCGACCTCCCCGACCATAGGGAGTTAGAATCTGATTCGACCTCCCCGACCATAGGGAGTTAGAATCACTTCGAATATGGCCCTTTCGGATTAGTCTTGCATAGTTAGTGAGATAAAGAATGATTTTTGTGATACAGCATGTTTTTTTGAGATACAGAATGGTTTTTGAGATACAGAATGTTTTTTGAATAGTAAAGAATTGTGATTTCAATTATGATTTACATATAATTGATTTTGTTGGAATTACCTTAAATGGTTAGTTATGATTTGAAAATTTGAATTTCGCGATCAAAGTCATTTTATACAAATGATTTACATTATTGGCAATGAATATTTTGAGTTTTGGAATTTGATGAGTATTCAGATTTCTAAATTATTTGTTATAAATTTTGTCAATGTATATTATACTATGTTTTAAATTATAGTTGTGCACCACTGAGTTCACCACTCAGCGATAGCTTTGTATTCTATCGCTGGTAAGAAGAGCATAGAGCAGTGAGTAAGTTTCTTTGAAGACACATTCAGATCAGCTCTAGGTATATTATAGGTACACCCATGTACATAGGTTTTGATGTATGCATGTAATAATATATATGTAAATTATTTGAGCAGTTGTATAAAAACTCTTGTAAAATATTTTGGTATGTAATTAAATGTAAATTCTTGTAAGTGTAAATTTGGAATTTCATTTATCTGAATATTTTTGTAATATTAATTTTGAGTCTTGTAATCAATGAAATGTTTCTTTTATGAGGAGATTGATTTGATTATTGAGATTTGAATTATGGGTTCAAATGAAGTTATTGAAGTTGTATTTGAGAAAACATATTGGGAGTGTGTTCTTTGCAGGTTTTGAAGAACTGTTTTCTCAAAATACAACCTAAGACTTTAGTAATTTTGAAAAAAAATTTTATAACACCAGATTTTAATCGATGATTTAAATTTCATGAAAATTGTTTTAAAATCCCTTGTAGTATATTTAATGGATTATCAGTAGGCGAAGTACAGTAATTCATTAGGTGTACTACGGGATCATGTTACATCTTACAGGAGAGTAGGGTGTGACAAAAAATCAAACAGGAAAGAGTATTAAAGCTCTTCGATCATATCGTGGAGGTGAATATTTGAGTACTGAATTTGATGAATACTTGAGAGAGCATGGCATTGTTTCCCAGCTGACTTCTTCAGGAACACCACAACTGAATGGTGTATATGAAAGGAGAAATCATACCCTATTGGATATGGTACGTAGTATGATGAGCTACACTGATATGCCAATCTCCTTTTGGGGATTTGCATTAGAATCAGCTTTGTATATTCTGAATAGGATTCCATCAAAATTAGTTTCTTCCACACCTTATGGGATATGGCATGGAAGAAAACCAAGTCTTAAGCATGTTAAGATTTCGGGTTGTCCAGCTTATATTAAAAAGCTGAACACTGATAAATTGGAGACCAGATCAGAAAAGGGTCGATTTGTTGGATATCCAAAAGATAGTTTTAGATATTATTTTTATTTGCCTACATCACAAAAGGTTGTGGTGAGTATAGATGCCACATTTCTTGAACAATAGTTTGTTCAAGAAGGAGGCAAAGGAAGGCAAATAGAGTTAGAATTAGAGAATTCTGACCAACCAACAGATCAGATAGATATAGATCCATCTAATCAACCTACACCCGTTGATGAAACATCTACAGCTGTTCCTCGTAGAACAACCAGGGTATCTCACCCACTAGTGACATATGGTTTCCTTCATGAAGAAGAACAAGAGTTGTCTGCTCATGAAGAAGTAGATCATGGAGATGATCACTTACCTATGAAGAAGCTAGATCAGATATAGACTCTTCAAAATGGATTGATGCTATGAAATCCGAAATTGATTCCATGTATAAGAATCAAGTTTGGGATCTTGTTGACCCACATGAAAGTATTGTACCTATAGGGATCAAATGGGTTTTCAAAAAAAAAAATGGTTCTGATGGAAAGGTAGAGACCTATAAGGCAAGGCTAGTAGTGAAAGGGTTTTGCTAAAGGCAAGGAATCGACTATGAGGAGACTTTCTCACCTATTGTTATGCTTAAATCAATTAGGATTCTATTAGCAATAGCTGCATACTATGATTATGAGATTTGGCAGATAGATGTCAAAACAGCTTTTCTCAATGGATACATTGAAGAAAACATTTTCATGGAACAACCTAGGGGTTTTTGAATCCCAACATGGTTCCAAAGTGCGCAAGCTAGAGCAATCCATTTATGGGTTAAAACAAGCTTCGAGGAGTTGGAACATCCGTTTTGATAAAACCATTAAGTCATTTGGATGAGCCATGTGTATATAAGAAGGTTAGTGGCAGTGCTATCACTTTCTTTGTCTTATATGTGGATGACATACTGTTGATGGGTAATGACACAGGTATGTTGACAACTGTAAAGGTATGGTTGTCAAATACATTCTCCATAAAAGAGTTAGGAGAGGCAACCTATATTCTTGGGATTTGCATCTATAGAGATAGAGCAAAAATAATAATTGGTTTATCCCAAAATCTATACTTGGAAAAGGTATTAAAGAGGTTTAACATGCTTGATTCCAAGAGAGGATTGTTACCAGTGAGACATGGTATCCACCTTTCTAAAGAGATGTCTCCAAAGACACCTGAAGAAAGAGATAAAATGGCCAGGATTCCATATGGTTCGGCTATTGGAAGTTTGATGTATGCAATGTTGTGTACTAGGCTGGATATCGCATATGCTGTTAGTTTGACTAGCAGGTATCAATCCAATCCAGGTTTGGAACACTGGATAGCTATCAAGAATATCCTTAAGTACTTGAAAAGAACTAAGGATTTATTCTTGATATATGGAGGTGGAGACTTGCAATTGGATGGTTATACTGATTCTAATTTTCTATCTGATATCGATGATAGAAAGTCTACCTCTAGATATGTGTTTATTTGTAATGGAGGTGTAGTCAGTTGGAAGAGTTCCAAATAGAGTACGACTGCAGATTTCACTACCGAGGCTGAGTATATTGCTGCATCAGATGATGCAAAAGAAGCTGTTGGGATATAAGAAATCCTGGTCTCACTAGAAATCCAAACACATAGAAAGGCGTTACCACATTATCAGAGAAATAGTTGGGCGAGGTGATATAGCCATGCAAAAAATAGCATCAGCTGAAAATCCAGCTGATCCATTCACTAAGCCCATATCACAGACTCAGCTAGACCGACATCTTGAGAAGATGGGTCTAAGATATTGTAATGAATGGCTCTAGTACTAGTGGGAGATTGTTAGTAGTATGCCCTAGAGCATATCATTTATTATGTATCTTGTACATCTTTTATTAATAAAAGGCATTTTCACTTTTCCGTTTACATAATATATTTAGGTGTAATAGAAAAGTTCCATTGATATTTTGTCAGAAATTCTATTCTTAAGTTGTTAAGAATATGAGTGACAATATTTCTAGCACAAAGTATCATAAATAGGTTCACAAACGAGGATACTTCACAATAAGGACATGAATTATTTAGAAAGATTGTAATCATGTTTGTTCCCAAGTTATTTATATGAGATGTAAATAAGAAAGAATGGTGAGTTTCATGCCATATAACAAACGTGATAGGCACTTATACATGATACGTAGGCCGAACCAGTGACACTTATGACAAGTACATGTAGTTTACTCTTGTCAATGCATTATCATAAATCATATCAATGCATATAATCTTTAGACCTGAGATAGCACAGTTATCTTGTATACAGGTGGTTTGAGTTTGATACTGCTTTCATACTTGTACTGTGTATGGGTATATGAGCATGTGTTGGCTCCTACTAGTTATATATGGAGGTAGGTGTTGATCAAGATGGAATCTGTTCCTCTAATTAAATAGGGATAAAATCCTATGTTCATTTAATTGTTCTTGATGTTTCAAGTTCCTGGCCAGGACAGATAGATTTAATCAGAAAAGAGTTTCTGATGAGAAAATCTTTTAATCAAGAACTGGAATTAAAAGAGAACATAATATTCATAGTAAATGGGGTTTGATATAAACCATGACTCCAGCTCGAATTAGAATTTTGTAACAGAGAGATTCTAGTGCATGGTAACATATGATTATAGGTTCATTTAAGGTAAACCTTATTACTGATTGGGTGGCCATGGCATGCTATGCTAGGTATTAACTATGGTCTATGATGTGCATAAAATGATTTAGAGAAATCATTTATTGTAAGAAAGAGTTCTGATGATATTAAGAGTTCATATCATGTCTCATTGCCAATTAGTGATGAGCCTAGTAAGTCACACACATACACAAGTAATCACCAAATAAAATATGATTTAATTAATTAATTAAAGAGTTTAATTAATTAATTAAATAGGTTTGGTTTGCAATTAGATTGCAAAGTCCCTAGCATGACTTGAAACCAAATCTAGGTTATTGGATGTATAGTATAAGTTAAATTTATATTTAAAGTGTTTAAATATGAATTTAATTAATGAGAAATTAATTAATAGAGATTAATTAATTAATTTATATTTGACATAAATTGATTAGAAGAAGAGAAATAATTTTTTTTGGATTGAGAACTCAAAATTAAGACACAGGGGCATTTTGGTCATTTCATAGGGTGACATGTGGCACCATGAGATGGTGACACATGGCACTACACATAAGCTTGCCAAATGTCTTTTAATTATGTAAGATGATTAAAATTAAGATTAAATATAGGTTTGACACTTAGCATAATGTGATTGGGTCAATTAAACTTAGAGCCAATCAGAAGGTGACATGTGGTAAGGGTTTTAAGTGGTGACCTAGCTATATAAGTGTAAGGATGAAAGAACAAAACACAACCAGCTGCTGCCTCCCTTTGTGTCGCCACCCTTGAGGCTGCCATTCTCTCTTCTTCTTCATCTCTCATCAATTCGAAGAGATTAGCCATCAATCTCTTGAATTAAAAATGCTAGAAATTATTTTTAGTGTCCTGTTTACATCTGTAATTTCTCAAAAGGAAAAACTTGATTTTCTAATTAATAGAAAAAGATTTAGAAGCTGTTCTAGGGCTACCATAGGTGATCTTGGTGTGGAAAAACTAAAGGGACAATATCTGGTGTCCTAAAGACGAATCCCAAAGGTGCCAAACACACTGCAGTGTATCAAGAGGTTAGTGCACTTATTCTTGATCTAATCTAGGGTTCTAAAATTAATCTGATTAATTTTAAAATCTTAAATGGCAAATACAGATCCAAAGACACATTAAAAGAGTTTTAATATATTGTTTATCATTGAAATCAAATAGATAAAAATGAATCTTACATGATGCATGTGACCCTAGGTGAAAAATTTTTGAATTCAATGACATAAACTTGTGTTTTTCATGCTTCCGCTCCTCCAATAGAACTCACCATGAGTGAGTAGTTTCCTTATTCTGGATTTAGGAGATAATGCTTGTGATTATTATTATGGATGAACATTTAGTTTTATTTACTAGATTTGAGATTCGTTTCTTGATTTAATTTCTTGTGATCCTAATGCATGCTATGTGATGGTACCCACTTAGACATGATTGTAGATGTTGATTGAAGGACTGAAAGGTGAAGATTAACATTAGAAAATCAAGATCTTGAACCTAGGAATTCTAACCTAAACATAGGCTGATACCTTTGTGAAACCTAAAAGTTGGTCAAAGGTCTTAAAGGATTTTAATTAATTTGATCACCACGAAAGTAGGGTTTGAATTAATTAAAATACACCCTAGATGCCTTGAGAGAGGATTTAGGATAACTTAGGGCTAATTTCAATCAAAGAAAACGAACCTAAATTCAGTAAATAATTGAGATAACATCCCTAATAAGATTCAAGTGTGAAATCTTAACTCCAGAATTATTCCAAAAATAGATTACTTCATTTTAAGTTTACCATTCTAGTGTTTAAAGTTAACAACTTTACTCCCTAAACATTCGAAAGCCTAGACAGTCAAAATTGCTGTGTAGATTGGTACTTGCTAAACAAAAAAATCCTCGTGGGAATGATACTCTACTTATCACTTTATTACCTGTTAGCGATCCGTGCACTTGCGGTGGTTGTAAAATTAGCAAACATTGGGTGTTATAGGCATCTAGTGATGGAATTCATTAATGAATATCAAAGCTAGATGGCTGGAAGACAATATATCTCTCACTTGGTCTGTCTATAAGAGATGAAAAAAAAAAAAAAAGAAATTACTAGCCAAGCACTACAAGAATTAACCAGATTAGAAATAGAAATTTTCGTTTCTAAATACAATCTATTTCTAAATAAGATTAAAAATGGATTTTAAATGGAAAACGTCTGTTTTAGTTAGCCACATTGCCAATTGAGTTAGAAACGAAAAATGCAATCTGTTTCAAAATTAGAAACTTAATAGAAATTGAGTTAATTTGTTTTTAATTCACAAACAGACGTTGGTCCATTTTTAATCTATTTGTATGCTAAAATAGAACTTTATTTCGTTTCTAATTCAAATACCATAACATTTAAAAAGGAACAACATTCATTTTTAATTTGAAATGAATTTCTATTTTTATTCCATTTCTATTTCCACGAAAAATGCCTGAAATGGCCTTTCATCTGTTTCAATATAGAAATGGATTTCCATTTCTAATCCGTTTCTAATCTATTTCTAAATTTACAAATAATTAAAAAAAATTACATACTAAAACTTATCAAATATTAATCACTATAGTTGCATTCATATACAAATTGCCTTCATATACAAAATTAATAATAGTGCTCCATTTTTTGTATAATAAAACAAATCACATAAAATTAAATAAATGTTAATTAAATCCATAAATACAATGTAGATTATATGGAAAATGTCATGGTGTGAGAAAAAATTGAAAAAATAAAATGCATGCTACAAATCATCAAGATCATTGTCATGAACATGGTCAGCATCATTAGCTCTGAAATCTGGATCCTGCTATATAAGCTGTGAAGGATGTGAGGGCTCTGATGGCTATGAATGTTAGTAGTATGCCCTAGAGCATATCATTTAGTATGTATCTTGTACATATTTTTATTAATAAATGGCATTTCCACTTTTCTGTTTATATAATATATTTATGTGTAATAGAAAAGGTCCATTGATATTTTGTTAGAAATATTATTCTTAAGTTGTTAAGAATATGAGTGACAATATTTCTAGCACAAAGTATCATAAATAGGTTCACAATCGAGGATACTTCATAATAAGGACATGACTTATCCAGAAAGATTGTATTCATGTTTGTTCCCAAGTTATTTATATGAGATATAAATAAGATGGAATGGTGAGTCTCATGCCATATAACAAACATGATAGGCACTTATAAATGATAAGTAGGCCGAACCAGTGACACTTATGACAAGCACATGGAGTTTACTCTTGTCAATGTTTTGTCATAAATCATATCAGTGCATATAATCTTTAGACCTGAGATAGCACAGTTATCTTGTATATAGGTAGTTTGAGTTTGATACTGCTTTCATACTTGTACTGTGTATGGGTATATGGGCATGTGTTGGCTCCTACTAGTTATATATGGAGGTAGGTGTTGATCAAGATGGAATCTGTTCCTCTAAGTAAATAGAGATAAAATCCTATGTTCATTTAATTGTTCTTGATGTTTCAAGTTCTCGGCCAGACAGATAGATTTATTCGAAAAGAGTTTCAGATGAGAAAATCTTTTTAATCAAGAACTGGAATTAAAAGAGAACATAATATTCATAGCAAATGGAGTTTGACATAAACCATGACTCCAGCTTGAGTTGGGATTTTATAACAGAGAGATTCTAGTGCATGGTAACATATGGTTATAGGTTCATTTAAGGTAAACCTTATTACTAATTGGGTGGCCATGGCATGCTATGCTAGGTGTTAACCATGGTCTATGAGGTTCATAAAATGATTTAGAGAAATCATTTATGGTAAGAAAGAGTTCTGATGATATTAAGAGTTGATATCATGTCTCATTGCCAATTAGTGATGAGCCTAGTAAGTCACACACATACACAAGTTATCACCTATTTAAATATGATTTAATTAATTAATTAAAGAGTTTAATTGATTAATTAAATAGGTTTGGTTTGCAATTAAATTGCAAAGTCCCTAGCATGACTTGAAACCAAATCTAGAATATTGGATGTATAATATAAATTAAATTTATATTTAAAGTGTTTAAATATGAATTTAATTAATGAGAAATTAATTAATAGAGATTAATTAATTAATTTATATTTGATATAAATTAATTAGAAGAAGAAAAATAATTATTTTGGGTTAAGAACTCAAAATTAAGACACAGGGGCATTTTGGTCATTTCACAGTGTGACACGTGGCACCATGAGATGGTGACACATGGGATTACACATAAGCTTGCCAAATGTTTTTTAATCATGTAAGATGATTAAAATCAAGATTAAATATAGGTTTGACACTTGGCACAATGTGATTGGGTCACTTCAACCTAGAGCTAATCAAAGGGTGACATGTGGCAAGGGTTTAATGTGTTAACCTAGCTATTTAAGTGTTGTTATGAGAAAATAAAATACAACCAGCAGCCACACTCCTTTGTCACGCCATTTTGCAGCCCTCCCTCTATTCTTCTTCATCTCTCATCAATTCAAAGAGATTAGCCATCAATCTCTTGAATTAAGAACACTAGAAATTGTTTCTAGTGTCCTGTTTACATCTATAATCTCTTAAAAGGCAGAACTTGAATTTCTTATTAATAGAAAAGGCTTTAGAAGCTGTTCAAGGGCTGCCATAGGTGTTCTTGGTGTGGACAAGCTAGAGGGACAACATCTGGTGTCCTGAAGACGAATCTCAATGGCGCAGACACGCTGCAGTGCATCAAGAGGTTAGTGTAATCGTTCTTGATTTAATCTAGGGTTCTAAAATTAATCTGATTAATTTTAAAATCTTAAATAGAAAATACAGATCCAAAAACATATTAAAAGAGTTTTAATATGTTGTTTATCATTGAAATCAAATAGATAAAAATAAATCTTGCATGATGCATGTGACCCTAGGTGAAAATTTTTGAATTCAATGGTATAAACTTGTGTTTTTCACGCTTCCGTTCCTTCAATTGGTATCAGAGCCACTATATTTGCCATTTAGATTGATGTTTATATGATTTAATTGTGTGTTTGATCATGAGATCAAAAGTTTATTGCTGGTTGCAAAGTCAAGGTGGCGGCACAAATGATGAACACCATGGTGCACATGGTTGATGCATCACAATAGTGTGCAAAGGTAAATGGATGGTGAATGTGCAATTGTTGTATGATCTAAGATCCATTTTATGTCTAATTAAATTGTTTAATTAGAATTTTTATCACACAATTAAATTATGATTCAAATCAGAATTTTAAAAATTGTTTGAATGTGATTCAAATCTGAATTTTAAAAGTTGTTTGAATGTGATTCAAATATGAATTTTTAAAGTTGTTTGAATCATATTTAAATCTGATTTTTTAAAATTGATTGAATAAAATTCAGATCTGATTTTTTTAAAAATATTTGAATGTGATTCAAATCTGATTTTTTAAAAAATGTTTGAATGTGATCCAAATCTGAATTTTTAAAGTTGTTTGAATGTGATTCAAATCTGAATTTTTAAATTTGTTTGAATGAGATTCAAATCTGAATTTTTAAATTTATTTGAATCATATTCAAATCTGGATTTTTAAGTTAAATATGAGATATTCAATTTAATTTAAGTATGTATGTTTTATTTTATTGTTAAATAGTGATATGCATGATGGATGATCATGGACTATAAAAGACCAATGTGATTGGATTTATTTCTTTTATGTTTCTTTGAGATTGTAAATTAATTAATTTTTTTTAATTTTTTTTTGGGCATGTATTATTAAGTTTGTAATAATTTTTGGGTTGTAATTTCATTTATTTAAGTTCTTGTAAATTCGCCTTGGTATGCCAAGGATTACCATGTAATATTGGATTGCAAGAAGTTCAAGGAGGTCAAGAGCATTGGTGGGACCAGTGGGAGGAATTCAAGATCAAGTGTTGATTATGTACTCCTTCAGCAACTCTTGTAAAATGAATGAATGAAATGCACCTAGGAATGCCCTGATTCAATTCTTGGTGGCTCAGAATTGAATCCCTTAGAAAGTCCATGATCATACCATATTTACTGCTTATCCATGAATGCATGAGATGTATGGGAATGTATGCAATTATATGATATATGCATGCCAAATGGATAATGTGCAAAGTGAGACCTTAATAGTAAATAGAATGACCATAAAATCTTCCAAACAAATGATTAAGTTGGAAATGCTATAATTAAAGCAATTATAACATAGGCCCTCCATTGGGGCAATTATTTTAAGAAATTTTAAATAGTTGCATAAGATGCAATTTATTTAAGAGATTTTCTTAAGAATAATTGTTAAGCATGAGATGTTGTAAATATGTAAATGGTTTAGTGGCCAATATTGGATGTACCTGAGGACATTAAAATTATTTGCATAATTACTGGCTCAATGGGATCAACTTAACTAATGCAAGATAAGTCAATAATGGATGTACCTAAGATTTTGAGCATTAGGGGCTAGGTAAAGGATTGTACCTCACATGAGATGTGATGGGCAAGGAGTTGCTCACTTATAGTTTATTGTAATTCCAATAATGGATGTACCTGAGGATGATCAATAGAATTATAAGAATTCAATCACCCACTAGAAATCCATCCAACTAGGATTTCCGTTTTCTACTTTGGAAGTGTAGGATTCGCTAAGTTAGTGGGAGGACCAATTTGATTAAAAGACCATAATCATATTTGGTTAATTACATGATACATTTACTAATTAATCTGGTTATTTCTGCAATTAATTTTCTGATAATAATGAGCACAGAACAACTACCACCATCCAATATCCTTGCAAGCATACTTGATCACAATAGGTTGATAGGACCTAATTTGTCTGATTGGCTAAGAAATTTGAAACTTGTCTTGAACCTTGAACATATAGGATATGTTCTAGATTCAAATGTTCCTGGTCCCTTACCTCCAGAGGCCACACAAGAGGAACATGAAACTTTGGATAAGTGGAAGGAGCATGATATGAGAGCTAAGTGTTACATGCTTGCTTCCATGAGTAATGAGTTACAAAAGCAGCATGAGAACATGTTGAGTGCGAGTGAGATCCTCCTTCACCTACAAGAGTTGTATGGTGAGCACAAAGAGAATGCTAGGTATGAGATATCTAGACAATATTCCGTATGAGGATGTCCGAGGGACAGAATGTTGGGGATCATGTCCACAAGATGATTCGGTGATTGAGCGGTTGGAACATCTTGACTTCAACATGGATTTCCAACTACAGACGGATTTGATCCTTGATCCTTCTGAGTCTTTTTGGGAATTTTGTGACAAATTTCCATATGACTAAACAGGAATGCACCTTAGCTGGTTTACTCAACATGCTGGTTATTGCCCAAAAGAATATGCCGGGCAATAAAGGAAAAGAGGTAGCTTTGATTGCTTCTTCTTCTGCTGGAAAGTCCAACAAGAAGAAGGGCAATAAGAAAAAGAAATCTCATATTCCTGGTCCTTCTAAGAAAATAGCTAAACAAAAAAAGAAAACCAAAGCTGACAAAGGCAAAGGAAAGTGTTTCCACTGCCAACAGGAAAGTGTTTCCATTGCCAGTAAGAAAGTGTTTCCACTGGCCAGAGTATAGCAATCTAAATGAATGCAATGCCATGGTGAAAACCAACTCAAGTTCAAAATATATTTGGCACTTAAGGTTATGTCATGTTGCAGAAGATAGGATTGCAAAATTGGAGAAAATGGGGATTCTATCCTCATTGGGCTCTGAGTCTACTCCAACTTGTGAATCTTGCCTTCAGGGAAAAATGACTAGATCACCCTTTGTTGGACAAGGGCTAAAGAGCTGAAAATATTTTAGAGCTAATACATAGTGATGTATGTGGTCCATTTAAAGAAATGGCTAGAGGGGGTTTTCATTATTACCTTTACTGATGATAAATCAAGGTTTGGGTATTTGTATTTGATGAAATACAAACATGAATCCTTTGAAAAGTTCAAATAATTTAAATCTGAAGTAGAAAATCAAACAGGAAAGAGTATTAAAGCTCTTCGATCAGATCGTGGAGGTGAATATTTGAGTACTGAATTTGATGAATACTTGTGAGAGCATGGCATTGCTTCTCAGCTGACTCCTCCAGGAACGCCACAGTTGAATGGTGTATCTGAAAGGAGAAATCGTACCTTATTGGATATGGTACGTAGTATGATGAGCTATACTGATATGCCAATCTTCTTTTGGGGATTTGCATTAGAATCAGCTTTGTATATTCTAAATAGGATTCCATCAAAATCAATTTCTTCCACACCTTATGACATATGGCATGGAAGAAAACCAAGTCTTAAGCATGTTAAGATTTGGGGTTGTCCAGCTTATATCAAAAAGCTGAACACTGATAAATTAGAGACCATATCAGAAAAAGGTCGATTTGTTGGATATCCAAAAGATAGTTTTGGATATTATTTTTATTTGCCTAGTTCACAAAAGGTTGTGATAAGTAGAGATGCCACATTTCTTGAACAACAGTTTGTTCAAGAAGGAGGCAAAGGAAGGCAAATAGAGTTAGAATTAGAGAATTCTGACCAACCAACAGATCAGATGGATATAGATCCATCTAGTCAACCTATTCCCGTTGATGAAACATCTACAGCTGTTCCTCGTAGAACAACCAAGGTATCTCACCCACCAGTGAGATATGGTTTTATTCATGAAGAAGAATAAGAGTTGTCTACTCATGAAGAAGTAGAACATGGAGATGATCCACTTACCTATGAAGAAGCTATATCAGATATAGACTCTTCAAAATGGATTGATGCTATGAAATCCGAGATTGATTCCATGTATAAGAATCAAGTTTGGGATCTTGTTGACCCACCTGAAGGTATTGTACCTATAGGGAACAAATGGGTTTTCAAGAAGAAAATTGGTTCTGATGGAAAGGTAGAGACCTATAAGGCAAGGCTAGTAGCGAAAGGGTTTCGCCAAAGGCAAGGAATCGACTATGAGGAGACTTTCTACTTTGTTGCCATGCTTAAATCAATTAGGATTTTATTAGCAATAGCTGCGTACTATGATTATGAGATTTGGCAGATGGATGTCAAAACAGCTTTTCTCAATGGATACATTGAAGAAAACATTTTCATGGAACAACCTAAGGGATTTGAATCCCAAGATGGTTCTAAGGTATGCAAGCTAAAGCGATCCATTTATGGGTTGAAACAAGCTTCAAGGAGTTGGAACATCTGTTTTGATGAAGCCATTAAATCCTTTGGTTTTATCAAAAATGAGGATGAGACATGTGTATATAAGAAGGTTAGTGACAGTGCTATCACTTTCCTTGTCTTATATGTGGATGACATACTATTGATGGGTAATGACACAGGTATGTTGACGACTATAAAGGTATGGTTGTCAAATACATTCTCCATGAAAAGACTTAGGGGAGGCAACCTATATTCTTGGGATTCGCATCTATAGAGATAGAGCGAAAAGAATAATTGGTTTATCCCAAAGTCTATACTTGGAAAATGTGTTAAAGAGGTTTAACATGCTTGATTCCAAGAGAGGATTGTTATCAGTGAGACATGGTATCCATCTTTCTAAAGAGATGTCTTCAAAGACACCTGAAGAAAGAGATAAGATGGCCAGGATTCCATATGCTTCGGCTATTGGAAGTTTAATGTATGCAATGTTGTGTACTAGGCCGGATATCGCATATCTTTGTTAGTTTGACTAGCGGTATCAATCCAATCCAGTTTGGAACATCGATAGGTATCAAGAATATCCTTAAGTACTTGAGAAGAACTAAGGATTTATTCTTGATTTATGGAGGTGGAAACTTGCAATTGGATGGTTATCGATTCGATTTCCAATCGGATATCGATGATAGAAAGTCTACCTCTGGATATGTGTTCATTTGTAATGGAGGTGCGATCGGTTGGAAGAGTTCCAAAGCGAGCACGATCGCAGATTCCACTACGAAGCCGAGTATATTCTTTGCATCGGATCTTTGCAAAGGACGCTGTTTGGATAAAGAAGTTCGTGACAGAACTTACAGTAGTTCCTTCCATTGAGTCAGCAGTTCCACTACACTGTAACAATAATGGAGCAGTCATACAGGCTAAGGAACTAAGGTCTCACTAAAATCCAAACACATAGAAAGGCACTACCACATTATCAGAGATATAGTTGGGCCAGGCGATTTAGCCATGCAGAAAATAGCATCAGCTGAAAATCCAGCTGATCCATTCACTAAGCCTATGTCACAGACTCAGTTAGACCGACATCTTGAGAAGATAGGTCTAAGATATTATAATGAATGGCTCTAGTGCTAGTGGGAGATTGTTAGTAGTATGCCATAGAGCATATCATTTAGTATGCATCTTGTACATATTTTTATTAATAAATGGCATTTCCACTTTTCTGTTTATATAATATATTTATGTGTAATAGAAAAGGTCCATTGATATTTTGTTAGAAATATTATTCTTAAGTTGTTAAGAATATAAGTGACAATATTTCTAGCACAAAGTATCATAAATAGGTTCACAATCGAGGATACTTCATAATAAGGACATGACTTATCCAGAAAGATTGTATTCATGTTTGTTCCCAAGTTATTTATATGAGATATAAATAAGATGGAATGGTGAGTCTCATGCCATATAACAAACATGATAGGCACTTATAAATGATAAGTAGGCGAACCCGGTGACACTTATGACAAGCACATGGAGTTTACTCTTGTCAATGTTTTGTCATAAATCATATCGGTGCATATAATCTTTAGACACAGATAGCACGTTATCTTGTATATAGGTAGTTTGAGTTTGATACTGCTTTCATACTTGTACTATGTATGGGTATATGGGCATGTGTTGGCTCCTACTAGTTATATATGGAGGTAGGTGTTGATCAAGATGGAATCTGTTCCTCTAAGTAAATAGAGATAAAATCCTATGTTCATTTAATTGTACTTGATGTTTCAAGTTCTGGCCAGACAGATAGATTTATTCGTAAAAGAGTTTCGATGAGAAAATCTTTTAATCAAGAACTGGAATTAAAAGAGAACATAATATTCATAGCAAATGGAGTTTGACATAAACCATGACTCCAGCTTGAGTTGGGATTTTGTAACAGAGAGATTCTAGTGCATGGTAACATATGGTTATAGGTTCATTTAAGGTAAACCTTATTACTAATTGGGTGGCCATGGCATGCTATGCTAGGTGTTAACCATGGTCTATGAGGTTCATAAAATGATTTAGAGAAATCATTTATGGTAAGAAAGAGTTCTGATGATATTAAGAGTTGATATCATGTCTCATTGCCAATTAGTGATGAGCCTAGTAAGTCACACACATACACAAGTTATCACCTATTTAAATATGATTTAATTAATTAATTAAAGAGTTTAATTGATTAATTAAATAGGTTTGGTTTGCAATTAAATTGCAAAGTCCCTAGCATGACTTGAAACCAAATCTAGAATATTGGATGTATAATATAAATTAAATTTATATTTAAAGTGTTTAAATATGAATTTAATTAATGAGAAATTAATTAATAGAGATTAATTAATTAATTTATATTTGATATAAATTAATTAGAAGAAGAAAAATAATTATTTTGGGTTAAGAACTCAAAATTAAGACACAGGGGCATTTTGGTCATTTCACAGTGTGACATGTGGCACCATGAGATGGTGACACATGGGATTACACATAAGCTTGCCAAATGTTTTTTAATCATGTAAGATGATTAAAATCAATATTAAATATAGGTTTGACACTTGGCACAATGTGATTGGGTCACTTCAACCTAGAGCTAATCAAAGGGTGACATGTGGCAAGGGTTTAATGTGTTAACCTAGCTATTTAAGTGTTGTTATGAGAAAATAAAATACAACCAGCAGCCACACTCCTTTGTCACGCCATTTTGCAGCTCTCCCTCTATTCTTCTTCATCTCTCATCAATTCAAAGAGATTAGCCATCAATCTCTTGAATTAAGAACACTAGAAATTGTTTCTAGTGTCCTGTTTACATCTCTAATCTCTTAAAGGCAAAACTTGAATTTCTAATTAATAGAAAAGGCTTTAGAAGCTATTCAAGGGCTGCCATAGGTGTTCTTGGTGTGGACAAGCTAGAGGGACAACATCTAGTGTCTTGAAGACGAATCTCAAAGGCGCAGACATTGCGATTGCATCAAGAGGTTAGTGTAATCGTTCTTGATTTAATCTAGGGTTCTAAAATTAATCTGATTAATTTTAAAATCTTAAATGGCAAATACAGATCCAAAAACATATTAAAAGAGTTTTAATATGTTGTTTATCATTGAAATCAAATAGATAAAAATAAATCTTGCATGATGCATGTGACCCTAGGTGAAAATTTTTGAATTCAATGGTATAAACTTGTGTTTTTCACGCTTCCGTTCCTTCAATGAAGATGTGAGGGTTCTTGTAACACCCTCATACTAAGTAGTTCCGTACATTTTATTGTTCCAGTGACTAATGTCGATTCGGACAGCTAGAATGACTGGAACCATACCCAAATCACATTGAAAAGCCATAAATAAAATTGATAAAGATCAAATGAGATTGGAAGAAAATAAAACAAATGGAGCATAAATATCTTAAATGAGCCTAAAGTCCTGATGATGGATGACCTACACGGGAAGCGATTGTAAGTTTAGTTGCTATCCTAAATTGGTGTGGGACCCTATAAAATCCTTAACTGAGGATTAATGGAGAAATTAGTAAGAATTTGAAAATCATAGAAATTAAAAGAGAATAAGCACAAATAAGTAGATCGAAACCTAAGGACTCATAAGCTATTATGGAAAAAGATAAACTATAACCCGATGAGGGGCATTTTGGTCAATTTACTTTAAGAGTTGACTTTTGATCTAAATATCCACTAAAATGAGTGAGATTAAGATATTGAAATAGAATTAAAAATTATGAAAATGTGTATGAAAATTTGAAAAAATGAAAGAAATCTTATTGGAAATTGAAGTATGAATTTCGATTGGGTTTAGGAACTTAGGGTTTTGATGGTTTAAATATAATTAAACATGATTGTTTGTGTTATATGATGATGTATGTAAGAATTATGTTATTGAATTTGATTGGATTGTTGAAATTGAAGTTGAGCAATTAGGGTTTTGGTGAAATTAGGGGCTTTGTGATAAGAAGTGCAATTAGTGTTTATAATGGCAAATTATAGTCATTTGAAGTGCCTCGAGTGTGAATTGATATTGTTTTGATGAGAGAAGTGATGAATTAGATAGGGTGCATTAGGCCTGGAATCTGGACACTTGAGTCCAGTGTGTTTAGAAGCTTATAAGTTGAGCTACACAACTCCAATTAGTGTGAAACCAAAGACATAATGCTCCAGCTTTCATGAAGAGAGTCTATGCAGAAAATGACCATAAGTTACCTCAAATTAGGCTTGAATCTAGGCTACCAATTATGGATCTGGAGAAAATGATCATATAAATAATACTTATTCAATTAGGCATAACTCACTCTAGAAAACTCCAATTTAGGTGATTCTTGAACCTATGGAATCTTGAGACATAGGAGAATAATTTTTATGGAGATCATGAAACCAAATTATGACCCTAAACCAATCAAATTGTTAGACAAATTTAGTCCAGTAAATCTACACTAATGCTGGACTGAACCTGGAAAATGTGAAGGATTAGACATCCTACGAAATTTGGCAAAATGGCAATAACTAGAGCTATATAAATGCAAATTAGGTGATTCTAAAGCCAAAATACTCATAAGACATAGAACTACAAATGTCATGTTTAGACCTAAACCCAGTTCTTAGGGTAAAGTAAAGGAATTATTAGGGTAAGTTAGGAATGCCAAATCTGAAATTCCTACAGTATAGCCAATTTGCCTTGTGACCTCTGGATGGTTATTAGGCCATAACTTCTTCTAAAAAACTCCAATTAAAGTGATTCAAAATGATTTGAAACATAAGACAAAGGCCTAAAACATTATTTTAGGGACCTGGTCCAAATTCTTAGCTTAAGATGCTTGGAAATGGAATGCAAGTTTAAGGTAAAAATCTGGAAAACATGGAATTGTAGGATAAGACACCTGGAATAGTATTTAGTAAATTGACCATAACTAGAGCTACAGAACTCCAAATTGAGTGATTCAAAAAGGAAAATAAAATAAAGACATAGAGGAACAACTTTCATTACAATCACCTTCCCAAATTATGACTGAACTAGGTTAGAATTGGGTTCTAAAGTCAGGTCTTGAATTTGCCCTAAACCCAGAAACTTTTAAATTTCATGATGACTTAGGAAATTATTTGATTAACTATTAGTAAAGTTTAGAATGAGTATTAAGACTTTACAATTGTGTAATTTCAATGAACAAGGAGCCTTCTAAGGAAGGGAAGGACTAAGCCAACAAAAGAGAATTCAAATAAGGTTTGTGCACAATTAGACTTTCTTTTTATTTTAATATTGTAAATGAACCTTGTATGATTCAAGTATGTTTTTTCTTATGCATTTAAGAATTATTTGCACTGTTTTGAAGATTTTAAATTATGAAATGAATTTATATTATAGAAAGGCAGATATTGGCTATCAATTTTATAGTAGTAAATGGGTGAGCTGGATTTTTTAATGTTTTTAGAAGTGTTTGAGTATTTGATGTGCTGCCAACCCTATAAGGAGAATTTAATGCATGAAATGTGATTATTTGATTTGCAATGTGATTCTTTGAATGGAAATTATTTGAATTTGTTTTGAAATCATAGTTAGCATGGCAATTTGATTTGTGTTCCTCATTATTTGAGGTGAGATTGATTATATTTCCTCCCTCTCTAGCTTGCCAGTTGAGGTTGAGTTCAGATGACTGATCATATTGCTGGCTAGCTACCTCCCTCATTAATTATGGTTAGTGAGGTTGTAGATTGTTTTGTCATTGTGTACAACACGACATTGATTGGAAATTTTGTCATAGCCTTAACTATGTGAATTATTTGGCAGCACCATTGTTTGCAATTGCTTTGATAAACTGTTATTGAAACAATTGATTTATATGATTGAAAATGTTGACATTGGTTTTATGAATTATGAAAATTTAGATATTTCAAATTCTTGGCTATGCCTTGCATAAGCATGTTTTATATTGAGTTTAAAAATTATAGTTGTGCACCACTGAGTTCAACGCTCAGCGATAGCTATTTCATGCTGTCGTAGGTAGGGGAAAAGAGAAAGCTGCAGAGTAAGAGGCAGCGAAGTTGTATTTTGAGTTGGCTTTGGGTCTATATTAGGTATACCCATTGCAAATTCATTTTGATGTAATTTTGACTATATGTATGTATAAACATTCGAGCAGTTGTATATAAACTTTGTAATATTATTTTGTCATTTCAGCTTAATGTAAATTTTTGTAATATTAATTTTTTTACTTTCAGTGAATGTGAATGTGTAATTGTAATGCCCTCACTATAGGTAGTCCTTACGTTTTACTGCTTTGATGACTGACGTCTGTTCGAACAGCCAGAATATCTAAAACTATACTTAAACTAGAGTGAGGAGGCATAGATTGATGGAATAAATGATAAGAAAATATAAGAAAAATTAAGAGAAAATAAAGTAAATGAAATGCAACTAGGTTAAATGAGCTGAGGTTCCGGTGATGGGTGACCATACCGGGAAGTCACTACCTACACAGTTGACGATCCAGACCCGTGAGGAACCCTAGGAAATAATTTTCGGGACTTAATTAAAGGTTTACTGAGATACAAATTATAACACCCTCACTTTAGCTAGTTTGTGCATTCGACTGTTCCAGTGATTAATATCTGTCTGGACAGTTGAAATGTCTGGAACTATATGCAAACTAGAGTGATAAGTCATAAATAATTCAAATAAGTGTAAGAAAAAGGAAGGAAAAATTTTAGAAATGAAATACAACAAAGTTAAATGAGCTGGTGCCCCAGTGATGGGTGACCCTAATGGGAAGTTGCTGTCTTCACAGCTAGTAGCCCTAAACCCGAGGAAAATTTCGTGAAATAATTTTTGGGATGCTAGAGAAGAGTTACAGTGCCCTAGGTTGTATTAGAATGTCAAGAAAAGGTTAGGAAAATTTTTAAGATCGGTACAGACAGTTTTGGCTCCTTAAGCCAAACGGAGGGCATTTTGGTCATTTCGTCTTCAAAGATGATTTTTGGCCAACTTGTCCAGTTAAATAAATAATTATTATGACATAAAATATGAAAAAATATTGCTAAAAATTTAATTGAAAATGAGTAGAAAAGAAAAGAAGAGAAAATGAAGAAAATTGGAATTTGACATACTATGATGTCATTAAAGTTCCTTTCACCAATCACAATTTAACCAATTAACTAAAAGGATAAAAATAACATAAAAATGAAATAAAAACAAAACAAACAAGCAGCCTTCTTCTCCATATGAGCTGGCCGACATAGGAAGAGAGAGAGAAGAGAGAAAAACCCCATTGATGCTTATTTACAAGCTTGAGTTCACCCACCAAACCACCATAAAACCTCATCTTGTCTTCACAAAAATTGACCCTTACCACTAGAGCAAGACTTGAACAGTAAAAAGAATTGGAAATCAAGAGGTTTTAGACGTTGGGAATTGCTCACAAAGATGTTAGTGCCATATTTCTTTCCTTTATTCCTTTTTAAGCATGAATTCAAGTTAAGTTAGGTTAGAAATTGATGAAAAATGAAGTAAATGTGCATGCTTAGGTTTCATGGAATTTTGGCCAGCCTTATGGAAGTGAGAGTTTGAGGGTTTTGACGGATTTGAATGGTTTAGAAATGGTATTTGATGTGTAGACATCAATTAGAAATTGATTAGTATGCCTAATGTGATATGTATTATGTAAATCTTGAATTTGAGCTAGGTTTTGATATAAAAATTTGGAATTTAATGATATGTTAATAAATTGTTGATGTTGAGACCAATTATGGACTAATTTAAGTGCATGGAATGTGATTTGTAGATGGTAGTAGTGTGGGAATGTGGTATTGGAAGTGTTGTTTTTGTGCAGGGAATCCTGGACCTACGAGTCTAGTGTGTTTAAATGAACATAATTAGAGCTAGACAGCTCCAATTGGTGTGAGACCAATTGGAGATGAAATTTAAGACCTTAAGCCATATTTTTGGTGAAGAAACCATGCCTAGAACACCAACCTAAGTTGCTCTAAAAATTGACCTAATCCTGGTAACACACATACTGCCCTGGAAAATTGACCAAATAAATAGTGTTTGTTCATTTGGCCATAACTCAGTGTAGAAATATCTAATTGACCTGAATTTTATATCATGGAAAGATTAAACAATTTAGAACAACTTTCATGGAGAACACAAACTCAAATTTTGAACCTAACCAATTCAAATTGCTAGTCCAAATTAGGACACCAAATCTGGCAGGACCAAATTTGCCTAGAAAATCTGGGTAAGGACCAATCCGGTCAGTTATGGTAAATTGACCATAACTTGAGCTACAAAACTCCAAATGGAGTGATTTAAAAAGGAAATTAAAGAAGACACATAAAGGGATAACTTTGATGAAGAAAAGTTTGCCAAATTCTCACTGTAGCTTAGACTAATGGAACAGTAAATATAGGACACAAAAACTGAATTTTTGAAAATACTTTTAGGAGGCTTAAAATTGCAATTGGCAATCAATGCCAACAAACTTAGAACCAAAAATGTGGTATAAATATGTATCAAACATTTATGAACATATTATTATGAAAAAGTTAAGAATTTGAGTGAATAGTAATGTGTGAATAGTAATTCCAAAGACATAAGAAATAATAATATAAATATTGTAATGAATAAGAAAATCATATGGGTGTATGAAGGGGGCATTAGTCCTCATTATGAGAGAAAGAAAAATATTTCAATGTGTAAATAGTACACGAAAATTGATCGATGTGAATTGCGATTATATGAATGATCAAATAGATGTATAAATTATAATGAAATAATGAAATAATAAAACATAATAACACTTAATGATACTTATGAATCCTTAATAGTACTAATGCGATTAATGAATTTAAATTCTTGAAGTTGAGTGACTCTAGGATTTAAGGAAATTTTAGTTAAATTTGAAATCCATGAAATGTTTATGGATTACTTGAAATATGAATGATAAATTATATAAATAGTGTAATGAATAAATGGATTATGTTAATGTATGAATGAAACATTAGTTCTCATTATTGTAGAAAGAAAAAGTACTTTGAGTACAATGGTATATGAGAACCATTGTTGTGAATTGTGATCAACACAAATGATATAATAAATAAATATATGAATTATGATGAAGGCAAAATTTATGTAGAAATGTATTTTAAAAATTTATACTTCTGTTAGGAATAGAATTGAAATGTTATAAATTATAATTAGAATTTGTCATGAAATAATGAAGTCATAAAACACAATTTATTAACATTTAATGGTACTATGTACCCATATATTGCCTAGACACGTGTGTCAGATTGGATAGATTGGCATGCCATGTCACACCTTACCCCTCTATAAGGCATAATATGATCCCGTAGAATACCTAATGAACTACTGAACTTCACCTACCGATAACTCATTAAGTACCCTACAAGGGATTTTAAAACAATTTTCTTACTTTCATAAGTGGTGAGCATTTTCTACTAGGTATTAAAACATTTAATTAGAGTTTGAAAACTAGTTAAGATTTTTGTCCCAATTTATTTTTTCGCAAATTTTATAAAAATTTCGACAGAGTGCCGTCTGTATTTTAAGAAAACAGTTTCTTCAAATACCTGTAAAAAAGCACTTCCAAAGATTTATTTCAACAACTTCATCAATTCAACATTCATCCCAACCAATTTCAATATCATTTCTCAATTTCTAGAATTCAACATCATCAAAATACTATAATTCAATTTCATTCAAATTAAAACAAAATATTTTCATTCATATTTCAATAAAGATAAAACAATTTAGATACATCATTCTAAAAATTTACATTAGGAAAAATCCAAACTAAAATTTATTACAAGCTTTATACAACTCTATACAACTGCTCATGACCATTTTTTACATTTACATACATTATATACATCAAAATAATTTTTACAATCAGGGTATAAAATATACCCGATAAACTTTAGAGTAGGAAGCTCCTCAATCCTCAGCAGCTCACTCTGCTGTTCCTCTAGTCTCTATATCTGCGACAGTAATAACAGCCATCGCTGAGTACTAGGACTTAGTGGTGCACAACATACTAAAATAACCTTTATGCAAAATTTAAATCATACTTATTCAGAAATTAAACTAAACATGAAATATAATTTCAAAACATGATTTATCAGATTTTAATCCAAACAATTTCATTGCAAAAGTGTCAAAACAAATTTCATAAAAACATATAGTTATATCATGCCATTCGAAACAAATATCATCTCAATAGCCAGAGGCTAAGGAGAAGTCACAACACAAGGCTAGCTAGCTCAAATTTATGGGAACCCATTCTTTTTCTTCTTCTACTGGCACACACCTCAACACTTCAGCCAGAGAAGAAACCAAAATTCGAAACTAATTTCCCTCACTAGTCATGCTAGTGAGGTATTCAAATATATGGTCATGACATTGTGGTTTCAAAACTATCTTAACAATTTACTAAACATTTATTTTCATTTCAAACACAAACAATTTATCTTTCAACAATTTAAATTAAAAGCATAATAATCATTTTAAGACAATGATATTACAATTCAATATTTCAATTCATTCAAAACGATGTGCAGAAGAAAATTTACAGAAATTCTATGTTGTGCGCAAACCTTATATGAGTCGCCTCATGACCTTAACTCGATCTCTTGGGTTCTTTCTCGGTATTCTTTTTTACTGAAACACACAATTTCACAGTGTTTCAGTATCATAACTTATCATAAATCCAAAAATAATTTCAAATTTTCCTTTACCTAGCTTTAATACGCTAAACTTGGCATTCTTTCAAATTTGTATTTCAGGGTTACTATTCACTATTCTATTCAAGTCAATTTGTTGAATTTCTAATGCTTAATATGTATGGGAATTCCAATTTCATCCACATACCACATTTTGGTTACTAAATTTGTTAGTTTTGGTTGTTTACTCAAATTTTAAGTCTTTTAGGCAAATTTGCAAATTTTCAGTTTTGGTGTCCTATGTTGCACTGTTCCATTGGTCATGTTGTTGTTGGAATTTGGCTAAGTTTCCTTCATAGAAATTGTTCCTTATTGTCTTAAATTTATTCTCCTTTTTGAATCACTCCAATTGGAGTTTTGTAGCTCAATTTATAGCCATTTGAATCATGGCTGCCGGATTGGTCTAACCCAGATTTTCTGGGCAAATTCTGGGTTCTGGCAGTTTTAGGTCACCGAATTTGGGTGGCTAAATGACTTGTTTAAGAGCACAATTTGGGTTTGTGTCCTTCATGAAAGTTTTAGGTCTATATCTCAAATTTTCACTGGTAAAAGTTCAAGTCATTTAGACCTACCTACCCCAAGTTATGGCCAAATGAATAAACACTATTCATTTGGTCATTTTTATACAGGTCAGATTGCCTAATCCAGATTTGGTTAATTTGTTCACTAGGTTTTAGTCACTTTTTAGGCATGATTCCTAAATGAAAAATGTGTCATTTTGTGTCTAGTTTCATTCCCAATTGGCCTCACACCATTCGGGCTTGTAAATTTTCAATTTTGGTCTCTAAAAGGGACCTTGGTCATGTTGCCTATAGCATATCCCTAATCAATCCGAATTTGAACCTAATTCTAACACTTCCAACATACCTCAATTGGTCACAAATGACCATTTTTCAGCTTAAACTAGGTCAAACACACCATTTGACCAATTCTCCAATTTTTGGCTTCTAAAACCCTAGGTCCAAACCCTAATTCACCAATTTGTTACATTTGTTGAATTCTAAATGTATATTTAATTCTCATACATTCATTTACACTTAACCACTTCATTATTTGCATCAAAACACCCATTACAATATTAATCTACTGCTGGCTAAAATTCATAGGATTCTAGATAGGCATGCTTCTTTTCATATTTTCATGATATTCTACCATTTAAATCTTACTTCTATACTTATAACTAAACCAAAGTTAAGCGAGGGAGCTTACCTCAAATGGAGCTTCCTAACTCCTTGATTCTCCAAGTTTTCTTCAATTTTTCTCTCTTCAATCTTCTTAACAAGACTCAACTAAAAGTTTTAACCAAGAAATCTATAAATTTTATGGCTCAATTTTTGGGTTTAAGAAGTTTTTTTAATAAGCTTCAATGGAGGAAGATAAGAAAAGTGAGAGAGTTGAGAGAGGAGATGGAACGACAATTGTAGAAGATGATTTTTTTTTTCTTTTATAAATTAATCCTTTATGGAAGACCACAAATTAATCCAAATTTAATTTTTTTTATTATTATGTTTATTGCATCATGCATGATGTCATGCATGATGTCATCACTTTTCACTTTTCCTTTTTCTTTTTTTTTTCCATTTATTTTTCCATTAGTTCTTTAATTTAATTTCCGATTCTGAAATTTTCTTTTCTCCGATTTTATTTGACAGTTAGGTTAGGAGTCACCTATCGGGGTCAATTGACCAAATTGCCCTTTACCAGTTCGACCCGGTTTGCAAATAATTTAATATTTCTCCCGGATCCCTAACCTAATTATTTAACCAGCTTAACAATTCTTTTTCGTGATTTTCTCTTTTCCACTGTGTACGTAATAGTCCTAAGGACCGCAGCGTTACATTTTACAGTTCGAAATTTGAGTTTAAATTGACCTCGCAATCCTTCTCGAGAAGGTCACCCATTGCTGTGACTCTCGGCTCATTTAACTTCTTGTGTTCTGTTTTTCTTATTTATACTTAACTAATTGAAAATTACTAATTATTTGTGTTCAGGGCTTATCTAGTTGTCTTAAGTGTGGTTCTAATCCTCTTAATTGTCCAGACTGACACCGGTCACCGGAATAGTGAAATATACCAGGCTATACAAATAGGGGTGTTAGAATTCTCCCCCCTTTAAAATAAATTTCGTCTCGAAATTTTACATGGTAATCAGTCTCTGAACAGCTGTGGGTGCTGTCTCCTCATGTCCTCCTCTTGTTCCTAAGTAGCCTCCTAGCCTGAATGATGGTTTCACAGCACTTTCACTAATAGTATTTGCTTATTCCGTAGCTGCTTCACCTCATAAGCCAAAATCTCTATGGGTTCTTCTTCATACATGAGGTCTGGATTTACTTCAATTTCTTGTACCGACAGTACATGAGATGGGTCTGATCGATACCTCCTCAACATGGACACATGGAAGACATTATATATCTTCTCTAACTCTGGAGGTAGTGCCAAATGATATGCCAAAGGACCCACTTTTTCCAGAACCTCATATACCCCGATGAAATGAGGACTCAGTTTCCCCTTTTTGCCAAATTTCATAATTTTCTTCTAAGGGGAAACCTTGAGGAATACTTTCTCACCCACTGTATACTTGTCGACACCATATTTTGGCCGATCCCCAAAATCAATAGACTTTGAAATCGATCCCCAACACCAAGTCTCCATGTCGTTCAATTCATTACCGATCTCTCAAATAAATTATCAAGTCTCCTTGCCAGTCAATCACATTGTCGATCTCTCGTCAAACTAAATCAAACCAACATTAGCTCTTCATGCCATCCAGTCTTATTTCCGATCTCCCTTTTATAAATATTGTGGATAATCGTTTAATAAAGTTAAGGTTTCAATCTAGCTTTAATGGTGCTTCCGATCTTAAGTGTTCAAATCAGGTTTCCAATTTTAATAATCTTAAGTTTCGTTCAGTGTTTGTTCTCGGCTTAGGCCGATCTCATGCTTACAATGTTTTTCTGACCTCTCATACAAAGATTAATAATTGCTTTCAAGTTTGATGTTCTAACATGTTCAAACAATCAGGCGCTTGTACAACTTAGATACTTTCTGATCTCATCAAGTCATTGAACAAAAGAGAGAATTTCATTTCATTTCAAAGTAAAAAATATAAGTCATTCGGCTGGAGGATCACCCCCAGCCTGTTCTATATTTCACTCACCCTCTCTATCTCCCTCAGCTTCCTCCTCGCTCTCCTCTTCGTCTTGGGGAGCCAAGTCCACCATCCAAGAAAAGTCCTCCTCAGGATAACGCCTCCTGAGCTCGGCCAAAAGGTCCCTTTGGGCATTCAAGTAAGCACTGGTCTCCCTCGTCACTGCCTCTTCTTCTTTCGCTCTAAGTTCTTCAGTGAGGCGAGCGACATCAGCAGCTCGGAGCGCCCAAGCTTCTTCAAGATCATGAGCCTGCTCGACTAATTTATCCTTATAGGATTTCATCCGCCCCTCAATTTCAGCTATATAGTCCTGGGCGAATGAAAGTTGGGCTCAAGCGGAAGCTGCATCCTGGACCACCTTCAGGATCTCCTGACTCAAATGATGAGCCTTTTCCCTGATGATATGCTGGTTCACCAAGCTCTCCACACTCAAGCTCATCGTCTGGGCTAGGAGATCATCGGTGTTGCCCTGGGTCAGCCTGCGCCGATCCTCCTGGAGGCATATGGAAGCTCCCAAAACCTTTGCCAAACCCAGGTTGTCCCGTACAGATCCATTATTCTACAAGGAATGAATGAGGACCTGGGCGCCGCGGGAAAGGGTCCTCGTAGTAGGTTGGGAAGGACCACCTTCCGCACTCAAAGGAGCAGGTGGAGGCGGTGGTTTTTCTTGTCGAGGAGGAGACCGGACTACTTCTATTTCAGGGATCAGCAGTCCCGAGGGTCGGGACGAGCCTCCCAGCACCTCTCCTAAATCATGCCTTGGCGTCTGTGAGGCCTCGACGTGCTTCATCTCCCGCACTTTCTTGGAGACCTCCCTCTTACGATTTTGGCTCACTTTGGAAGCCTCACTGCCCGCTACACCTGTACAAAGAAAAGTCAGTGAGTTCACTAAGGCCCAGAGATCAGAGATGTAGAAAGTACCAGGGTCGAGGTTAGAGAGTCAAGCTGCGTTCTTCGCTTGCAGAACCACCGCATCATCCAATGGTGTAGTTCGGCCATCACCGCATCTAAACAGGAGAACTTCTGAGTGGCCGCCTGATCCTTTAGCTCCATTACCATTGCGCCCTCATCCCTACTTAGCGCGATATGCTTCAGAAGTGGAGGGACCAGATATTGCCAGCTTCGGGGGAAACCTTCGAAACCATTCAAAATCTTGCTCCTCAATAAGAAGAAGCGATTTTTCCAGTTCTTCAGTGAGGAGGGCAGATCGATAAAGAGCCCACATTGCGGTTTTGCATGAAAGAACCAGTACGCATCGTCCTTTCGAAGAGTGAGCCTATGCAGCTCAGCGAACACCTTCGCTGTAGGATCGAGTCCCTTAGCTCGGCAGAGGCCTCTGAAGGCTACCAGGATCCGCCATGAGTTCGGATGTATTTGGGCCACTGAGACATGGTGAAATTTCAGAACGTCCTTGAAAAAGTCGTCAAGGGGAAATCGAAGCCCGACTTTTAATTGTTCTTCGTACACCATGATCGCATCATTTTCCTCGAAAGAGTGATCAGCTCTGAGATTGCCATGGCATCTGATAAGCTCGAAGGAATCGGTTCGAAGGTTGTATTCTTGACTAATGGATTGCAGATCGGTTTCCTGGAGGACTGATGGCAACTCATCCACAGGGAGATTTTCTCTATTAGAGGAAGATATCTGTCTTGATTGAGTTGCTCGACCACGAACTAAAGCAGAAATTGTGGGAGGATCGGATCGCCCACTTGGTCCAACCACTTCAACTTCATTCGATGACCACGAGACATGGACAAAAGGGGGGCTCGCCGCTCTCTGACCCTGGGCGCGTCTCATTTTCAAAGAAATGGAAGAAGTTTAACTAAGAGAAGGATAAAAACCCTTACCGGAGTGTGATCGGTGTCGGAAGAACTTGAAGAAATGAGAGAATTTTGGAATCGCTCGCGAAGTGCTGAAAATAACATAAAGGAGCAATTGACTGACCCTTCCCCTATTTATACCCGTCTGAGCATTCAATGCTCACAGTGTCCCAAGCGACGCATCGGTTAGCAGAATTCACCAGCTTTTCTGACACGTCGCAAGAACATTCCAGAAACTCCATAAATAAATAAGGGGAGATCGACTAGTTAAAGATCGGCGGATTAAAGTAGATGTTCAGAATTACAGATCAGCTAAGGGCTATTCAGTTAGGAACTAGATCGGATATGCACATTAGAGATCGAAAAATAATCAGTGCAATAATTAAATGACAACTGTCAAATAAAATTCCATTTCATTTCTAAAAGATCAGATTACATCATTTGGGCAATCTCAAGAGATCGGATTGCATCTTTAAGAACTTTTAAAGGCCAGTTTACATCATTTCGGCGATCTCAAGAGATCGGATTACATCATTAAGAACTTTTAAAGGTCAGATTAAATCATTTGGGCGATCTCTAGAGATCGGCAGTACATTCTACCTAGTAAGGACCTATGTCAAAGCCTAGTCTCATGGCTGAATCAAAAGATGTATTTGATCAGAAAGTCAGCCATAGGCGTTGGATAGATGTGCAGCTCAGATGGGGTGACTGTGACTCTCATGGTGATAGGAGGGGTCATCGTTAATGTCATCGACCAGAACCGAGCCGCAGTCGGGACACTCGATGTGGTGAGGAGCCAAATGAACTTCAGAGGGCGGTCACCGATTTTAAAAGGGAAATTAGCAGTCTTCTCGCCAGAAATCGGTTCGCCGATTATATCGGTCGACCGACTCTAAATCGACACGATCGATATTCTTAATCTGGATCGGTAAATTAGTCTGATTCTCTCACTGTCATCAGAGGTGGTTATCATGATTCTCTGATCACTAGGATCATAAATTTTCAGTCGAGGAACAAAGTGAACAATCGGAAAAAGATTAAGAGCAGTCGCCATGGCCGGGATTGTTGCCGGAGAAGCTAGAACAGGAGAAATGAGAAGTGGAAAGAGGAGAAATGAAATGCGAAAAGATGCCCCCATTGAGGCATATATATATAGGGGGGGTCTGAGCATTTATTACTAGCAAAAATCGAAGCGGATGCATCGGTAATCGAAGGATTAAATGCTTTGACTGAAGCAGCTCGGATAGAGAGGAAGGTTCTAGAATGGGAGATATCGGGAGAAGGGCCCGGCATTAGAGATCGAAAAAGGGTCATAATAGAAAAATCAAAAGGAATGGGAGATCGGAAAGCAAGGAAAGGATGAAACAATTTCCAATAACCCTTTTCATAATCAGAGTCGAGGTAGTTAAAGCGTTGCAGGCAAAATCAAATCTTCACCGCACGCTTCATTTGCAGAATCGCCCACAATGCTGACAGGTGCCAGGACATGTCATGATAGTCCTGTACATCTCGATCTCCACAGTTGATCTTACTTGTAAGGATAAGCCCAGAGCCCTTAGATCAAAGAGAAGACGACAAGACTAGAGCCTTTTATTCCCGACCTTCAGATCTCCCTTGACAAGAAGATTTTGAGCCGTTGGATTAGAAAAGAGAAAGGAAAAATATTTTGATTAGGATCTCAGCCGTCTATTTTGATTCTCTTTAATTCTCAAGCATCAAATCATGTCCTTTAAAATCCAAGCCTTCCATCTCCCTCAGGGGAAATCCTGACCCTTCATTGGGAGCACCCATTCCCTATAAATACCTGCATGAAAAAACTTTAAAAAAAAGACGAAAAAAAGGGGTGGTGATTATAGTGGAAAGGCTCTGAAACTTGATTCAGTCTTGCTACTTTGCTATTTTTAAGCTCTCAAAATAGAAAAACTTCAGAAACCAGTTATCTAAAGTATTTCCATCGAAGGAGTGTTAGATACTGAAACTCTTCATTTTCAGTTTGTTCATTACTCTGCGATACCATCTCTTAGTTTCAGTTTTGTCTTCATCATCTTTATATCCACTTTTTATTTTCCAAGCTCAATCTCATTCCAACCCGGTTACTGTTACTTCGGCTCGACTGCATTCTAACTTGGTATTCTTTATTTCAAGGCAAGCATTAGTCCCCAAACTATTAGCACGTAGCTCTAAACTATTTGTGACTCCATAGTTAGTTTAATAGATTCAACCCCCTACAGGTGAGCCTCTAGACCGTTGCTTTATCAAGTGCTCATTTTTATTTTCTTTGTTTTCATGCTCGTAATTTTTGTCAAGTTTATGTTATGTCAAAGAGCCCCACAAAGGTGGTTATTCTCTTGAGTTTACCTTTTTGTTCATCAGCTCATGTTATTTATTTGTTCTTAGCCTATATTACCTTCAAGTGTAGGTGTTCTAGTTATGGGTACCGTGTAGGTAGTTTGATAAAATGTTGGTAGCTGTATCTTAACACGAGAGTTTCTTTAAAATAATAAAAGTTTGGATAATAAATCGGAGGAAAAGTTATGAAGTCGAACCATTAAACAAGCTTAGGAGATAGCCTGGTATAGTGGGGGGTCGAGGTAAGATCGGATTCCAGACTAGTAAACGAAAGAGATCGAACATTGTCTATCAAAAGGTACTGGTAAGGCGATCACAAAGGAGATCAGTAAAAATTCAGTCTGGTATCCCCTACCTAGTTATAAGGTATCAATGGGTTAAGAGAAGCCTTGCTTGGGTTCCCAGCATTTTTGGATGCCAGAACCCTTAGTCTAAGGTTCTTATGATATACGATCGTAATTAAATTCTAAGAGGTCGGGGGAGAGTTCTTACCCGATCCTTATTCTAGTAAAACACAGAGATCGGAGGAGAGTTCTTATCTAAGATCCTTTATAAAAAATTTTAAACCAAATATTTTAAGAGGTTGGAGGAGCGTTCTTATCCGATTCTCAACCAAAATTTTAATAAATGCTTAAAGAGATCGGAGTAGAGTTCTTATCCGATTCTCAATCAAAATTTTAATAAATATGTGGAGATCGGAGGAGAGTTCTTATCTGAGATCCTTCATTAAAACTCTAAAATTACAAACTTAAAGAGATCGGAGGAGAGTTCTTATCTGATTCTCAACCAAAATTTTAATAAATGCTTAAAGAGATTGGAGGAGAGTTCTTATCCGATTCTCAATCAAAATTTTAATAAATATGTGGAGATTGGAGGAGAGTTCTTATCCGAGATCCTTCATTAAAACTCTAAAATTACAAACTTAAAGAGATTGGAGGAGAGTTCTTATCCGATTCTCAACCAAAATTTTAATAAATGCTTAAAGAGATCGGAGGAGAGTTCTTATCCGATTCTTAATCAAAATTTTAATAAATATGTGGAGATCGGAGGAGAGTTCTTATCTGAGATTCTTCACTCAAACTTTAAACAGATTACCCCTAGAGATCGGGAGAGGTTTTTACCTGGATTCTTTCAAATCCAAACTAAAATAGCACAATACACAAAGTAACCCTTTAAACAAAAAATACCGCTACGCAACACCAACTCACTAAGGGTCGTCTCATGTACTTATGTATCTGGGTAACCCGAAACAGTGAAAAGTCAAATATTCCCTTTTATCTAAGGGATTAACATCATTATTCTAACCCCCCTAACTTTTGATTTTAATTTGTAAAGAGCATAATCTTAAATCTGTTTACCCTCATAGAGGGACTAGGCAGGGTGCCTAACACCTTCCCCACCCGTATATGGACCCCGAACCTAGAATCTCTGTTTTCGAAGTGGTTTCTTTTAATTTATCTTTTTTTTTTGTACAAATGGTTTTCTTTAATTTCCCTCAAAATTAAAGTGGCGACTCCTCACTCTTTCCCACTTCGGTGAGTGTTCGTCCAGGTGATCGCAAAATACCATGCGACAGCTTGGCGACTCCACTGGGGATTTGATTTCACCTTAACCTCGGTTTAGAGGTCCAAAAGTAGATTTAATTTTATGCTCATATAAACTAAAACTGTAATTAGGTGGGCTTAATTTACAAAATTAAAAAAAATCTCAATATGTTAATTATTGTTATTCTTGCTAATTGTTTTACTTATCTTGATTATCTTATTTCCTACAGCACTCTTTGTCTAAAAAAAAAAAGAAAGAAAAAAAAACTCCCCCGTACTGGGAAGAGGTAAAGGTGTCCCTTCACACACTGAACACTCACACAATGTCCTCACACACTTCAGCCCTGTACCCGGGCTTTCTTACCCTTTTAGGAAAGTAGGAAGGAGTCATGTAGCGGTGCCTGTGGGTTTTACCCCGTTAGTATCCGTGAAGGCTTCTACTCAGATTGAAACTCGTTCTATTTACTGTGATACCCGTGGAACTCTCCCGTTAGTATCATGGTGATGGAATGGGGCTCTTGAAGGAACGGAAGCGTGAAAAACACAAGTTTATACCATTGAATTCAAAAATTTTCACTTAGGGTCACATGCATCATGCAAGATTTATTTTTATCTATTTGATTTCAATGATAAACAACATATTAAAACTCTTTTAATATGTTTTTGGATCTGTATTTGCCATTTAAGATTTTAAAATTGATCAGATTAATTTTAGAACCCTAGATTAAATCAAGAACGATTACACTAACCTCTTTATGCAATCGCAGCCGTGTCCTTTGAGATTCGTCTTCAGGACACCAGATGTTGTCCCTCTAGCTTGTCCACACCAAGAACACCTATGGCAGCCCTTGAATAGCTTCTAAAGCTTTTTCTATTAATTAGAAAATCAAGTTATGCCTTTTAAGAGATTAAAGATGTAAACAAGACACTAGAAACAATTTCTAGTGTTCTTAATTCAAGAGATTGATGGCTAATCTCTTTGAATTGATAAGAGATGAAGAAGAAGAGATGAAAACCCTCAAAGTGGTGTGACAAAGGAGTGTAGCTGCTGGTTGTGTTTTATTTTCTCATAACAACACTTAAATAGCTAGGTTAACACATTAAACCCTTGCCACATGTCACCCTTTGATTAGCTCTAGGTTTAAGTGACCCAATCACATTGTGCCAAGTGTCAAACCTATATTTAATCTTGATTTTAATCATCTTACATGATTAAAAAAAAAACATTTGGCAAGCTTATGTGTTATCCCATGTGTCACCATCTCATGGTGCCACGTGTCACACTGTGAAATGACCAAAATGCCCCTGTGTCTTAATTTTGAGTTCTTAACCCAAAATAATTATTTTCTTCTTCTAATTAATTTATATCAAATATAAATTAATTAATTAATTTCTCATTAATTAAATTCATATTTAAACACTTTAAATATAAATTTAACTTATATAATACATCCAATAATCTAGATTTGGTTTCAAGTCATGCTAGGGACTTTGCAATCTAATTGCAAACCAAACCTATTTAATTAATCAATTAAACTCTTTAATTAATTAATTAAATCATATTTAAATAGGTGATAACTTGTGTATGTGTGTGACTTACTAGGCTCATCACTAATTGGCAATGAGACATGATATCAACTCTTAATATCATCAGAACTCTTTCTTACCATAAATGATTTCTCTAAATCATTTTATGAACCTCATACACCATGGTTAACACCTAGCATAGCATGCCATGGCCACCCAATTAGTAATAAGGTTTACCTTAAATGAACCTATAATCATATGTTACCATGCACTAGAATCTCTCTGTTACAAAATCCCAACTCAAGCCGAGTCATGGTTTATGTCAAACTCCATTTGCTATGAATATTATGTTCTCTTTTAATTCCAGTTCTTGATTAAAAGATTTTCTCATCGTAAACTCTTTTCTCAATAAATCTATCTGTCCTGCCAGAACTTGAAACATCAAGAACAATTAAATGAACATAGGATTTTATCTCTATTTACTTAGAGGAACAGATTCCATCTTGATCAACACCTACCTCCATATATAACTAGTAGGAGCCAACACATGCCCATAGACCGATACACAGTACAAGTATGAAAGCGATCAAACTCAAACTACCTATATACAAGATAAACTGTGCTATCTCTCAAGTCTAAAGATTATATGCACTGATATGATTTATGACAAAACATTGACAAGAGTAAACTCCATGTGCTTGTCATAAGTGTCACTGGTTCGACCTACTTATCATTTATAAGTGCCTATCATGTTTGTCATATGGCATGAGACTCACCATTCCATCTTATTTATATCTCATATAAATAACTTGGGAACAAACATGAATACAATCTTTCTGGATAAGTCATGTCCTTATTATGAAGTATCCTCGATTGTGAACCTATTTATGATACTTTGTGCTAGAAATATTGTCACTCATATTCTTAACAACTTAAGAATAATATTTCTAACAAAATATCAATGGACCTTTTCTATTACACATAAATATATTATGTAAACGGAAAAGTGGAAATGCCTTTTATTAATAAAAATATATACAAGATACATACTAAATGATATGCTCTAGGGCATACTACTAACAATCTCCCACTAGCACTAGAGCCATTCATTACAATATCTTAGACCTATCTTCTCAAGATGTCGGTCTAACTGAGTCTGTGACATAGGCTTAGTGAATGGATCAGCTTGATTTTTCAGCTGATGTTATTTTTCTGCAAGGCTATATCGCCTTGCCCAACTATATCTTTGATAATGTGGTAGTGCCTTTCTATGTGTTTGGATTTTGGTGAGACCTTAGTTCCTTAGCCTGTATGACTGCTCCATTATTGTCACTGTGTAGTGGAACTGCTGACTCAATGGAAGGAACTACTGTAAGTTCTGTCACGAACTTCTTTATCCAAACAGCTTCCTTTGTAGCATCGATGCGAGAATATACTCGGCCTGCAGATGGAATCTCTGATCGTGCTCTGTTTGGAACTCTTCCAACTGACTGCACCTCCATTACAAATGAACACATATCCAGAGGTAGACTTTCTATCATCGATATCTGATTGGAAATCAAAATCAGTATAACCATCCAATTGCAAGTCTCCACCTCCATAAATCAAGAATAAATCCTTAGTTCTTCTCAAGTACTTAAGAATATTCTTGTGACTATCGATGTTCCAAACTGGATTGGATTGATACCGCTAGTCAAACTAACGAGATATGCGATATCCGGCCTAGTACACAACATTGCATACATTAAACTTCCAATAGCCGAAGCATATGGAATCCTGGCCATCTTATCTCTTTCTTCAGTTGTCTTTGGAGACATCTCTTTAGAAAGATGGATACCATGTCTTACTGGTAACAATCCTCTCTTGGAATCAAGCATGTTAAACCTCTTTAATACCTTTTCCAAGTATAGACTTTGGGATAAACCAATTATTCTTTTCGCTCTATCTCTATAGATGCAAATCCCAAGAATATAGGTTGCCTCCCCTAAGTCTTTCATGGAGAATGTATTTGACAACCATACCTTTATAGTCATCAACATACCTGTATCATTACCCATCAACAGTATGTCATCCACATATAAGACAAGGAAAGTGATAGCACTGTCACTAACCTTCTTATATACACATGGCTCATCCTCATTTTTGATAAAACCAAAGGATTTAATGGCTTCATTAAAACGGATGTTCCAACTCCTCGAAGCTTGTTTCAACCCATAAATGGATCGCTTTAGCTTGCATACCTTGGAACCATCTTGGGATTCCAATCCCCTAGGTTGTTCCATGAAAATGTTTTCTTCAATATATCCATTGAGAAAAGTTGTTTTGACATCCATCTGCCAAATCTCATAATCATAGTATGCAGCTATTGCTAATAAAATCCTAATTGATTTAAGCATGGCAACAGGGGAGAAAGTCTCCTCATAGATGATTCCTTGCCTTTGGCGAAACCCTTTCACTACTAGCCTTGCCTTATAGGTCTCTACCTTTCCATCAGAACCAATTTTCTTCTTGAAAACCCATTTGTTCCCTATAGGTACAATACCTTCAGGTGGGTCAACAAGATCCCAAACTTGATTCTTATACATGGAATCAATCTCGGATTTCATAGCTTCAATCCATTTTGAAGAGTCTATATCTGATATAGCTTCTTCATAGGTAAGTGGATCATCTCCATGATCTACTTCTTCATGAGTAGACAACTCTTGTTCTTCTTCATGAAGAAAACCATATCTCACTGGTGGGTGAGATACCCTGGTTGTTCTACGAGGAACAACTGTAGATGTTTCATCAACGGGTATAGTTTAACTAGATGGATCTATATCCATCTGATCTGTTGGTTGGTCAGAATTCTCCAATTCTAACTCTATTTGCCTTCCTTTGCCTCCTTCTTGAACAACTTGTTGTTCAAGAAATGTGGCATCTCTACTTATCACAACCTTTTGTGAAGTAGGCAAATAAAAATAATATCCAAAACTATCTTTTGGATATCCAACAAATCGACCTTTTTTCTAATCTGGTCTCCAATTTATCAGTGTTCAGCTTTTTTATATAAGCTAGACAACCCCAAATCTTAACATGCTTAAGACTTGGTTTTCTTCCATGCCATATCTCATAAGTTGTGGAAGAAATTGATTTTGATGGAATCCTATTCAGAATATACAAAGCTGATTCTAATGCAAATCCCCAAAAGGAGATTGGCATATCAGTATAGCTCATCATACTACGTACCATATCCAATAGGGTACGATTTCTCCTTTCAGATACACCATTTAGCTGTGGCGTTCCTGGAGGAGTCAGCTGAGAAACAATGCCATGCTCTCTCAAGTATTCATCAAATTCAGTACTCAAATATTCACCTCCACGATCTGATCGAAGAGCTTTAATACTCTTTCCTGTTTGATTTTCTACTTCAGATTTAAATTCTTTGAACTTTTCAAAGGATTCATGTTTGTATTTCATCAAATACAAATACCCAAATCTTGATTTATCATCAGTAAAGGTAATAAAATAATGAAAACCCCCTCTAGCCATTTATTTAAATGGACCACATACATCACTATGTATTAGCTCCAAAATATTTTCAGCTCTAAGCCCTTGTCAAACAAAGGGTGATCTAGTCATTTTGCCCTGAAGGCAAGATTCACAAGTTGGAGTAGGCTCAGAGCCCAATGAGGATAGAATCCCCATTTTCTCTAATTTTGCAATCCTATCTTCTACAACATGACATAACCTTAAGTGCCAAATATATTTTAAACTTGAGTTGGTTTTCACCATGGCATTGCATTCTTTTAGATTACTATACTCTGGCCAGTGGAAACACTTTCTTACTGGCAATGGAAACACTTTCTTGTTGGCAGTGGAAACACTTTCCTTTGCCTTTGTCAGCTTTGGTTTTCCTTTTCTGTTTAGCTATTTTCTTGGAAGGACCAAGAATATGAGGTTTCTTTTTCTTATTGCCCTTCTTCTTGTTGGACTTTCCAGCAGAAAAAAATGCAACCAAAGCTACCTCTTTTCCTTTATTGCCTGGCATATTCTTTTGGGCAATAACCAGCATGTTGAGTAAACCAGCTAATGTGCATTCCTGTTTAGTCATATGGAAATTTGTCACAAAATTCCCAAAAGACTCAGGAAGGGACTGAAGGATCAAATCCGTCTGTAGTTGGAAATCCATGTTGAAGTCAAGATGTTCCAACTGCTCAATCAGCCGAATCATCTTGTGGACATGATCCCCAACATTCTGTCCCTCAGACAACCTCATACGGAATAGCTGTCTAGATATCTCATACCTAGCATTCCTGCTGTGCTCACCATACAACTCTTGTAGGTGAAGGAGGATCTCACTCGCACTCTGCATGTTCTCATGTTGCTTCTGTAACTCATTACTCATGGTAGCAAGCATGTAACACTTAGCTCTCATATCATGCTCCTTCCACTTGTCCAAAGTATCATGTTCCTCTTGTGTGGCCTCTGGAGGTAAGGGACCAGGAACATTTGAATCTAGAACATATCCTATATGTTCAAGGTTCAGGACAAGTTTTAAATTTCTTAGCCAATCAGACAGATTAGGTCCTGTCAACCTATTGTGATCAAGTATGCTTGCAAGGATAATGGATGGTGGTGGTTGTTTTGTGATCATTTTTATCAGAAAATTAATTACAGAAAATAACTAGATTAATTAGTAAATGTATCATGTAATTAACCAAAATGATTATGGTCTTTTAATCAAATTGGTCCTCTCACTAACTTAGCGAATCCTACACTTCCAAAGTAGAAAACGGAAATCCTAGTTGGATGGATTTCTAGTGGGTGATTGAATTCTTATAATTCTATTGATCATCCTCAGGTACATCCATTATTGGAATTACAATAAACTATAAGTGAGCAACTCCTTGCCCATCACATCTCATGTGAGGTTCAATCCTTTACCTAGCCCCTAATGCTCAAAACCTCAGGTACATCCATTATTGACTTATCTTGCATTAGTTAAGTTGATCCCATTGAGCCAGTAATTATGCAAATAATTTTAATGTCCTCAGGTACATCCAATATTGGCCACTAAACCATTTACATATTTACAACATCTCATGCTTAACAATTATTCTTAAGAAAATCTCTTAAATTAATTGCATCTCATGCAACTATTTAAAATTTCTTAAAATAATTGCCCCAATGGAGGGCCTATGTTATAATTATTTTAATTATAACATTTCCAACTTAATCATTTGTTTGGAAGATTTTATGGTCATTCTAATTACTATTAAGGTCTCACTTTGCACATTATCCATTTAGCATGCATATATCATATAATTGCATACATTCCCATACATCTCATGCATTTATGGATAAGCAGTAAATATGGTATGATCATGGACTTTCTAAGGGATTCAATTCTGAGCCACCAAGAATTGAATCAGGGCATTCCTAGGTGCATTTCATTCATTCATTTTACAAGAGTTGCTGAAGGAGTACAAAATCAACACTTGATCTTGAATTCCTCCTTTGGTCCCACCAATGCTCTTGACCTCCTTGAACTTCTTGCAATCCAATATTACATAGTAATCCTTGGCATACCAAGGCGAATTTACAAGAACTTAAATAAATGAAATTACAACCCAAAAATTATTACAAACTTAATAATACATGCCCAAAATAAATTAAAATAAATTAATTAATTTACAATCCCAAAGAAACATAAAAGCAATAAATCCAATCACATTGGTCTTTTATAGTCCATGATCATCCATCATGCATATCACTATTTAACAATTAAATAAAACATAAATACTTAAATTAAATTGAATATCTCATATTCAACTTAAAAATCCAGATTTGAATATGATTCAAATAAATTTAAAAATTCTGATTTGAATCTCATTCAAACAAATTTAAAAATTCAGATTTGAATCACATTCAAACAACTTCAAAAATTCAGATTTGAATCACATTCAAACATTTTTTAAAAAATCAGATTTGAATTTTATTCAATCAATTTTAAAAAATCAGATTTAAATATGATTCAAACAACTTTAAAAATTCAGATTTGAATCACATTCAAACAACTTTTAAAATTCAGATTTGAATCACATTCAAACAATTTTTAAAATTCTGATTTGAATCATAATTTAATTGTGTGATAAAAACTACTAATTAAACACTTTAATTAGTCAAAGAATAGGCCTTAGAACATACAACAATTGCAGAATTAAAAGCCAAACCTTAAACCACCCATGGAAGCCAAACCATGCGCACCATTGATGGTATTTTTTCAAGTATGCCGCCAACTTGCTTTGCAACCAGCAATGAACTTTTGATCTCATGATCAAACACACAATTAAATCATATAATCAACAATCTAAATGGCAAATATAGTGGCTCTGATACCAATTGAAGGAACGGAAGCGTGAAAAATACAAGTTTATACCATTGAATTCAAAAATTTTCACCTAGGGTCACATGCATCATGTAAGATTTATTTTTATCTATTTGATTTCAATGATAAACAACATATTAAAACTCTTTTAATATGTTTTTGGATCTGTATTTGCCATTTAAGATTTTAAAATTGATCAGATTAATTTTAGAACCCCAGATTAAATCAAGAACGATTACACTAACCTCTTGATGCACTGCAGCGTGTCTGCGCCTTTGAGATTCGTCTTCAGGACACCAGATGTTGTCCCTCTAGCTTGTCCACACCAAGAACACCTATGGCAGCCCTTGAATAGCTTCTAAAGCTTTTTCTATTAATTAGAAAATCAAGTTCTGCCTTTTAAGAGATTAAAGATGTGAACAGGACATTAGAAACAATTTCTAGTGTTCTTAATTCAAGAGATTGATGGCTAATCTCTTTGAATTGATAAGAGATGAAGAAGAAGAGATGAAAACCCTCAAAGTGGTGTGACAAAGGAGTGTAGCTGCTGGTTGTGTTTTATTTTCTCATAACAACACTTAAATAGCTAGGTTAACACATTAAACCCTTGCCACATGTCACCCTTTGATTAGCTCTAGGTTTAAGTGACCCAATCACATTGTGCCAAGTGTCAAACCTATATTTAATCTTGATTTTAATCATCTTACATGATTAAAAAAAAAAACATTTGGCAAGCTTATGTGTTATCCCATGTGTCACCATCTCATGGTGCCACGTGTCACACTGTGAAATGACCAAAATGCCCCTGTGTCTTAATTTTGAGTTCTTAACCCAAAATAATTATTTTCTTCTTCTAATTAATTTATATCAAATATAAATTAATTAATTAATCTCTATTAATTAATTTCTCATTAATTAAATTCATATTTAAACACTTTAAATATAAATTTAACTTATATTACACATCCAATAATCTAGATTTGGTTTCAAGTCATACTAGGGACTTTGCAATCTAATTGCAAACCAAACCTATTTAATTAATCAATTAAACTCTTTAATTAATTAATTAAATCATATTTAAATAGGTGATAACTTGTGTATGTGTGTGACTTACTAGGCTCATCACTAATTGGCAATGAGACATGATATCAACTCTTAATATCATCAGAACTCTTTCTTACCATAAATGATTTCTCTAAATCATTTTATGAACCTCACACACCATGGTTAACACCTAGCATAGCATGCCATGGCCACCCAATTAGTAATAAGGTTTACCTTAAATGAACCTATAATCATATATTACCATGCACTAGAATCTCTCTGTTACAAAATCCCAACTCAAGCTGGAGTCATGGTTTATGTCAAACTCCATTTGCTATGAATATTATGTTCTCTTTTAATTCCAGTTCTTGATTAAAAAGATTTTCTCATCAGAAACTCTTTTCTGAATAAATCTATCTGTCCTGGCCAGGAACTTGAAACATCAAGAACAATTAAATGAACATAGGATTTTATCTCTATTTACTTAGAGGAACAGATTCCATCTGGATCAACACCTACCTCCATATATAACTAGTAGGAGCCAACACATGCCCATAGACCCATACACAGTACAAGTATGAAAGCAGTATCAAACTCAAACTACCTATATACAAGATAACTATGCTATCTCAGGTCTAAAGATTATATGCACTGATATGATTTATGACAAAATATTGACAAGAGTAAACTCCATGTGCTTGTCATAAGTGTCACTGGTTCGGCCTACTTATCATTTATAAGTGCCTATCATGTTTGTCATATGGCATGAGACTCACCATTCCATCTTATTTATATCTCATATAAATAACTTGGGAACAAACATGAATACAATCTTTCTTGATAAGTCATGTCCTTATTATGAAGTATCCTCGATTGTGAACCTATTTATGATACTTTGTGCTAGAAATATTGTCACTCATATTCTTAACAACTTAAGAATAATATTTCTAACAAAATATCAATGGACCTTTTCTATTACACATAAATATATTATGTAAACGGAAAAGTGGAAATGCCTTTTATTATTAAAAATATGTACAAGATACATACTAAATGATATGCTCTAGGGCATACTACTAACAGCTCTACTGTTTACAGTAGGGGCAATTTGGGAACTTGTGGCTTGTAGAAAAATTAGACCTTGAGCTAAACTATCACGGTAGCTGGAAGTTGTAGCAAACTATGTCATAAGATAGAACTATCCAATTAGGTAGCACCTACCTGGTACTAGGACCCTCCCTATTTTAGGATAAAAGGGACATACTTACTTTCATCCTACTTTGTTTGTATTTTCTTACGTTTTTACCTTTAAGGGTAATTTTGGATTATACTGCTAGGAGAATCTACACTCTTTCCTACTTTGATAAATGTGTAGGTGTCACCCCACCAACAGTATAATTTAAAATTACCTGAATTTATCTTGCTAACAAGTTTCCCCCACAGGCATCACTGAGTTAGGGTCTGTAAAAGAATAAGCATCATTTTTAACATGGCATCCTCGGGTCAGTCAGCAGAAGAAGTTCCTAGACAAGAACAAAATGCTAAACCATGGTCCAGACCACCTCATAGTTCAGTGCCCCCTCAAAGTGATGTCACCAGGGCAGATACTAGCCCGTTACCTCCATTGGACCTAAGCAAAGTTGAGGTCAGAATAACCGGTCTTGAGGGTCTATCTAATGGTTGGAGGTCACTTCCCGATCACGTCAAGGCACAATTTGAGGAAAAATATGGAAGGATTGCGACCTTGATATGAGTCAAAATCCAAGTTTCGGCATTAAAGGCCATGTTGTCGGTTTGGAATCCCAAGTATGGGGTGTTCTCCTTCAATGACATCGATACTACCCCCACTATGGAAGAATATCAAGCGTTGCTAGAAATTCCCTATGGGGCACAGAATCGGATCTACCTACACCTCGAGCAGAGGCAAACCTGGAAACGGTTTGCACATATGTTGGGAATTCCCCCAGAAGAAGCGAAGGCAAGAGAAACTACCAAAGGGAACACACATGGTTGGTATTGGACCTATCTCCAAAAGCAGTTAGACCTGTACATCCGAGATGAACATTGGGAGCGAGCTTCATTAGCATTAGCCTTAGGGATCTATGGCCTGATCTTATTCCCTGGGCCTTTGGGAATTATAACCTGCAGTGTCACAGAGATATTCTAGGCAGTAGAAAAGTAGAAGGTTAACCGAATACCGGTAATCCTTGCAGAGACTCTATTAACTCTCATTTACTATCGACAACAAGGTAGGGGGTCTATCAAGTGCTGTTCTCAATTATTGCACCTCTGGATCATCAGTCACATGTGTCCTGTAGAGACAAAGGGGTTAACTTGGTATCTTGACCAGCTTCTTATTGAGAAGATGACCAGATTAGTAATCAGCCCAAAGGACGAGCTGCAGTGGCAAGAGCAGATTCTGAGCTTAAACAGCCACGACTACTGTTGGAAGAAATTGTGGATGTTGGGTCAACCCATTTTGTTCAGCACAGGGGGTAATTATTCAGTTTCTCTAATCGGAGTGACTGGATACACAAGTTACATCCCAGCATTGGTAATGAGGCAGTTCGATTCAACCCAGTGCGCAATCAGTATTGAAGAATACCACCAAGGTCATTTCTATCATGAGCTCGATAATGAAGAAGAATTGAAAATAGCTCGCAAATCCTAGGAAAACATCACTATGATGGAAAGGTCGCCTAAAGGTTCGAGTGCCATGGGCGATTATCTTAAATGGAGGGCCGGCAGGGATCAAGGACACCTAACTGCCGATCCAACCAAACTCGAAGGTAACGGCCCCCGTCGAAACATCCTTTCAGAAGAAGCTAACGCTCGTTTGGCCAACTCTCTACAAAAGGCGGATACCGAAAATTAGCAATTACAAGAAAGAATAAAATAGTTGGAGGACCAACAGCGGATCCTCAAAAGAAAAATAAGAAGGCTCAGGGAAGAGGCAATGACCGAAAAGACAGAGTTTGAGGAGCAAGAAACACGATGGGAAAGGGAAAAGATCTCTCTCCAAGCTACGATGAGAGAGGCAGAAGTCCGGAATAGCAAGCTCCAAGAGAAAATGGAATACCAAGAGATACTCATGGAAGAGTACAAACAAGAGGGGAAAAAGATGAAGCTTGAACTAAAAGAGCAAGCACAGCTTATCAATGATATTTTAAAAGAATGTGCTAAGGAAAGAAAGGAAAAAGAAAGACAAGCTACTCTCTATCAAGAGCTAAGAGAAAATGTTAACCAGCTGGAGAGAATGATAGCACAGGGGAAACAAGAGCTCTTGCTAGAATCTGAGTATGCCCTGAAGATATTCAACCCCGCCAGACAAGAAGAAAGGCTTTATGAGTATCTCAAAAAATGTCATTATATTATAAAGAGTCTCCCTGAGCCCAGGCCAATGTAAAGAGTGCTATGTATGAACTATTCGATTAATGAAATAACTTTGGGCCATTGTTTAGCAAAATTATGAATGAATAGTATGACTCCCGTAGGAACTATCCTCACTAGGCTTATGCAAAAAGTTGAATGCGCCATATGGACAAGTATCATAGACACGCATTCAATCCAGTCATTCACCGTCAGACTATTGAGTGATGCCATGATAAAATAGATGCAATTATTCTTCTACAGATCCCATTTCTAGCTCTCAGATGTCACCATATCCTTTGTCCAAAACAGGACCTTTAAAATTGTACGAAATCCAAAATTCATTTTAAAGCCTTCTTCTTCTTTTTTTCCCTACAGAAAATCAACATTGCTTTAAGCAAAGCAAGTTTGACCAAACAAGCGGTTCAACCAAGACAAGTGTACTTAACAAGATCACGAACAAAGAAGATAATGGAAGACCAGGAACAAGTCCAGAACCTACAAGGACAAGTGTCCGAGTTGAAAGACCAAGTCTCAGAGCTCATGAGATTAATGAGGGAGATGTCCCAAAATAAGCCTGCATCGGAGCCCAACTTACCACTACCTCCCCCACCTCTTACAATGGTTAATTCTCATCATGCTTCAACCTCTTTCACTTTCCAGCCACCTATCCCGGATCCAATAATCACCGTCAACCCGGCTCCCTTAAATAAGGACCTACCCTTCCCCTACTACATGACTATCCCAAATGCCGAGACACACACTTCAATCCCTCCGGTTCCCCCTGCCCCTTATTTCCCAGCTGCGGGAACAGCTAATCCAGGAGGAGAGAGCAGAGCCAGAAAAAATGAAAAGCTGTCTGCTCTAGAAGAAAGATTAAGAGCAATAGAGGGCCTAAACATGTATGGTTCAGTTGATGTGGCATCACTGAGATTGGTGCCAGACGTGGTGGTGCCACCCAAGTTCAAAGTCCCAGACTTTGACAAAAATACCGGGAATTCAAATCCTCGCATTCATCTAGCTACTTACATTGCCAAAATGTCCGCCCTGACAGAAAACAATAGACTTCTAGTCCACTTCTTCCATGAGAGTCTCTCCGGGGTAGCCCTGAGATGGTGTATTCAGTTGGACAGGAGCAAATTGTGCTCCTGGAAAGATTTGGTCGACGCTTTCCTGAAACAATACAAGTTCAACTGCGACGTAGCCCCCACAAGGAGAGACCTCCAAAACCTGGTGCAGAGAGAAAGAGAAAGCTTCAAGGAGTATGCCCAAAAGTGGAGAGAGAAAGCGGCAAAAGTGTATCCTCCAGCTACTGACAATGAACTATGCTCTTTGTTCATTGAGACCTTGAAGGTGCCGTATTTCAATCTAATGATTGGAAATACCTCCAATAGCTTCTCAGACATTATTCAAGCTGGGAAAAGGATTGAAGCTAATCTCAGGTTAGGAGGATTGCAGGAGGTGACTGAGAATCCTGCAAAGAAAATTGCTAGTTTTGGCAAAAAGAAAGAGGGTGATGTGCATTCCATCACCCGACAGAACAACCACTCCCCATTTCCTCAGAACAACTATTGGCCATATCCTCCCCCTTATGGCCCAACAATTGCCAACATTCCACCCCCTTTCCCAAATTATCCTCATCCGCGCCCACAGTATCCACCGCCAACAACTCACCAACCAAGACCACCTCCTCAAACTATTCAATCAAGACCACCCAAAAATAATCCAAGACCACAAAGAAATCCTGATCCACCCCTTCCCCTTCCACTCAGCAAAATATACTGATACCTCATTGGTATAAATCAAATAGTTCCAATCCCCCTTGACCCAATTTAGCCACCATACCCCAGGTGGTATGATGCCAGTGCTCGGTGCGAGTATCATGGAGGGGCACATGGGCACTCAACCAATAAGTGCGGGGCACTCAGGGGGAGAGTGCAAGCCCTAATCAGAAACGGGTGGTTAAAAATCGAAGGGAATAGCTCCCTTCCCAATGTCACCTCAAACCCATTGCCCAATCATGGTATCGGTAATGGCGTGAATATGATAGATTCTAAAGAAGAAAGGTCAACCTTGGAGGTAGATCAACTGATTCCTCACTTTGAGGAAATTTTTACAATGGTAGTGAGGGAAGGTTACCTCTACCCTCAAACACTGGGGTCTGAAGATAATGTAGGATGCCCCTATCACGGAGGAGCGGCTAACCACGAGCTGCGAAATTATGGGGAGTTCAAACAAGAGGTCCAGAACTTGCTGTCCCTCAAAATCTTAAGATGCCAAGCAAGGTCGAAAATGGAGGGCGAAGTAAATACAGCCAGATTCGGCCAGAATGCCTCCACCTCTAATCCTAGAATGACCTTCTCTGCCCCAACAACACCGCCACCGATAACAGTTATCCGAACCCCGCCTCAGCTCCCAGTCACAAACACTCATGCTATGCCTTGGAACTATAATTTTTAAGTCTTCACTCAAGAGGCATCCAGCAGTACATCGACTCCCAGTCGTACCTATACTCCACCCATCACTCCTCTTAGACCGTGCTTTGCTCCCCACGAGCATTTTAAGATGATCTATACCGGACCCTTCGGTAGCGCTACTCCCCAACCAAATCCAAAGACAACCAGTAACTTCCCCCCACCAGATCAAAACGTGGAATTCATAACTCGAAGTGGGAGATGTAACGGGGGTGAAGAGAAGGAAAAGAAGAGGGGAAAAACAAAAATGGGAGAGCCACTGGAGAACACAGAAGAGGAGGTCGAGGAGGGACAACCTGCTGGGTCAAGCAGAGAGGAGGAACTGTTGCTTCAGATAATGAAGCAAAGTGAGTATGATGTTGTTGAGTAGCTAAGGAAGACGCCTGCTCGGATTTCACTGCTGTCACTAATTCTGAGCTCAAAAGTGCATCGCCAAGCCCTACAGAAGATTCTGGGTCAGGCTTTTGTTAACCCTGACATCACACCGGGGCAGTTCGAGAAGGTAGTTGGTCAGATAAAGGCATCTAGTTTCGTCACTTTCTCGGAAGATGAGATAGACCCGGCTGGCTTAAAGCACACCAAGGCTTTACTTGTAACAGTAAAGTGTAAGGGATGTATAATCGCTAAAGTCTTGATTGACAACGGATCGGCCCTCAATGTTTTACCCAAAACCAACCTAGCCAGACTGCCTATAAACTAGTCAAATATACGTCAAAACGCCATAGTGGTAAGAGCTTTTGATGGCACTAGAAGGGATGTGCTTGGAGACATTGATCTGCCACTCCAAATCGGGGCATGCATTTTAATGTCTCATTCCAAGTGATGGATATTGAACCGGCATACACTATGCTATTAGGAAGACCCTGGATACATTCAGCGAATGCCATCCCTTCCACCCTGCACCAAAGGATTAAATACATCATGGGTGGCAAGATCGTAATAGTAAGGGGGGAGGAAGCCATGATGGTCACAAAGCCGCAGTCAATTCCTTATGTGGAAACGACCGAGGAATCATTGGAAAGCTCTTTCCAGGCTCTTGAATTGCAAGAAACCACCTCGAGAAATGAAGGGGCCACGGCTATGGTTGGGAAGGTAATGTTGAAGAGCGGTTATGAAAAGGGCAAAGGATTGGGCGCCACATTATAAGGAATCGTCGAACCTATACCAGCCATCCAGAAGGTTGGCCATTTTGGCTTGGGTTATGAGGAAGACGCCCTCATGGGTGGGCAATTCTAGATGAGAAATATGCTTCGGGATCGGAGATTCGACCAGATAATAGGGAAAATGAAGGTTGTCCCAAAAATCACAGATGTCTTCACCAAGCCGGTCATTGAAAATCCAGTGGAAGATGAAGAATCACCCGATGGACCATCCGTTGATGTCATCCATCTCGATTCCTTGTATGAAGCCCTGATCTCGCTAATGGCTGAAGGGTAAGAGCTGGACAACTGGACAGCAGAGGACATTCCTGTACTCAATTTCAAGTACCTTTGGTTATCCACACTTGATCATTTCATCCATGGTGACAAGTGTAATACTGTAAATGGACCTTTTCTTATGATACAAATATTAATGAATTAATAGAGCATTTTACATCCAATTCTCTTTTCCTTTTTTCTTGAAATCCATTCTTATAATATATTCCACTTTCCTTTCTTCAGGATCATTCATTAATTAACACCTAATAATTCAATAGACTCAGAAATTCCTCTAGTTAATTTTGAAATCCCCATAACTGTCATTACTTCAAGTGATTCTGAGGTGGAACCCACAGAAGACAGGGGTGAAAAAGATGAACCTTCCCTAGTGCCTTGTGGGGACAAAACAAACACCATAAATCCGAGCACAGAAGAAATAAGAAGGGAACTTAAGGTTGTGGGAAGTGGAGAATTAGAAGATATGGTCAGTTTACTCAAAGAATTCTTAGACGTATTTTCATGGAGCTATGACAATATGACCGGCTTAGACCCTCATATAGTGAGGCACAAAATTCCCCTAATTCCTAGGACGATCCCAGTAAAGCAGAAGCTAAGAAGAATGAACCCTGAAACGCTACTCAAAGTTAAGGATGAAGTCAAAAAGCAGTATGATGCTGGGTTTTTGGAAGTAGTCAAATATCCCCAATGGATAGCTAACGTTGTCTCGATAATGAAGAAGGACGGGAGAGTGAGGGTGTGTGTTGATTACAGGGATCTTAATAAAGCAAGCTTGAAAGATGATTTCCCTCTCCCACACATAGACGTGCTAGTAGACAATGCTGCAGGATTAGGCAGATGTTCATGTATTGATGGGGCATCTGGGTATAATCAAATCCCCATGGACGAATAAGATAAGTAGAAAACTGCTTTTATCACTTAGTGGGGGGTATTCTATTATCGGGTCATGCCATTTGGCTTAAAGAATGCTAGCGCTACCTATCAACGCGCTATGGTCACGTTATTCCACGATATGATACACAAAGAAGTGGAGGTGTACATGGATTATATGATCATCAAATCCAGGGAAGGAGAAAGCCATGTGCAAGTGCTGAGGAAAGTATTCGAGAGACTCAGGAAGTATCAGCTGAAATTGAACCCTACCAAATGCATGTTCGGAGCTAGATTTGGGAAGTTGTTGGGATTCATAATGAGTGAGAAGGGAATAGAAGTAGATCCAGACAAAGTTCGAGCCATTCAAGAAATGCCATCCCCAAAAACAGAGAGGGAGGTGCACAGTTTCCTGGGGAAGCTGAACTACATTTCGAGATTTATTTCCAACCTCACTGCTAAAGCTGAGCCTATCTTTAGACTACTCCGAAAGAACAACACCACTCAATGGGATTCAGTTTGTCAAGAGGCTTTCGAGAAAATTAATACCTATCAAACCCGTCAATATTGGTTCCTCCAGTGGTAGGAAGACCATTGATTCTATACATGGCAGTCCAATAGAATTCAATGGGATGTGTTTTGGGGCAGCATGATGATACCAGTCGGAAGGAGAGGGCCATTTATTACCTGAGCAAGAAGTTCAATGATTGAGAGTCAAGGTACTCTTTCCTAGAGAAAACTTGTTGCGCGTTGGCTTGGACGGCAAATCGGCTTAAACACTACATGTTGAATCATAAGACATGGCTCATCTCCCGCATGGATCCCATCAAGTACGTATTTGAAAGCCCATTTGTGCCAGGGAGGATAGCGAAATGGCAAGTCATACTCTCTCAATATGACATTGTCTACATGACCCGGAAAGCAGTAAAGGGTAGCGTAATCGCTGATCTTCTAGCAGAAAACCCTATCCAAGATTATGAAGCCTTGGATTTTGAGTTCCCTGATGAGCATGTTAACGAAGTCGACGGCGATGAAAAAGGACCTGCTAATGTATGGGAAATGTATTTTGACGGAGCTGTCAATTTGTCTGGTAATGGAATTGGAACTGTGCTGGTATCCCCTGACAGAAAACACTTCTCGATAGCTATGAAGTTAAGGTTTGAATGCACTAATAATTTCGCGGAATACGAAGCCTGTGTGATGGGTTTACAGGCTGCCATCGAAATGAAAGTCAAGAAGTTGGATGTATATGGAGATTCAGCCTTGATCATTTATCAAGTCAAGGGAGAATGGCAAACCAAGGATCCGAAGTTAATCCCATATCAGAAGTACCTACTAGAGTTGATTAAGAAATTTGAAAAAATTTCTTTCACTCACCTCAGTCAGGACAAGAATTAGTTCGTGGATGCCTTAGCCACCCTGGCTGTCATGGCTCAAATGGAAGAGGGGCAGACGACTCAGGTATTGCAGATCAAAGCAAGGAGTGAGCCGGCGTACTGCTTCATGATCAAGGAAGAAACAGATGGTAAACCTTGGTATCATGACATCCAGGTCTACATCAAAACCAGAGAATTCCCTCCAAGGGCAAGTAGAAACGAAAGAAGAATGATCCGCAGATTAGCTTTGGGATACTTCCCCAGTGGCGAAATTTTATACAAAAGGAGCTCCAACGGCAAATTGTTGAGATGCGCGGATGCAAAAGAAGCAAGGAGGATCATTTTCGAGACTCATGAGGGGAATTGTGCAACCCATGCTAATGGGCATATGATGGTTAAGCAAATCATGAGACGGGGATACTTCTGGACTACTATGGAGAAGGATTGCATCGAGTACTTTCGGAAGTGTTATAAATGTCAAATATACGCAGATCCGATAAATGTCCCGCCTCAATAATTATTCAACCTCCTCTCGCCATGGCCTTTTGCATTGTGGGGAATTGACGTGATTGGCCCAATTAACCCCAAGGCATCTAATCGGCATAGATTTATCCTGGTAGCTATTGACTATTTTTCAAAATGGGTCAAAGCGACGTCATACGCCCACATCACGCAGAACACATTCCTCAAATTTCTCCGAAATAATGTCATATGTCGACATGGCCTCCCCAGCAAAATTGTCACTGACAACGCCAAGAATTTAAATGGTCCGAAAGATCCAGAGATTATGTGATCAATACAAGATCCAACATCTCAATTCTTCACCATACCATCCCTAGATGAATAGAGCGGTGGAAGCCGCAAACAAAAATCTCAAGAGAATAATCCGGAAAATGACAGTCACCTATAGAGATTGGCATGATATGCTTCCCTACGTCCTTCATGCATACCAGACCTCTGTAAGAACATCAACTGGGGTAACTCCATACTCATTAGTTTATGGGATGGAAGCTGTTCTACCTATCGAAGTAGAAATTCCTTCCCTAAGAATTCTAAAGGAATCAGGAATTGATGAGTCAGAATGGATGCAGTCAAGGTTAGACCAATTGAATTTGCTAGATGAGAAAAGACTAGTAGCAGCGTGTCATGGGCAGTTGTACCAGAGAAGAATGGCTAGGGCATTTAATAAAGGCATTCACCCACGCGAATTTCAACAAGGTGATCTCGTCCTGAAAAAGGTGCTCCCGAATCAAAACGATGCCCGGGGTAAATGGTCGCCAACCTATGAGGGACCCTACGTGGTTAAAAAGGCATTTTCTAGTGGGGCCTTAATCTTGACCCATATGGATGGTGAAGAATTTTCAAGACCTATGAATGCTGACACTGTCAAAAGGTATTATGCCTAAAAAAAAAAGGGTGAAAATCCGAAAGGACGCTCCTAACAAAATGTGTGAAAGAAGGCAAAAACCTGGAATGATGCTTTCTGTAAAATGAGTGAAGGGCGAAAACCCGAAAAGGCACCCTAAAAAAGAAAAGAAAAGAAAAGAAAAAGAAAAAAAAGAAAATAAAATCTAAGGGCGAAAACCAGAAAGGGCACCCTTAGAACCAGAAAATGGAGAAATAAGGAAGGGGACACGGGACTAGGAACGAAAATAAACCATCACGGCATGAACCTTCGTCAATAGAGTAGTTGAAATAATGACAATTAAGAGACTTCAAAGTTAACTACAAGGAATCTGTGAGATCTATCCTTGTACCCTTTTTCTTTGAAACTGTACCTTTATCTCTCAAGCCATAATAAAGTCATCCTTTCACTTTGATCTATCTTCTTCGCATATTCGCATTTAATTTTATCTTTTTGCTTTATCTTTCTCGTATACTCACACACTAATGCTGTCTTTTTCTACACCTTTATTTTGTGCGCTATTAATTCGTTAAAATTTTGTCATAAGATTAGGATTTGGATATTGATAACCTTGTGTACTTTTCTATGAGATTTGCAGGGAATGGTCGATAGCTCCTATAAAAAAAAAAAAAAAAAAAAAAAAAAAAAAAAAAAAATTAGGGGTGAAAACCCGGAAGGGCGCTTCTAGTTAAATGGGCAGAGGGGAAAGTGAAAACTCGCAAGGGCGCTTTTCGCAAAGTAAGAAGTTAAGGACCGAAAGGGCATCCTGGGAAGTGAGTAAGAAATAGAAAGTGATAAGTCAAGTTTTGTGACTCGTCTTCCATTAATCGTTCATCTTCGGGATCCTATTAAGTACACTTCGTCGCAGAAGAACTTCTCTTGTCAGGTTAGGCTTGCTTTGTAAGCATTGAAGGAGCGGAAGCGTGAAAAACACAAGTTTATACCATTGAATTCAAAAAAAATTTCGCCTAGGGTCACATGCACCATGCAAGATTTATTTTTATCTATTTGATTTCAATGATAAACAACATATTAAAACTCTTTTAATATGTTTTTTGGATCTGTATTTGGCATTTAAGATTTTAAAATTAATCAGATTAATTTTAGAACCCTAGATTAAATCAAGAACGATTACACTAACCTTTTGATGCACTGCGCAATGTCTGCGCTTTGAGATTCGTCTTGAGACACCAAATGTTGTCCCTCTAGCTTGTCCACACCAAGAACACCTATGGCAGCCCTTGAACAGCCTCTAAAGCTTTTTCTATTAATTAGAAATTCAAGTTCTGCCTTTTAAGAGATTAGAGATGTAAACAGGACACTAGAAACAATTTCTAGTGTTCTTAATTCAAGAGATTGATGGCTAATCTCTTTGAATTGATGAGAGATAAAGACAAATAGCTGGAGAGGCTCAAAGTGGCATGACAAATGAGAGGAGAGGCTGCTGGTTATGTTTTCTTTTCATAACCACACTTAAATAGCTAGGTTAACACATTAAACCCTAGCCACATGTCACCTTTTGATTAGCTCTAGGTTTAAGTGACCCAATCACATTGTGCCAAGTGTCAAACCTATATTTAATCTTGATTTTAATCATCTAACATGATTAAAAAAAAACATTTGGCAAGCTTATGTGTAATCCCATGTGTCACCATCTCATGGTGCCACGTGTCACACTGTGAAATGACCAGAATGCCCATGTGTCTTAATTTTGAGTTCTTAACCCAAAATAATTATTTTCTTCTTCTAATTAATTTATATCAAATATAAATTAATTAATTAATCTCTATTAATTAATTTCTCATCAATTAAATTCATATTTAAACACTTTAAATATAAATTTAATTTATACTACACATCCAATAATCTAGATTTGGTTTCAAGTCATGCTAGGGACTTTGCAATTTAATTGCAAACCAAACCTATTTAATTAATCAATTAAACTCTTTAATTAATTAATTAAATCATATTTAAATAGGTGATAACTTGTGTATGTGTGTGACTTACTAGGCTCATCACTAATTGGCAATGAGACATGATATCAACTCTTAATATCATCAGAACTCTTTCTTACCATAAATGATTTCTCTAAATCATTTTATGAACCTCATAGACCATGGTTAACACCTAGCATAGCATGCCATGGCCACCCAATTAGTAATAAGATTTACCTTAAATGAACCTATAATCATATGTTACCATGCACTAGAATCTCTCTGTTACAAAATCCCAACTCAAGCTGGAGTCATGGTTTATGTCAAACTCCATTTGCTATGAATATTATGTTCTCTTTTAATTCCAGTTCTTGATTAAAAGATTTTTTCTCATCAGAAACTCTTTTCTGAATAAATCTATCTATCCTGGCCAAGAACTTGAAACATTAAGAACAATTAAATGAACATAGGATTTTATCTCTATTTACTTAGAGGAACAGATTCCTTCTTGATCAACACCTACCTCCATATATAACTAGCAGGAGCCAACACATGCCCATATACCCATACATTGTACAAGTATGAAAGCAGTATCAAACTCAAACTACCTATATACAAGATAACTGTGCTATCTCAGGTCTAAAGATTATATGCACTGATATGATTTATGACAAAACATTGACAAGAGTAAACTCCATGTGCTTGTCATAAGTGTCACTGGTTCAGCCTACTTATCATTTATAAGTGCCTATCAAGTTTGTTATATGGCATGAGACTCACCATTCCATCTTATTTATATCTCATATAAATAACTTGGGAACAAACATGAATACAATCTTTCTGGATAAGTCATGTCCTTATTATGAAGTATCCTCGATTGTGAACCTATTTATGATACTTTGTGCTAGAAATATTGTCACTCATATTCTTAACAACTTAAGAATAATATTTCTAACAAAATATCAATGGACCTTTTCTATTACACATAAATATATTATGTAAACGGAAAAGTGGAAATGCCTTCTATTATTAAAAATATGTACAAGATACATACTAAATGATATGCTCTAGGGCATACTACGAACAATCTCCCACTAGCACTAGAGCCATTCATTACAATATCTTAGACCTATCTTCTCAAGATGTCGGTCTAACTGAGTCTGTGACATATGCTTAGTGAATGGATCAGCTGGATTTTCACCGATGCTATTTTCGCATGGCTACATCGCCTCGCCCAACTATTTCTCCGATAATGTGGTAGCGCCTTTCTATGTGTTTGGATTTCTGGTGAGACCTTGGTTCCTTAGCTCAGTATGATCGCTCCATTATTGTCACAAAGGTAGTGGAACCGCTGACTTAATGGAAGGAACTACTGTAAGTTCTATCACGAACTTCTTTATCCAAATAGACTTCCTTTGCGATCTCGATGCAAAGAATATACTTAGCCTTTGTAGTGGAATCTGCAATCGTGCTCGCTTGGAACTCTTCCAACCGATCGCACCTCCATTACAAATGAACACATATCCAGAGGTAGACTTTCTATCATCGATATCTGATTGGAAATCAGAATCAGTATAACCATCCAATTGCAAGTCTCCACCTCCATAAATCAAGAATAAATCCTTAGTTCTTCTCAAGTACTTAAGGATATTCTTGATACTATCGATGTTCCAAACTGGATTGGATTGATACCGCTAGTCAAACTAACGAGATATGCGATATCCGCCTAGTACACAACATTGCATACATTAAACTTCCAATAGCCGAAGCATATGGAATCCTGGCCATCTTATCTCTTTCTTCAGGTGTCTTTGGAGACATCTCTTTAGAAAGATGGATACCATGTCTCACTGGTAACAATTCTCTCTTGGAATCAAAGCATGTTAAACCTCTTTAACACCTTTTCCAAGTATAGACTTTGGGATAAACCAATTATTCATTTCGCTCTATCTCTATAGATGCGAATCCCAAGAATATAGGTTGCCTCCCCTAAGTCTTTCATGGAGAATGTATTTGACAACCATACCTTTATAGTTGTCAACATACCTGTGTCATTACCTATCAACAGTATGTCATCCACATATAAGACAAGGAAAGTGATAGCTCTGTCACTAACCTTCTTATATACACATGGCTCATCCTCATTTTTGATAAAACCAAAAGATTTAATGGCTTCATCAAAACGGATGTTCCAACTCCTCGAAGCTTGTTTCAACCCATAAATGGATCGCTTTAGCTTGCATACCTTGGAACCATCTTGGGATTCAAATCCCCTAGGTTGTTCCATGAAAATGTTTTCTTCAATGTATCCATTGAGAAAAGGCTTTGACATCCATCCGCCAAATCTCATAATCATAGTATGCATTTATTGCTAATAAAATCCTAATTGATTTAAGCATGGCAACAAAGAGAAAGTCTCCTCATAGTCTATTCCTTGCCTTTGGCGAAACCCTTTCGCTACTAGCCTTGCCTTATAGGTCTCTACCTTTCCATCAGAACCAATTTTCTTCTTGAAAACCCATTTGTTCCCTATAGGTACAATACCTTCAGGTGGGTCAACAAGATCTCAAACTTGATTCTTATACATGGAATCAATCTCGGATTTCATAGCATCAATCCATTTTGAAGAGTCTATATCTGATATAGCTTCTTCATAGGTAAGTGGATCATCTCCATGATCTACTTCTTCATGAGTAGACAACTCTTGTTCTTCTTCATGAAGAAAACCATATCTCACCGGTGGGTGAGATACCAGTTGTTCTACGAGGAACAGTGTAGATGTTTCATCAATGGGTATAGGTTAACTAGATGGATATATATCCATCGATGCATTGGTTGGTCGAATTCTCCAATTCTAACTCTATTTGCCTTCCTTTGCCTCCTTCTTGAACAAACTGTTGTTCAAGAAATGTGGCATCTTTACTTATCACAACCTTTTGAGAAGTAGGCAAATAAAAATAATATCCAAAACTATCTTTTGGATATCCAACAAATCGACCTTTTTCTGATCTGGTCTCCAATTTATCAGTGTTCAGCTTTTTGATATAAGCTGGACAACCCCAAATCTTAACATGCTTAATACATTGTTTTCTACCATGCAATATCTCATAATGTGGGGAAGAAAGCGATTTTGATGGAATCCTATTCGAATATACAAAGTGATTCTAATGCAAATCCCCAAAAGAAGATTGGCATATTAGTATAGCTCATCATACTACGTACCATATCCAATAGGGTACGATTTCTCCTTTCAGATACACCATTCAGTTGTGGCGTTCCTGGAGGAGTCAGCTGAGAAACCATGCTCTCTCAAGTATTCATCAAATTCAGTACTCAAATATTCACCTCCACGATCTGATCGAAGAGCTTTAATACTTTTTCCTGTTTGATTTTCTACTTCAGATTTAAATTCCTTAAACTTTTCAAAGGATTCATGTTTGTATTTCATCAAATATAAATACCCAAACCTTGATTTATCATCAGTAAAGGTAATAAAATAATGAAAGCCCCCTCTAGCCATTTCTTTAAACGGACCACATACATCACTATGTATTAATTCCAAAATATTTTCAGCTTTTAGCCCTTGTCCAATAAAGGATGATCTAGTCATTTTGCCTTGAAGGCAAGATTCACAAGTTGGAGTAGGCTCAGAGCCCAATGAGGATAGAATCCCCATTTTCTCCAATTTTGCAATCCTATCTTCTGCAACATGACATAACCTTAAGTGCCAAATATATTTTGAACTTGAGTTGGTTTTCACCATGGCATTGTATTCTTTTAGATCACTTGCATTCAATTTGTGTTTGTCATTATTATCCAAATAATAAAGACCATCATTCATATAACCCGAACCAACATATTTATTTCCAAAATAAATATTGCAAACATCATCTGTGAACTGAAATTCATAGCCATTTCTAGTCAAACTAGATATAGAAATGATGTTCTTAAAAGCATCAGGTACATATAAAATATTATCCAAACACAAAACATGTCCAAACATGTAAAAAGATTTAGATCCTATGGCTAAAGCTTCAACAGTTGAGCCATTGCCAATCCGGACTCTAATATCTTGAGAACGCAAGCTGCTACTATTTGCTAGTTCCTGCATATCATTAGAAATGTGAGAACTGGCACCAGTATCTAAAACCCAAGCTGTAGATGAACTATGAGTATCATCATAATCTAAATAACAAGATATGGACATATCTTCCGAAGGTGTATCCTTCTTGTCCTTCAGAGAAGCAAGATACTCTGGGCAGTTCCTTTTCCAGTGCCCATCCTTTTGGCAGTGGAAAAACTTTCCTTTGCCTCCACCAGCTTTAGTCTTCCTTTTCTGTTTAGATATTTTCTTAGAAGGACCAGGAATCTGAGGTTTCTTTTTCTTATTGCCCTTCTTCTTGTTGGACTTTCCAGCAGAAGAAGATGCAACCAAAGCTACCTCTTTTCCTTTATTGCCTGGCATATTCTTTTGGGCAATAACCAGCATGTTGAGTAATTCAGCTAAGGTGCATTCCTGTTTAGTCATATGGAAATTTGTCACAAAATTCCCAAAAGACTCAGGAATGGACTGAAGGATCAAATCCATTTGTAGTTGGAAATCCATGTTGAAGTCAAGATGTTCCAACTGCTCAATCAGCCGAATCATCTTGTGGACAAGATCCCCAACATTCTGTCCCTCAGACATCCTCATACGGAATAACTGTCTAGATATCTCATACCTAGCATTCCTGCTGTGCTCACCATACAACTCTTGTAGGTGAAGGAGGATCTCACTAGCACTCTGCATGTTCTCATGTTGCTTCTGTAACTCATTACTCATAGAAGCAAGCATGTAACAGTTAGCTCTCATATCATGCTCCTTCCACTTGTCCAAAGTTTCATGTTCCTCTTGTGTGGCCTTTGGAGGTAAGGGACCAAGAACATTTGAATCTAGAACATATCCTATATGTTCAAGGTTCAGGACAAGTTTCAAATTTCTTAGCCAATCGCATGATTAGGTCCTGTCAACCTGTTGTGATCAAGTATGCTTGCAAGGATATTGGATGGTGGTGGTTGTTTTGTGCTCATTTTTATCAGAAAATTAACTGCAGAAAATAACCTGATTAATTAGTAAATGTATCATGTAATTAACCAAAATGATTATGGTCTTTTAATCAAATTGGTCCTCCCACTAACTTAGCGAATCCTACACTTCCAAAGTAGAAAACGAAAATCCTAGTTGGATGGATTTCTAGTGGGTGATTGAATTCTTATAATTCTATTGATCATCCTCAGGTACATCCATTATTGGAATTACAATAAACTATAAGTGAGCAACACCTTGCCCATCACATCTCATGTGAGGTTCAATCCTTTACCTAGCCCCTAATGCTCAAAATCTCAGGTACATCCATTATTGACTTATCTTGCATTAGTTAAGTTGATCCCATTGAGCCAGTAATTATGTAAATAAATTTAATGTCCTCAGGTACATCCAATATTGGCCACCAAACCATTTACATATTTACAACATCTCATGCTTAACAATTATTCTTAAGAAAATCTCTTACATTAATTGCATCTCATGCAACTATTTAAAATTTCTTAAAATAATTGCCCCAATGGAGGGCCTATGTTATAATTACTTTAATTATAGCATTTCCAACTTAATCATTTGTTTGGAAGATTTTATGGTCAATCTAATTACTATTAAGGTCTCACTTTGCACATTATTCATTTAGCATGCATATATCATATAATTGCATACATTCCCATACATCTCATGCATTCATGGATAAGCAGTAAATATGGTATGATCATAGACTTTCTAAGGGATTCAATTCTGAGCCACCAAGAATTGAATCAGGGCATTCCTAGGTGCATTTCATTCATTCATTTTACAAGAGTTGCTGAAGGAGTACATAATCAACACTTGATATTGAATTCCTCCCACTGGTCCCACTAATGCTCTTGACCTCCTTGAACTTCTTGCAATCCAATATTACATAGTAATCCTTGGCATACCAAGGCGAATATACAAGAACTTAAATAAATGAAATTACAACCCAAAAATATTACAAACTTAATAATACATGCCCAAAATAAATTAAAATAAATTAATTAATTTAAAATCCCAAAGAAACATAAAAGAAATAAATCCAATCACATTGGTCTTTTATAGTCCATGATCATCCATCATGCATATCACTATTTAACAATTAAATAAAACATACATACTTAAATTAAATTGAATATCTCATATTCAACTTAAAAATCCAGACTTGAATATGATTCAAATAAATTTAAAAATTCAGATTTGAATCTCATTCAAACAAATTTAAAAATTCAGATTTGAATCACATTCAAACAACTTCAAAAATTCAGATTTGAATCACATTCAAACATTTTTTTAAAAATCAGATTTGAATCACATTCAAATATTTTTTAAAAAATCATATCTGAATTTTATTGAATCAATTTTAAAAAATCAGATTTAAATATGATTCAAACAACTTTAAAAATTCAGATTTGAATCACATTCAAACAACTTTTAAAATTCATATTTGAATAATAATTTAATTGTGTGATTAAAACTACTAATTAAACACTTTAATTAGTCAAAGAATAGGCCTTAGATCATACAATAATTGCAGAATTAAAAGCCAAACCTTGAACCACCCATGGAACCAATGTTGCCGCCACCAATGGTGGCTTCACCATGTGTGCTGCCACACCTCATGATCCAACCAGCAATGAATCTCTTGATCTCATGATCAAACACACAATTAAATTATATAATCAACAATCTAAATGGCAAATATAGTGGCTCTGATACCAATTGAAGGAGCGGAAGCGTGAAAAACACAAGTTTATTCCATTGAATTCAAAAAAAATTTCGCCTAGGGTCACATGCACCATGCAAGATTTATTTTTATCTATTTGATTTCAATGATAAACAACATATTAAAACTCTTTTAATATGTTTTTGGATCTGTATTTTCCATTTAAGATTTTAAAATTAATCAGATTAATTTTAGAACCCTAGATTAAATCAAGAACGATTACACTAACCTCTTGATGCACTGCAGCGTGTCTGCGCCTTTGAGATTCGTCTTCAGGACACCAAATGTTGTCCCTCTAGCTTGTCCACACCAAGAACACCTATGGCAGCCCTTGAACAGCCTCTAAAGCTTTTTCTATTAATTAGAAATTCAAGTTCTGCCTTTTAAGAGATTAGAGATGTAAACAGGACACTAGAAACAATTTCTAGTGTTCTTAATTCAAGAGATTGATGGCTAATCTCTTTGAATTGATGAGAGATAAAGAGAAATAGCTGGAGAGGCTCAAAGTGGCGTGACAAATGAGAGGAGAGGCTGCTAGTTATGTTTTCTTTTCATAACCACACTTAAATAGCTAGGTTAACACATTAAACCCTAGCCACATGTCACCTTTTGATTAGCTCTAGGTTTAAGTGACCCAATTACATTGTGCCAAGTGTCAAACCTATATTTAATCTTGATTTTAATCATCTTACATGATTAAAAAAAAAATTTGGCAAGCTTATGTGTAATCCCATGTGTCACCATCTCATGGTGCCACGTGTCACACTGTGAAATGACCAAAATGCCCCTGTGTCTTAATTTTGAGTTCTTAACCCAAAATAATTATTTTCTTCTTCTAATTAATTTATATCAAATATAAATTAATTAATTAATCTCTATTAATTAATTTCTCATCAATTAAATTCATATTTAAACACTTTAAATATAAATTTAATTTATACTACACATCTAATAATCTAGATTTGGTTTCAAGTCATGCTAGGGACTTTGCAATTTAATTGCAAACCAAACCTATTTAATTAATCAATTAAACTCTTTAATTAATTAATTAAATCATATTTAAATAGGTGATAACTTGTGTATGTGTGTGACTTACTAGGCTCATCACTAATTGGCAATGAGACATGATATCAACTCTTAATATCATCAGAACTCTTTCTTACCATAAATGATTTCTCTAAATCATTTTATGAACCTCATAGACCATGGTTAACACCTAGCATAGCATGCCATGGCCACCCAATTAGTAATAAGATTTACCTTAAATGAACCTATAATCATATGTTACCATGCACTAGAATCTCTCTGTTACAAAATCCCAACTCAAGCTGTAGTCATGGTTTATGTCAAACTCCATTTGCTATGAATATTATGTTCTCTTTTAATTCCAGTTCTTGATTAAAAGATTTTTCTCATCGAAACTCTTTTACGAATAAATCTATCTGTCTGGCCAGAACTTGAAATATCAAGAACAATTAAATGAACATAGGATTTTATCTCTATTTACTTAGAGAACAGATTCCTTCTTGATTAACACCTACCTCCATATATAACTAGCAGAGCCAACACATGCCCATATACCCATACATAGTACAAGTATGAAAGCGAGATCAAACTCAAACTACCTATATACAAGATAAGCTGCTATCTCAGGTCTAAAGATTATGCACTGATATGATTTATGACAAAACATTGACAAGAGTAAACTCCATGTGCTTGTCATAAGTGTCACTGGTTCGGCCTACTTATCATTTATAAGTGCCTATCAAGTTTGTTATATGGCATGAGACTCACCATTCCATCTTATTTATATCTCATATAAATAACTTGGGAACAAACATGAATACAATCTTTCTGGATAAGTCATGTCCTTATTATGAAGTATCCTCGATTGTGAACCTATTTATGATACTTTGTGCTAGAAATATTGTCACTCATATTCTTAACAACTTAAGAATAATATTTCTAACAAAATATCAATGGACCTTTTCTATTACACATAAATATATTATGTAAACGGAAAAGTGGAAATGCCTTTTATTATTAAAAATATGTACAAGATACATACTAAATGATATGCTATAGGGCATACTACTAACAAGCATTTCAATTTCTCAGCCTTTAAATTTCTTGTCATCAACCTCTGGTTCCTTGATCCAAGTTGATTTTAATTTTTTGCATTCAAATTTCTGTTATCAACCTCTGGTTCCTTGATCCAAGTTGATTTTAATTTTTTAGCCTTTAAATTTATGTTATCAACCTCTGGTTCCTTGATCCAAGTTGATTTTAATTTTTCAGCCTTTAAATTTCTGTTATCAACCTCTGGTTCCTTGGTCCAAGTTGATTTTAATTTACAGCATTTAAATTTCTATTATCAACCTTTGGTTCCTTGATCCAAGTTGATTTTAATTTTTCAGCCTTTAAATTTCTGTTATCAACCTCTGGTTCCTTGATCCAAGTTAATTTTAATTTCCAGCATTTAAATTTCTGTTATCAACCTCTGATTCCTTGATCCAAGTTAATTTTAATTTTTTAGCCTTTAAATTTCTGTTATCAACCTCTGGTTCCTTGATCCAAATTGATTTTAATTTCCAGCATTTAAATTTCTGTTATGAACCTATGGTTCCTTGATCCAAGTTGATTTTAATTTTCAGCATTTAAATTGCTGTTATCAACCTCTGGTTCCTTGATCCAAGTTGATTTTAATTTCCAGCATTTAAATTTCTGTTATCAACCTCTGGTTCCTTGATCCAAGTTGATTTTAATTTTTCGCATTCAAATTTCTGTTATCAACCTTTGGTTCCTTGATCCAAGTTGATTTTAATTTCCAGCATTTAAATTTCTGTTATCAACCTCTGGTTCCTTGATCCAAGTTGATTTTAATTTTTCAGCATTTAAATTTCTATTATCAACCTCTGGTTCCTTGATCCAAGTTGATTTTAATTTTTTAGCCTTTAAATTTCTTGTCATCAACCTCTGGTTCCTTGATCCAAGTTGATTTTAATTTCCAGCATTTAAATTTCTATTATCAACCTCTGGTTCCTTGATCCAAGTTGATTTTAATTTCCAGCATTTAAATTTCTGTTATCAACCTCTAGTTTTTTGATCCAAGTTGATTTTAATTTTCAGCATTTAAATTTTTGTTATCAACCTCTGGTTCCTTGATCCAAGTTGATTTTAATTTCCAGCATTTAAATTTTTATCATCAACATCTAGTTCCTTGATCTAAGTTGATTTTAATTTTTCGCATTTGAATTCCTGCTATCAACCTCTGGTTCCTTGATCTAAGTTGATTTTAATTTTTCGCATTTAAATTCCTGCTATCAACCTCTGGTTCTTTGATCTAAGTTGATTTTAATTTTCAGCATTTAATTCCTGTTATCAACCTCTGGGTCGTTGACCTAAGTTGGTTTTAGTTTCCTAAATTTAATTTTGAGTTTCAACGTTTTAATACCCAATCGCCTAAAATATGGGTCTGAATCTTTATATAATTCCTACATGGGAAAATTTTTTTCCTTTCAATAGAAATTATGTAAAGAGGGGCAGCTGTCGACACCATATTTTGGCCGATCCCCGAAATCAATAGACTTTGAAATCGATCCCCAACACCAAGTCTCCATGTCATTCAATTCATTACCGATCTCTCAAACCAATTATCAAGTCTCCTTACCAGTCAATCACATTTCCGATCTCTCGTCAAACTAAATCAAACCAACATTAGATCTTCATGCCATCCAGTCTAATTTTCGATCTCCCTTTTATAAATATTGTGTATAATCGTTCAATAAAGTTAAGGTTTCAATCCGGCTTTAATGGTGCTTCCGATCTTAAGTTTTCAAATAAGGTTTCCAATTTTAATAATCTTAAGTTCCGTTCGGTGTTTGTTCTCGGCTTAGGCCGATCTCACGCTTACAATGTTTTTCCGACCTCTCATACATAGATTAATAATCGCTTTCAAGTTTGATGTTCTAACATGTTCAAACAATCAGGCGCTTGTACAACTTAGATACTTTCCAATCTCACCAAGTCATTGAACAAAAGAGAGAATTTCATTTCATTTCAAAGTAAAAAAATACAAGTCATTCGGCTGGAGGATCACCCCCAGCCTATTCTACATTTCGCTCACCCTCTTTATCTCCCTCAGCTTCCTCCTCGCTCTCCTCTTCATCTTGGGGAGCCAGGTCCACCATCCAAGAAAAGTCCTCCTCAGGATAACGCCTCCTGAGCTCGGCCAAAAGGTCCCCGTGGGCATTCATGTAAGCACCGGCCTCCCTCGTCACTGCCTCTTCTTCTTTCGCTCTAAGTTCTTTAGTGAGGCGAGTGACATCAGCGGCTCGGAGCGCCCGAGCTTCTTCAAGATTATGAGCCTGCTCGGCCAATTTATCCTTATAGGATTTCATCCGCCCCTCAATTTCAGCTATATAGTCCTGGGCGGATGAAAGTTGGGCTCGAGCGGAAGCTGCATCCTAGACCGCCTTCAGAATCTCCTGACTCAAATGATGAGCCTTGTCCCTGATGATATGCTAGTTCACCAAGCTCTCCACACTCAAACTCATCGTCTGGGCTAGGAGATCATCGATGTTGCCCTGGGTCAGCCTGTGCCGATCCTCTTGGAGGCATATGGAAGCTCCCAGAACCTTTCCCAAACTTGGGTTCTCCCGTACAGATCGGTTCTTCTCCAAGGAATGAATGAGGACTTGGGCGCCGCGGGAAAGGGTCCTCGTAGTAGGTTGGGAAGGCCCACCTTCTGCACTCAAAGGAGCAGGTGGAGGCGGTGGTTCTTCTTGTCAAGGAGGAGACCGAACTACTTCTATTTTAGGGATCGACAGTCCCGAGGGTTAGGACGAGCCTCCTAGCACCTCTCCTGAATCATGCCTTGGTGTTTGTGAGGCCTCGGCGCACTTTATCTCCTGCACTTTCTTGGAGACCTCCCTCTTACGCTTTTGGCTCTCTTTGGAAGCCTCACTGCCCGCCATACCTGCACAAAGAAAAGTTAATGAGTTCGCTAAGGCCCAGAGATCAGAGATGTAGAAAGTACTAGGGTCAAGGTCAGAGAGCTGAAGCCCGCATTCTTTATCGGTAACTAGCCGCATCATCAATAGTGCAGTTAGGCCATCACCGCATCTAAACAGGAGAACTTCAGAGTGGCTGCCTTATCCTTTAGCTCCATTACCATTGCGCCCTCATCCCTACTTAGGGTGACATGCTTCGGAAGTGGCGAGACCAGATATTGCTAGCTTCGGGGGAAACCTTTGAAACCATTCAAAATCTTGCTCCTCAACATGAAGAAGCGATTTTTCCAGTTCTTCAGTGAGGAGGGCAGATCAGTAAAGAGCCCACAGTGCGATTTTGCTTGAAAGAACTAGTACTCATCGTCCTTCTAACGAGTGAGCCTATGCAGCTCAGCGAACACCTTTGTTGTAGGATCGAGTCCCTTAGCTCGGCAGAGGCCTCTGAAGGCTACCAGGATCCGCTATGAGTTCGGATGTACTTGGGCCACTGAGACATGGTGAAATTTCAGGATGTCCTTGAAGAAGTTGTCAAGGGGAAACCGAAGCCCGGCTTTTAATTGCTCTCGTACACCATGATCGCATCATTTTCCTCAAAAGAGTGATTGGCTCTGAGATCACCATGGCATCTGATAAGCTCGAAGGAATCGGTTTGAAGGTTGTATTCTTGACTTATGGATTGCAGATCGGTTTCCTGGAGGACCGATGGCAACTCTTCCACAGGGAGATTTTCTCTACCAAAGGAAGATGTCTGTCTTGATTGAGTTGCTCGACCACGAACTAAAGCGGAAGTTGTGGAAGGTTCGGATCGCCCACTTGGTCCGACCACTTCAACTTCATCCGATGACCACAAGACATGGACGGAAGGGGGGCTCGCCGCTCTCTGACCCTCGGCGCCGCTCATTTTCAAAGAAATGGAAGAAGTTTAACTAAGAGAAGGATCAAAACCCTTACCAGAGTGTGATCGGTGTCAGAAGAACTTGAAGAAACGAGAGAATTTTGGAATCGCTCACGGAGTGCTGAAAATAACATAAAGGAGCAACTCACTGACCCTTCCCCTATTTATACCCGTCTGAGCATTCAATGCTCATAGTGTCCCAAGCGGCGCATCGGTTAGCGAATTTTGCTAGCTTTTTTGACACGTCGCAAGAACATTCCAGAAACTCCATAAATAAATAAAGGGAGATCGGCTGGTTAAAGATCTGCGGATTAAGGTGGATGTTCAGAATTGCAGATCGACTAACGGCTATTCAGTTAGGAACTAGATCGGATATTCACATTAGAGATCGGAAAATAACCAATGCAATAATTAAATGACAACTGTCAAATAAAATTCCATTTCATTTATAAAAGATCAGATTACATCATTTGGGCTATCTAAAGAGATCAGATTACATCATTAAGAACTTTTAAAGGTCAGATTACATTATTTGGGAGATCTCAAGAGATCGGATTGCATCATTAAGAACTTTTAAAGGTCAGATTACATCATTTGGGCGATCTCTAGAGATCGGCAATACATTCTATGTCACACCTTACCCCTCTGTAAGGCATAACATGATCCCGTAGAATACCTAATGAACTACCGAACTTCACCTACCGATAACTCATTAAGTACCCTACAAGGGATTTTAAAACAATTTTCTTATCTTTGACAAGTGGTGAGCATTTCTAATAAGTATTTAAAACATTTAGTTGAAATTAAAACTAATTAATATTTTTGGCCATTTTAGTTTTCCGCAAATCTTATAAAAATTTTGATAGAGTTTCCTCTGTATTTTGAGAAAACCATTCTTCGAATACCTGTAAAAAGCACTTCTAAAAGTTTTTCTCAACTAATACTTCGGTTTCACAATCAAACTCAATCAATTTCTCAAAATTCACAAGTTCAATAGTTCTCAAAATCACAATCAATATCATTCATATTTCATTAAAAACAAAATAATTTATACACAACCTTACAAATTTATATCAAAAGAAACACAAACTAAACCTTATTACAAACTTCATACAAATTTGTGTACAAGCCGCTCAAGACCCATTTTTACATGTCCATACATTTATGTGCAATATATACATCAAAAGAAATATTTACAGTTAGGGTATAAATTATACCCGAAGGCTTCAAGCTAATGACTTCACACACCTCAAGATGACTCGATGCTGCTCCTCTAGTCTCTGTATCTGCGGCAAGAATAAAAGCTATCGCTGAGTACTAGGACTCAGTGGTGCACAATATACTAAAATAATCTTTATGCAAAACTTAAAGCACATTCATTCAAAAATTTAGCTAAACATGAAAATTAAATACAATCATGCATTGTAAGATTTTACATGTAAACCAAGTTCATTTCAAAGTATCAAAACACATTTCATAAAACCCACAGCTAGATTATGCCATTTGAAACAAATAGAATCTCAATAGCCAGAGGCTAAAGAGAAATCACATGAATCTCAATAGCCAGAGGCTAAAGAGAAATCATATCACAAGGCTAGCTAGCTCAAATATATGGATATCCATTCACATCCTCTTCTACTGGCACACCTCAACACTTCTCCAGAGAAGGAATCAAAATTCGAAACTAATTACCCCCACTAGTCGTGCTAGTGAGGTGTTCGAATATGTGGTCATAACACTGTGGTTTCAAAACTTATCTTAACAATTTGCTAAACATTGTCTTTTCAAATATACATAATAACTTTCAACAATTTAGATCAAACATCATAAAATGCCATAATCCAATATTTCATATTATTCAAAACGATATGCAAAAGATGATTATAAAAGTATATGTTGTGCACAAACCTCAAACGAGTCGCCTGTTGGCCTTGACTCGACTCCTCGGGTTCTGTCCCGGTATTCTTTTCCACTGAAACACTAAGTTTTCCAATGTTTCAGTACTAAAACTTAAAATAAATCCAAAATAAACTTAACTTCACATTTACCTAGCTCTAACGTGTTAAATTCGACGTTCTCGAAATTTTGTGTTTCGGGTTACTATTCACTGCACTATTCAAGTCAAATTATTGACTTTCTAAGGCTTAATGGGTATGGGAACTCCAACTTCACCCACATACCACATTTTGGTCACCAAACTTGTTGGTTTTGGTCATTTGTTTAAAGCTTAGGTCATTTTGGCAAAATTGCCAATTTTCGGTTTTGGTTCTCCAAAGTTGCACTGTTCCATTGGTCGATCTACTGTTGGAATTTGACAAAACTTTCTTCATAGAAAATGTTCCTTATTGTCTTAAGTGTATTATCATTTTTGGATCACCTCAATCGGAGTTTTGTAGCTCAAGTTATGGACAAAATAAGTTTACTGTTCACGTGTACTGTTCATACTGAGATTTTGGTGCTGACAGATTTTTGGTCCAAATTTGGTCAATAATTTGATCAAGATAAGTTCATAATTTGGTCTCACTTTCTTCATATGAAATGTTTTACTATGTCTTAGGTTTCCATCGGTTCAAGAATCGCCTAAATCCGAGTTTTCTAGAGGGAGTTATAGCCATCAAAACATTGCTGCTCAATGAAAATTCTGCAGAGTCGCAGGTTTGGTAGCCTAACTTTGCTCAATAATCTGAATGGGTTAATGGAATAATTTGGGGTGATGTTCTTCATGAAAGTTTTAGATCTATATGCCCTCTAACCCCTGACCAAATTTTAGGTCAATTTGACCTGTCTAACTCGAGTTATGACCAAATGAACAGTTACTGTTCATTTGGTCAGTTTAGTGCAGTGGCAGCCTGCTATCAACTCACTTTGGTCAATTGTTTCACCAAGTTTTGGTCAGTTTTTGGCAATGGTTCCTTAATGAAAATTGTGCTCTTTTATGTCTATTTTCATCTCCAATTGGTGGCATATCAATTGGACTTGTAAAATTTGAGTTTTGGTCCTTCAAAGTGGGTTTGGTCATGCTGCCAGCAGCATGACGATTGACCTACGAATTTGGTTTAATTTCCTACCATTCCCACACAACTTATTTGGTCATTATTGACCATTTTTCAGTCCACAATTGGTCAAAGATATCATTTATGCATTTCTCCAAAATTTTGCCTCAAAACCCTAACATTCAAACCCTAGCTCTTCCATCTCATGCATTAAATCACAACTAGTGCACTTAACCTTAACCATTCACTAATCAAAGCTTTTAAACTTATTCTAATGCATCAAATTCATGTAAATCATACTCCTCTCAAGCTGCCCAAATTTCAGTTTGGTCCTTCTCCCATGTTTTTATTTCATTTCATAACTTCTAAGCTCATGTCAACCATTGCATATGCATTTAAAGAAGTAATATAATGAGTTAACACACTAACCTTTCTTAAATCTTCAAAACCCTAACTTTTGTTCTTCTTTCTTTCTTTCTTTCTTGCTCAATCCTCTTCTCAAGTTGCCTAAATAAGCTTTAACTATGGTGGCTAAGTTTTCTATGGTGAAATTTTATGATATACAAGCTCAAAATTGAGCTTTAATGGAGTTTGTGGAGATGGAGAGTTAAGAAAAAGAGAGAGATGAGAGAGGAGATGAAGGTTGACGAAAATGAAGAAGAAAAAAAAACCAATTTCTTTTCTTTTTATTTTGCTTATGGAAGACCACAAAGTCCAAATTTAATAATTCATTTAATTAATTCTTTTATGACATCACCTTTGACTTTTCTAACTTCTTTCTTTTCTTTTCTTTTTTTTCTATTTATTTTTTTCTATTAGTTCTTTAATTTAATTCTAGATTCCAAAATTTTCTTTTCTCCGATTTTATTTGACAGTTAGGTCAGGAGTCAGCTCTCGGGGTCAATTGACCAAATCGCCCCTTGCCGGTTCATCCCGGTTTGCAAATAATCCAATATTTCTTCCGGCTCCCTGACCTAATTATTTGACTGACTTAACAGCTCTTTTTCGTGATTTTCTCTTTTCCACTGTGTTCATAAGGGTCCTAAGGACCGCAGCGTCACTTTTTACGGTTCGAAATTTGAGTTTAAAATGACTTCGCAGTCGTTCCCGAGGAGGTCACTCATCGCTATGACTCTCGGCTCGTTTAACCTCTTATGTTCTGTTTTTCTTATTTATAGTTAACTAATTAAAAATTACTAATTATTTGTGTTTATGGTTTCTCAAATTGTCTTAAGTGTGGCCCTAATCCCATTAATTGTCCGGACCGTCACCGGTCACCGGAACAGTGAAATATACCAGGCTATACCAATAGGGGTGTTACAATTCTCCCCCCCTTAAATAAATTTTGTCTCGAAATTTTACCTGGTATCAATCTCTGAACAGCTGTGGATGTTGTCTCCTCATGTCCTCCTCTCGTTCCCAAGTAGCTTCTTGGCCCGAATGATGGTTCCACAGCACTTTTACCAACGGTATCTGCTTATTCCGTAGCTGCTTCACCTCATAAGCCAGAATCTTTATGGGTTCTTCTTCATATGTGAGGTCTGGATTCACTTCAATTTCTTCTACTGGTAGTACATGAGATGGGTCTGATCGATACCTCCTCAACATAGATACATGGAAGACATTATGTATCTTCTCAAACTCTGGAGGTAGTGCCAACCGATATGCCAAAGGACCCACTCTTTCCAGAACCTCATATGGCCCGATAAAACGAGGACTTAGTTTCCCCTTTCGGCCGAATCTCATAATCCTCTTCCAAGGAGAAACCTTGAGGAAAACTTTCTCACCCACTGCATACTCAATATCCCTTCTTTTCAGATCAATGTAGGACTTCTGACGATCTGATGTAGTCTTAAGTCGATCTTGGATCACCCTGATTTTATCTTCAGTCTGTTGAACAATTTCGGGTCCAATCATTTTTCTTTCACCCACGTCATCCCAACACAACGGGGTTCTACATTTCCTGCCATACAAAGCTTCAAATGGAGGCATCCCAATGCTTGATTGGTAGCTGTTGTTGTAAGCAAACTCAATCAAAGGCAAGTGTGTATCCCAACTACCCTCGAACTCAATCACACAGGCCCGTAGCATGTCCTCCAATATCTGAATTACCCTCTCAGACTGGCCATCTGTCTGTGGGTGGAATGCAAGATCTTGAAGTTCAATCTAGTTCCTAGGGCTCTCAAGACTACCTAATCTAGAAGTGAACCTAGGATCTCTGTTTAACACGATGGATACTGGCACTCCATGCAGTCTCACAATCTCATCGATGTATAACTTGGCCAATCTTTCTAAACTGTAGTCCATCCGAACTGGTAGAAAATGAGCAGATTTAGTCTGTCTGTCAACAATGACCCAAATTGCATCATTACTCTTCTGTGTCCTCGGAAGTCCCATCACAAAATCCATCGTTATTCTTTCCCATTTCCATTCTGGTACTGGTAGTGGATGTAACAACCCAGTGGGTACTTGATGCTCTGCCTTTACTTGCTGACAAGTTAGGCATTTGGATACAAACTCTGCCACGTCTCTCATCATACCCATCCACCAGTAATGCTCCTTTAGCCCTCTATACATTTTTGTGCCACCAGGGTGCATGGCAAAAGGAGATTCATGTGCTTCCTTCAAAATGATCTTCCTCAATTCAACATCATTAGGAACACACATTCTGCCCTGGTGTAGCAATAAACCATCATCTCTTATGAGAATTCTGGTTTCTTGCCCTGCCGGACTTCTTCCAACAGCTTCTGATACTTCTGATCATTCTGAGCAGCCACTCTAATCTGATCAATCAACACTGGCTGTACATGCCATGCAACTGCTGTCTGCCCATCATCACTAATCTCTAAGCTGGCATGCAATGATCTTAACTCATGTACCAAAGACAAAGGAGTAACCCGTAGACTTGCCATAGTCTTGCGACTTAAGGCATCAGCCACAACATTAGCTTTCCCTGGCTGATAGTCTATCAGACAATCATAGTCTTTTATCAACTCTAACCATCTCCTCTGTCTCAAATTCAGCTCTTTCTGGGTGCCCAAATACTTTAAACTCTTATGATCTGTGTAGATGTAGCACTTCTCCCCATACAAATAATGTCTCCAGATCTTAAGAGCAAACACAATGGCTACAAGCTCCAAATCATGTGTCGGATAATTCCTCTCATGTGGTTTTAGCTGGCGTGATGCATAGGCAATGGCATTTCGATCTTGCATCAACACACAACCTAACCCGTTGTGAGAAGCATCGCTGTAAACTGTATATTCTTTACCCGGTGTGGGTAAAGTTAGGACTGGAGCTTCAGTCAAACATCTCTTCAATTCATCAAAACTCTGCTGGTATTTATCCGTACACTGAAATTTTACATCTTTTCTAAGCAGGTTGGTCAATGGAGATGCCAACATGGAAAATCCCTTCACAAATCTACGGTAGTATCCAGTTAAACCCAGAAAACTACGAATCTCTGTGACATTTCTGGGTGGCCTCCAATTAAGGACAGCTTCAATCTTACTTGGATCTACCTTGATGCCCTCTTCTGATACTACATACCCCAAGAAAGATATAACCTACAGCCAAAATTCACACTTCGACAATTTGGCATATAGTCGCTTTCTCCTCAAAGTCTGCAAGATAATCCGCAGATATCTATCATGCTCTTCTGCATTCCTCGAATAGACCAATATATCATCTATGAATACCACAACAAACTGGTCGAGGTATGGTCTGAAAATAGTGTTCATCAGATCCATAAAAGCAGCCGGAGCATTAGTTAACCCAAATGGCATAACTAGGAACTCATAATGGCCATATCGGGTTTTGAAGGCAGTTTTAGAAACACTTTGCTCTTGTACCTTCAGCTGATAATAACCTGATCTCAGGTCAATTTTGGAGAACACAGTTGCACCCCTCAACTGATCAAACAAGTCATCAATGCGGGGTAATGGATATCTATTCTTTATTGTCACCTTATTCAACTGCCGATAATCAATACACAAGCGGAGAGTGCCATCTTTCTTCTTTACAAACAACACCGGCGCTCCCCAAGGTGACACACTAGGGCGGATAAAGCCCTTGTCAAGCAATTCTTGCAACTGCACTTTCAACTCTTTTAATTCTGCAGGTGCCATTCTATATGGCGTTATGGAGATTGGGTCCACACCAGGCATAACATCAATCTCAAACTGCACCTCTCTTTCTGGAGGTAATCCTGGCAATTCATCAGGAAATACATCCATAAAATCACATACAGTAGGGATGTCCTTTAGTGCTGGACTCCCCACTTGGGTGTCTATCACATGTGCCAAGTATGTTTCACACCCCTTTCTGATCATTCTTCTGGCTAGTGCAGCCGAAATGATGTTTGATGGCAGTAAATGCCTCTCCCCGTGTATTACCACATCACCGTACAGAGGGAGACCAAAAGTGACTGTCTTCAATCTACAGTCAATCATAGCATGATGCCTGGCTAACCAATCCATGCCCAAGATAATATCATACTCTCTGAAGGGCATCTCAATCAAGTCTGAAAGGAAAACATTTCCTTGGATCACCAAAGGATAGTCTCTATAAATTCTGTTGACCCGGACCTCTTGTCCTAAAGGACTAGTTACTAGCACTTCAAAACCCATTTGCACACATGGAACAACAAGTGAACTGACAATGCTACAACTAACATATGAATGGGTTGAACCCGGATCAAACAATACAAATACATCTTGACCAGAGATAGAGAATGTACCAGCTACCACATCAGAAGTCTCAGCCTCTTCACGTTGTCTCATTACGTAGATTCTGGTTGAAGCACTTCCTTGTCCTGACTGACCAATTGTGCCCTGACTGCCTGAAGCAGTGCCTCTACCTCTGCCTCTTCCTCTACCAACAGACTGTGAACCTCTGGGAGCAGGACTCTGAATAGATCCCTCGGCAGTAGTAGGAGTTGGATCATATCTCGGAGCACTAGTACAGTCTCTTGCTAAATGACCCTTGCCTCCGCAGTTAAAACAGGCTCCAGTGGCCCAATAACACTCCCCCCCATGAATCTTGCCACAAGTCTTATAGGGGCAGGTAGACTGTGAACCCCTGCTTGACTGCTGGCCAGACCTAGGGGGTCTCTGTTCGAAAAATCTGCCTCTACTAAATCTTCCACCCCAACCCCTACTGGGTCCACTAAACTTCTTTCTCTTTCCAGAGGTAGCACCAGAACTCTGTTCAACTGATTTTTCCCCCTTGTCTTTTTATGATTTCTCTTGTGAACCCTTCCTCACTGCCCCTTCTGATTCTATCCTTTCTAATTCCAAGGCTTGTGAGATCAATTCAGCAAAATTCTGATGTTTGAAACCCACAACTTGCATTCTCAGACTCTGCCTTAGCCCGGACTCAAACCTCTTGCATCTATCTCTGGGGGTGGAGACTAAGCTTCCAGCATAGTGGCTTAGCCTTGAGAAATCTCTCTCATACTCTGCTACAGTTCAGTTCCCTTGTTTCAAACTCAAAAATTCTTGCAATTTCTGATCAACATATGCATCTGGGATGTATTTCTGTCTAAACTCGCTGATGAAATCATCCCAGGTCAGCACTAGTGGTTTAGCCAAGCTGTGGGGGATGGTCTTCCACCATTCATACGCATCCCCTTGTAGTAACGACACAGAATATATAAACTTTAGTTCATCTGGGCAGTGTAATTTTTTAAACACTCTGTCCATTCTTTCAAGCCATTGCTCTGCCTTTAAAGGGTCCACTGCACTTTAAATTCTGCAAATTTCCCATACTTTAGCAATTTATCAAACTGTCTGGCTGGAGGCAATGGTTGTGCCACAGGTGGTTGGGGTGGAGCTTGAGCAGGCATACCCCCTACCATTTGTTGAAACATCGCAGCCATCTGCTGTGCGAACTATGCAGGGAACTGCGGCATTTGTGGGGCTGGTGCTGCTGACCCACTAACATTCGGTAAAGCTAGGGCTTCTCCTTGTGCCTCAGCTTCAACAAATCGCCGATCGAGCGATCCCCTTCTTCCATTTCAGTCTGAAGTTAGGGTATCTCCTGAACAAGTAACACATGGAGATTTCCCTCTGTTAGTTCATATTCATGATGTAATGCACTGTATGTAACAATTATGGACATTGAGCAGTTGTACTTAACAAGAAAGACACAAATTTATATGTTAAAACATACTTCAAAAATTTGCTCTGATACCACTAAAACATGTCACACCTTACCCCTCTTTAAGGCATAACATGATCCCGTAGAATACCTAATGAACTACCGAACTTCACCTACCGATAACTCATTAAGTACCCTACAAGGGATTTTAAAACAATTTTCTTATCTTTGACAAGTGGTGAGCATTTCTAATAAGTATTTAAAACATTTAGTTGAAATTAAAACTAATTAATATTTTTGGCCATTTTAGTTTTCCGCAAATCTTATAAAAATTTTGACAGAGTTTCCTCAGATTTTGAGAAAACCGTTCTTGAATAATTGTAAAAGTACTTCTAAAAGTTTTTCTCAACTAATACTTCGGTTTCACAATCAAACTCAATCAATTTCTCAAAATTCACAAGTTCAATAGTTCTCAAAATACTGTCAATCAATATCATTCATATTTCATTAAAAACAAAATAATTTATACACAACCTTACAAATTTATATCAAAAGAAACACAAACTAAACCTTATTACAAACTTCATACAAATTTGTGTACAAGCCGCTCAAGACCCATTTTTACATGTCCATACATTTATGTGCAATATATACATCAAAAGAAATATTTACAGTTAGGGTATAAATTATACCCGAAGGCTTCGAGCTAATAACTTCACACACCTCAGCAGCTCAGTCTGCTGCTCCTCTAGTCTCTCAGATTCACGATAAAGAATAAAGCTATCACGAGTACTAGGACTCAGTGGTGCACAATATACTAAAATAATCTTTATGCAAAACTTAAAGCACATTCATTCAAAAATTTGGCTAAACATGAAAATTAAATACATTCATGCATTGTAAGATTTTACATGTAAACCAAGTTCATTTCAAAGTATCAAAACACATTTCATAAAACCCACAGCTAGATCATGCCATTCGAAACAAATAGAATCTCAATAGCCAGAGGCTAAAGAGAAATCACATGAATCTTAATAGCCAGAGGCTAAAGAGAAATCATATCACAAGGCTAGCTAGCTCAAATATATGGATATCCATTCACATCCTCTTCTACTGGCACACCTCAACACTTCTCCAGAGAAGGAATCAAAATTCGAAACTAATTACCCCCACTAGTCGTGCTAGTGAGGTGTTCAAATATGTGGTCATAACATTGTGGTTTCAAAACTTATCTTAACAATTTGCTAAACATTGTCTTTTCAAATATACATAATAACTTTCAACAATTTAGATCAAACATCATAAAATGCCATAATCCAATATTTCATATTATTCAAAACGAAATGCAAAAGATGATTTAAAAGTATATGTTGTGCACAAACCTCAAACGAGTCGCCTGTTGGCCTTAACGCGACTCCTCGGGTTCTGTCCCGGTATTCTTTTCCACTGAAACACAAAATTTTCTAATGTTTCAGTGCTAAAACTTAAAATAAATCCAAAATAAACTTAACTTCACATTTACCTAGCTCTAACGTGTTAAATTCGACGTTCTTGAAATTTTGTGTTTTGGGTTACTATGCACTGCACTATTCAAGTCAAATTATTGACTTTCTAAGGCTTAATGGGTATGGGAACTCCAACTTCACCCACATACAACATTTTGGTCACCAAACTTGTTGGTTTTGGTCATTTGTTTAAAGCTTAGGTCATTTTGGCAAAATTGCCAATTTTCGGTTTTAGTTCTCCAAAGTTGCACTGTTCCATTGGTCGATCTACTGTTGGAATTTGACAAAACTTTCTTCATAGAAAATGTTCCTTATTGTCTTAAGTGTATTCTCATTTTTGGATCACCACAATCGGAGTTTTGTAGCTCAAGTTATGGCCAAAAAAAGTTTACTGTTCACGTGTACTATTCATACTGAGATTTTGGTGCTGACAGATTTTTTGTCCAACTTTGGTCAATAATTTGATCAAGATAAATTCATAATTTGGTCTCACTTTCTTCATATGAAATGTTGTACTATGTCTTAGGTTTCCATCGGTTCAAGAATAGCCTAAATCCGAGTTTTCTAGAGGGAGTTATAGCCATCCAAACATTGCTGCTCAATGAAAATTCTGCAGAGTCGCAGGTTTGGTAGTCTAACTTTGCTCAATAATCTAAATGGGTTAATGGCATAATTTGGGGTGATGTTCTTCATGAAAGTTTTAGATCTATATGCCCTCTAACCCCTGGCCGAATTTCAGGTCAATTTGAACTATCTAACTTGAGTTATGACCAAATGAACAGCCATCGCTCGTTTGGTCGATTTAGTGCAATGTGACCGCTATCAACTCACTTTGGTCAATTGTTTCACCATGTATTGGTCAGTTTTTGGCCATGGTTCCTTAATGAAAATTGTGCTCTTTTATGTCTATTTTCATCTCCAATTGGTGGCATATCAATTGGACTTGTAAAATTTGAGTTTTGGTCCTTCAAAGTGGGTTTGGTCATGCTGCCAGCAGCATGACCATTGACCTAAGAATTTGGTTTAATTTCCTACCATTCCCACACAACTTGTCACACCCTACCCCTCAGTAAGGCATAACATGATCCCGTAGTATACCTAATGAATTACCAACTCCGTCTACTGATAACCCATTAAATATACTACAAGGGATTTTAAAAACTTTTCTTACTTCTTTTACCATGGTGAGCACTATTTACAGGTGTTAAAAACTTTGGTGAACTGAAGTAAAACAACTAACTCATTTGATTTATTTGGAATTTCTGTAAAAATTTTGGCAGAGTGCCATCTGTATTTTGGATAAAACAGTTCTTCAGAAAACCTGTAAAAAGCACTTCAATAATGTTCCCAAATCTCAACTCCAATACATTTCTCAACACAACAATTTATCAACTCAATTCCATAGAAATTTTTCAAAGTCTGAGATAAGGAAATATAATACAATTTTCACAAGTCAAATAACTCATAATTAATTTACAACTTCAAGGTACAATTTGAATTTACAACTGCTCAAAACTAAAAACAAAATGTACATACAGTGTCATACATTACAATACAAAATGCAAAATAGTGGTATATTCATTATACCAGGTAATCCCTCGCTAGATGTATATGCAGCCTAGTCTCACGCTCTTCGTCTCTACTGCGACAAAGAATAAAGCTATCGCTGAGACAATGTCTCAGTGGTGCACAACATTAACCAAATACAAATTTAAATCACAATTCATAAATCATGTAAATAGCGGATACTTAAAACCATAGTCAAATTCAAGACAATAAAGGTCAATAAGAATTTAAACTCCATTTCTCAATATCATAATAGATTTTCATAAGTCAGATCATGTTTGAATTCAAAAGACAGTATATGTCGATGAGAGTTTAAATCCAATTCACAATCTCAAATTACACATCAATAAATCACACACAGCTTAATCATGATCCATAGTTCAATTCGTCCCAAAAGCCGATGGCTAATGAGGTATTCAATTCGTCCCAAAAGTCAATGACTAATGAGGAATAACATGGCTAGCTAGCAAAAATATGAGTACTCATCCAATTCGTCCTCAACAGGCACACACCTCAACACTTCAGCCAGAGAGGGAATTTAATTCGTCCCACTAGACAAGCTAATGAGGAATACGATCAATATACATGATAGCTGTGGTTTCAAACCATTTCCAATGCTTTTCAATCAATAAGTAACCATCAATGTCATTCAAACAATTTTTCACAGTTTCAAACCATTCACAATATTTTTCAATCAATAAGTGTCCATCAAACTCATTTACACAATTTAAAACAATAATATACAAATAGTCAATATTTATTTCAATTGAAAATAATTCAAAAGAAGCAGTTGTTGTGCACAAAACTCTGATATTTGTCTCCTGGTCCTGACTCAGTATTTCTTTCCCTTTTGCTGAGTCCTTGTTAACTGAGAAACACAATTTGAAGTGTTTCAGTGCTAAATTAATTTGCCTCTAACGATAATGTTCGATAAACAATTCACTGAATACCTTTATTTGCTAAGTCACCTAATATACCGACCCTCGATGTTTTCTAGGTAATTTAGGTCTTAGTGTCATTAATATGTCATATTCGATAGGGTTTTAGGTTTGGTATGTTTTACCAAAGTCATTTCCTTGTTTAGTGCATTTTAATGCAAATTGTTGGATTCCGAGACACTGGTTTGACCTAGCCGAACGATCTAGTTCCCTCGGTTTTCGGGTCTCGGTCGAAACTTAAAACTTGTAGATCTATGTCTTACGGACCGCGGTGCAAAATTTTAGGTCAATCCGAGTTAAGTAGACCAAGTTATGGTCATTACACTATTGCTGGTCAAATGGCATCAATTAGGTCATTTTTTTGGTCAATTTGGTCAACTTTGGTTCGGCCAGTTTTTGGACCCGAAATTGTGAAAGCTTTTTGACTTGCTTATGGTCATTTCTGGGCTTTGGTGTCTTCATAAGACTTGTAGGTATGGGTCTTAACTATTCATGGTTAAAAGTTCAGGTCAATTGGACCTGTTTTGAGTGAGTTATGGCCTAAACACTCACTGCTGCCCAATTGGTCATTTTTCAGGTCCTAATTGTACCTAATCCGAATTGGTCATTTTCTTAGGTCACCTTGCAAGCAGAATTTTGGTATGTTTTCTCAATGAAAGTTGGCACATTTTGTGCCTAGTTCCACCTTCAATTGGTCTCATACCAATTGAGGTTACACATTTAAACTTATTGGCTAAAATGTACACTGCCCTCTATATGTCTTTCAAATCCCAATTCAAACACACATTTACCTTGCAATTTGTTCACTTCCCTACCAATCTGTTTTGGTACATTACCAAAAGCATATTCTACTTTACATTAACATTACTTTGGGCAGATTACAATTACCCTCAACACACCAAATATAATTCACATTCACAAGTTCTAAATACCATTACATACACACCTAACCATTACAAATTTTACATACACTTTACAATATCAATCTACATACATATCATCAATCCTTCTAGGTCAATATTCTGCCTACACTTCCTTCAATATATACATTTACTCAAGTGTTCCCAAGCTGCCGTAAACCTTCTTCAATATCAAAGTGCCGTCCAACTTACCAATTCCCATCCAAGTGCATAAATCACCATATAAACATGAAATAATTCACTAGGTTACTAAATCACCATGATTAACATTATTTCTCATCAATTATATGCACAAATATCTCATCAAAAACGTGACTCATGGCTGTCCAAAATGAAAACAACAATAACTCTTCAAACTCAAAATTTTTCTTCACCAAACTAACACCCATAACATGCACCCAAAACTTAACAAAGGAATTCTCAAAAAAATGTAAACTTACCTTTGATTGTAACTTGCTAAACCCTCACCAAACTTCTCAAATTTGGTATCAATATCTTCCTTGTGATGTGTAGACAAAGTTTAATGAAGAACCCTAGGTGATTTGGGTTGAAATGAGGGGATGGATCAAGCTTTACCCAAAACGTCCATGGAGGTTTCAAGGTTCTTCAATTCGGCAATGTTGAGCCAAGTGAGGAAGATGAACTTTGAGTGGGAATAATCTGCCCACTTATAAGTATAATTAATCATTTTAATGTTCTTAGTGGTCCACTAACAAAATTAAATCATATTTTAAGCTAACTTCCCACTTATTCCACATTTAACCCATGATTTTAGCTATTTTCTTTAGGTACCACCAAATTAATTTTTCATTTCATTTTCTAAGTGTAATATTATTTATTTTTAATGGACATTTAGGTCAAAAGAAAATTCGGGGTGTCAAATGACCATAATGCCCCTATTCGGGTTACGTTCCCGATTTTTCGGTATTACCGGGTTTTGTCTGTTTTTCGATTTCTCACTTTTCTTTGTACTAATTATTTAATTTTTCTTTGATCTTTCTAATGATATTTATTCTTCAACAAGGGTCTATTTAAGTCCTAAAAATATTTTCCAGGTTCCCGCAAATTGTAGCTAGTCAACGGTCCACGCCGTGACTTCCCGGTGCGGTCACCCATCGTTAGGTTTCCTGGCTCGTTTAACTTGGTCACATTTCTTTGCTATCATTTTTCCTTTGTTTTTCTTGTACTTTCTTTTCTTGTATTTCATTATTTTATGTCTTCTCACTCATATCGAAGTACGGTTCTAGGCATCCTAGCTGTCCGGACAACACTGGTCACCGGAGCAGCAGAACGCACTACCGAACTTCGGGGTGTTACACAACTTATTTGGTCATTATTGACCATTTTTCAGTCCACAATTGGTCAAAGATATCATTTATGCATTTCTCCAAAATTTTGCCTCAAAACCCTAACATTCAAACCCTAGCTCTTCCATCTCATGCATTAAATCACAACTAGTGCACTTAACCTTAACCATTCACTAATCAAAGCTTTTAAACTTATTCTAATGCATCAAATTCATGTAAATCATACTCCTCTCAAGCTGCCCAAATTTCAGTTTGGTCCTTCTCCCATGTTTTTATTTCATTTCATAACTTCTAAGCTCATGTCAACCATTGCATATGCATTTAAAGAAGTAATATAATGAGTTAACACACTAACCTTTCTTAAATCTTCAAAACCCTAACTTTTGTTCTTTTTTCTTTCTCAATCCTCTTCTCAAGTTGCCTAAATAAGCTTTAACTATGGTGGCTAATTTTTCTATGGTGAAATTTTATGATATACAAGCTCAAAATTGAGCTTTAATGGAGTTTGTGGAGATGGAGAGTTAAGAAAAAGAGAGAGATGAGAGAGGAGATGAAGGTTGACGAAAATGAAGAAGAAAAAAAAACCAATTTCTTTTCTTTTTATTTTGCTTATGGAAGACCACAAAGTCCAAATTTAATAATTCATTTAATTAATTCTTTTATGACATCACCTTTGACTTTTCTAACTTCTTTCTTTTCTTTTTTTTTCTATTTATTTTTTTCTATTAGTTCTTTAATTTAATTCTCGATTCCAAAATTTTCTTTTCTCCGATTTTATTTGTGATTAGGTCAGAGTCACTCGGATCAATTTACCAAATCGCCTCACGGTTCATCCCGTTTGCAAATAATCCAATATTTCTTCCTACTCTCGACCTAATTATTTGACTGACTTAACAGCTCTTTTCATGATTTTCTCTTTTCCATCGTGTTCATAAGGGTCCTAAAGACCGCGTCACTTTTTACGGTTCAAATTTGAGTTTAAAATGACTTCAGCTGTTTCGAGGAGGTCACTCATCGTTGTGACTCTACTGCTTAACCTCTTATGTTCTGTTTTTCTTATTTATAGTTAACTAATTAAACATTACTAATTATTTGTGTTTATGGTTTCTCAAATTGTCTTAAGTGTGGCCCTAATCCCATTAATTGTCCGGACCGACACCGGTCACCGGAACAGTGAAATATACCAGGCTATACCAATAGGGGTGTTAAAATTCTCCCCCTTAAATAAATTTTGTCTCAAATTTTACTCGTATCAATCTCTCAATTTGTGGATGTTGTCTCCTCATGTCCTCCTCTCGTTCCCAAGTAGCTTCTTGGCCCGAATGATGGTTCCACAGCACTTTTACCAACGGTATTTGCTTATTCCGTAGCTGCTTCACCTCATAAGCCAGAATCTTTATGGGTTCTTCTTCATATGTGTGGTCTGGATTCACTTCAATTTCTTCTACTGGTAGTACATGAGATGGGTTTGATCGATACCTCCTCAACATAGACACATGGAAGACATTATGTATCTTCTCCAACTCTGGAGGTAGTGCCAACCGATATGCCAAAGGACCCACTCTTTCTAGAACCTCATATGGCCCGATAAAATGAGGACTTAGTTTCCTTTCTACTAATCTCATAATCCTCTTCCAAGGAGAAACCTTGAGGAAAACTTTCTCACCCACTGCATACTCAATATCCCTTCTTTTCAGATCAATGTAGGACTTCTGACGGTCTGATGCAGTCTTAAGTCAATCTCGGATCACCCTGATTTTCTCTTCAGTCTGTTGAACAATTTCGAGTCCAATCATTTTTCTTTCACCCACGTCATCCCAACACAACGGGGTTCTACATTTCCTGCCATACAAAGCTTCAAATGGAGGCATCCCAATGCTTGATTGGTAGCTGTTGTTGTAAGCAAACTCAATCAAAGGCAAGTGTGTATCCCAACTACCCTCGACCTAAATCACACAAGCCCGTAGCATGTCCTCCAAGATCTGAATTACCCTCTCAGACTGGCCATCTGTCTATGGGTGGAATGCAGTACTGAAGTTCAATCTAGTTCCTAGGGCTCTCTGAAGACTACCCCAGAATCTAAAAGTGAACCTAGGATCTCTGTCTGACACGATGGATACTGGCACTCCATGCAGTCTCACAATCTCATCGATGTATAACTTGGCCAATCTTTCTAAACTGTAGTGCATCCGAACTGGCAAAAAATGAGCAGATTTAGTCAGTCTGTCAACAATGACCCAAATTGCATCATTACTCTTCTGTGTCCTCGGAAGTCCCATCACAAAATCCATCGTTATTCTTTCCCATTTCCATTATGGTACTGGTAGTGGATGTAACAACCCAGTGGGTACTTGATGCTCTGTCTTTACTTGCTGACAAGTTAGGCATTTGGATACAAACTCTGCCACGTTTCTCTTCATACCCATCCACCAGTAATGCTCCTTTAGCCCTCTATACATTTTTGTGCCACCAGGGTGCATGGCAAAAGGAGATTCATGTGCTTCCTTCAAAATGATCTTCCTCAATTCAACATCATTAGGAACACACATTCTGCCCTGGTGTAGCGATAAACCATCATCTCTGATTAAGAATTCTGGTTTCTTGCCCTGCCGGACTTCTTCCAACAGCTTCTGATACTTCTGATCATTCTGAGCAGCCACTCTAATCTGATCAATCAACACTGGCTGTACATGCCATGCAACTGCTGCCTGCCCATCATCACTAATCTCTAAGCTGGCATGCAATGATCTTAACTCATGTACCAAAGATAAAGGAGTAACCCGTAGACTTGCCATAGTCTTGCGATTTAAGGCATCAGCCACAACATTAGCTTTCCCTGGCTGATAGTCTATCAGACAATCATAGTCTTTTATCAACTCTAACCATCTCCTCTGTCTCAAATTCAGCTCTTTCTAGGTACCCAAATGCTTTAAACTCTTATGATCTGTGTAGATGAAGCACTTCTCCCCATACAAATAATGTCTCCAGATCTTAAGAGCAAACACAATGGCTGCAAGCTCCAAATCATGTGTCGGATAATTCCTCTCATGCGGTTTTAGCTGGCGTGATGCATAGGCAATGACATTTTGATCTTGTATCAACACACAACCTAACCCGTTGTGAGAAGCATCGTCAGAATCAGATATTCTTTACCCGTGTGGGTAAAGTTAGGACTGAGCTTCACCAAACATCTCTTCAATTCATCAAACTCACTGCATTTATCCGTCCACTGAAATTTTACATCTTTTCTAAGCAGGTTGGTCAATGGAGATGCCAACATGGAAAATCCCTTCACAAATCTACGGTAGTATCCAGTTAAACCCAGAAAACTACGAATCTCTGTGACGTTTCTGGGTGGCCTCCAATTAAGGACAGCTTCAATCTTACTTGGATCTACCTTGATGCCCTCTTCTGATACTACATGCCCCAAGAAAGATATTTCCTTCAGCCAAAATTCACACTTCGACAATTTGGCATATAGCTGTTTCTCCCTCAAAGTCTGTAGTACAATCCGCAGATATCTATCATGCTCTTCTGCATTCCTCGAATAGACCAATATATCATCTATGAATACCACAACAAACTGGTCGAGGTATGGTCTGAAAATAGTGTTCATCAGATCCATAAAAGCAGCCGGAGCATTAGTTAACCCAAATGGCATAACTAGGAACTCATAATGGCCATAGCGGGTTCTGAAGGCAGTTTTAGGAACACTTTGCTCTTGTACCTTCAGCTGATAATAACCTGATCTCAGGTCAATTTTGGAGAACACAGCTGCACCCCTCAACTGATCAAACAAGTCATCAATGCGGGGTAATGGATATCTATTCTTTATTATCACCTTATTCAACTGCTAATAATCAATACACAAGCGGAGAGTGCCATCTTTCTTCTTTACAAACAACACTGGCGCTCGCCAAGGTGACACACTAGGGCGGATAAAGCCCTTGTCAAGCAGTTCTTGTAACTGCACTTTCAACTCTTTTAATTCTGCAGGTGCCATTCTATATGGCGTTATGGAGATTAGGTCCACACCAGGCATAACATCAATCTCAAACTGCACCTCTCTTTCTGGAGGTAATCCTTGCAATTCATCAGGAAATACATCCGGAAAATCACATACAGTAGGGATGTCCTTTAGTGCTGGACTCCCCACTTGGGTGTCTATCACATGTGCCAAGTATGTTTCACACCCCTTTCTGATCATTCTTCTGGCTAGTGCTGCCGAAATGATGTTTGATGGCAGTAAATGCCTCTCCTCATGTATTACCACATCACCGTACAGAGGGAGACCAAAAGTGACTATCTTCAATCTACAGTCAATCATAGCATGATGCCTGGCTAACCAATCCATGCCCAAGATAATATCATACTCTCTAAAGGGCATCTCAATCAAGTCTGACAGGAAAACATGTCCTTGGATCACCAAAGGACAGTCTCTATAAATTCTGTTGACCCGGACCTCTTGTCCTAAAGGACTAGTTACTAGCACTTCAAAACCCATTTGCACACATGGAACAGCAAGTGAACTGACTATGCTAACACTAACATATGAATGGGTTGAACCCGGATCAAACAATACAAATACATCTTGACCAGAGATAGAGAATGTACCAGCTACCACATCAGAAGTCTCAGCCTCTTCACGCTGTCTCATTGCGTAGATTCTGGTTGAAGCACTTCCTTGTCCTGACTGACCAATTGTGCCCTGACTGCCTGAAGCAGTGCCTCTACCTCTGCCTCTTCCTCTTCCAACAGACTGTGAACCTCGGGAGCGGGACTGCAATAGATCCTCGATGCAGTAGGAGTTGGACCATATCTCGGAGCACTAGTACAGTCTCTTGCTAAATGACCCTTGCCTCCGCAGTTAAAACAGGCTCCAGTGGCCCAATAACACTCCCCCCCATGAATCTTGCCACAAGTCTCACAGGGGCGGGCAGACTGTGAACCCCTGCTTGACTGCTGGCCAGACCTAGGGGGTCTCTGTCTGAAAAATCTGCCTCTACTAAATCTTCCACCCCGACCCCTGCTGGGTCCACTAAAATTCTTTCTCTTTCCAGAGGTAGGACCAGAACTCTGTTCAACTGATTTTTCCCCCTTGTCTTTTTCTGATTTCTCTTGTGAACCCTTCCTCACTGCCCCTTCTGATTCTATCCTTTCTAATTCCAAGGCTTGTGAGATCAATTCAGCAAAATTCTGATGTCTGAAACCCACAACTTGCATTCTCAGACTCTGCCTTAGCCCGGACTCAAACCTCTTGCATCTATCTCTGGGGGTGGAGACTAAGCTTCCAGCATAGTGGCTTAGCCTTGAGAAATCTCTCTCATACTCTGCTACAGTTCGGTTCCCTTGTTTCAAACTCAAAAATTCTTGCAGTTTCTGATCAACATATGCATCTGGGATGTATTTCTGTCTGAACTCTCTGATGAAATCATCCTGTGTCAAGATCGTGGTTCAGCCAAGCTGTGGGGGATGGTCTTCCACCAATCATACGCATCCCCTTGTAGTAGCGACACAGAATATTCAAACTTTAGTTCATCTGGGCAGTGCAATTTTTTAAACACTCTGTCCATTCTTTCAAGCCATTGCTCTGCCTCTAAAGGGTCCACTGTACCCTTAAATTCTGCAGCCCCATACTTTAGCAATTTATCAAACTGTCTGGCTGGAGGCAGTGGTTGTGCCACAGGTGGTTGGGGTGGAGCTTGAGCAGGCATACCCCCAGCCATTTGTTGAAACATCGCAGCCATCTGCTGTGCGAACTGTGCAGGGAACTGCGGCATTTGTGGGGCTGGTGCTGCTGACCCACTAACATTCGGTAAAGCTGGGGCTTCTCCTTGTGCCTCAGCTTCAACAAACTGCTCGACTGAGCGATCCCCTTCTTCCATTTCAGTATGAAGTTAGGGTATCTCCTGAACAAGTAACACATGGAGATTTCCCTCCGTTAGTTCATATTCATGATGTAATGCACTGTATGTAACAATTATGGACATTGAGCAGTTGTACTTAACAAGAAAGACACAAATTTATATGTTAAAACATACTTCAAAAATTTGCTCTGATACCACTAAAACATGTCACACCTTACCCCTCTGTAAGGCATAACATGATCCCGTAGAATACCTAATGAACTACCGAACTTCACCTACCGATAACTCATTAAGTACCCTACAAGGGATTTTAAAACAATTTTCTTATCTTTGACAAGTGGTGAGCATTTCTAATAAGTATTTAAAACATTTAGTTGAAATTAAAACCAATTAATATTTTTGGCCATTTTAGTTTTCCGTAAATCTTATAAAAATTTTGACAGAGTTTCATCTGTATTTTGAGAAAACCGTTCTTCGAATACCTGTAAAAAGCACTTCTAAAAGTTTTTCTCAACTAATACTTCGGTTTTACAATCAAACTCAATCAATTTCTCAAAATTCACAAGTTCAATAGTTCTTAGAATACTGTCAATCAATATCATTCATATTTCATTAAAAACAAAATAATTTATAGACAACCTTACAAATTTATATCAAAAGAAACACAAACAAAACCTTATTACAAACTTCATACAAATTTGTGTACAAGCCGCTCAAGACCCATTTTTACTTGTCCATACATTTATGTGCAATATATACATCAAAAGAAATATTTACAGTTAGGGTATAAATTATACCCGAAGGCTTCAAGCTAATAACTTCACACACCTCAGCAGCTCAGTCTGCTGCTCCTCTAGTCTCTGTATCTGCGACAGCAATAAAAGCTATCGCTGAGTACTAGGACTCAGTGGTGCACAATATACTAAAATAATCTTTATGCAAAACTTAAAGCACATTCATTCAAAAATTTGGCTAAACATGAAAATTAAATACAATCATGCATTGTAAGATTTTACATGTAAACCAAATTCATTTCAAAGTATCAAAACACATTTCATAAAACCCACAGCTAGATCATGCCATTCGAAACAAATAGAATCTCAATAGCCAGAGGCTAAAGAGAAATCACATGAATCTCAATAGCCAGAGGCTAAAGAGAAATCTTATCACAAGGCTAGCTAGCTCAAATATATGGATATCCATTCACATCTCTTCTACTGGCACACCTCAACACTTCTCCAGAGAAGGAATCAAAATTCGAAACTAATTACCCCCACTAGTCGTGCTAGTGAGGTGTTCAAATATGTGGTCATGACACTGTGGTTTCAAAACTTATCTTAACAATTTGCTAAACATTGTCTTTTCAAATATACATAATAACTTTCAACAATTTAGATCAAACATCATAAAATGCCATAATCCAATATTTCATATTATTCAAAAAGGATATGCAAAAGATGATTATAAAAGTATATGTTGTGCACAAACCTCAAACGAGTCGCCTGTTGGCCTTGACTCGACTCCTCGGGTTCTGTCCCGGTATTCTTTTCCACTGAAACACGAAATTTTCCAATGTTTTAGTGCTAAAACTTAAAATAAATCCAAAATAAACTTAACTTCACATTTACCTAGCTCTAACGTGTTAAATTCGACGTTCTCGAAATTTTGTGTTTCGGGTTATTATTCATTGCACTATTCAAGTCAAATTATTGACTTTCTAAGACTTAATGGGTATGGGAACTCCAACTTCACCCACATACCACATTTTGGTCACCAAACTTGTTAGTTTTGGTCATTTGTTTAAAGCTTAGGTCATTTTGGCAAAATTGCCAATTTTCGGTTTTGGTTCTCCGAAGTTGCACTGCTCCATTGGTCGATCTACTGTTGGAATTTGACAAAACTTTCTTCATAGAAAATGTTTCTTATTGTCTTAAGTGTATTATCATTTTTGGATCACCTCAATCGGAGTTTTGTAGCTCATGTTATGGCCAAAATAAGTTTACTGTTCACGTGTACTATTCATACTGAGATTTTGGTGCTGATAGATTTTTGGTCCAACTTTGGTCAATAATTTGATCAAGTTAAGTTCATAATTTGGTCTCACTTTCTTCATATGAAATGTTGTACTATGTCTTAGGTTTCCATCTATTTAAGAATCGCCTAAATCCGAGTTTTCTAGAGGGAGTTATAGCCATCCAAACATTGCTGCTCAATGAAAATTTTGCAGAGTCGCAGGTTTGGTAGCCTAACTTTGCTCAGTAATCTGAATGGGTTAATGGCATAATTTGGGGTGATGTTCTTCATGAAAGTTTTAGATCTATATGCCCTCTAACCCCTGGCCAAATTTCAGGTCAATTTGACCTGTCTAACTCGAGTTATGACCAAATGAACAGTTACTGTTCATTTGGTCAGTTTAGTGCAGTGGCAGCCTGCTATCAACTCACTTTGGTAAATTGTTTCACCAAGTTTTGGTCAGTTTTTGGCCATGGTTCCTTAATGAAAATTGTGCTCTTTTATGTCTATTTTCATCTCCAATTGGTGGCATATCAATTGGCTTGTAAAATTTGAGTTTTGGTCCTTCAAAGTGGGTTTGGTCATCTTTGCCGTGACATGACCATTGACCTACGAATTTGGTTTAATTTCCTACCATTCCCACACAACTTATTTGGTCATTATTGACCATTTTTCAGTCCACAATTGCTCAAAGATATCATTTATGCATTTCTCTAAAATTTTGCCTCAAAACCCTAACATTCAAACCTTAGCTCTTCCATCTCATGCATTAAATCACAACTAGTGCACTTAACCTTAACCATTCACTAATCAAAGCTTTTAAACTTATTCTAATGCATCAAATTCATGTAAATCATACTCCTCTCAAGCTGCCCAAATTTCAGTTTGGTCCTTCTCCCATGTTTTTATTTCATTTCATAACTTCTAAGCTCATGTCAACCATTGCATATGCATTTAAAGAAGTAATATAATGAGTTAACACACTAACCTTTCTTAAATCTTCAAAACCCTAACTTTTGTTCTTTCTTTCTTTCTTGCTCAATCCTCTTCTCAAGTTGCCTAAATAAGCTTTAACTATGGTGGCTAATTTTTCTTTGGTGAAATTTTATGATATACAAGCTCAAAATTGAGCTTTAATGGAGTTTGTGGAGATGGAGAGTTAAGAAAAAGAGAGAGATGAGAGAGGAGATGAAGGTTGACGAAAATGAAGAAGAAAAAAAAAACCAATTTCTTTTCTTTTTATTTTGCTTATGGAAGACCACAAAGTCCAAATTTAATAATTCATTTAATTAATTCTTTTATGACATCACCTTTGACTTTTCTAACTTCTTTCTTTTCTTTTTTTTTCTATTTATTTTTTTCTATTAGTTCTTTAATTTAATTCTCGATTCCGAAATTTTCTTTTCTCCGATTTTATTTGTGATTAGGTCGAGTTAGCTCTCGGGTCAATTGACCAAATCGCCCCTTCTTAGGTTCATCCCGGTTTGCAAATAATCCAATATTTCTTCCGGCTCCCTGACCTAATTATTTGACTGACTTAACAGCTCTTTTTCGTGATTTTCTCTTTTCCACTGTGTTCATAAGGGTCCTAAGGACCGCAGCGTCACTTTTTACGGTTCGAAATTTGAGTTTAAAATGACTTCGCAGTCGTTCCCGAGGAGGTCACTCATCGCTGTGACTCTCGGCTCATTTAACCTCTTATGTTATGTTTTTCTTATTTATAGTTAACTAATTACACATTACTAATTATTTGTGTTTATGGTTTCTCAAATTGTCTTAAGTGTGGCCCTAATCCCATTAATTGTCCGGACCGACACCGGTCACCGGAACAGTGAAATATACCAGGCTATACCAATAGGGGTGTTACATTCTACCTAGTAAGGACCTATGTCAAAGCCCAGTCTTGTGGTTGTTAGTAGTATGCCCTAGAGCATATCATTTAGTATGTATCTTGTACATATTTTTAATAATAAAAGGCATTTCCACTTTTCCATTTACATAATATATTTATGTGTAATAGAAAAGGTCCATTGATATTTTGTTAGAAATATTATTCTTAAGTTGTTAAGAATATGAGTGACAATATTTCTAGCACAAAGTATCATAAATAGGTTCACAATCGAGGATATTTCATAATAAGGACATGACTTATCCAGAAAGATTGTATTCATGTTTGTTCCCAAGTTATTTATATGAGATATAAATAAGATGGAATGGTGAGTCTCATGCCATATAACAAACATGATAGGCACTTATAAATGATAAGTAGGCCGAACCAGTGACACTTATGACAAGCACATGGAGTTTACTCTTATCAATGTTTTGTCATAAATCATATCAGTGCATATAATCTTTAGACCTGAGATAGCACAGTTATCTTGTATATAGGTAGTTTGAGTTTGATACTACTTTCATACTTGTACTATGTATGGGTATATGGGCATGTGTTGGCTCCTGCTAGTTATATATGGAGGTAGGTGTTGATCAAGATGGAATCTGTTCCTCTAAGTAAATAGAGTTAAAATCCTATGTTCATTTAATTGTTCTTGATGTTTCAAGTTCCTAGCCAGGACAGATAGATTTATTCAGAAAAGAGTTTCTGATGAGAAAAATCTTTTAATCAAGAACTGGAATTAAAAGAGAACATAATATTCATAGCAAATGGAGTTTGACATAAACCATTACTCCAGCTTGAGTTGGGATTTTTATATGAGAGATTCTAGTGCATGGTAACATATGATTATAGGTTCATTTAAGGTAAATCTTATTACTAATTGGGTGGCCATGGCATGCTATGCTAGGTGTTAACCATGGTCTATGAGGTTCATAAAATGATTTAGAGAAATCATTTATGGTAAGAAAGAGTTCTGATGATATTAAGAGTTGATATCATGTCTCATTGCCAATTAGTGATGAGCCTAGTAAGTCACACACATACACAAGTTGTCACCTATTTAAATATGATTTAATTAATTAATTAAAGAGTTTAATTGATTAATTAAATAGATTTGGTTTGCAATAAAATTGCAAAGTCCTTAGCATGACTTGAAACCAAATCTAGATTATTGGATGTGTAGTATAAATTAAATTTATATTTAAAGTGTTTAAATATGAATTTAATTGATGAGAAATTAATTAATAGAGATTAATTAATTAATTTATATTTGATATAAATTAATTAGAAGAAGAAAATAATTATTTTGGGTTAAGAACTCAAAATTAAGACACAGGGGCATTTTGGTCATTTTGCAGTGTGACACGTGGCACCATGAGATGGTGACACATGGCATAACACATAAGCTTGCCAAATGTTTTTTAATCATGTAAGATGATTAAAATCAAGATTAAATATAGGTTTGACACTTGGCACAATGTGATTGGGTCACTTAAACCTAGAGCTAATCAAAAGGTGACATGTCGCTAGGGTTTAATGTGTTAACCTAGCTATTTAAGTGTGGTTATGAAAAGAAAACATAACCAGCAGCCTCTCCTCTCAATTGTCACGCCACTTTGAGCCTCTCCAGCTATTTCTCTTCATCTCTCATCAATTCAAAGAGATTAGCCATCAATCTCTTGAATTAAGAACACTAGAAATTGTTTCTAGTGTCCTGTTTACATCTCTAATCTCTTAAAAGGCGTAACTTGAATTTCTAATTAATAGAAAAGGCTTTAGAAGCTGTTCAAGGGCTGCCATAGGTGTTCTTAGTGTGGACAAGCTAGAGGGACAACATCCGTGTCCTCAAGACGAATCTCAAAGCGCGAACCGCTGCAGCACATCAAAAGGTTAGTGTAATCGTTCTTGATTTAATCTAGGGTTCTAAAATTAATCTGATTAATTTTAAAATCTTAAATGGCAAATACAGATCCAAAAACATATTAAAAGAGTTTTAATATGTTGTTTATCATTGAAATCAAATAGATAAAAATAAATCTTGCATGGTGCATGTGACCCTAGGTGAAAATTTTGAATTCAATGGTATAATCTTGTGTTTTTCACGCTTCCGTTCCTTCAGTGGTTGTATCAAAAGATGTGTCTGATCAAAAAGTCAGCCATAGGCATTGGATAGATGTGTAGCTCAGATGGGGTGGCTGTGACTCTCATGGTGATAGGAGGGGTCATCGTCGATGTCATCGACCAGAACCGAGCCGCAGTCGGGACACCTATTGTGGTGAGGAGCCAAATAAACTTCAAAGGGCGGTCACCAATTTTGAAAGGGAAATTAGCAGTCTTCTCGCCCGAAATCAGTTTGCTGATTATATCGGTCGACCGACTCGAAATCAACACGATCTATATTCTCGATCTGGATCGGTAAATTAGTCCGGTTTTCTCACTGTCATCAGAGCTGGTTATCATGATTCTCCGATCACCAGGATCATAAATTTTCAATCGAGGAACAAAGTGAACAATCTGAAAAAGATTAAGAGCAGTCGCTATGGCCAGGATTATTGCCGGATAAGCTAGAACAGGAGAAATGAGAATGGAAAAGGGAGAAATGAAATGCGAAAAGATGCCCCTTTGGGGCATATATATATAGGGGGGTCTAAGCATTTATTACTAGCAGAAATCGAAGCGGATGCATCGGTAATCAAAGGATTAAATGCTTTGATTGAAGCAGCTCAGATAGAGAGGAAGGTTCTGAAATGGGAGAGATCGGGAGAAGTGCCTGGCATTAGAGATCGGAAAAGGGTCATAATAGAAAAATCAGAAGGAATGGGAGATCGGAAAGCAAAGAAAGGATGAAACAATTTCCGATAACCCTTTTCATAATCAGAGCCGAGGTAGTTAAAGCGTTGCAGGCAAAATCAAATCTTCACCGCACACTTCATTTGCAGAATCGCCCACAATACTGATAGGCGCCAGGACATGTCATGACAGTCCTGTACATCTCGATCTCCACCGTTGATCTTACTTGTAAGGACAAGCTCGGAGCCCTTGGATCAAAGAGAATACGACAAGACCGGAGCCTTTTTATTCCCGGCCCTCAGATCTCCCTCGACAAGAAGATTTTGAGCCGTTGGATTAGAAAAGAGAAAGGACAAATATTCTGAATAGGATCTCAGCCATCCATTTTGATTCTCTTCAAATCTCAGGCATCAGATCATGTCCTTTAAAATCCAAGCCTTCCATCTCCCTCAGGGGAAATCCTAACCCTTCATTGGGAGCACCCGTTCCCTATAAATACCTGCATGAAAAAAATTGTAAAAAAGGGACAAAAAAAAGGGGTGGTGATTATAGTGGAAAGGCTCTGAAACTTGATTCAGTCTTGCTACTCTGCTATTTTTAAGCTTTCAAAATAGAAAAACTTCAGAAACCAGTTTTCTAAAGTATTTCCATCGGAGTGTTGGACACTGAAACTCTTCATTTTCAGTTTGTTCATTACTCTGCGGTACCATCTCTTAGTTTCAGTTTTGTCTTCATCATCTTTATATCCACTTTTTATTTTCCAAGCTCAATATCATTCCAACCCGGTTATTGTTACTTCGGCTCGACTGCATTCTAACTTGGTATTCTTTATTTCAAGGCAAGTATTAATCCCTAGACTATTAGCACGTAGCTCTACAATATTTGTGACTCCATAGTTAGTTCAATAGATTCAACCCCTTATAGGTGAGCGTCTAGACCGTTGCTTTATCAAGTGCTCATTTTTATTTTCTTTGTTTTCATGCTCGTAATTTTGGTCAAGTTTTGCCCCACGAAGGTGGTTATTCTCTTAAGTTTACCTTTTTGTTCATCAGTTCATGTTATTTATTTGTTCTTAGCCTTTATTACCTTCAAATGTAGGTGTTCTAGTTATGGGTAACGTGTAGGTAGTTTGATAAAATATTGGTAGCTGTATCTTAACATGAGAGTTTCTTTAAAATAATAAAAGTTTGGATAATAAATCGGAGGAAAAGTTGTGAAGTCGAACCACTAAACAAGCTAAGGAGATAGCCTGGTATAGTGGGGGATCGAGGTAAGATCGGATGCCAGACTAGTAAACGAAAGAGATCGAACATTGTCTATCAAAAGGTACTGGTAAGGTGATAACAAAGGAGATCGGTAAAAATTCAGTCTGGTATCCCCTACCTAGTTATAAGGTATCAATGGGTTAAGAGAAGCCTTGTTCGGGTTCCTAGCGTTTTTGAATGCCAGAACCCTTATTCTAAGGTTCTTACGATATACGATCGTAATTAAATTCTAAGAGGTCGGGGGAGAGTTCTTACCCGATCCTCATTCCAGTAAAACACAGAGATCAGAGGAGAGTTCTTATTCGAGATCCTTCATAAAAAATTTTAAACCAAATATTTTAAGAGGTTGGAGGAGAGTTCTTATTCGATTCTCAACCAAAATTTTAATAAATGCTTAAAGAGATCGGAGGAGAGTTCTTATCCGATTCTCAATCAAAATTTTAATAAATATATGGAGATCGGAGGAGAGTTCCTATCCGAGATCCTTCATTAAAACTCTAAAATTACAAACTTAAAGAGATCGGAGGAGAGTTGTTATCCGATTCTGAACCAAAATTTTAATAAATGCTTAAAGAGATCAGAGGAGAGTTCTTATCCTATTCTCAATCAAAATTTTAATAAATATGTGGAGATCGGAGGAGAGTTCTTACCCGAGATTCCTCACTCAAACTTTAAACAGATTACCCCTAGAGATCGGGAGAGGTTTTTACCCAGATTCTCTCAAATCCAAACTAAAATAGCACAATACGCAAAGTAACCCTCTAAACAAAAAAAATCACTACGCAACACCAACTCACTAAGAGTCGTCTCATGTACTTATGTATCTGGGTAACCCGAAACAGTGAAAAGTTAAATATTCCCTTTTATCTAAGGGATTAACATCATCATTCTAGCCCCCTAACTTTCGATTTTAATTTGTAAAGAGCATAATGTTAAATCTGTTTACCCTCATAGAGGGACGAGGCGGGGTGCCTAACACCTTCCCCGCCCGTATATGGACCTCGAACCTAGAATCTCTGTTTTCAAAGTGGTTTCTTTTAATTTATCTTTTTTTTTTGTGTACAAATGGTTTCCTTTAATTTCCCTCAAAATTAAAGTGGCGACTCCTCACTCTTTCCCACTTCGGTGAGTGTTCGTCCAGGCGACCGCAAAATACCATGCGACAATACTCAATATCTCTTCTCTTCAAATCAATATAGGACTTCTGATGGTCTGATGCAGTCTTAAGTCGATATCTAATCAATCTGATTTTCTCTTCAGTTTTCTGTACAATCTCTAACCCAATCATCTTTCTTTCGCCTACCTCATCCCAACACAACGGTGTTCTACATTTTCTGCCATACAAAGCTTCATATGCAGGCATCCCAATGCTTGATTGGTAGCTGTTGTTGTAAGCAATCTCAATCAAAGGCAAGTGTATGTCCCAACTGTCACACCCTACCCCTCTGTAAGGCATAACATGATCCCGTAGTATACCTAATGAATTACCAACTCCGTCTACTGATAACCCATTAAATACACTACAAGGGATTTTAAAAACTTTTCTTACTTCTTTTATAGTGGTGAGCACTATTTACAGGTGTTAAAAACTTTTTTTAACTGAAGTGATAGAACTGACACATTTGACTTATTTGGAATTTCTATAAAAATTTTGGCAGAGTGCCATCTGTAATTTGGATAAAACAGTTCTTGTAAAACTCAGAAAGCACTTCAATATATTTTCCAAATCTCAAATCCAACATTTTTCTCAACACAACATATTTCTCAACTCAAATCTGTAGTGATTTTTCAAAGACTGAGATAAAAGAAATATAATACAATTTTTACAAGCCAAAATAACTCATAATTTACTTCACAATGTCAATGTACAATTTTAATTTACAATTGCTCAAAACCAAAACAATATGTACATACAGTGATCATACATTACCGCACAAAATACAAAATGTGGTATACTCGTTATACCCGAAAATCTCTCGCTGGAGGTAATAGCAGCCTAGTCTGCTGCCCTGTCTGTCTGTCTACTGCGACAAAGAATAAAGCTATCGCTGAGGCAATGTCTCAGTGGTGCACAACATTAACCAAATACAAATTTAAATCACAATTCATGATTCAAATAAATAGTGGATATTTAAAAACCATAGTTAAATTCAAGACAATACTGTCATAAGAAATTTAACACAATATCACAATAAATCTAAGTAATCAAAACATAGTTAAATTCAAAAGATAGTAAATGTCAATAAGAATTTAAACTTCATTTCACAAATTATCAAATCGCATAACAACACAATTTAGTCGAATAATTTAAGAATACAGTGTTGCCAATTCATTCACAACTTAAGCCATGACACAAATTTCCAATCAATGCCGCGTTGTACACCATGACAAAGCAATCACAACCCCACTAATCGAAATCAATGAGGAAGGGAGCTAGCTATATAATGAGTACTCATCCGATCACCTCAACCGTAAAACCGAGAGGGAGAAAATAAACGATCACGACTCCATAAATGGAGAAGGAAAATAAACGATCACAACCCCATAAATGGAGAAGGAATGATATGATACTGTCATGCTAAGTGTGAACACAAAATCAATTCCAAACATTTTATTCAAACGATTCGTGAGAATCCAATAAATTTCCAAATTCATAATTTCATTCACAAAATGGTAACACAATTCATAAGTAACTTTAATTTTCACAAATCACACTAAATAATTTTTTCTATAGTTTCAAACCATTTACAATACTTTTCAAGCAATAAATATCCATCAATATCATTCAAACAATTTTTCACAATTTCAAACTATTTACAACGCTTTTCAAGAAATAAGTATCTATTCAAACACATTTCCATAATTTGAAACAACAATATACAAATAATCAATATTTATTTCAATTGAAAATTCAAAAGAAATACTGTTGTGCACAAACACAATTTAAATCAATAACATACAATTAATCATATGAAATATTATTCAAAATAAAATCAGTTGAAAACTAGTTGTGCACAAACCTCTGATGACTGTCTCCTGGTCTGGACTCAGTGTTTCCTTCCCTTTTCCTGAGTCTTTGGTAACTGAGAAACACAATTTGAAGTGTTTCAGTACTAAATTAAATTGTCTCTAACGATAATGTTCGATAAGTAATTCACTGAAGGCTATTATTTGCTTAATCACCTAATATACCAACCTTCGATGCGTTTTAGGTAAATTAGGTTTTTGTGTCATTAATATGTCACATTCGATAGGGTTTTAAGGTTGGTACATTTTACCAAACTCATTTCCTTGTTTAGTGCATTTTAATGCAACTTGCCGGATTCCGGGATACTAGTTTGACCTAGTCGGACGACCTAGTTCCCTCGGTTTTTGGCTTTCGGTCAAAACTAAAAACTTGTAGATCTATGTCTTATTGCACACGGGGCAAAATTTCAGGTCATTCTGAGATATGTAGACCAAGTTATGGTCATTTTACTATTGCTGGTCAAATGGCATCAAATTAGGTCATTTTAGGTCAATTTGGTCAACTTTGGTTCGGCCAGTTTTTGGACCCGAACTTGTGCAAGGTGTTTGACTTGCTTATGGTCATTTTGGGGCTTTGGTGTCTTCATAAGACTTGTAGGTATGGGTCTTAACTATTCATGGTTAAAATTTCAGGTCAATTGGACCTGTTTTGAGTGAGTTATGGCCTAAACACTAACTGCTGCCAAATTGGTCAGTTTTCAGGTTTCAATTACACTTAATCCGAATTGGTCATTTTTCATGTCACCTTGCAAGCAGAATTTTGGTATTCTTTCTGAATGAAAGTTGGCACATTTTGTGCCTAGTTTCACCTCCAATTGGTCTCATACCAATTGAAGTTACACATTTAAATTTATAGGTTAAAATGCATGCTGCCCTTAATTACCTTGCTTAAACATACATCAATGACACATTCACCTTACTATATATCCACTTCCCTTACCAATTCTGTTTTGGTACATTACCAAAACCATATACCACTTCACTTTAAAGTCACTTTGGGCAGATTACACACATCCTCAATACACCAAATAAACTCAAATTTACAAAGTCTAAGTACAATCACATATACACCTAAACATTACTCATTCTTACATACACTTTACACAACCAACCTATATACATATCCATCAATCCTCAATGTCAATATTCTGCCAATACCTTCATGAACTCATACATTTATCAAAGTGTCCCAAGGCTACCAAAATGTTCTACAATGCCAAAGTGTCCCACAATTCGTCAATCTCCAATTTAAGTGCACAATCACCACATTTTCATGGAAATAACTTACTAGGATATTAAATCCCTCTACTCAACATGAATTTACATCAAATATATGTAATAATAAATCATTAAATACATAACTCCATGGCTGTCCAAAATGGACATATCAATAACTCCTCAAACTTGAAAATTTTCTTCACAAATCCAACGCCCATAACATGTACACAAAGTTTAACAAAGCAATATTCAAAAATGTAAACTTACCTATGGTTGGAACTTGCTAAACCTTGATTAAACTTCTTGATTTTGGTATCAAGTTCTTCCTTATGATGTGTAGACAATCTTTAATGAAGCAATCTAAGTGATTGGAGATGAAATGAAGGGATGGATCAAGCTCCAAGTGAAACGGCAATGGAGTTCTTCTTTCTTCTCAAATCGGCATGGTTGAGGAACTTTGAAGAAATGAATTTGCAGATTACATATTAGGTGTACACATGCCCCATTTAACTTTGTTTATTCCTTTAGTGGCCCATTCACACTTATTAAATCATATAATAAGTTAAATGTGTTATTTACACCTTTTTCACTCCACTTTTGGCTATTTGTATTAGGTACCACCAAATTAATTCTTCATTTTATTTTCTAAGTGTAATATTATTTATTTTTAATGGAAATTTAGGTCAAAAGACAATTCGGGATGTCAAATGACCATAATGCCCATGTTCGGGTTGCATTCCTGATTTTTCGGTAACACCGGGTTTTGTCCATTTTTTGATTTCTCACTTTTCTTTGTACTAATAATTTAATTTTTCTTTGATATTTATAATGATATTTATACTTCAATAAGGGTCTATTTAAGACCTAAAAATATTTTCCAGGGTTCCCCGCAGTCCAAGGCTAGTCAACGGTCCACGCCGTGACTTCCCGGTGCGGTCACCCATCGCTAGGGTTCTCGGCTCGCTTAACTTGGTTACATTTCTTTGCTATTATTTTTCCTTTGTTTTTCTTGTATTTTCTTTTTTTGTATTTCATTATTTTATGTCTCCTCACTCATATTGAAGTGTAGTTCTAGGCATCCTAGCTGTCCGGACAACACTGGTCACCAGAACAGTAGAACGCACTACCGAACTTAGGGGTGTTACACCAATTGCCCTCAAACTCAATCATACAAGCCCGTAGCATGTCCTCCAAGATCTGAATTACCCTCTCAGACTGGCCATCTGTCTGTGGGTGGAATGCTGTACTAAAGTTCAATCTAGTTCTTAGGGCTTTCTGAAGACTATCCCAGATTCTAGAAGTAAACCTGGGATCTCTGTTAGATATAATGGATACTGACACTCCATGTAGTCTTACTATCTCATTAATGTACAACTTTGCCAATCTTTCTAAACTGTAGTCCATCCGTACTGGCAGAAAATGAGCAGACTTGGTCAGTCTGTCAGTAATGACCCATACTGCATCATGACTTTTCTGTGTCCTCAGAAGTTCCATCACAAAATCCATCGTTATTCTCTCCCATTTCCATTCTAGTACTGGTAGTGGATGTAACAAACCAGTTGGTACTTGATGCTCTGCCTTTACTTGCTGACAAGTTAGGCATTTGGAAACAAACTCTGCCACATCTCTTTTCATACCCATCCACTATCAGTGCTCCTTTAGCCCTCTATACATGTTTGTACCACCAGGGTGCATGGCAAAAGGAGAATCATGTGCTTCCTTCAAAATGATCTGCCGTAAATCAACGTCATTAGGAACACACATTATGCCCTGGTGTAGCAGTAGGCCATCATCCCTTATTGAGAATTCTAGTTTCTTGCCCTGCCGGACTTCTTCCAATAGCTTCTAATACCTTTCATCATTCTAAGCAGCCATTCTGATCTGATCAATCAACACTGGTTGTACATGCCACACAACTGCTGTCTACCCCTCACCATTAATCTCTAAGCTAGTATTTAATGATCTCAACTCATGTACCATAGATAAAGGAGTAACCCATAGACTTGCCATAGTCTTGCGACTTAAGGTGTTAGCCACAACATTAGCTTTCCCTGGCTGATAGTCTATCAGACAATCATAGTCTTTTATCAACTCTAACCATCTCCTCTGTCTCAAATTCAACTCTTTATGGGTGCCCAAATACTTCAAACTCTTATGATCTGTGTAGATGTAGCACTTATCCCCATACAAATAGTGTCTCCAGATTTTAAGAGCTAACACAATAGCTGCAAGCTCCAAATTATGTGTCGGATAATTCCTCTCATGCAGTTTTAGCTGGCGTGATGCATAGGCAATGACATTTCGATTTTGCATTAATACACAACCTAACCCATTGTGAGAAGCATCATTGTAAACTGTATATTCTTTACCCGGAGTAGGTAAAGTCAGGACTGGAGCCTTAGTAAAACATCTCTTCAACTCAACAAAACTCTGTTGGCATTTATCCATCCATTGAAATTTTACATCTTTTCAAAGTAATTTGGTCAATAGATATGCCAACATAGAAAATCCCTTCACAAATCGACGGTAGTATCCAGCTAAAACCAGAAAACTATAAATTTCAGTGATATTTCTGGGTGGCCTCCAATTAAGGACAACTTCTATCTTACTTGTATCTACCTTGATGCCCTCTACTAATACTATATGCCCCAAGAAAGATATTTCTTTCAACCAAAATTCACACTTTGACAATTTGGCGTATAGCTGTTTCTCCCTCAAAGTCTATAGTACAATCCACAGATGTCTATCATGCTCTTCTGCATTCCTCGAATAGACCAATATATCATCTATGAATACCACAACAAATTGGTCGAGGTATGGTCTGAAGATAGTGTTCATCAAATCCATAAAAGCAGCTGGAGCATTAGTTAACCCGAATGTCATGACTAAGAACTCATAATGGCCATAACGGGTTCTGAAGGTAGTTTTAGGAATACTCTGCTCTTGTACTTTCAGCTGATAATAACCTGATCTTAGGTCAATTTTGGAGAACATAGCTGCACCCCTCAACTGATCAAACAAGTCATCAATGCGGGGTAATGGATATCTATTCTTTATTGTCACCTTATTCAACTGTCGATAATCAATACATAAGCAGAGAGTGTCATATTTCTTCTTAACAAACAACACTGGCACTCCCCAAGGTGACACACTAGGACAGATAAAGCCCTTGTCAAGCAACTCTTCCAACTGCACTTTCAACTCTTTCAATTCTGTAGGTGCCATTCTATATGGTGTTATTGTGATTGGGTCCACACCAGGCATAACATCAATCTCAAACTGCACCTCTCTTTCTGGAGGCAATCCTGGCAATTCATCAGGAAATACATCCGAAAAGTCACATATTGTAGGGATGTCCCTGAGTGCTGGACTCCCCACTTGGGTGTCTATCACATGTGCCAAGTATGCTTCACACCCCTTTCTGATCATTCTTCTTGCTAGTGCAGCTGAAATAATGTTTGATGGCAGTAAATGGCTCTCCCCATGTATTACCACATCACTATACAGAGGGAGACCAAAAGTGACTATCTTCAATCTACAGTCAATTATGGCATGATGCCTGGCTAACCAATCCATGCACAAGATAATATCATAATCTCTGAAGGGCATTTCAATCAAATCTGACAGAAAAACATGCCCTTGGATCACCAAAGGACAGTCTCTATAGATTCTGTTGACCCGAACCTCTTGTCCTAATGGACTAGTTATTAGCACTTCAAAACCCATTTTGAGAACTGACTACGCTAGCACTAAAATACGAGTGGGTTGAACCCGGATCAAACAACACAAATACTTCTTGATCAGAGATAGAGAATGTACTAGCTACAACATCGAAATTCTCAGCCTCTTCTCACTGTCTCATTATATAAACTCTAGCTAAAGCACTTCCTTGTGCTGACTGACCAACAGTACCCTGACTGCCCGGAGCATTGCCTCTACCTCTGCTAACCAGTTGTGAACCTCTGATAGCAAGACTCTGGACAGACCCTTTTGCAGTTGTAGGAGCTGGCCTAAATCTAGGGGCAATGGTGCAATCCTTAGCAAGATGGCCTTTGTCTCCACAGTTAAAGCAAGCTCCTGTTGCCCAATAGCATTCTCCCCCATGAATCTTGCCACGTGTCTCATAGGGGCCGGCAGGATATGAACCCTTGGTTGACTGCTGACTAGATCTAGGGGGTCTCTGTCCAGAGAATCTACCCCTTCCAAACCTTCCACCTCTACCTCTACTAGGTCCCCTAAATTTCTTATTCTTTTCTAGATGTACCACTGGGACTTTGTTCAACTGATTTTTCACCTTTATCTTTCTCTGTTTTCTCAGTCTTCTCTGATTTCTCTTTTACTAGTGCCGCTTCTAATTCACTCCTTTCTAGCTCAAGTGCTTGAGAGATGAGCTCAGAGAAGTTACTGTGCCTGAATCCCACTACTTGCATCCTCAAACTAGGCTTCAAACCGGCCTCAAATCTCTTGCACCTTTCCTTGCTGGTAGAAAGGAGACTCCCAGCATAGTGGCTTAAGTTGGAGAACACCCTCTCATTTTTTGCCACTGTTCTGTTGCCTTGCTTCAAACTCAGAAATTCTTGTAGTTTCTGATCCACATATGCATCTGGGATGTATTTCTATCTAAACTCTCTAATGAAGTCATCCCAGGTCAGTACTGGTGGTTCAACCAAGCTGTGGGGTATAGTCTTCCACCAATCATACGCATCTCCTTGCAGTAGTGACACAGAGTATTCAAATTTCAACTCATCTGGGCAGTGCCACTTCTTCAACACTCGATCCATCCTCTCTAGCCACTGCTCTACCTCTAAAAGGTCTACTGTACCCTTAAATTCTGTGGCCTCATACTTCAACAGCATGTCATACTGTCCAACTAGAGCTTGAGGTTGCACCACAATAGTCTGGGGTGGAGCTTGAGCAGGCATACCCTCAGCCATTTGTTGAAACATAGCCGCCATCTGCTGTGCAAACTGTGCAGGAAATTACAGCATTTGTGCTGCTGGTGCCACTTACCCACTAACATTCTATAGAACTGGGGCTTCCCCTTGTGCCTCAGCTTCAACAGATTGCTCAATCGAGCGATCCCCTTCTTCCATTTCAATTTGGAGTAGGATATCTGTTAGTAGTATGCCCTAGAGCATATCATTTAGTATGTATCTTGTACATATTTTTAATAATAAAAGGCATTTCCACTTTTCCGTTTACATAATATATTTATGTGTAATAGAAAAGGTCCATTGATATTTTGTTAGAAATATTATTCTTAAGTTGTTAAGAATATGAGTGACAATATTTCTAGCACAAAGTATCATAAATAGGTTCACAATCGAGGATACTTCATAATAAGGACATGACTTATCCAGAAAGATTGTATTCATGTTTGTTCCCAAGTTATTTATATGAGATATAAATAAGATGGAATGGTGAGTCTCATGCCATATAACAAACATGATAGGCACTTATAAATGATAAGTAGGCGACACTTATGACAAGCACATGGAGTTTACTCTTGTCAATGTTTTGTCATAAATCATATCGATGCATATAATCTTTAGACCTGAGATAGCACAGCTTATCTTGTATATAGGTAGTTTGAGTTTGATATCGCTTTCATACTTGTACTATGTATGGGTATATGGGCATGTGTTGGCTCGCTAGTTATATATGGAGGTAGGTGTTGATCAAGATGGAATCTGCTCTCTAAGTAAATAGAGATAAAATCTTATGTTCATTTAATTGTTCTTGATGTTTCAAGTTCCTGGCCAAGACAGATAGGTTTATTCAGAAAAGAGTTTCTGATGAGAAAAATCTTTTAATCAAGAACTGGAATTAAAAGAGAACATAATATTCATAGCAAATGGAGTTTGACATAAACCATGACTCCTGAGTTGGGATTTTGTAACAGAGAGATTCTAGTGCATGGTAACATATGATTATAGGTTCATTTAAGGTAAATCTTATTACTAATTGGGTGGCCATGGCATGCTATGCTAGGTGTTAACCATGGTCTATGAGGTTCATAAAATGATTTAGAGAAATCATTTATGGTAAGAAAGAGTTCGATGATATTAAGAGTTGATATCATGTCTCATTGCCAATTAGTGATGAGCCTAGTAAGTCACACACATACACAAGTTATCACCTATTTAAATATGATTTAATTAATTAATTAAAGAGTTTAATTGATTAATTAAATAGATTTGGTTTGCAATAAAATTGCAAAGTCCCTAGCATGACTTGAAACCAAATCTAGATTATTGGATGTGTAGTATAAATTAAATTTATATTTAAAGTGTTTAAATATGAATTTAATTGATGAGAAATTAATTAATAGAGATTAATTAATTAATTTATATTTGATATAAATTAATTAGAAGAAGAAAATAATTATTTTGGGTTAAGAACTCAAAATTAAGACACAGGGCATTTTGGTCATTTTGCAGTGACACGTGGCACCATGTTTTGGTGTCACATGGAATAACACATAATGTTGCCAAATGTTTTTTTAATCATGTAAGATGATTAAAATCAAGATTAAATATAGGTTTTACACTTGGCACAATGTGATTGGGTCACTTAAACCTAGAGCTAATCAAAAGGTGACATGTGGCTAGGGTTTAATGTGTTAACCTAGCTATTTAAGTGTGGTTATGAAAAGAAAACATAACCAGCAGCCTCTCCTCTCATATGTCACGCCACTTTGAGCCTCTCCAGCTATTTCTCTTCATCTCTCATCAATTCAAAGAGATTAGCCATCAATCTCTTGAATTAAGAACACTAGAAATTGTTTCTAGTGTCCTGTTTGCATCTCTAATCTCTTAAAAGGCAGAACTTGAATTTCTAATTAATAGAAAAGGCTTTAGAAGCTATTCAAGGGCTGCCATAGGTGTTCTTGGTGTGGACAAGCTAGAGGGACAACATCTGGTGTCCTGAAGACGAATCTCAAAGGCGCAGAAAGACATCAAGAGGTTAGTGTAATCGTTTGATTTAATCTAGGGTTCTAAAATTAATCTGATTAATTTTGAAATCTTAAATGGCAAATACAGATCCAAAAACATATTAAAAGAGTTTTAATATGTTGTTTATCATTGAAATCAAATAGATAAAAATAAATCTTGCATGGTGCTTGTGACCCTAGGTGAAAATTTTTGAATTCAATGGTATAATCTTGTGTTTTTCACGCCTGCCTTCAATTGGTATCAGAGCCACTATATTTGCCATTTAGATTGTTGATTATATAATTTAATTGTGTGTTTGATCATGAGATCAAGAGATTCATTGCTGGTTGGATCATGAGATGTGGCGTCACACATGGAGAAGCCACCATTGGTGGCGGCAACAATGGTTCCTTGGGTGGTTCAAGGTTTGGCTTTTAATTCTGCAATTGTTGTATGATCTAAGGCCTATTCTTTGACTAATTAAAGTGTTTAATTAGTTGTTTTAATCACACAATTAAATTATGATTCAAATCAGAATTTTAAAAATTGTTTGAATGTGATTCAAATCTGAATTTTAAAAGTTGTTTGAATGTGATTCAAATCTGAATTTTTAAAGTTGTTTGAATCATATTTAAATCTGATTTTTTAAAATTGATTCAATAAAATTCAGATCTGATTTTTTAAGAAATATTTGAATGTGATTCAAATCTGATTTTTTAAAAAATGTTTGAATGTGATTCAAATCTGAATTTTTGAAGTTGTTTGAATGTGATTCAAATCTGAATTTTTAAATTTGTTTGAATGAGATTCAAATCTGAATTTTTAAATTTATTTGAATCATATTCAAATCTGGATTTTTAAGTTGAATATGAGATATTCAATTTAATTTAAGTATGTATATTTTATTTAATTGTTAAATAGTGATATGCATGATGGATGATCATGGACTATAAAAGACCAATGTGATTGGATTTATTTCTTTTATGTTTCTTTGGGATTGTAAATTAATTAATTTATTTTAATTTATTTTGGGCATGTATTATTAAGTTTGTAATATTTTGGGTTGTAATTTCATTTATTTAAGTTCTTGTAAATTCGCTTGGTATGCCAAGGATTACTATGTAATATTGGATTGCAAGAAGTTCAAGGAGGTCAAGAGCATTGGTGGGACCGGAGGAATTCAATATCAAGTGTTGATTATGTACTCCTTCAGCAACTCTTATAAAATGAATGAATGAAATGCACCTAGGAATGCCCCGATTCAATTCTTGGTGGCTCAATTGAATCCCTTAGAAAGTCCATGATCATACCATATTTCGCTTATCCATGAATGCATGAGATGAATGGGAATGAAATAAAATATATTAAATATGCATGCTAAATGGATAATGTGCAAAGTGAGACCTTAATAGTAATTAGGATGGCTATAAAATCTTCCAAACAAATGATTAAGTTGGAAATGCTATAATTAAAGTAATTATAACATAAGCCCTCCATTGGGGCAATTATTTTAAGAAATTTTAAATAGTTGCATGAGATGCAATTAATTTAAGAGATTTTCTTAAGAATAATTGTTAAGCATGAGATGTTGTAAATATGTAAATAGTTTGGTGGCCAATATTGGATGTACTGAGGACATTAAAATTATTTGCATAATTATCGCTCAATGGGATCAACTTAACTAATGCAAGATAAGTCAATATTGGATATACCTGAGATTTTGAGCATTAGGGGCTAGTAAAAGGATTTAACCTCACATGAGATGTGATGGGCAAGGAGTTGCTCACTTATAGTTTATTGTAATTCCAATAATGGATGTACCTGAGGATGATCAATAGAATTATAAGAATTCAATCACCCACTAGAAATCCATCCAACTAGGATTTCGCTTTCTACTTTGGAAGTGTAGGATTCGCTAAGTTAGTGGGAGGACCAATTTGATTAAAAGACCATAATCATTTTGGTTAATTACATGATACATTTACTAATTAATCTGGTTATTTTCTCGCTGCGTTAATTTTACGATAAAAATGAGCACAAAACAACCACCACCATCCAATATCCTTGCAAGCATACTTGATCACAACAGTTGACAGACCTAATCATGCGATTGGCTAAGAAATTTGAAACTTGTCCTGAACCTTGAATATATAGGATATGTTCTATATTCAAATGTTCTGGTCCCTTACCTCCAGAGGCCACACAAGAGGAACATGATACTTAGGACAAGTGGAAGGAGCATGATAATACAGCTAAGTGTTACATGCTTGCTTCCATGAGTAATGAGTTACAGAAGCAACATGAGAACATGCAGAGTGCAAGAGAGATCCTCCTTAACCTACAAGAGTTGTATGGTGAGCACAGCAGGAATGCTAGGTATGAGATATCTAAACAGTTATTCCGTATGAGGATGTCTAAGGGATGAATGTTGGGGATCATGTCCACAAGATGATTCGGTGATTGAGCAGTTGGAACATCTTGACTTCAACATGGATTTCCAACTACAAACGGATTTGATCCTTCATCCCTTCCCGAGTCTTTTGGGAATTTTGTGACAAATTTCCATATGACTAAACAGAATGCACCTTAGCCGAATTACTCAACATGCTGGTTATTGCCCAAAAGAATATGCCAGCAATAAAGAAAAGAGTTAGCTTTGGTTGCATATTTTTCTTCTTGAAAGTCCAACAAGAAGAAAGGCAATAAGATATAGATACCTCAGATTCCTGCTCCTTCCAAGAAAATATCTAAACTGAAAAGTAAGACTAAAGCTGAGGGATGCAAAGGAAAGTGTTTCCTCTTCCAACATGATAGTGTTTCCATTGCGAGTAAGAAAGTGTTTCCACGGCAGTGTAGCAATCTAAATGAAAGCAATGCCATGGTGAAAACCAACTCAAGTTCAAAATATACGTGGCACTTAAGGTTAGGTAATGTTGCAGACGATAGGATTGCAAAATTGGAGAAAATGGGTATTCTATCATAATTGGGCTCTGAGCCTACTCCAACTTGTGAATCTTGCCTTGTGGCAAAATGACTAGTTCACCCTTTGTTGGACAATGGCTAAGACGTGATTATATTTTGGAGATTATACATAGTGATTTATGTGGTCCATTTAAAGAAATGGCTAGAGTGGGCTTTAATTATTTTATTACCTTTACTGATGATAAATCAAGGTTTGTGTATTTGTATTTGATGAAATACAAACATGAATCCTTTGAAAAGTTTAAGGAATTTAAATCTGAAGTAGTAAATCAAACAAGAAAAAATATTAAAGCTCTTCGATCAGATCGTGGAGGTGAATATTTGAGTACTGAATTTGATGAATACTTGAGAGAGCATGGCATTGTTTCTCAGCTGACTCCTCCAGAACGCATACAACCGAATGGTGTATCTAAAAGGAGAAATCGTACCCTATTGGATATGGTACGTAGTATGATGAGCTATACTGATATGCCAATCTCCTTTTGGGGATTTGCATTAGAATCAGCTTTGTATATTCTGAATAGGATTCCATCAAAATCAGTTTCTTCCACACCTTATGAGATATGGCATGGAAGAAAACCAAGTCTTAAGCATGTTAAGATTTGGGGTTGTCCAATTATATCAAAAAGTCAACACCGATAAATTGGAGACCGGATCGAAAAGGTCGATTTGTTGGATATCCAAAAGATAGTTTTGGATATTATTTTTATTTGCCTACTTCACAAAAAGTTGTGATAAGTAGAGATGCCACATTTCTTGAACAACGGTTTGTTCAAGAAGGAGGCAAAGGAAGGCAAATAGAGTTAGAATTGGAGAATTCGACCAACCAGCATCGGATGGATATAGATCCATCTAGTCAACCTATACCCATTGATGAAACATCTACAACTGTTCCTCGTAGAACAACGGTATCTCACCCACCTGAGATATGGTTTTCTTCATGAAGAAGAACAAGAGTTGTCTACTCATGAAGAAGTAGATCATGGAGATGATCCACTTACCTATGAAGAAGCTATATCGGATATAGACTCTTCAAAATGGATTGATGCTATGAAATCAGATTGATTCCATGTATAAGAATCAAGTTTGGGATCTTGTTGACCCACCTAAAGGTATTGTACCTATAGGGAACAAATGGGTTTTCAAGAAGAAAATTGGTTACGATGGAAAGGTAGAGACCTATAAGGCAAGGGTAGTAGCGAAAGGGTTTCGCCAAAGGCAAGGAATAGACTATGAGGAGACTTTCTACTTTGTTGCCATGCTTAAATCAATTAGGATTTTATTAGAAATAGTGCATACTATGATTATGAGATTTGGCGGATGGATGTCAAAGCGACTTTTCTCAATGGATACATTGAAGAAAACATTTTCATGGAACAACCTAAGGGATTTGAATCCCAAGATGGTTCCAAGGTATGCAAGCTAAAGCGATCCATTTATGGGTTGAAACAAGCTTAGGAGTTGGAACATCCGCTTTGATGAAGCCATTAAATCTTTTGGTTTTATCAAAAATGAGGATGAGCCATGTGTATATAAGAAGGTTAGTGACAGTGCTATCACTTTCCTTGTCTTATATGTGGATGACATATCGTTGATAGGTAATGACACGGTATGTTGGCGACTATAAAGGTATGGTTGTCAAATACATTCTCCATGAAAGACTTAGGGGAGGCAACCTATATTCTTGGGATTCGCATCTATAGAGATAGAGCGAAAAGAATAATTGATTTATCCCAAAGTCTATACTTGGAAAAGGTGTTAAAGAGGTTTAACATGCTTGATTCCAAGAGAGGATTGTTACCAGTGAGACATGGTATCCACCTTTCTAAAGAGATGTCTCCAAAGACACCTGAAGAAAGAGATAAGATGGCCAGGATTCCATATGCTTCGGCTATTGGAAGTTTAATGTATGCAATGTTGTGTACTAGGCCGGATATCGCATATGCTGTTAGTTTGACTAGCTATTCTTAAGAATATTCTTAAGTACTTAAGAAGAACTAAGGATTTATTCTTGATTTATGGAGGTGGAGACTTGCAATTGGATGGTTATCGATTACGATTTCCAATCGGATATCGATGATAGAAAGTCTACCGATATGTGTTCATTTGTAATGGAGGTGCGATCGGTTGGAAGAGTTCCAAAGCGAGCACATCGCAGATTCCACTCTCGAGGTCGAGTATATTGCATCGATCTTGCAAAGGAAGTCGCTTGGATAAAGAAGTTCGTGAGAACTTACAATAGTTCCTTCCATTGAGTCCCACTACCGTGACAATAATGGAGCGATCATACGAGCTAAGGAACTAAGGTCTCACCCAAAATCCAAACGCATAGAAAGGCATTATCACATTATCGGAGATATAGTTGGGCAAGGCGATATAGTCATGCGGAAAAATAACATCAGAAAAATTCAAATGATCCATTCACTAAGCCTTTGTCATAAGCTCGTTAGTGACATCTTGAGAAGATGGGTCTAAGATATTATAATGAATGGCTCTAGTGCTAGTGGGAGATTGTTAGTAGTATGCCCTAGAGCATATCATTTAGTATGTATCTTGTACATATTTTTAATAATAAAAGGCATTTCCACTTTTCCGTTTACATAATATATTTATGTGTAATAGAAAAGGTCCATTGATATTTTGTTAGAAATATTATTCTTAAGTTGTTAAGAATATGAGTGACAATATTTCTAGCACAAAGTATCATAAATAGGTTCACAATCGAGGATACTTCATAATAAGGACATAACTTATCCAGAAAGATTGTATTCATGTTTGTTCCCAAGTTATTTATATGAGATATAAATAAGATGGAATGGTGAGTCTCATGCCATATAACAAACATGATAGGCACTTATAAATGATAAGTAGGTCGAACTAAAGGACACTTATGACAAGCACATGGAGTTTACTCTTGTCAATGTTTTGTCATAAATCATATCCATATAATCTTTAGACTGAGATAGCAGCACAGTTATCTTGTATATAGGTAGTTTGAGTTTGATCGCTTTCATACTTGTACTATGTATGGGTATATGGGCATGTGTTGGCTCCTGCTAGTTATATATGGAGGTAGGTGTTGATCAAGATGGAATCTGTTCCTCTAAGTAAATAGAGATAAAATCTTATGTTCATTTAATTGTTCTTGATGTTTCAAGTTCCTGGCCAGGACAGATAGATTTATTCAGAAAAGAGTTTGATGAGAAAAATCTTTTAATCAAGAATGGAATTAAAAGAGAACATAATATTCATAGCAAATGGAGTTTGACATAAACCATGACTCAGCTTGAGTTGGGATTTTGTAAGAGAGATTCTAGTGCATGGTAACATATGATTATAGGTTCATTTAAGGTAAATCTTATTACTAATTGGGTGGCCATGGCATGCTATGCTAGGTGTTAACCATGGTCTATGAGGTTCATAAAATGATTTAGAGAAATCATTTATGGTAAGAAAGAGTTCTGATGATATTAAGAGTTGATATCATGTCTCATTGCCAATTAGTGATGAGCCTAGTAAGTCACACACATACACAAGTTATCACCTATTTAAATATGATTTAATTAATTAATTAAAGAGTTTAATTGATTAATTAAATAGATTTGGTTTGCAATAAAATTGCAAAGTCCCTAGCATGACTTGAAACCAAATCTAGATTATTGGATGTGTAGTATAAATTAAATTTATATTTAAAGTGTTTAAATATGAATTTAATTGATGAGAAATTAATTAATAGAGATTAATTAATTAATTTATATTTGATATAAATTAATTAGAAGAAGAAAATAATTATTTTGGGTTAAGAACTCAAAATTAAGACACAGCGGCATTTTGGTCATTTTGCAGTGTGACACGTGGCACCATGAGATGGTGACACATGGCATAACACATAAGCTTGCCAAATGTTTTTTTAATCATGTAAGATGATTAAAATCAAGATTAAATATAGGTTTTACACTTGGCACAATGTGATTGGGTCACTTAAACCTAGAGCTAATCAAAAGGTGACATGTGGCTAGGGTTTAATGTGTTAACCTAGCTATTTAAGTGTGGTTATGAAAAGAAAACATAACTAGCAGCCTCTCCTCTCATATGTCACGCCACTTTGAGCCTCTCCAGCTATTTCTCTTCATCTCTCATCAATTCAAAGAGATTAGCCATCAATCTCTTGAATTAAGAACACTAGAAATTGTTTCTAGTGTCCTGTTTGCATCTCTAATCTCTTAAAAGGCAGAACTTGAATTTCTAATTAATAGAAAAGGCTTTAGTAGCTATTGAAGGTCTGCCATTGGTGTTCTTGGTGTGGACAAGCTAGAGGGACAACATCCGTGTCCTCAAGACGAATCTCAAAGGCGCAGACACGCAACACATCAAGAGGTTAGTGTAATCGTTCTTGATTTAATCTAGGGTTCTAAAATTAATCTGATTAATTTTAAAATCTTAAATGGCAAATACAGATCCAAAAACATATTAAAAGAGTTTTAATATGTTGTTTATCATTGAAATCAAATAGATAAAAATAAATCTTGCATGGTGCTTGTGACCCTAGGTGAAAATTTTTGAATTCAATGGTATAATCTTGTGTTTTTCACGCTTCCGTTCCTTCAATATCTCCTGAACAAATAACACAAGGAGATTTTCCTCCGTTAGTTCATATTTATGATGTAATGCACTGTATGTAACAAATAAGGACATTGAGCAGTTGTACTTAGCAAAGAAAGGACACAAATTCATAAGTTAAAACATACTTCAAAAATTTCCTCTGATACCACTAAAACATGTCACACCTTACCCCTCTGTAAGGCATAACATGATCCTGTAGAATACCTAATGAACTACTGAACTTCACCTACCGATAACTCATTAAGTACCCTACAAGGGATTTTATAACAATTTTCTTACTTTCATAAGTGGTGAGCATTTTCTACTAGGTATTAAAACATTTAATTAGAGTTTAAAAACTAGCTAAGATTTTTGTCCCATTTTATTTTTTCACAAATTTTATAATAATTTTGGCAGAGTGCTGTCTGTATTTTGAGAAAATAGTTCTTCAAATACTTGTAAAAAAGCACTTCCAAAGATTTATCTCAACAACTTCATCAATTCAACATTCATCCCAACCAATTTCAACATCATTTCTCAATTTCCAAAATTCAACATCATCAAAATACTATAATTCAATTTCATTCAAATTAAAACAAAATATTTCCATTCATATTTCAATCAAGATAAAACAATTTAGATACATCATTCTAAAAATTTACATTAGTAAAAATCCAAACCAAAATTTATTACAAGCTTTATACAACTCTATACAACTGCTCATGACCATTTTCTACATTTACATACATTACATACATCAAAATAATTTTTACAATCAGGGTATAAAATATACCCGATAAACTTTAGAGTAGGTAGCTTCTCAATCCTCTGCAGCTCACTCTGCAGCTCCTCTAGTTTCTATATCTGCGACAACAATAATAGCCATCGCTGAGTACTAGGACTCGGTGGTGCACAACATACTAAAATAACCTTTATGCAAAATTTAAATCATACTTATTCAAAAATTAAATTGAACATGAAATATAATTTCAAAACATGATTTATCAGATTTTAATCCAAACAATTCCATTGCAAAAGTCTCAAAACAAATTTCATAAAAACACATAGTTATATCATGCCATTCGAAACAAATATCATCTCAATAGTCAGAGGCTAAGGAGAAGTCACAACACAAGGCTAGCTAGCTCAAATATATGGGAACCCATTCTTTTTCTTCTTCTACTGGCACACACCTCAACACTTCAGCCATAGAAGGAATCAAAATTTGAAACTGATTTCCTTCACTAGTCATGCTAGTGAGGTATTTAAATATATGGTCATGACACTGTGGTTTCAAAACTATCTTAACAATTTACTAAACATTTATTTCCATTTCAAACACAAACAATTAATCTTTCAACAATTTAAATTAAAAGCATAATAAACATTTCAAGGCAATGATATTACAATTCAATATTTCAATTCATTCAAAACGATGGCAGAAGAAAATTTACAGAAATTCTATGTTATGCACAAACCTTATATGAGTCGTCTCTTGGCCTTGACTCGATCTCTCGGGTTCTTTCTTGGTATTCTTTTCTACTGAAACACACAATTTCACAGTGTTTCAGTATTATAACTTATCATAAATCCAAAAATAATTTCAAATTTAATTTTACCTAGCTTTAATACGCTAAACTTGGCGTTCTTTAAAATTTGTGTTTCGGGGTTACTATTCACTATACTATTTATAACATCCTCACTTTAGCTACTTCGTACATTCTACTGTTCCGGTGACTAGTATCGGTCCGGGCAGCTAGAACATTCGGAAAAATATTTAACTAAAGTGAGGAACCATAATTAACTAAAATATTAATAAGAAAAATGTAGAAAAAATTTTAGAAATAAAATACAACCAAGTTAAATGAGCCGGTGCCCTAGCGATGGGTAACCTAGTGAGAAGTTGCGGTTCTCGCAACTAAGAGCCCTAAACCCGGGGGAAAAATTATAAAATAATTATTGGGACTCCAGAGAAGGGTCATTGAGGTTCCTATGGCATTAGAATGCCAAGCAAATACTTAGAAAAATTTTCCAATCGGTACAGACAATTTTAGTCTGTTAAGCCAAATTGAGGGCATTTTGGTCATTTTGCCTTCAGAGGTGATTTTTGGCCGACTTGTCCAGTAAAATAAATAATTTGTTATGACACAAAATATGAATAAATATTGCTAAAAATTAAATTAAAATTTGATAGAAAAGAAAAGAAAGAAAAAAGAGTTAAATTGGGAATTATGATGTCATGCTTATGTAATTAGGAGTTTCCACCCAATCACCACTTAACAAAATGACTAAAGAGATAAAAGAGACACAAAATAAGATAAAAACAAAGAAGAAAATTCCAGCAGCCATTTTCTTTCCAAAACCAACGGGAATATTAGAGAAAGAGAAAGAGAAGAGAAACTCCATGAAAGCTTAGGAAAGCTTGATATCACCCACTAAATTACCTTGAAACTCAGCTTTGTATTCACAAAAAATTATTCATACATCTTGGGCAAGCTAAAGACAGAAAAAAGAAATAGAAAGGAGGAGCTTTGATAAGCTTGGAATTTACTTCATTAAAGGTTAGTGACTAAACTCACTCATTCTCTTTTGATTCATGTTAAAGGAGTGGAGTGGAATGTAAATTTGCATGAAAATTAAAAATATACCATGTGTAAACTTTTCTTAAAATTCTAGCAGCCTTGGGCTTGGTAGGGTTTTGAAGATTTTCTTGATTAAAATGGTACCCTAGCTGCCCTTAACACTAACCTATTGTTTAGGATGATGAAATGCAAGTTAAATGCATGATTTGAGACGTTAGGGTTAGGGTTTGGGTATAAAATGGAGACTTTGATCATGTAATGATGAAAGTAAGTTTTAATGGTCAATTAGTGACCATTTGGTTATGTGTAAACAAGAAATGAGGTGGTTTGATTAGTGGGAATTGAAATTAGTGTTGCTGCCTTAGCTGACCTGCAGAATTAGACATGAGTCTAGCAAGTTTGGGCAACCATAACTTAAATTGTAGAGGTTCAATTTGTGCAAGGCTAATTTGACATGAAAATAGACACATAATGGAACAACTTTGGTAAAGAAACCATGCCCATAAAACCAAACTAAGTAGACCAAAAGCTTGCCCTAATCCGGCTGACCTGCAGTCTACCTGGGCAAAATGACCAAATGAACTGTATTTGGTCATTTGGCCATAAATCAGTGTAGAAAGGTCCAATTAACCTGAAATTTTACCAGCAACAAGCTGAGATATAGACCAACAACTTTCATGAAGAAACCTATCCCAAATTATGACCAGAACATATTCAACAAGTGAGTTTCTATCACTGTTCATTAAACTGTAGATATGGTCAGTCTAGAAATTCTGGACGAAATTTCAATCCGGCCAGTTGTGGTTTTTGGACCATAACTTGAGCTACAAAACTCCAAATGGAGTGATTCAAAAAAGAAAATGCAACTAGACAAAATAAGGAACAACTTTCATGTTGATCAGTTTATCAAATTCCCACAGCAAAATTGACCAATGGAACAGTAAACAAAGTATAAAAACTGAAAATTCTGCCCAACTAACATGAAGCTTAGAAATGGTATTGGCAACCAATACCAACAAATTTTGAATGTAAAATGTGGTATGTTGATGATATTAGAACCAATGTACCTATTGCCTATGCAAAAGTCAACATTTTTGTTGACTTGGGAATGGAATAGTAACACTAAAACTTGAATTACAAAAATTGTGAAATTTAAAAGTGTAATATGCCCTAGTATACCTAATAAGATTGGTTTGGATAGCTTGGCATGCCAATAGGGTTCTGTTAGCAGTACTGCATATGGCTTCATGCCATTCTGTGTTTTGTGGCTTCCCATGCCATTTTGTGACATAATAGCCTTTGGCTATGTTATTTGAGTTGTTATACTCGGGTTGTAACCCTGATGATTATCACAGCTTATTAGCTGTTCTGTTGCACATTGGGAGACACAACGTGATCGATGGTGTGATGGTCCGAGGTACTTAGTACTCAGTGCCAGTTTACCCATTTATCCAGTCCAGTTAACTAGCATGGTTTACTTGGGCAATGATAATAAATTTTAACGAAATTTTAATCGAATAATACTGTAATAAATACCAGAAATTAAGTCTACCCAAAAATGAAATCATACATTCTGCATAATTATTTTATTCTATTTTATTTTATTTTATATTGTCACTACTAAGCAGAATTGCTTAGCGAGTCGCTTTTGCCACGCGCAGGTACTACAGACCTAGCTGGGGAGCCCAGCAGACATCAGAAAAGGTGGGCCTTCAGAGCTGCATCTGGGGTCCAAAGTCACCTCACATCTGCACTGCATATGGTAGGACATTAGGACTATGGGTGGCCCTTTTGTATTTTGCATTTTGTATTAGTTTGGATTGTAACTATAAACTCCTGTAATTATGTATTAATGTAAATATATGAAATTTCATATTATTTAAATTTTCTACATAATGTATGTTGATAACTAAAATGTTGAGAATTATTTATGAATATGCTACAAGTGATGAAGTGAACAGAAAAGTTCTTAAAATAGTATTGTGATTTGAGATTGAGATTTTGAGTTTGATTTGAAATGTGTGTAATGGAGTTTGGATTTAGAAATTATATTGGAAGTGTTTTTAAACAGGTTCAGAAGAATAGTTTTTCCAATTTACAGCCGGCACTCTGCCGGATTTTCTATAAAATTTGCAGAAAAATTTAGATTTATTAAAATTGAAAATAAATGAATAAAAAGGGATAAATTGTAATAGAAACATAAATTGGTGCTCCGGCACACTGAGTGGCATAACTTGCTCGACTACACTATAGACGGGTAAGGGATGTCACATTTAGTGGTATCAGAGCATCAGTTTAGGCATTTCTGGGCCTAGATAGAGTGCATACCATTGCATTGCATTTGTAAACATTTAGGTGACACTGATGCAGATCTGTTTGTTTTCTTATTTTGAATAGGATATGGATCCTGCTTCACAAAGAGCAGTTGAAGAAGAGGTGGAGAGTCGTGCTCCACCCAAGGCTGAATTTGGGGGCAGGGGGGAAACTGCTCCACTAGCAGCTGAGGCACCTGCCCAACCTCACTTTGCTCTATTTCAGCAAATGACTAAATTCTACCGGCAAATGATGGGGGTAATACCACCACCACAACCACAGCCACAACCTCCACCAGTACCACAGAAGTCCCATCTGGAGAAATTGAAAGCATGGGGCTGTAGACTTCTTTGGGAAGAGGGAGGATGATCCCATGACTGTAGAGAACTGGTTGGATAGAACCATCAGAATGTTGAAACAGCTAAACTGCACCCCCGAGCAGAACCTGGTGGGTGCTGTGTCCCTACTTCAGGATGATGCATATCAGTGGTGGGACATAGTAACCAATGAGGTGCAACCTGAATGGATCACTTGGGAATTCTTCCTCACAGAGTTCAGGAAGCAATATGTTAGCAAAGTGTATTTAGAAGAGCGAAGAAGGGAATTTATTAGTCTGAGACAGAGACAGTTGTTAGTGGCTGAGTATGAGCGTGAGTTTGTCAGACTGAGCCGGTATAGCAGGGAGATAGTCCCTACAGAGACAAAAAGGTGCAGACAGTTTGAAAAAGGGCTCAATGACAACATCAAAGTCATGATCAAAGCACTGGAGATCACGAATTTTGCTAAACTGGTAGATGCAGCATCAAAAGTGGAAAGGGTCAGAATCAATGAACAAAATAGAAGGGAAAGACAGTAGAAGAGGGGTTCGAGTCAGTCCAGTGCATTTTTTGCTCCCAGTAAGAAGAGTAAGGGTCCTCCTGCTTAGAGTTCAGGACCACCATAGGGTCAGGGTCAGTCTCAGGGGCCCAGACCATAGTTCACACCTAGGAAAGGCCAATCCACACCATCAGTGGCCAGCTCTCCAAGGACAGTGTTTAGGGGACCAGCCCCTGCATCTTCTGCTTTTCAGTACTGTCAGAAGTGGCATAAGGGGGATTGTTGACGAGTGATCGATGCATGCTTACGGTGTGGATCGATAGAACATCAGATCAAGAATTGTCCGAAGAGGACTACTACAGTTGCTCCAACATAAACTGACAGACCTGCTCCTGCACCACAAAGGGGTAGGAAGCCCGGTAAACCTGAGGTAGCTGGTCCATCATTGAGGCCTACATCTGAGTCAACTGAGAGTTCAGACACTAGAATACCAGCCAGGGCCTATGCCATCAGAGCTCAAGAGGATCAAGATGCCCCGAATGTCATTAGGGGTACGTTTTCCCTCTACAACACTTCTGTGCATGCATTGGTGGATCCAGGATCCACTCATTCCTACATTTGCATCAAACTACCCGTAGAGAGGGGAGTTCCAGTAGAGGAGAGTGATCAAGACATTCTGGTCACAAATCCACTAGGCCACTGCATGGTAGTGAATAAAGTGTATAAGGGTTGCCCGTTGAGGATTCAGGGGTATGAATTCTCGGCAGACCTAATTGAGTTGCCCTTCCATGATTTTGACGTGATTTTGGGTATGGACTGGTTTTCACGTCATCAGGCAATAGTTGATTGCAAATTGAAGAGGATTTCTCTGAAAACTTCTGAGGGTAATGAGATCACTGTTGTGGGTGAAAAGACAGATTTCCTATCCAATGCTATCTCAGTCACAGTTGCAAGAAGATTGATGAGAAAAGGCTGTGAAGCTTACTTAGCACATGTGGTTGATACTAGGCAAGTTAAGCCAAGCTTGTGTAATATACCCACAGTAAGAGACTTCCCAGATGTATTTCCTGAAAAGTTGCCTGGTTTACCACCAGAAAGGGAAATCGAGTTTGTTATTGAGGTAATGCCGAGTACAGTACCCATTTCCATTGCTCCTTATAGGATGGCACCCACTGAATTGAGGGAGTTGAAAACTCAGTTGCAAGAGTTGCTTGATAAGGGGTTCATATGCCCCAGTGTGTCACCATGGGGAGCTCCGGTGCTGTTTGTGAAAAAGAAGGATGGAACTTTGAGATTGTGTATTGATTAACGGCAGTTGAACAAAGTAACTGTGAAGAATAAATATCCATTGCCCAGAATTGACGATCTGTTTGATCAGTTGAAGGGAGCCGGTGTATTTTCAAAAATTGATCTCAGATCAGGGTATCATCAGTTGAGGGTAAAGGATGCAGATGTGTCAAAAACTGCATTCAGAACCCGGTATGGGCATTATGAATTTCTAGTGATGCCGTTTGGGTTAACAAATGCACCAGCAGCATTTATAGACCTTATGAACCGTATCTTTCATCCATACTTAGATCGGTTTGTAGTGGTCTTTATTGATGATATTCTGGTGTATTCCAAGACCAGGGAAGAACATGATGAACATTTGAGAATTATTCTACAAACACTGCGAGAAAAGAAGCTGTATGCTAAGCTGTCTAAGTGTGACTTCTGGATGAGTGAAATCTCTTTCCTTGGACACATAGTATCAACTGAGGGGATTAGAGTGGATCCCAAAAAGATAGAAGTAGTGATGGAATGGAAGCCTCCTAGAAATACAACTGAGGTCAAAAGTTTCTTGGGCCTAGCTGGATGCTACAGAAGATTTGTGAAGGGGTTTTCGCTTATAGCTGCTCCAATGACCAAGTTGTTGCACAAGAATGTGAAATTTGGCTGGAACGACAAGTGCTAAGCTAGTTTTGAGAGGCTGAAGGCTATGTTGACAGAAGCACCAATGTTAACATAGCCAGTGTCGGGAAAAGACTTTGTGGTCTACAGTGATGCCTCGCATAATGGGCTAGGGTCTGTATTGATGCAAGAGGGAAAAGTGGTCGCCTATGCTTCCAGGCAGTTAAGGCCACATGAACAGAACTACCTTACTCATGACCTGGAGTTATCAGCAATTATCTTCGCACTAAAGATATGGAGGCATTATTTATATGGTGAAAAATGCTACATCTATACAGACCATAAGAGTCTAAAATATTTGCCAACCCAGAAGGAGCTCAATCTTAGACAGAGGCGATGGATTGAGTTCCTAAAGGACTATGATTGTGTGATAGATTATCATCCTGGGAAGGCAAATGTAGTTGTTGATACCTTGAGCAGAAAATCCATCACAACTTTAAGATCACTCAATGCCTGTCTGTCCTTAGCTCAAGATGCAGCTATTTTGGCTGAGTTGCAAGTGAGGCCAACCCTGCTACAGCAGATACAAGATAGGTAGAGGGTAGATTAAAAATTAATGGCCATTGTGGGTAAAATTCTAGAGGGAAAGGAAACTGATTATGAGGTGAAAGCAGATGGGTGTCTGTACCACAGAGGAAGAGTGTGTGTACCAGATGATGGGGAACTGAAGACTAGTATTCTGAAAGAAGCACACACTAGTGTTTATGCTATGCACCCGGGAAACACAAAAATGTATAATGATTTGAAGCCTCATTATTGGTGGCCTGGTATGAAGAGGGATATAGTTGACTGTGTGACTAAGTGTTTGACACGTCAGCAAGTTAAAACAGAATATCAAGTTCCATCAGGATTGCTACAGCCTATAAGCATACCTGAATGGAAATGGGACCGAGTCACTATGGATTTTGTTAGTAGTCTACCTCTCACCCAAAGAAAGCATGATGCAGTGTGGGTGATAGTGGATAGATTGACAAAGTCAGCATATTTTCTACCAGTTAGGACTGACTACTCACTGGAGAAGCTAACAGAATTGTATATCAGTGAGATAGTTAGACTACATGGAATCCCACTTTCCATCATATCTAACCGAGACCCAAGGTTTACATTGAGATTCTAGAAAAAGTTGCAAGAAGCCTTGGGCACACAACTTCATTTTAGCACGGCTTTTCATCCTCAGACGGATGGATAGTCAGAACGAGTAATCCAGGTAAACCTAAGAACTAATTGAATTTTTGCAATTAATAAATTGAAATGATAGTAACAATGTGAATTATGTGATAGATCCTGGAGGATATGCTAAGGAGTTGTGTCATTGAGTTTGAGGGGAGCTGGGATAGATACCTCCCACTGGCAAAATTCACATATAACAATAGCTACCAAGCTAGCATTCAAATGGCTTCGTATGAAGCATTGTATGGGAAGAAATGTAGAACCTCAGTGTGTTGGACTGAATTGGGTAAAGATAAGCTGGTAGGACCAGACCTGGTGAAACAGACTGAGGAGAAAGTGAAGATAATCAAAGCTAACCTGAAGGTTTCCTTAGATAGACAGAAATCATATGCCGACTTGAAGAGAAAAGAGATAGAGTATGCAGTTGGTGATAAAGTGTTTCTCAAAGTTTCACCGTGGAAGAAAGTACTGAGGTTTGGGAGGAAGGGTAAGTTAAGCCCTAGGTTCATGAAAGAACGGAAGCGTGAAAAACACAAGTTTATACCATTGAATTCAAAAATTTTCACCTAGGGTCACATGCATCATGCAAGATTTATTTTTATCTATTTGATTTCAATGATAAACAACATATTAAAACTCTTTTAATATGTTTTTGGATCTGTATTTGCTATTTAAGATTTTAGAATTAATCAGATTAATTTTAGAACCCTAGATTAAATCAAGAACGATTACACTAACCTCTTGATGCACTGCAGCGTGTCTGCACCTTTGATATTCATCTTCAGGACACCAGATGTTGTCCCTCTAGCTTGTCCACACCAAGAAACCCTATGGCAGCCCTTGAACAGCTTCTAAAGCTTTTTCTATTAATTAGAAATTTAAGTTCTGCCTTTTAAGAGATTAGAGATGTAAACAGGACACTAGAAACAATTTCTAGTGTTCTTAATTCAAGAGATTGATGGCTAATCTCTTTGAATTGATGAGAGATGAAGAAGAATAGATGAGAGATGAAGAAGAATAGATGAAAAGCCTCAAAGTGGCGTGACAAAGGAGAGGAGTGGCTGCTGGTTATTTCTTCTTTTCATAACCACACTTAAATAGCTAGGTTAACACATTAAACCCTTGCCACATGTCACCCTTTGATTAGCTCTAGGTTTAAGTGACCCAATCATATTGTGCCAAGTGTCAAACCTATATTTAATCTTGATTTTAATCATCTTACATGATTAAAAAAACATTTGGCAAGTTTATGTGTAATCCCATGTGTCACCATCTCATGGTGCCATGTGTCACACTGTGAAATGATCAAAATGCCCCTGCGTCTGAATTTTGAGTTCTTAACCCAAAATAATTATTTTTCTTCTTCTAATTAATTTATATCAAATATAAATTAATAAATTAAACTCTATTAATTAATTTCTCATTAATTAAATTAATATTTAAACACTTTAAATATAAATTTAATTTATACTACACATCCAATAATCTAGATTTGGTTTCAAGTCATGCTAGGGACTTTGCAATTTAATTGCAAACGAAACCTATTTAATTAATCAATTAAGCTCTTTAATTAATTAATTAAATCATATTTAAATAGGTGATAACTTGTGTATGTGTGTGACTTACTAGGCTCATCACTAATTGGCAATGAGACATGATATCAACTCTTAATATCATCAGAACTCTTTCTTACCATAAATGATTTCTCTAAATCATTTTATGAACCTCATAGACCATGGCTAACACCTAGCATAGCATGCCATGACCACCCAATTAGTAATAAGGTTTACCTTAAATGAACCTATAATCATATGTTACCATGCACTAGAATCTCTCTGTTATAAAATCCCAACTCAAGCTCGAGTCATGGTTTATGTCAAACTCCATTTGCTATGAATATTATGTTCTCTTTTAATTCCAGTTCTTGATTAAAAAGATTTTCTCATCAGAAACTCTTTTCTGTATAAATCTATTTGTCCTGGCCAGGAACTTGAAACATCAAGAACAATTAAATGAACATAGGATTTTATCTCTATTTTACTTAGAGGAACAGATTCCATCTTGATCAACACTTACCTTCATATATAACTAGTAGGAGCCAACACATGCCCATATACCCATACATAGTACAAGTATGAAAGCAGTATCAAACACAAACTACCTAAATACAAGATAACTGTGCTATCTCAGGTCTAAAGATTATATGCACTGATATGATTTATGACAAAACATTGACAAGAGTAAACTCCATGTGCTTGTCATAAGTGTCACTGATTCGGCCTACTTATCATTTATAAGTGCCTATCATGTTTGTTATATGGCATGAGACTCACCATTCCATCTTATTTATAGCTCATATAAATAACTTGGGAACAAACATGAATACAATCTTTCTGGATAAGCCATGTCCTCATTATGAAGTATCCTCGATTGTGAACCTATTTATGATACTTTGTGATAGAAATATTGTCACTCATATTCTTAACAACTTAAGAATAATATTTCTAACAAAATATCAATGGACCTTTTCTATTACACATAAATATATTATGTAAATGGAAAAGTGGAAATGCCTTTTGTTAATAAAAATATGTACAAGATACATACTAAATTATATGCTCTAGGGCATACTACTAACAATCTCCCACTAGCACTAGAGCCATTCATTATAATACCTTAGACCCATCTTCTCAAGATGTCGGTCTAACTGAGCTTGTGACAAAGGCTTAGTGAATGGATCAGCTGGTTTTTCAGCTGATGCTATTTTCTGTATGGTTTCATCGCCTCGCCCAACTGTATCTCTGATAATGTGGTAGCACCTTTCTATGTGTTTGGATTTTGGTGAGACCTTGGTTCCTTAGCCTGTATGACTGCTCCATTATTGTCACAGTGTAGTGGAACTGCTAACTCAATGGAAGGAACTACTGTAAGTTCTGTCACGAACTTCTTTATCCAAACAGCTTCCTTTGCAGCATCTGATGCAACAATATACTCAGCCTCTGTAGTGGAATCTGCAGTCATGCTCTGTTTGGAACTCTTCCAACTGACTGCACCTCCATTACAAATGAACACATATCCAGAGGTAGACTTTTTATCATCGATATCTGATTGGAAATCAGAATCAGTATAACCATCCAATTGCAAGTCTCCACCTCCATAAATCAAGAATAAATCCTTAGTTCTTCTCAAGTATTTAAGGATATTCTTGACAACTATCCAGTGTTCCAAACCTGTATTGGATTGATACCTGCTAGTCAAACTAACAGCATATGCGATATCCGGCCTAGTACACAACATTGCATACATTAAACTTCCAATAGCCGAAGCATATGGAATCCTGGCCATCTTATCTCTTTCTTCAGGTGTCTTTGGAGATATCTCTTTAAAAAGGTGGATACCATGTCTCACTGGTAACAATCCTCTCTTGGAATCAAGCATGTTAAACCTCTTTAACACCTTTTCCAAGTATAGACTTTGGGATAAAGCAATTATTCTTTTCACTCTATCTCTATAGATGCGAATCCCAAGAATATAGGTTGCCTCCCCTAAGTCTTTCATGGAGAATGTATTTGACAACCATACCTTTATAGTCGTCAACATACCTGTGTCATTACCCATCAACAGTATGTCATCCACATATAAGACAAGGAAAGTGATAGCACTGTCACTAACCTTCTTATATACACATAGCTCATCCTCATTTTTTATAAAACCAAAGGATTTAATGGCTTCATCAAAACGGATGTTCCAACTCCTCGAAGCTTGTTTCAACCCATAAATGGATCGCTTTAGCTTGCATACCTTGGAACCATCTTGGGACTCAAAACCCCTAGGTTGTTCCATGAAAATGTTTTCTTCAATGTATCCATTGAAAAAAGCTGTTTTGACATCCATCTGCCAAATCTCATAATCATAGTATGCAGCTATTGCTAATAAAATCCTAATTGATTTAAGCATGGCAACAGGCGAGAAACTCTCCTCATAGTCGATTCCTTGCCTTTGGCGAAACCCATTCGCTACTAGCCTTGCCTTATAGGTCTCTACCTTTCCATCAAAACCAATTTTCTTCTTGAAAACCCATTTGTTCCCTATAGGTACAATACCTTCAGGTGGGTCAACAAGATCCCAAACTTGATTCTTATACATGGAATCAATCTCAGATTTCATAGCATTAAGCCATTTTGAAGAGTCTATATCTGATATACCTTCTTCATAAGTAAGTGGATCATCTCCATGATCTACTTCTTCATGAGTAGACAACTCTTGTTCTTCTTCATGAAGAAAACCATATCTCACTGGTGGGTGAGATACCCTGGTTGTTCTACGAGGAACAGCTATAGATGTTTCATCAACGGGTATAGGTTGACTAGATGGATCTATATCCATCTGATCTGTTGGTTGGTCAGAATTCTCCAATTCTAACTCTATTTGCCTCCTTCTTGAACAAACTGTTGTTCAAGAAATGTGGCATCTCTACTTATCACAACCTTTTGTGAAGTAGGCAAATAAAAATAATATCCAAAACTATCTTTTGGATATCCAACAAAGAGACCTTTTTCTGATATGGTCTCCAATTTATCAGTGTTCAGCTTTTTGATATAAGCTGGACAACCCCAAATCTTAACATGCTTAAGACTTGGTTTTCTTCCATGCCATATCTCATAAGGTGTGGAAGAAACTGATTTTGATGGAATCCTATTCAGAATATACAAAGCTGATTCTAATGCAAATCCCCAAAAGAAGATTGGCATATCAGTATAGCTCATCATACTACGTACCATATCCAATAGGGTACAATTTCTCCTTTCAGATACACCATTCAGTTGTGGCGTTCCTGGAGGAGTCAACTGAGAAACAATGCCATGCTCTCTCAAGTATTCATCAAATTCAGTACTCAAATATTCAACTCCACGATCTGATCGAAGAGCTTTAATACTCTTTCCTGTTTGATTTTCTACTTCAGATTTAAATTCTTTGAACTTTTCAAAAGATTCATGTTTGTATTTCATCAAATACAAATACCCAAACCTTGATTTATCATTAGTAAAGGTAATAAAATAATGAAAACCTCCTCTAGCCATTTCTTTAAATGGACCACATACATCACTATGTATTAGCTCCAAAATATTTTCAGCTCTTAGCCCTTGTCCAACAAAGGGTGATCTAGTCATTTTTCCCTGAAGGCAAGATTCACAAGTTGGAGTAGGCTCAGAGCCCAATGAGGATAGAATCCCCATTTTCTCCAGTTTTGCAATCCTATCTTCTGCAACATGACATAACCTTAAGTGCCAAATATATTTTGAACTTGAGTTGGTTTTCACCATGGCATTGCATTCTTTTAGATCACTTGCATTCAATTTGTGTTTGTCATTATTATCCAAATAATAAAGACCATCATTCATATAACCCGAACCAACATATTTATTTCCAAAATAAATATTGCAAACATCATCTGTGAACTGAAATTCATAGCCATTTCTAGTCAAACTAGATATAGAAATGATATTCTTAAAAGCATCAGGTACATATAAAATATTATCCAAACACAAAACATGTCCAAACATGTAAAAAGATTTAGATCCTATGGCTAAAGCTTCAACAGTTGAGCCATTGCCAATCTGGACTCTAATATCTTGAGAACGTAAGCTGCTACTGTTTGCTAGTTCCTGCATATCATTAGAAATGTGAGAACTGGCACCAGAATCTAAAACCTAAGCTGTAGATGAACTATGAGTATCATCGGAATCTAAATAACAAGATATGGACATACCTTCCGAAGATGTATCCTTCTTGTCCTTCAGAGAAGCAAGATACTATGGGCAATTCCTTTTCCAGTGCCCATCCTTTTGGCAGTGGAAACACTTTCCTTTGCCTCCATCAGCTTTAGTCTCCCTTTTCTGTTTAGCTATTTTCTTGGAAGGACCAGGAATCTGAGGTTTCTTTTTCTTATTGCCCTTTTTCTTGCTGGACTTTCCAGCAGAAGAAGATGCAACCAAAGCTACCTCTTTTCCTTTATTGCCTGGCATATTCTTTTGGGCAATAACCAGCATGTTGAGTAAACCAGCTAAGGTGCATTCCTGTTTAGTCATATGAAAATTTGTCACAAAATTCCCAAAAGACTCAGGAAGGGACTGAAGGATCAAATCTATTTGTAGTTGGAAATCCATGTTGAAGTTAAGATGTTCCAACTGCTCAATCAGCCGAATCATCTTGTGGACATGATCCCCAACATGTTGTCCCTCAGACATCCTCATACGGAATAGCTGTCTAGATATCTCATACCTAGCATTCCTGCTGTGCTCACCATACAACTCTTGTAGGTGAAGGAGGATCTTACTCACACTCTGCATGTTCTCATGTTGCTTCTGTAACTCATTACTCATGGAAGCAAGCATGTAACACTTAGCTCTCATATCATGCTCCTTCCACTTGTCCAAAGTTTCATATTCCTCTTGTGTGGCCTCTGGAGGTAAGGGACCAGGAACATTTGAATATAGAACATATCCTATATGTTCAAGGTTCAGGACAAGTTTCAAATTTCTTAGCCAATCAGACAGATTAGGTCCTGTCAACCTATTGTGATCAAGTATGCTTGCAAGGATATTGGATGGTGGTGGTTGTTTTGTGCTCATTTTTATCAGAAAATTAACTGCAGAAAATAACCAGATTAATTAGTAAATGTATCATGTAATTAACCAAAATGATTATGGTCTTTTAATCAAATTGGTCCTCCCACTAACTTAGCGAATCCTACACTTCCAAAGTAGAAAACGGAAATCCTAGTTGGATGGATTTCTAGTGGGTGATTGAATTCTTATAATTCTATTGATCATAATCAGGTACATCCATTATTGGAATTACAATAAACTATAAGTGAGCAACTCCTTGCCCATCACATCTCATGTGAGATTCAATCCTTTACCTAGCCCCTAATGCTCAAAATCTCAGGTACATCCATTATTGACTTATCTTGCATTAGTTAAGTTGATCCCATTAAGCCAGTAATTATGCAAATAATTTTAATGTCCTCAGGTACATCCAATATTGGCCACTAAACCATTTACATATTTACAACATCTCATGCTTAACAATTATTCTTAAAAAAATCTCTTAAATTAATTGCATCTCATGCAACTATTTAAAATTTCTTAAAATAATTGCCCCAATGGAGGGCCTATGTTATAATTACTTTAATTATAGCATTTTCAACTTAATCATTTGTTTGGAAGATTTTATGGTCATTCTAATTACTATTAAGGTCTCACTTTGCACATTTTCCATTTAGCATGCATATATCATATAATTGCATACATTTCCATACATCTCATTCATTCATGGATAAGCAGTAAATATGGTATGATCATGGACTTTCTAAGGGATTCAATTCTAAGCCACCAAGAATTGAATCAGGGCATTCCTAGGTGCATTTCATTCATTCTTTCATTTTACAAGAGTTGGTGAAGGAGTACATAATCAACACTTGATCTTGAATTCCTCCCACTGGTCCCACCAATGCTCTTGACCTCCTTGAACTTCTTGCAATTCAATATTACATAGTAATCCTTGGCATACCAAGGCGCATTTACAAGAACTTAAATAAATGAAATTACAACCCAAAAATTATTATAAACTTAATAATACATGCCCAAAATAAATTAAAATAAATTAATTAATTAATTTACAATCCCAAAGAAACATAAAAGAAATAAATCCAATCACATTGGTCTTTTATAGTCCATGATCATCCATCATGCATATCACTATTTAACAATTAAATAAAATATACATACTTAAATTAAATTAAATATCTCATATTCAACTTAAAAATCCAGATTTGAATATGATTCAAATAAATTTAAAAATTCATATTTGAATCTAATTCAAACAAATTTAAAAATTCAGATTTGAATCACATTCAAACATTTTTTAAAAAATCAGATCTGAATTTTATTCAATCAATTTTAAAAAATCAGATTTAAATATGATTTAAACAACTTTAAAAATTCAGATTTGAATCACATTCAAACAACTTTTAAAATTCTGATTTGAATCATAATTTAATTGTGTGATTAAAATTCTAATTAAACAATTTAATTAGACATAGGATGAGATTTTAGATCATACAACAATTGTAAATTAAAAAGCAAACTTTGCGCCACGTTGAAGAACCATTATTGCCGCCACCAATGGTGGCTTCACCATGTGTGCCGCCACACATCCATTGCAACCAGCAATGGATCAATCATCTCATGATCAAATCACACAATTAAATCATATAATCAACAATATAAATGGCAAATATAGTGGCTCTGATACCAATTGAAAGAACGGAAGCGTGAAAAACACAAGTTTATACCATTGAATTCAAAAATTTTCACTTAGGATCACATGCATCATGCAAGATTTATTTTTATCTATTTGATTTTAATGATAAACAACATATTAAAACTCTTTTAATATGTTTTTGGATCTATATTTTCCATTTAAGATTTTAAAATTAATCAGATTAATTTTAGAACCCTAGATTAAATCAAGAACGATTACACTAACCTCTTGATGCACTGCAGCGTGTCTGCGCCTTTGAGATTCTTCTTTAGGACACCAGATGTTGTCCCTCTAGCTTGTCCACACCAAGAACTCCTATGGCAGCCCTTGAACAGCTTCTAAAGCTTTTTCTATTAATTAGAAATTCAAGTTCTGCCTTTTAAGAGATTAGAGATGTAAACAGGACACTAGAAACAATTTCTAGTGTTCTTAATTCAAGAGATTGATGGCTAATCTCTTTGAATTGATGAGAGATGAAGAAGAATAGATGAAAAGCCTCAAAGTGGCGTGACAAAGGAGAGGAGTGGCTGCTGGTTATCATCCAATAATCTAGATTTGGTTTCAAGTCATGCTAGGGACTTTGCAATTTAATTGCAAACCAAACCTATTTAATTAATCAATTAAACTCTTTAATTAATTAATTAAATCATATTTAAATAGGTGATAACTTGTGTATGTGTGTGACTTACTAGGCTCATCACTAATTGGCAATGAGACATGATATAAACTCTTCATATCATCAGAACTCTTTCTTACCATAAATGATTTCTCTAAATCATTTTACGAACCTCATAGACCATGGTTAACACCTAGCATAGCATGCCATGGCTACCCAATTAGTAATAAGGTTTACCTTAAATGAAACTATAATCATATGTTACCATGCACTAGAATCTCTCTGTTACAAAATCCCAACTCAAGATCGAGTCATGGTTTATGTCAAACTCCATTTGCTATGAATATTATGTTCTCTTTTAATTCCAGTTCTTGATTAAAAAGATTTTCTCATCAGAAACTCTTTTCTGTATAAATCTATCTGTCCTGGCCAGGAACTTGAAACATCAAGAACAATTAAATGAACATAGGATTTTATCTCTATTTTACTTAGAGGAACAGATTCCATCTTGATCAACACCTACCTCCATATATAACTAGTAGGAGCCAACACATGCCCATATACCCATACATAGTACAAGTATGAAGGCAGTATCAAACTCAAACTACCTATATACAAGATAACTGTGCTATCTCAGGTCTAAAGATTATATGCACTAATATGATTTATGATAAAACATTGACAAGAGTAAACTTCATGTGCTTGTCATAAGTGTCATTGATTCGGCCTACTTATCATTTATAAGTGCCTATCATGTTTGTTATATGGCATGAGACTCACCATTCCATCTTATTTATATCTCATATAAATAACTTGGGAACAAACATGAATACAATCTTTCTGGATAAGTCATGTCCTTATTATGAAGTATCCTCGATTGAGAACCTATTTATGATACTTTATGCTAGAAATATTGTCACTTATATTCTTAACAACTTAAGAATAATATTTCTAACAAAATATCAATGGACCTTTTCTATTACACATAAATATATTATGTAAACGAAAAAGTGGAAATGCCTTTTGTTAATAAAAATATGTACAAGATACATACTAAATGATATGCTCTAGGGCATACTACTAACAGTTCATTGGCCCATATGAAGTCATTGAACGTGTGGGACCAGTGGCCTATCAGCTAGCTTTACCACCAGAACTGGATAAAATTCATAATGTATTCCATGTTTCTATGCTGAGAAGATATCGCTCGGATCCTTCACATGTCATTTCCATGGAAGAGATTCAGATCCAACCGGATTTGACATACACAGAAGAACCTATCCAGATCCTAGCTCGGGAAGTGAAGGAACTGAGAAATAAACAAATTCCACTGGTGAAAGTGCTTTGGAGGCACCACAACACTGAAGAGGCAACTTGGGAAAGTAAAGAGATGATAAGGCAATAGTTCCCTCAACTGTTTGCATTAGGTAAATTCCAAGGACGAAATTTTTATTAGAGGGGAAGTGTTGTAACATCCTCACTTTAGCTACTCCGTATATTCTACTATTTCGGTGACCAGTATCGATCTAGGCAGCTAGAACATCCGAAAAAATATTTAAACTAAAGTGAGGAACCATAATTAACTCAAATATTAATAAGAAAAATTTAGGAAAAATTTTAGACATAAGATACAACCAAGTTAAATTAGCCGGTGCCCTAGCGATGGGTAACCTAGTGAGAAGTTGCGGTTCTCGCAACTAGGAGCCCTAGACCCAGGGGAAAAATTATAAAATAATTATTGGGACTCCAGAGAAGGGTCATTGAGGTTCCTATGGCATTAGAATGCCAAGAAAATGCATAGAAATTTTTTTCAATCGGTACAGACAATTTTAGTCTATTAAGCCAAACGGAGGGCATTTTGGTCATTTTGCCTTCAGAGGTGATTTTTGACCGACTTGTCCAGTTAAGTAGATAATTATTATGACACAAAATATGAATAAATATTGCTAAAAATTAAATTGAAATTTGGTAGAAAAGAAAAGAAAGGAAAATGAGTTAAATTGGGAATTATGATGTCATGCTTATGTAATTAGGATTTTCCACCCAATCACCACTTAACAAAATGACTAAAGAGATAAAAGGGACACAAAATAAGATAAAAAAAAAGAAGAAAATTCTAGCAGCCATTTTCTTTCCAAAACCAACAGGAATATTAGAGAAAGAGAAAGAGAAGAGAAACTCCATGGAAGTTTAGGAAAGCTTGAAATCACCCACTAAATTACCTTGAAACTCAACTTTGTCTTCACAAAAAATTGTTCATACATCTTGGGCAAGCTAAAGACAGCAAAAAGAAATAGAAAGGAGGAGCTTCGATAAGCTTAGAATTTACTTCATTAAAGGTTAGTGACTAAACTCACTCATTCTCTTTGATTCATGTTAAAGGAGTGGAGTGGAAGGTAAATTTGCATGAAAATTAAAAATATACCATGTGTAAACTTTTCTTAAAATTCTAGCAGCCTTGGGCTTGGTAGGGTTTTGAAGATTTTCTTGAATTAAAATGGTACCCTAGCTGCCCTTGACACTAACCTATTGTTTAGCATGATGAAATGCAAGTTAAATGCATGATTTGAGATGTTAGGGTTAGGGTTTGGGTATAAAATGGAGACTTTGATCATGTAATGATGAAAGTAAGTTTTAATGGTCAATTAGTGACCATTTGGTTGTGTGTAAACAAGAAATGAGGTGGTTTGATTAGTGGGAATTGCCGTTAGTGTTGCTGCCTTGGCTGACCTGCAGAATTGGACATGAGTCCAGCAGGTTTGGGCAGCCATAACATAAATTGTAGAGGTTCAATTGGTTCAAGGCCAATTGGACATGAAAGTAGACACATAATGGCACAACTTTAGTGAAGAAACCATGCCCATAAAACCAAACCAAGTGGACCAAAAGCTTGCCCTAATCCGGGTGACCTGCAGTCTGCCTGGGCAAAATGACCAAATGAACAGTATTTGGTCATTTGGCCATAAATCAGTGTAGAAAGGTCCAATTAACCTGAAATTTTACCAGCAACAAGATGAGATATAGACCAACAACTTTAATGAAGAAACCTAACCCAAATTATGACCATAACATATTCAACAAGTGAGTTGCAGTCACTATTCATTACACTATAGATATGGTCAGTCCAGAAATTTTGGATAAAATTTCAATCCAGCTAGTTATAGTTTTTGGACCATAACTTGAGCTACAAAACTCCAAATGGAGTGATTCAAAAAAGGAAATGCAACTAGACAAAATAAGGAACAACTTTCATGTTGATCAGTTTGCAAATTCCCATTGCAAAATTGACCAATGGAATAATAAAGACAAAACATAAAAACTGAAAATTCTGCCCAACTAACATTAAGCTTAGAAATGGTATTGGCAACCAATACCAACAAAATTTGAATGTAAAATGTGGTATGTTGATGATATTAGAACCAATGTACCTATTACCTATGCAAAAATCAACATTTTTGTTGACTTGGGAATGGAATAGTAACACTAAAACTTGAATTGCAAAAATTGTGAAATTTAAAAGTGTAATATGCCCTAGCATACCTAACAGGATTGGTTTGGATAGCTTGGCATGCCAATAGGGTTTTGTTAGCAGTACTGCATATGGCTTCATGCCATTCTGTGTTTTGTGGCTTCCCATGCCATTCTGTGACATAATAGCCTTTAGATATGTTATTTGAGTTGTTATACTCAGGTTGTAACCCTGATGATTATCACAGCTTATTAGTTGTTCTATTGCACACCGGGAGACACAATGTGACCAATGGTGTGATGGTCCGAGGTACTTAGTACTCAGCGCTAGTTTACCCGTTTATCCAGTCTAGTAAACTAGTATGGTTTACTCGGGCAATGATAATAAATTTTTACCAAATTTTAATTGAATAATACTGCAATAAATACCAGAAATTAAGTCTACCCAAAAATGAAATCATACATTCTGCATAATTATTTTATTCTATTTTATTTTATTTTATATTGTCACTACTAAGCAGAATTGCTTAGCGCCCAAAAATGAAATCATACATTCTGCATAATTATTTTATTCTATTTTATTTTATTTTATATTGTCACTACTAAGCAGAATTGCTTAGCGCGTCGCTTTTGCCACGCGCAGGTACTGCAGACCTAGCTGGGGAGCCCAGCAGACATCAGAAAAGGCGGGCCATTCAGAGCTACATCTGGGGTCCAGAGTCACCTCACATCTGCACTGCATATGGTAGGACATTAGGACTATGGGTGGCCCTTTTGTATTTTGCATTTTGTATTAGTTTGGATTGTAACTATAAACTCCTGTAATTATGTATTAATGTAAATATATGAAATTTCATATTATTGAAATTTTCTGCATAATGTATGTTGATAACTGAAATGTTGAGAATTATTTATGAATATGCTACAAGTGATGAAGAGAACAGAAAAGTTTTGAAAATAGTATTGTGATTTGAGATTGAGATTTTGAGTTTGACTTGAAATGTGTATAATGGAGTATGGATCTAGAAATTATATTAGAAATGTTTTTAAACAGGTTCAGAAGAACTGTTTTTTCAATTTATAGCCGGCACCGTCACGACCCAACCCATGGGCCGGACCGGCACTAGGACCTGGGCCAGCCTAAAGCCCCCGAGGCCCGTAGTAAGCCTAACTATTCACTTAACCCAACTCTAAGGCCCATTTGAGCCCAATTTCAAAAAATCAACCGGATAGAGTCCGGCCATAAAGTGGACCTTTCAACGGGGAGTTTTTGACTCACCCGACCTGTAAACAAAATATAACATCAATTGGGGAGCTCAGCTCACCCTCCACATACTCATCATCATAAAAATAAATGGGAGCTCAGCTCCCTCATCCAATCCATCAATCATGCATAGAATATTTTTACAGGTCCACATAACAATTATATTACAGACCCGAATCATTTAAATATTTCTAACACATGCAGAAAATCTAGGAGTAAATAAAATTACAAAAATATTGAATAACAACCTGCGAAGAAGAAAAGCAGGTTAACCACAATAAAATCCTCCTGTAGCCTGAAAAAAAAATATTGAACAGGAGTGAGCGTTCGACTCAGAGAATAAAATATCAATTTTAACCATAATCTCTATAACTATCTAGAACTAGTGCACCCTGTAGAGTGAAATGCAGCATCAGCAATAAATTCACATCATAACATCAAAAAGGTAATTTGGAGCACTCACACACCCTGTAGTATCAATCATAATATATGGGGTGATCCCTATCTGACTCTCTTAAATCTAACCTGGTGCCAGCGAAGAACTCAAGCCGGACTTTCGCTTAATAAACCAAATCGAGGGTCCCAGCGAAGAACTCAAGCCGTGACTATCCCTCGAAGGATCGGGTCCCAGCGAAGAACTCAAGCCGTGACTACCCGTCCTATCCATAGTCCACACCACATCACACCCACGCCAACGCACGCACACTGCTCCAAATCACCACAACAACATCCATGGCACGTTAACACTTATGAATGCAACATAAATCGTGCCTAGAGTTTAATTACATAAATATATGCATATAAGTGATGCATGGGCATGCTTGAACATATAATAATAGTGAAATTACAATTAAAATTAATATTTTACTCACAGACTTGACAACGGTCACTGTGGCGGCTGGGCGGAGGAAGAAGGTTGTCCCGGCTCACCTGACAATTACATTACAATTTTTAATATAAATGACTCGATACAATATAGAAAAGACCAAATACGTCCTAAGTCGTGCCGAAAATCCGGCAGAGTCTCCCCTATACCTAGGACCTACCCAACCTGCAAAAGGGCTCAAAACGCACTTCTATATTCACAATCCATATATCCACAACTCAATCACATCACACAGCCCCTCCTGGGCCCATCAAATCAGTCATTCATCACAGTATGTAAAATTTCAATTTAGTCCTTATAATTGTTCATTTTTGCAAAAACTACCCAAACAAGCTCTAAAAATTCTAAAACTTTGCCCCACGGTCCTTAGCAATATTACTAGGCTATTGCAAAAAGAATCATAATTTTCTGAGCTACCACAAATATTTTATGAATTTTTAATCCTATTTAAGCACTACAAAATTACGAAAAAGCAAGGTTCGGGTTTACCTTTGCCGATTTCAACTTCGGGAACGCGCTCGGGACGTCTGACAATGGGGGGGGTAGCCAAAACTTCGGTCCAATTCAGAGACTTTTCCGTAGCAGTGCATGCGGCGGAAATTCACGAACTTCGATCCAACGATCAATTTCCGTGAATTGAGGATACCTACACGAAGCCCACAACATGGGAGTTAGTACATAAATTTTTCAGAATTTTCTAAGCTCATTTAATGCTCGAAAAGACACTGCGAAGTTCCGTGGGACCCACCGAAAAACGGTGTCGGAAAAATTTGAAATTTATGTCGCCGCGAAGCTCTCGATGAGTGGAGTGCTCTGGTATTCTCGGTTTTCTCGTGGGATTCACGGTTTGTGAGAATTCTAGCCCGAAAGTCAAAATGGGCTAAAACTTCCCGGGCAAAAATTGGACAAACTGCTCGATGGATTTTGGTGTTCTTGGTGTCTATGGAAAGCTCTCGCCGAGTATATGATTTTAGACACAAGACCCGGTCTGATTGGTGGCCAGATCGGCCGGATTTGGGCCGGGAAGTTGAAACGTCGCGCGCGCTGCGCGTCCCTTCAGAGGCCGTTTTCCGGTGTTCCAGGCGGCGGCCGACCGTGGGGGAGGACCGAGGTGAGGCGCTGGCGAGGTGGGACGGCAGGGGAGGCGGCGGGGCGACAAGGGGAGGAGGGAGGAGAGAGAAAAGAAAGAGAGAAGGGAGAGGGGTCAGATGCGCGCGGGAGGAAGAAGGAAGAAAAAGAAAAGGCCGGTCCGATCCGGTACGGTTCGATTCGGCCGGTCCGATTCAGGATACAAAATTTTGAATTTTTACTCTGCCTTGGGACCGAAAACGAGGTCCAAAAATTCCGAAAAAATTCTAGAAAACTCAGAAAAATACGTAGACTCCAAATATATTTTTAGTTTTGCCACGTGGTCTTTAAATAAATTTTTAAAAATCATCAAAGTTTATATTTTCGGAAAATCGAACCCGATTTTTAAAATCCAAAAAATCTCAAAAAAATTCCTAAAATTTAAATAAAATTAAAATACCAAAAATACTCATAAAATAATAAAATTTAAAATTTTAGGGTGTTACATTCTTCCCCCCTTACAGAAAATTCGTCCTCGAATTTTTACACAAGGCAGAATAAAGCACTTGATTATACATTGAACAGATAAGGGTACTTGCTACGCATGTCCCGTTCTGACTCCCAGGTGCACTCTTCCACCGACTGACTCCTCCACAAAACCTTAACCATAGGGATCTGTTTGGATCTTAGCTGTCTCACTTGGTAGTCCACTATGGCTACAGGTTGCTCCTCAAATGTCAAGTTCTCTTTTAGCTCTATTACATCCAGCTGTAGTACATGAGAAGGATCTGGAATGTATTTCCTGAGCATGGAGATGTGAAATACGGGATGAACGTGAGAAAGGTTGGGTGGTAGCTCCAACCGGTAGGCAACTGCTCCAACTCTATCCATAACCTCAAAAGGTCCAATATACCGAGGTGCCAACTTGCCCTTCTTTCCAAATCTCATGACTCCCTTCATTGGAGAAACCTTCAAAAATACATAGTCGCCTACTGCAAACTCCACATCCCTCCGTCTGGGGTCTGCATAACTCTTCTGCCTACTGAAAGCTATTTTCAATTGTTCCCTGATTAAGGGAACCATCTCTGATGTGTACTGCACTAGGTCTACATCATGCACCTTCGCTTCCCCCATTTCTGTCCAACACAGAGGAGACCTACACTTTCTTCCATATAGCGAATCATAGGGTGCCATCCCTATGCTGGAATGGTAACTGTTGTTGTAGGCAAACTCCACCAAAGCTAGCTGATCATCCCATTGACCTCCAAAATCCAAAACACTCATGCGAAGCATGTCTTCTAGTGTTTGGATTGTCCTTTCGGACTGTCCGTCTGTCTGAGGGTGGAAAGTCGTACTAAAGTTCAACTGTGTGCCAAGTGCCTCCTGCAACTTTCTCCAAAACCGAGAAGTGAACTGGGGCCCTCTGTCAGAAATTATGGAAGCTGGAACTCCATGCAATCTGACTATTTCTCGAATGTAGAGTCGGGCATACTGTGCCACAGAATATGTAGTCTTCACAGGCAAAAAGTGAGCTGATTTGGTTAGACGGTCCACAATTACCCATATCGAATCATATCCTCGCGTGGTACTAGGCGACCCAGTCACAAAATCCATAGTGATCATTTCCCACTTCCATTCTGGGATAGGGAGCTCTTGCAGCTTCCCTGACGGTCTCTGGTGTTCAAACTTCACCTTCTGACAAGTCAAGCACTTGGACACAAAGTCTGCTATGTATCTCTTCATACCATTCCACCAATAACTATCTTTCACATCATGGTACATCTTGGTGAAACCTGGGTGGACACTGTACAGGGTATAGTGTGCCTCTTGCATGATTTCATTTCTAAGATTGTCCACATCAGGCACACATATCCTAGAACCTTGTATAAGGGCGCCATCATTGGCAAACCCGAACTCACCACCTTCACCTTGCTGTACTCTTTCTATGATCTTCATCAATTGTTGGTCTCTGTGCTGGGAAACTCTAACTCTGTCTCTCAAGTCTGGCCTCACTGAAAAATGAACCAGCAATACCCCCTCATCTGAAAGATTTAGGATTAAACCTTGATCCATCAACTCATGTACTTCCTGAATCAATGGTCTCTTCTCTGCTGAAATGTGCGCTAAACTGCCAGAAGATTTTCTGCTCAAAGCATCTGCTACTACATTGGCTTTCCCAGGGTGGTACTGGATGGTGCAATCATAGTCTTTCAGAAGCTCCATCCATCTCCTCTGTCTCAAGTTTAAATCCCTCTGTTGGAAGATGTACTTCAAACTCTTGTGGTCAGTGTATATCTCGCACACTTCACCATACAGGTAGTGTCTTCAGATTTTTAGTGCAAAGACTAAAGCCGCCATTTCCAAATCATGGGTGGGGTAGTTTTGCTCATGCCTCTTCAGCTGTCTTGAAGCATAAGCTACTACTTTTCCATTCTGCATCAAAACACACCCTAGGCCAACTCTGGAGGCGTCACAGTACATGGTGTATCCTTCACCACTCATAGGTAGTGTCAACACAGGGGCGGTGGTTAGACACTCCTTAAGCTTTTGGAAACTCTCCTCACAGTCATCTGTCCAAATGAATGGAACATTCTTCCTGGTTAACTTAGTTAGGGGAGCTGCTATCCTGGAAAAATCCTGTACAAAACGCCTATAGTAGCCAGCTAGACCCAGAAAACTTCACACCTCAGTGACTGTTGTAGGCCTAAGCCAATCAGTTACAGCTTTAATTTTCTTGGGATCCACTTGAATACCTTCTCTTGAAACCACGTGTCCCAAGAATGAGATGCTTTCTAGCCAAAATTCACATTTCAAAAATTTTGGCATATAGTTGGTGCTCCCTCAAAGTCTGCAACACCATCCTCAAGTGCCACATGTGTTCTTCCTCGGCCTAAGAGTATACCAAAATGTCATCTATGAATACGATGACAAAACGGTCCAAAAATGGCTTGAACACCCTGTTCATCAAGTCCATGAAGGCTGCTGGTGCATTAGTGAGTCCAAAAGACATCACCAAGAACTCATAATGACCATACCTTGTCCTGAATGCCGTTTTGGACACATCCTCATTCCTGATTCTCAACTGATAGTAGCCTGATCGCAGGTCTATCTTGGAAAAGAATCTAGCCCCTTGGAGCTGATCAAACAGATCATCGATCCGAGGAAGTGGATACTTGTTCTTCATAGTCACCTTGTTCAGCTGTCTGTAGTCAATACACAACTTTAATGACCCATCTTTCTTTCTTACAAATAGCACAGGAGCGCCCCAGGGTGAAGTGCTCGGCGTATGAAACCTTTGTCCAACAGCTCCTGTAGTTGCTCCTTTAACTTTTTCAATTCTGCTGGGGCCATCCTGTAAGGTGGCATTGATATGGGATTTGTACCCGGAACAACATCAATGCAGAACTCTATTTCCCTTTCTTGTGGCAACCCTGGAAGCTCTTCAGGGAAGACATCCATAAATTCCCTGACAACAGAAACATTTTCCATGCTGACACCTTCTACATCTATGTTGTCGCTAAGTGGGGTAGCTACTGACAATGGGCATTCTAGAGTTGTAGAGTTTCTACCCAATCTCATGGCAAACACAGGGGAGACAAATGAGTGCGTAGCACCCGGATATATCAAAACACGAGCCTCATAGGAACAGACCAGAAGAATACCTGCCACAACTGCATTTGAAGCTTGAGCATCCTGGTGGGTCAAGGTGAAAACCCGAGCTTGACCCCTACCCTGAGTGGCAGAACCTTGATACTGATTTCTCCCTCTTGATCTGCCCCCAAATCCATGTCCCCCTTGTCCTCGGCCCTGTTGGCCACTGAACTGACTGCCTGCCATGCTGGAAGCACCCGGATACAACTGACGAGGAACATTCGCAACAGAACCCTGTGACCCCATCTGTGGCTCACTGAACACGGGGCATTCCCTAGCAAAGTGACCTGGTTGGCCACACCTGAAGCATACTCCTGAACCCATCAAACAAGGTCCTGAATGTCCTCTTCCACACTGTGCACAAGGTGCTAAGGAAGATCCTGAACCAGACCCAGAACTGTTGTACCCTAAACTGTGACCACTGTTGGATCCGTATCCAGGTCTGAACCCTCGAGGTTTGTGTCTAAAGCCACTCTTCTTGTTCCTACTTTTTCCTCTGTAATTACTCTGGCCACCACCGCAGAGTACCCATTTGGGGAACACCGGTAGAACCCTCTGCTCTGTTTTTCTTTGCTCTTCCGCTATCATCCGCAGCATAGCTAATCTCTATCTGTCTGGCTCGATCAACCACCACATCAAAAGACTGATCAGACATCATGGCCAGGTTCGCATACCTTCTGTCAAGCCCCTTTAGGAATCTCTTCACATTCATAGTTTCTGTAGCTACTGCTGTAGGGGCATATCTGCTCAATTCCAGGAATTCTATAGCATATTCATCTACAGACCTGCCATTCTATCTTAAGGCCTCAAAGGCCCACTGCTTCTGATCCCTGAAGCTTTCTGGCACAAACCAATTGATGAACAGTTCCACAAACTAAGTCCACGACAAACCCTCCATTCGAGGTAATATGTAGTCATTCATCCACTATATAGGCATAGGCCCCATGACATACTGCATACACTCTATGAGTCTTCTGTCAGTCAACTGCAACTCTGTTCCTGCCTATCTGCAGGAATCCAAAAACCGATATGCATCGTCTGACACATCATAAGTACCAGGCACCAACTTCTTAAAATTGATTATCTGTTTGTAAGGTTCCCCTCTTGGTGCGGTGGACTGATGCTGCTGTGGAGGGTGGACCATATATTGTGCCATCATATCGATGGTCCTCTACAACCCAGCTAGAGTAGCTGCCATGGGGTCCATGGGACCCTATGCCATGAAAGACTGTTCCTGAACTGTGGGCAGCTGCTCTTCTACTTGAGCAACTCTAGGCCTCCTAGCCCGCCTCCTCGGGGCAGGCGCCTCATCCTGTGCTGACACCTCGTCAGGCACATCTGGTTCTGGTGCAGTGGCAGCTCTCCTGCTTCTACGCATTTTCCTGAAATTCAGCAGCATTAGCCCACAAAATTCAAAACTGTATGTTACACAGCTCTATGGACTCAAATTTATACATAATTATGAAGCAGAGACTAGAAGCAAAAATGACAATGCAAGACGAATGTGGACCCTATTTTTCCGCATGTGACTCCTAGTAGACTCTTCCCAACACTTTAGACAACATTCCCTAAGAATCTGGAGCCTAAGCTCTGATACCACATTTGTCACGACCCAACCCATGGGCCGAACCGGCACTAGGACCTGGGCCAGCCTAAAGCCCCCGAGGCTCGTAGTAAGCCTAACTATTCACTTAACCCAACTCTAAGGCCCATTTGGGCCCAATTTCAAAAAATCAACCTGATAGAGTCCGGCCATAAAGTGGACCTTTCAACGGGGAGTTTTTGACTCACCCGACCTGTAAACAAAATATAACATCAATTGGGGAGCTCAGCTCACCCTCCACATACTCATCATCATAAAAATAAATGGGAGCTCAGCTCCCTCATCCAATCCATCAATCATGCATAGAATATTTTTACAGGTCCATATAACAATTATATTACAGACCCGAATCATTTAAATATTTCTAACACATGCGGAAAATCTAGGAGTAAATAAAATTACACAAATATTGAATAACAACCTGCGAAGAAGAAAAGCTGGTTAACCACAATAAAATCCTCCTGTAGCCTGAAAAAAAATATTGAACAGGAGTGAGCGTTCGACTCAGAGAGTAAACTATCAATTTTAACCATAATCTCTATAACTATCTAGAACTAGTGCACCCTGTAGAGTGAAATGCAGCATCAGCAATAAATTCACATCATAACATCAAAAAGGTAATTTGGAGCACTCACACACCCTGTAGTATCAGTCATAATATATGGGAGCTGATCTCCTATACAGCTCTCTTAAATCCAACCTGGTGCCAGCGAAGAACTCAAGCCGGACTTTCGCTTAATAAACCAAGTCGAGGGTCCCAGCGAAGAACTCAAGCCGTGACTACCCCTCGAAGGATCGGGTCCCAGCGAAGAACTCAAGCCGTGACTACCCGTCCTATCCATAGTCCACACCACATCACACGCACGCCAACGCACGCACACTGCTCCAAATCACCACAACAACATCCATGGCACGTTAACACTTATGAATGCAACATAAATCGTGCCTAGAGTTTAACTACATAAATATATGCATATAAGTGATGCATGGGCATGCTTGAACATATAATAATAGTGAAATTACAATTAAAATTAATATTTTACTCACAGACTTGACAACGGTCACTGTGGCGGCTGGGCGGAGGAAGAAGGCTGTCCCGGCTCACCTGACAATTACATTACAATTTTTAATATAAATGACTCGATGCAATCAAGAAAAGACCAAATACGTCCTAAGTCGTGCCGAAAATCTGGCAGAGTCTCCCTTATACCTAGGACCTACCCAACCTGCAAAAGGGCTCAAAACGCACTTCTATATTCACAATCCATATATCCACAACTCAATCACATCACACAGCCCCTCCTGGGCCCATCAAATCAGTCATTCATCACAGTATGTAAAATTTCAATTTAGTCCTTATAATTGTTCATTTTTGCAAAAACTACCCAAACAAGCTCTAAAAATTCTAAAAATTTGCCCCACGGTCCTTAGCAATATTACTAGGCTATTGCAAAAAGATTCATAATTTTCTGAGCTACCACGAATATTTTATGAATTTTTAATCCTATTTAAGCACTACAAAATTACGAAAAAGTAAGGTTCGGGTTTCCCTTTGCCGATTTCGACTTCGGGAACGCGCTCGGGACGTCTGACAATGGGGGGGGGGGTAGCCAAAACTTCGGTCCAATTCAGAGACTTTTCCAGTGCATGCAGCCGAAATTCACGCACTTCGGTCAACTGTCGAATTTCCGCGAATTGAGGATACCTACACGAAGCCCACAACACGGGGGTTAGTACATAAATTTTTCAGAATTTTCTAAGCTCATTTAATGCTCGAAAAGACACTGCGAAGTTCCGTGGGACCCACCGAAAAACGGTGTCGGAAAAATTTGAAATTTATGTCGCCGCGAAGCTCTCGACGAGTGGAGCGCTCTGGTACTCTCGGTTTTCTCGTGGGATTCACGGTTTGTGAGAAATCTAGCCCGAAAGTCAAAATGGGCTAAAACTTCCCGGGCAAAAATTGGACAAACCGCTCGATGGATTTTGGTGTTCTTGGTGTCTATGGAAAGCTCTCGCCGAGTAGATGATTTTAGACACAAGACCCGGTCCGATTGGTGGCCGGATCGGCCGGATTTGGGCCGGGAAGTTGAAACGTCGCGCGCGCGCTGCGCGTCCCTTCAGAGGCCGTTTTCCGGCGTTCCAGGCGGCGGCCGGCCGTGGGGGAGGACCGAGGTGAGGCGCCGGCGAGGTGGGAAGGCAGGGGAGGCGGCGGCGCGGCAAGGGGAGGAGGGAGGAGAGAGAAAAGAGAGAGAGAAGGGAGAGGGGTCAGATGCGCGCGGGAGGAAGAAGGAAGAAAAAGAAAAGGCCGGTCCGATTCGACCGGTCCGATCCGGTCTGATTCGATTCGGCCGGTCCGATTCAGGATACAAATTTTTGAATTTTTACTCTGCATCGGGACCGAAAACGAGGTCCAAAAATTTCCAGAAAACTCAGAAAAATACGTAGACTCCAAATATATTTTTAGTTTTGCCACGTGGTCTTTAAATAAATTTTTAAAAATCATCAAAGTTTATATTTTCGAAAAATCGAACCCGATTTTTAAAATCCGAAAAATCTCAAAAAAATTCCTAAAATTTAAATAAAATTAAAATACCAAAAATGCTCATAAAATAATAAAATTTAAAATTTTAGGGTGTTACAGGCACTCTGCCGGATTTTCTATAAAATTTGCGAAAAATTTTAGATTTATCAAAATTGAAAATAAATGAATAAAAAGGGATAAATTGTAATAGAAACATAAATTGGTGCTCTGGCACACTGAGTGGCATAACTTGCTCGGCTACACTGTAGACGGGTAAGGGGTGTCACACTATTCAAGTCAATTTGTTGACTTTGTAATGCTTAATAGGTATGAGAATTCCAATTTCACCCACATACCACATTTTGGTTACTAAATTTGATGGTTTTGGTTGTTTACTCAAATTTTAAGTCTTTAGGCAAATTTGCAAATTTTCAGTTTTGGTGTCCTATGTTGCACTGTTCCATTGGTCATGTTTCTGTTAGAATTTGGCTAAATTTTCTTCATAGAAATTGTTCCTTATTGTCTTAAATTTATTCTCCTTTTTGAATCACTCCAATTGGAGTTTTATAGCTCAAGTTATAGCCATTTGAATCATGGCTACCGGATTGGTCTAACCCAGATTTTTTGGGCAAATTCTAGGTTCCTGCAGTTTTAGGTCACCAAATTTGGGTGGCTAAATGACTTGTTTAAGAGCATAATTTGGGTTTTTATTCTTCATGAAAGTTTTAGGTCTATATCTCAGCTTTCTCCTGGTAAAATTTCAGGTCATTTAGACTGCCTACCCCAAGTTATGGCCAAATGAACAAACACTGCTCATTTGGTCATTTTTGTACAGGTCAGATTGCCTAATCCAGATTTGGTCAATTTGTTCACTAGGTTTTAGTTTCTTTTTGGGCATGATTCCTAAATGAAAAATATGTCATTTTGTATCTAGTTTCATTCCCAATTGGCCTCACACTAATTGGGCTTGTAAATTTTCAGTTTTGGTCTCTAAAAGGGACCTTGGTCATACTGCCTGCAGCATGTCCCTAATCAATCCGAATTTGAACCTAATTCTAACACTTCCAACATACCTCAATTGGTCACAAATGACCATTTTTTAGCTCAAACTAGGTCAAACATACCATTTGACCAATTCGCCAATTTTTAGCTTCCAAAACCCTAGGTCCAAACCCTAATTCACCAATTTGTTACATTTGTTGAATTATAAATGCATATTTAATACTCATACATTCATTTACACTTAACCACTTCATTATTTGCATCAAAACACCCATTACAATATTAATCTACTGCTGGCCAAAATTCATAGGATTCTAGATAGGCATGCTTTTTTTCATATTTTCATGTAATTCTACCATTTAAATCTTACTTCTATACTTATAACTAAACCAAAGTTAAGCAAGGGAGCTTACCTCAAATGGAGCTTCCTAACTCCTTGATTCTTCAAGTTTTCTTCAATTTTTCTCTCTTCAATCTTCTTAACAAGACTCAACTAAAAGTTTTAACCAAGAAATCTATAAATTTTATGGCTCAATTTTTTGGTTTAAGAAGCTTTTTAATAATCTTCAATGGAGGAAGATAAGAAAAGTGAGAGAGTTGACAGAGGAGATGGAACGGCAACTGTAGAAGATGACTTTTTTTTTCTTTTATAAATTAATCCTTTATGGAAGACTACAAATTAATCCAAATTTAATTTTTTTTTATTATTATGTTTATTACATCATGCATGATATCATGCATGATGTCATCACTTTTCTTTTTTTCTTTTTTCTTTTTCCATTTATTTTTCCATTAGTTCTTTAATTTAATTCCTGATTCTGAAATTTTCTTTTCTCTGATTTTATTTGACAGTTAGGTCAGGAGTCAGCTCTCAGGGTCAATTGACCAAATTACCCCTCGCCGGTTTGACCCGGTTTGTAAATAATTCAATATTTCTTCCGGATCCCTGACCTAATTATTTGACTAGCTTAACAATTCTTTTTCGTGATTTTCTCTTTTCCACTGTGTTTGCAATAGTCCTAAGGACCGCGGCCTCACATTTTACGGTTCGAAATTTGAGTTTAAATTGACCTCACAGTCCTTCTTGAGAAGGTCACCTATCGCTGTGACTCTCGGCTCGTTTAACTTCTTATGTTCTGTTTTTCTTATTTATACTTAACTAATTTACAATTTCTAATTATTTGTGTTCAGGGCTCATCTAGTTGTCTTAAGTGTGGTTCTAATCCTCTTAATCATCCAAACTAGCACCGGCCACCGAAATAGTAAAATATACCAGGCAATACAAATAGGGGTGTTACATGCCAATAGGGTATTGTTTTAGCAGTGCTGCGTAAGGCTTTATACCTGTATTCATGGCTTTATGCCGATTACTTGTTATCATGGCTTTTAGCCATACTGATATGTTATCATGGCTTTTTAGCCATACTGACTGCATACATGGTTGACGTATTGAGCTTACATGTCCCATAGTATGACGGCCCGAGGCACCTCGGTGTCCAGTGCCAACGACCCATTATCCAGTTTAGTCAGCCTGTCATAGGTTACCTGGGCAGTGAAATTTATTGAAATGAGTTAAGAATAATAGCAACTGAAAATATTAGCAATTAAATAAAAGAGTAAGAATATTTGAAATAAATTAGATTAGTTATTTAGTAGAAAGAATTGAAATGAATTAGAACGATATTAAAGTTTAATTATTATAAAATAATCTGCGATAACCTAGAAAGTATTGAATAAAATGATAAAAAAAAATTGCAAAAGAGATATAAGTATATTACTACTGTGAATTTAGGAATAAATTACTTCTTAAGAGGAATAAATTAGAACGAAAGATAGTTGATACTAGAAGTATTATATTAAAGTAGATAAAATTCCAGAGTATCCAAAGTATAATCAATTTCTTTTTTTGTTTGTATATATTATTTTCTTTGTTATATTATTGCACCACTAAGCAGTAATGTTTAGCGTGATAGATTGTTTCTTCACGCAGGTACTAAAGATAAAGCCTAATGGATATTAGACTGAGATTTTGGAGTCCGGCTGCAGAAGTGTCAGAAGTGTATAAGGTTGTCACCTCCTCAGCAATGCATGTAGATAGGGCTCACAAAAGTTATTTTTTGTATTTATAATTAGTTATTATGTTGAAATGTAAATTATGAAATTGTAAATAATATGTATATTATGTAAATTGTAAATTTATGTAATTAGTTTGTAAATTGTGTAATTAATGGAAATATGAGAATTTTGATATGTGAATGGAGCATGAATGATAATGTATGGAAATGAATGTGAAATTGAATTATATAGAGAATATTTAAACTAATCAGATGATTATGATTAGTATGGATGAGATTTTTATTTGCAAAATATTATTGAATTTTCAAGCAAGTGAATAGTAAAATACGCCAATTGGTAATAAAACAGGAGAAACTCTGCTGGTTTCTCCTTAGAAAAATAATTGATATTAAAATATAACAAGAACAAATTATTAAAAGAATAAAGTAAGATAAGATAGGGTACTCCGGCACCGAGTGTGACATGTCTTGCTCAGCTACACTGAAGTCGGGTAAGAAGTGTTACACAAATGACATTAAAAATATTAAAGAAAATTTAGTTAATCGGTACAGATGAAAATAAAAATGAAATAGACAGTATAAAAATTAAAGGAACCATCGGGTCAGGGATTTAATCGGTATTACCGAAAAAGTTTGACTATAACTCGAAGAGGGGCATTTTGGTCATTTAGCACCTAGAGTTGACTTTTGACCTAAATGTCTATTAAAATGAGTGAAATTAAAATTTTAAAAATCCCATGAAAACATGAAGCTATATGTAAAGTAATTAAAGGAACATAAAGGAAATTATTAGAAATGTTAAAACTTTAATTATTATAATTAATAAATAAATTTTAGTGGGGTATATATAGACATAAGATGACAAGATTTCAACCACTAAATGTCATCTTCTTCGTTTCCTTCTCCCATGGTCGAACCATTTCTCCCTTTCATCATCCATGGATTTCCTTCTTCCAAGCTTTCAATCCCTTCCATTCACACCATAATTTTCATAAGTCCCTTCATTAAAATTTATCCCCACACTTTGGGAAGTCAATTGGCAGCCAAGAAAGAGAAGATTGGTGAAGTTTTGGCAACTTGAAGAAGTGTCCATTAAAGGTTAGTGCATATTTTCTCTTCCTTCCTTTATTAAATCTTGAATTGAGGTTGAAATGAGTGAGTATAACATGAAATTGAAAGCAAATTATAACAAACTTTGGAACCCTCATTTCAGCAGCCTTGGGAAATATGGGAGTTTGATAACTTCATGCATGTAAATGGTGATATGTGATGATAATGAATAAGTAGATGTGAGTTGTATGTTGAGTGATGAAGTTGCATATACTAGAAATTTGATTGCATGTGTATGTTTGAGATTGACTAAACCTAACTATTGGAGATTTTGTGTAATTGCTGGAATTTGACTTTATTGAGATGAGTTGATGATGTTTAGAAGTGCCATGAGTGCCAATTTGTAGTTTGGGAGTCGGAGCAAATGAAATTTGGAAGTGTACATTTCTTTACAAGTTTGGGACTTTATAATCCAGTGTATATTTTGAGCCATGATTGAAATTGTGTTGCTCCAATTAGTAGGAGGCCAATTGGAGGTGAAACTAGACCCAAAATGCTCCATTTTCCATGAAGAAACTGTGACACTCCTCACCCGATTACAGTGTAGCCGAGCAAGGCGTGCTACATTCGGTGCTGAAGCACCCTATCTTATCTTACTTTAATCTTTAATTTATTTTGAACTCGTTATAATTTAAAATAATTCATATTCTATGGAGAAACTAACGGGGTTTCTCCTTTTTTTTTTTTCTTAATTTAGTCCTCTTTGAAGGTGTTTAGTTCATAAGGTTACAATAAAAATATACAATATACTAATATTCTAATAGCATTATTTTTAACTTAATATTATTATGCAAGGTACATTTGTAACTTTATTTAAATTATATTTCTATTATTAATCTTTTTGTATCATTTAATTCAATACCTTCTAGTTTTTGTATCATTTAATTCAATACCTTCTAGGTTATCTTAAATTATTTCATAATAATTAAAGTTCCCAATGCATTCAATAATAGATAACTTATTTTTTTTATCATCAGTCCAGTTCATTTCAATTCTTTCTAGCATTTTATTAATCGTTTTCTTGATGATTTTGAGCCTTATTTTATTGTAATAATTATTTATCTTGATATTTAATCTCCTTACTTCCTTTAATAATCAATTCAATTACATTTATACTTTTCTATGCCCAAGTAACCTATACAAATTGACCAGACTGGATAAACGGGTAAACTAGCACTGGGTATCAGGTACCTCGGGCAGTCACAACATCAGTCACAATGTGTCTCCCAGTGTGCAGACAGAATGGCTAATAAGCCGTAAAAGCAATAAGGCATAAAGGCAAGTATAACATCATAATCAGTATAGCCATAGGCTATTATATCACAGAATGGCATGTAGCCATACCCAGTACTGCTATCAGAACCTTATCAGCATGTTAACCTATCCAAACCAATCACATTAGACCTACTAGGGCATATTATAAAGTTATTTCTTGAATATTTGTACTTAACATGTAAGGTTACCATTCATTTGGTCATTTAAGTCAAAATATTGACTTTCTCATATATAATAGTTACATGAGTTTTAATCACATAGATTTACCATATTTTGGTTCCCAAAAGTATTGGCATTAGTTTCCAATCCATATTTCTAACCAATGGAGAATAAATCAAAATTTCAGTTTTTGGGTGCTAGAGTTCACTGTTCCATTAGGCCATTCTGTAGTGAGAATTTGGCCAAGTGTTCTTAATCAAAGTTGTTCCTTATTGTGTTTAGTTACATTTCACTTTTTGAATCACCCCATTTGAAGTTTTCTAGCTCAAGTTATGGCTATTGCACTATAACTGGTCGGATTGCCTTTACCTAGAATTTCTGGGCAATTTTTGGTTCTTCTAGATTTGGTAGTCCAACTTTGGCTTGCAATTTCATTTATTTAAGTCCAAAATTTGAGTTTGTGTTTCACAAGAAAGTTATTCTAAATTACCTCAGCTTTCTACTGATATAAATTTCAGGTCAATTGAACCTTTCTACAATGAGTTATGACCAAATGAATGAACATTGTTCATTTGGTCATTTTGCCCAGGCAAAATGTGTGTTATTCGGATTTGGTCAATTTTTAGGGCATCCTAAGTTTAGTTTCTGGATAGGGTTCCTTCACCAAAGTTGTGCCATTATGTGTCTAATTTCATTTCCAATTGGCTTTGTACCAGTTGAACCTACACAACCAAAGTTATATATGCCCAAACATGCTGAACTCACATCCAGACCTGCAGGGCACATTGGACAGCATGCCTAACCTCCATTCCCTTGGCACCATTCACTTAATTTCCTACTCAAATATGACCAAATGGTCACTAATTGTCCATTACAAATTTGTGCTCAAACCCTAACTCTACCATTTCAATTCATGCATTAACTTACATTTCATTATCCTAATCATGAAAATGGTGTTAAGGGCAGCTATGAAGCCATTTTTAATTCAAAGGAATTCATCAAATCCTAACCCATCTATGGCTGCCGAAATCATGGGATATATATATATATATATATATATATATATATATATATATATAATTTTCATTTCTTTTCTTACTAATTCAACTTAAATCATGTTCTTAAACAAAAAATTAAAGAGAGAGATGAAATATTAGGCACTAACCTTGTTTGATGGAATTCCCAACTTGATAAACTTTCAAGTCTCCTCTTCTCTTTGCTGCCTAGGGGTTAATCAAAGTGCAGGGATCAAATTTAATGAAGGAATCAAGTGGTTTCATGGTGATTTTAAGTGAAAAATGGAGTTTGGAGGATAAAGATCAATGAAGGAAGAGAGAGAGAGAGATATAGGCTATCAAAGAAGAAAGGTAAAGTGCAGAATTCATTTTCCATTTTCCTTATTTTATCTCTCTTTAATTTGGTTTTTAGTGGCTTGTTGCAAGGTGATTGGGTGGAAGTGGTTTGATGACATCATGTGATGTCAAAATTCAAAATTTCATCCATTTTCTTTTCTACTCATTTTCAATTCAATTTTTAGCAATATTTATTCATATTTTATGTCATAATAATTATTTACTTAAGTGGACAAGTCGGTCAAAAATTATCTTCGAAGATGAAATGACCAAAATGCCCTTCGTTTGGCTTAAGGAGCCAAAATCGTCTGTACCGATCGAAAAAACCTCAATAAACCTTTTCTTGGCATTTCTAATGCCATCAAAACCTCAATAACTCTTCTCTAGAGTCTCAAAAATTATTTCATGAATTTTCTCCTGGGTTTACGGCTTCTAGCTATGAAGATAACAATTTCCTGTTAAGTTACCCATCGCTAGGGCACCGGCTCATTTAACTTGTTTGTATTTTATTTCTAAAATTTTTCTTAGATTTTTCTTACTATTATTTGAGTTATTTATGACTCCTCACTCTAGTCTAAATATTTTTCTAGACGTTCTAGCTGTTCGAACTGACACTGGTCATTGAAACAGTAGAATGTACAGAATTGCTACAGTGAGGGTGTTACAGAAACCATGCCCAAATTCTATCCAAAAATTGACCTAATTTTTGTCCCAATCTGGCTGACTATATAATAAAGCCAGAAAAATGAGAAAATGAATAGTACACATTCATTTGATCATAACTCCCACTAGACAGGTCCAAAGGACCTGAATTTTATACCATTGGAAAGCTTATAAATAAGACTACAACTTTCATGAAGGACACAGAGCCTAGAAATATTTCTAACCAAACCAAATTGCTGGGAAAAATTAAGTCACAAAACTGTCCAAAACCATATTGCCTAGAATTTGCTAGACATAGGCTTACCCGACCGGTTTTGGAAAAAAGGCCTTAACTTGGTCTGCAAAAATCAAAATGCAATGAAATCAGTGGAAAATTTTCCACAAGACATCAATCTACAATATTAGTATTTTGACCAAAACTCAAAAATGAAGGAAACTAGGTCAATTAGCTAGGTTAATTTAGTATGCAAATTCTTAAAATTGCCTAAAAGACCACTTGATACTAGGACAGTCTTTTAGTTATATATTCCATTAGGAAACTCCAATTGGGATGAGCCATATTGTTTTGAAAACCTAAGGAATAGGGCTCCAACTTTGTTTAGACACTTTCCTCAAATTATGAAAGTAAAAATCCTAAAAGTTGAGTCAAAGCCACTGACTTGAATTAGAATCCTGTTGGCACAAGGTACATGAGTCTAGGCCAGTTATTTGACTATAATTAATTCCACAAAACTTAAAAAATTGCAAATAAAAATTTTGAATGACCATAAGGCATAGGGAAATAAATTCTATGGAGAACACTAGGCCTAAATGTGGCTGAAACCTGTTCAATTAAATTAGTAAAGTGTAACTCCAAAATCTGCCTAGCTAAAGATTCAGAATTTGGAAATGAACCAGCTATGGTTATTTGACCATAACTAGAGTTCTAAAAATCCAAATGACATGATTCAAAAAGGGAAAACAAAAGAAACAACTTCCATGAAGGAAGTATGGCCAAACAGTGGCCACAAATTGATTAAATCGATAGGCAAATTTAAGACATTAAAATGAAACCTAATGAAATATTCATGAGACAAATTATTTTATGATAGGGTTTTAACCCTAATATGTTGCTAAACCTAAATTACATGAAATAGATATGTGGGACCCACTTTTCCCACTACAACTTCAGATGAAATTTCTAATGAGAAATTAATAATGCTTAATTGCCCAAAGTAAACCTAGGGTTATGTATATAGTTTGGATCGATTGGTATACCAATTAGGGACTAAAGATAGAAGTACTGCCTATATGAATAATCATTGACCGACAAAATATATCTGATATGATCGTTCTACAGGCTATGTCACACCTTACCCCTCTGTAAGGTATAACATGATCCCGTAGAATACCTAATGAACTACTGAACTTCACCTACCGATAACTCATTAAGTACCCTACAAGGGATTTTAAAACAATTTTCTTACTTTTGTTAAGTAGTGAGCGTTTTCTAATAGGTGTTTAAAACATTTAATTGAAATTAAAAACTAGTTAAAACTTTTGGCCCATTTTATTTTTCTGTAAATTTTATAAAAATTTTGCCAGAGTTCCGTCTGTATTTTGAGAAAACAGTTCTTCAATTACCTGTAAAAAGCACTTCCAAAAATTTTTCTCAATCACATTTCACAAATTATCAAAGCTCATAATAAGACAATTTAGTCAAATAATTTAAGAACACAATGCTGCCAATTCATACACAACTTAAGCCATGACACAAAATGTCACACCCTACCCCTCTGTAAGGCATAACATGATCCCGTAGTATACCTAATGAATTACCAACTCCGTCTACTGATAATCCATTAAATACACTACAAGGGATTTTAAAAACTTTTCTTACTTCTTTTATAGTGGTGAGCACTATTTACAGGTGTGAAAGACTTTGGTGAACTGAAGTGAAACAACTAACTCATTTGATTTATTTGGAATATCTGTAAAAATTTTGGCAAGGTGCCATTTGTATTTTGGACAAAAAAGCACTTCAATATATTTTCAAATCTCAACTCCAACATTTTTATCAACACAACACATTTCTCAAGTCAAATCCGATTTTCAAAGACTAAGATACAAAGATATAACACAATTTTTACAAGCCAAATAACTCATAATTATTTTACAACAATATACGGTATACTCACTATACCATTTACCAAATACAAATTTTAAATCACAATTCATAAATCATATCAATAGTGGATACTTTTTTCAATAAATATATCGTGTTGTACACCACGACAAGACAACTCACCCCAATAATCAAAATCAATGAGGGAGGAAGCTAGCTATATAATGAGAACTCATCTCATCATCTACTCAGTCAAAGAGGGAGGACATAATCATCATACCCACACTAATAAGTCAAAGAGGGAGGAATAATCACACTCACCCCATTAATGGAGGAGGAACATATTATCATCATGCCAATTGTGAGTCAAATAAATTTCAAACATTTTATTCAAATGATATAATTTCATTCACAGAAATCCAATAAATTTCTTTCATTCACAAGATGGCAACACAAATCATAATTAACTTAAAATTTTCATAAATCACACTAAATCAATTTTTCAATGACAAAAGGTTCAAATAAGGTTTATTGTGCAAAAACCTGACGTGAGTCGCCTCTAGGCCTTGACTCAGTCTCTCAGAGCTTCCAAGTCATTTTCAACTGAAACACACAGTTTCACAGTGTTTCAGTACCATAACTTAGCATAAATCCAAAAATAAATTTAACTTCACTTTTATCTAGCTCTAATGTGCTAAACTCGACGTTCTTGAAATTTTTGTGTTTCGAGTTACTATTCACTACACTATTCAAGTCAAATTGTTGACTTTCTAAGGCTTAATATGTATGGGAATTCCAACTTCACCCACATATCACATTTTGGTCACCAAACTTGTTGGTTTTGGTCATTTTCTCAAAACTTAGGTCTTTTAGGCAAAATTGCCAAATTTTCAGTTTTTGTGTCTAAGGTTGCACTGTTCCATTGATCACTTTTCTATTGGAATTTGGCTAAACTTCCTTCATAGAAAATATTCCCTATTGTCTTAAGTTTATTCTCCTTTCTGAATCACTCCAATTGGAGTTTTGTAGCTCAAGTTATTTCCAAATTACTGTTATTATTCATGCTACAGATTTTAGTTCTGGCATATTATTGATCCAAATTCGTTCAGCAATTTGATCAAGTTAAGTCCATAATTTGGTTTAATTTTCATCCTATGAAATGTTATACTATGCCTTAGGTTTCCATCGGTTCAAGAATCACCTAAATCGGACTTTTCTAGAGAGAGTTATAGTCATTAAAACTTTACTATTCATATGGTAAATCTGCAGTTCTACATATTCAGTGATTCAACTTTGCTCAGTAATTTGAATGGGTTAATGGCATAATTTGGGTTTGTTTCTTCATGAACGTTTTATATATATATCTCATCTAACCACTGGTAAAATTTCAGGTCATTTTGACCTGCCTAGCTCGAGTTATGACCAAAAGAACAAATACTGTTCATTTGGTCAGTTTATACAGGGCAGCCTGGAATTTTCCAACTTTGGTCAATTTGTTCACTAGGTTTTGGTCACTTTTTGGGCATGCTTCCTAAATGAAAATTGTGTCATTTAGTGTCTATTTTCATCCCCAATTGGTCCCATACCAATTGGACTTGTAAAATTTCATTTTTGGTCCCTCAAAGGAAATTTTGGTCATGCTACTGGCTCCCTCCGAATTTGGCTTTAATTCCAACACTTCTAACACACTTAATTAGGTCACAAATGACCATTTTTCACTTCCCATTAGGTCAAAGACACCATTTACCACTTCCTCATATTTTTGGTCTCTAAACCCTATTGTCTAAAACCCTAAGTTGCCAATTTCTTACATTTAGCTACTTTCAAACTCTTTAATCATACCACTTACTAATTCAAGGTTCCTATACCCGTTCAAGTAAATCAAACCATGCAAATCACCCTCCCCCTCATGCTGGCCAAAATTTCAGTTATGGTCCCTCACAATTTTTTTATTTTCATTTTAAGCATATTACAAGCTAATTCAAGCTAAAAACACAACAATTAAATCTCAAACTTTCAAATTGATGTGCTTACCTCACTTGAATTTGAATTCTCTAATTTCCCTCTTCTTTTCTTCTTTCTTTGATGACCAATCTTCTTATCAAGTGACTAAATCAAGTTTTTGTGAAGCAAGTATGGAAGGATTTGAAGTTTAATGGTGATTTCAAAGCTTGAAGCAAGCTTTAATGGAGGTTTAACCATGGTGAGGGAGAGAGAGGGATGGGAGGCGGCAAGTTTGGGAGTAATATGACTTTAGTTGATTTTTTTTTTCTTTTCATTTATTTTGTTTTTATCCTTATGGAAGACGCAAAAATCTAATTAAGTAAATATATTAAGTATTATTTTTTTATGGCATCATGCATGAGGTCATGCATGATGTCATCACCTTTTGACTTTTCCATTTTCTTTTTTTTTTATATATTTTTCTATCAGTTCTTTAATTTAATTCTCATTTCTGAAATTTTCTTTTCTCCGATTTTATTTGACAGTTAGGTCAGGAGTCAACTCTCGGGTTCAATTGACCAAATTGCCCCTCGCCGGTTCATCCCGGTTTGCAAATAATTCAGTATTTCTTCTGGCTCCCTGACTTAATTATTTGATTGGCTTAACAGTTCTTTTTCATGATTTTCTCTTTTCCACTGTGTTTGTAATGGTCCTAAAGACTGCGGCATCACATTTTATGGTTTGAAATTTAAGTTTAAATCGACTTCGCAGTCATTCCCGAGAAGGTCACCCATCATTGTGACTCTCGGCTCGTTTAACTTCTTATGTTCTGTTTTTCTTATTTATACTTAACTAATTGGCAATTACTAATTATTTGTGTTTATAGGTTATCTAGTTATCTTAGATGTGGTTCTAATCCCCTTAATTGTCCGAGTCGACACCGGTCACCGGAATAGTGAAATATACCAGGCTATACAAATAGGGGTGTTACAATTCTCCCCCTTTTAAAATAAATTTTGTCTCGAAATTATACTTGCTATCAATCTCTGAACAGTTGTGGGTGCTGTCTCCTCATGTTCTCCTTTCATTCCCAAGTAGCCTCCTAGCCCAAATGATGGTTCCACAGCACTTTTACCAACGGTATCTGCTTGTTTCGTAGCTGCTTCACCTCATAAGCCATAATCTCTATGGGTTCTTCTTTATAGGTGAGGTCTGGATTCACTTCAATTTCCTTTACTGGTAGTACATGAGATGGGTCTGATCGATACCTCCTCAACATAGACACATGGAAGACATTATGTATCTTCTCCAACTCTGGAGGTAGTGCTAAACGATGTGCCAAAGGACCCACTCTTTTCAGGACCTCATATGGCCCAATGAAATGAGGATTCCTTTTCCCCTTTCTGTCGAATCTCATAATTCTCTTCCAAGGAGAAACCTTGAGGAATACTTTCTCACCCATTACATACTCAATATCCCTTCTCTTCAGATCAATGTAGGACTTTTGAGGGTCTGATGCAGTCTTAAGTCGATCTCTGATCACCCTGATCTTTTCCTCAGTTTGTTGAACAATTTCGGGTCCAATCATCTTTCTTTCACCCACGTCATCCCAACACAACGGGGTTCTACATTTTCTGCTTTATATGGAGGCATCCCAATGCTTGATTGATAGCTGTTGTTATAAGCAAACTCAATCAAAGGCAAGTGTGTATCCCAACTGCCCTCAAACTCAATCAAAGGCAAGTGTGTATCCTAACTGCCCTCAAACTCAATCACACAAGCCTACAGCATATCCTCTAAGATCTGAATTACCCTCTCGGGTGGCCATGCATGCGTGGGTGGAATGCGATCGAAGTTCAATCTAGTTCCTAGGGCTCTCTGAAGACTACCCCAGAATCTAGAAGTGAACCTAGGGCCTCTGTCTGATACGATGGATACTGGCACTCCATGCAGTCTCACAATCTCATCGATGTACAACCTGGCCAATCTGTCTAAACTGTAGTCCATTCGGACTGGCAGAAAATGAGCAGATTTGGTTAGTCTGTCAACAATAACCCATACTGCATCATGACTCTTCTGTGTCCTTGAAAGTCCCATCACAAAATCCATAGTTATTCTCTCCCATTTCCATTCTGGCACTAGTAGTGGATGTAATAACCCAGTGGGTACTTGATGCTCTGCCTTTACTTACTGACAAGTTAGGCATTTGGAAACCAACTCTGCCACATCTCTTTTCATACTCATCCACCAGTAATGCTCCTTTAGCCCTCTATACATTTTTGTGCCACCAGGGTGCATGGCAAAAGGAGACTCATGTGCTTCCTTCATAATGATCTGTCTCAAATCAACATCATTAGGAACACATATTCTGCCCTGGTGTAGCAGTAGACCATCATCTCTGATTGAAAACTCTGGTTTCTTGCCCTGTCTGACTTCTTCCAATAGCTTCTGATACCTTTCACCACTCTGAGCAGCCATTCTGATCTGATCAATCAACACTGGCTGTACATGCCATGCAACTGCTATCTGCCCATCATCATTAATCTCTAAGCTGGCATGCAATGATCTTAACTCATGCACCAAAGACAAAGGAGTAACTCATAAACTTGCCATAGTTTTGCGACTTAAGGCGTCAGCCACAACATTAGCTTTTCCTGGTTAATAGTCTATCAGACAATCATAGTCTTTTATCAACTCTAACCATCTCCTCTGTCTCAAATTTAACTCTTTCTGGGTGCCCAAATACTTCAAACTCTTATGATCTATGTAGATGTAACATTTCTCCCCATATAAATAGTGCATCCAAATCTTAAGAGCAAACACAATGCTGCAAGCTCCAAGTCATGTGTCAGATAATTCCTCTCATGTGGTTTTAGCTAGCGTGATGCATAGGCAATGACATTCCGATCTTGCATCAACACACAACCTAACCCATTGTGTGAAGCATCGCCGTAAACTGTATATTCTTTGCCCAGTGTAGGTAAAGTCAAGACTGGAGCCTCAGTCAAACATCTCTTCAATTCATCAAAACTCTATTGGCATTTATCCGTCCACTGAAATTTCACATCTTTCCTAAGCAGCTTGGTCAATGGAGATGCCAACATGGAGAATCCCTTCATAAAACGATGGTCGTATCCCGCTAAACCCAGAAAATTGCGAATCTTTGTGATATTTCTATGTGGCTTCCAATTAAAAACAGCTTCTATCTTGCTAGAATCTACCTTAATACCCTCTGCTGATACTATGTGCCCCAAAAAGGATATCTCCTTCAGCCAAAATTCAAACTTCGATAATTTGGCATATAGCTGTTTCTCCCTCAAAGTCTGTAGTACAATCCGCAGATGTCTATCATGCTCTTCTGCATTCCTCGAATAGACCAATATATCATCAATAAATGCCACAACAAACTGGTTGAGGTATGGTCTGAAGATAGTATTCATCAGATCCATAAAAGCAGTCGGAGCATTAGTTAACCCGAATGGCATAACCAAGAACTCATAATGGCCATAGCAGGTTCTGAAGGCAGTTTTAGAAATACTATGCTCTTGTACTTTCAGCTGATAATAACCTAATCTCAGGTCAATTTTGGGAAACACAGCTGCACCCCTCAACTGATCAAACAAGTCATCAATACGGGGCAATGGATATCTGTTCTTTATTGTCACCTTATTCAACTGCCGATAGTCAATGCATAACTGGAGAGTGCCATCCTTCTTCTTAACAAACAACACTGGCGCTGCCCAAGGTGACACACTAGGGCGGATAAAGCCCTTGTCAAGCAGCTCTTGCAACTGCACTTTCAACTCTTTCAAATCTGCAGGTGCCATTCTATATGGCGTTATGGAGATTGGGTCCACACCAAGCATAACATCAATCTCAAACTGCACCTCTCTTTCTGGAGGTAATCCTGGCAATTCATCAGGAAGCACATTCGGAAAGTCACATATAGTAGGGATGTCCCTTAGTGCTGGACTCCCCACTTGGATGTCTATCACATGTGCCAAGTATGCTTCACACCCCTTTCTGATCATCCTTCTGGCTAGTGCAGCCGAAATGATGTTTGATGGCAGTAAATGCCTCTCCCCATATATTACCACATCACCGTACAGAGGGAGACCAAAAGTGACTGTCTTTAGTCTATAGTCAATGTTGGCATGGTGCCTAGCTAACCAATCCATGCCCAAGATAATATCATAATCTTTGAAGGGCATTTCAATGAAATCAGACAGAAAAGTGTGTCCGGATCACCAAACGACAGTCCCTATATAGTCTATTTACCCTGACCTCCTAGCCTAATGGACTAGTTACTAGTGCATCATTGTCCATTGGTACACACTGAATAGTAGTAGAACACATCACACTAGCACTAACATACAAATGTGTGGAGCCAAGATCAAATAACAAATGTACATCTTGGTCAAGGATGGAGAAAATACCAGCTACTACGTCTGATGTTTTAGCCTCCTCTCTCTGACGCATAGTATACACTCTGACTGGTGTGCCACTGGATACTGGCTAGTTAATAGTGCTTTGACTCCCAGGAGTGTTACCAGGACCCCTACCTCTGCCTCTACCTCTAGCAGCTGATTGTGACCCTCTAGGTGCAGAGACTTGGGATGATCCTTTAGATGTAGCAGAAGGTCCAGATCGGTGCGGACTAGTACAATCCTTAGCAAAATGTCTGCTCCCTCCATAGTTAAAACATGCACTGGTGGCCTTGAAACAAACCCCACCGTGTGTTCCACAACAAGTTTCACACTGCCACACCGATAGAGCTCCTAGGGGTGCTTGCTGAGTCTGCTGACCAGACCGGGGTGGTCTTTGGCCAGAGAATCTGCCTCTGCCAGATCTACGGGAGCTGGATCCCCTAAATTGTTTCCTCTTCCCAGAACCACTCTCAGGTGTTTGACCAGCAGTCTTTTCAATCTTCTCTTTCTCTTGTGTACCCTTCTTCACTGCCCCTTTTGATTCTATCCTTTCTAATTCCAGGGCCTGTGAGATCAACTCAGAAAAATTCTGGTGTCTGAATCCTACAACTTGCATCCTCAGATTCGGCCTTAACCGGACTCAAACCTCTTACATCTGTCTCAGGGGGTAGAGACTAAGCTTTCAGCGTAGTGGCTCAGTCGAGAGAAGTCTCTCTCATATTCTGCTATGGTTCTGTCCCCTTGTTTCAAACTCAAGAACTCTTGCAATTTCATATCTACATACGCAACAGGAACCCATTTCTACTTGAATTCCCTCAGGAAGTCTGTCTATGTCAGCACAGGTGGCTCAACCAGGCTGTGGGGGATGGTCTTCCACCATTCATATGCATCCCCTTGTAGAAGAGATATTGAATATTCAAATTTTAATTCTTCGGTACACTGCAACTTTCTGAAAACTCGTTCCATTCTTTCCAACCACTATTCTGCCTCCAGTGGATCCATAGTGCCCTTAAACTCGGTGGCCCCAAATTTCATCAATTTCCCATATTGCCGAGCTGAGGGCTGTGGTTGTGCTATAGGTGTTTGCATTTGAGCTTGGGGTGGCACATTTCCTGCCATTTGCTGGAAAAATGCAGCCATCTACTGTGCATACTGGGCAGGGAACTGCGGTGCTGTAATAGGAGCTGGAGTGGCTGACCCACTCACGTTCTGGAGTGCTGGGGCTTCCTTTTGAACCTCAGCCTCAACAGATTGTTCCACGGAATGATCTCCTTCTTCCATTCCGTTTTCCCAAAATTTCTACTTCCTAAGATCAAACACAAGGAGGTTGACCTCCGTTAGTGCATATTCATGATGTAAATATGTCATATGTATCAATTAAAGACACTTGAGCAGTTGTACTTATCAAAGAAATATTCACATACATAGTCAAAATTTATTGCAAAACCATGCTCTAATACCACTAAAACATGTCACATCTTACCCCTCTGTAAGGCATAACATGATCCCGTAGAATACCTAATGAACTACCGAACTTCACCTACTGATAATTCATTAAGTACCCTACAAAGGATTCTAAAACAATTTTCTTACTTTTGTTAAGTAGTGAGCGTTTTCTAATAGGTGTTTAAAACATTTAATTGAAATTAAAAACTAGTTAAAACTTTTGGCCCATTTTATTTTTTTGTAAATTTTATAAAAATTTTGCTAGAGTTCCATCTGTATTTTGAGAAAACAGTTCTTCAAATACCTATAAAAAGCACTTCCAAAAATTTTTTGCAATCACATTTCACAAATTATCAAAACTCATAATAGCACAATTTAGTCAAATAATTTAAGAACACAGTGTTGCTAATTCATGCACAACTTAAGCCATGACACAAAATTTCCAATCAATGCCGTGTTGTACACCACGACAAAGCAATTTACAACCCCACTAATCGAAATCAATGAGGTAGGTGGCTAGCTAGCTAATAAGTATTCATCCGATCTACAACCTCAACTGGTAAACCAAAGAGGAAGGAAAGATAACCGATCTCACCCCATAAATGGAGGAGGAATAATAAGATAACTGTCATGCTAAGTGTGAATAAAAAATCAATTTCAAACATTTTATTCAAATGATTCATGAGAAATCCAATAAATTTCCAAAGTCATAATTTCATTCATAAGATCGCAATACAATTCATAATTAACTTCAAATTTTCATAAATCACACTAAATCAATTTTTTAATGACAAAAGGTTCAAATAAGGTTTATTGTGCACAAACCTGACGTGAGTTGCCTCTAGGCCTTGACTCAGTCTCTCAGAGCTTCCAAGTCTTTTTCAACTGAAACACACAATTTCACAGTATTTCAGTACCATAACTTAGCATAAATCCAAAAATAAATTTAACTTCACTTTTATCTAGCTCTAATGTGCTAAACTCGACGTTCTTGAAATTTTTGTGTTTCGGGTTACTATTCACTACACTATTCAAGTTAAATTGTTGACTTTCTAAGGCTTAATAGGTATGGGAATTCCAACTTCACCCACATACCATATTTTGGTCACCAAACTTGTTGGTTTTGGTCATTTTCTCAAAACTTAGGTCTTTTAGGCAAAATTTCCAAATTTTCAGTTTTTGTGTGTAAGGTTGCACTATTCCATTGGTCACTTTTCTGTTATAATTTGGCAAAACTTCCTTCATATAAAATGTTCCCTATTGTCTTAAGTTTATTCTTCTTTCTGAATCACTCTAATTGGAGTTTTTTAGCTCAAGTTATATCCAAAATACGGTTACTATTCATGCTGCAGATTTTAGTTCTTGCAGATTATTGATCCAAATTCGTTCAGCAATTTGATCAATTTAAGTCCATAATTTGGTTTAATTTTCTTCATATGAAATGTTATACTATGCCTTAGGTTTCCATCGGTTCAAGAATCACCTAAATCGGAGTTTATTAGAGAGAGTTATAGTAATTAAAACTTTACTATTCATATGGTAAATCTGCAGTTCTGCAGATTCAATGATTCAAATTTGCTCAGTAATTTGATTGGGTTAATGGCATAATTTGGGTTTGTGTTCTTCATGAAAGTTTTAGATCTATATCTCATCTAACCACTAGTAAAATTTCAGGTCATTTTGACCTGCCTATCTCGAGTTATGACCAAATGAACAAATATTGTTCATTTAGTCAGTTTATACAGGGTAACCTGCAATTTTCCAACTTTGGTCAATTTGTTCACTAGGTTTTGGTCACTTTTTGGGCATGCTTCCTAAATGAAAATTGTGTCATTTAGTGTCTATTTTCATCCCTAATTGGTCCCATACCAATTGGACTTGTAAAATTTCATTTTTGGTCCCTCAAAGGAAATTTTGGTCATGCTGCCAGTAGCATAACCAAACTCCCTCCGAATTTGGCTTTAATTCCAACACTTCTAACACACTTAATTAGGTCACAAATGACCATTTTTCACTTCACATTAGGTCAAAGACACCATTTATCACTTCTTCACATTTTTTGTCTCTAAACGCTAATGTCCAAAACCCTAAGTTGCCAATTTCTTGCATTTAGCTACTTTCAAACTCTTTAATCATAACCGCTCACTAATTCAAGGTTCATATACCCATTCAAGTAAGTCAAACCATGCAAATCACCCTCCCCCTCATGCTGGCCAAAATTTCAGTTATGGTCCCTCACAATTTTTTTCTTTTCATTTTAAGCATATTGCAAGCTAATTCAAGCTAAAAACAAAACAATTAAATCTCAAACTTTCAAATTGATGTGCTTACCTCACTTGAAATTGAATTCTCTAATTTCCCTCTTCTTTTCTTCTTTTCTTTGATGAACAAGCTTCTTTTAAAGTGACTAAATCAAGTTTTTGTGAAGCAAGTATGGAAGGATTTGAGGTTTAATGGTAATTTCAAAGCTTGAAGCAAGCTGTAATGGAGGTTTAACTATGGTGAGGGAGAAAGAGGGATGGGAGGCAGCAAGTTTGGGAGCAAGATGACTTTTAGTTGATTTTTTTTTTCTTTTCTTTTGTTTTGTTTTTATCCTTATGGAAGACCCAAAAATCTAATTTAGTAAATATATTAAGTATTATTTTTTTATGGCATCATGCATGAGGTCATACATGATGTCATCACCTTTTGACTTTTCCATTTTCTTTTTTTTTATTTTTCTATTAGTTTTTTAATTTAATTCTCATTTCCAAAATTTTCTTTTCTCTGATTTTATTTGACAATTAGGTCTGGAGTAAGCTCTCAGGGTCAATTGACCAAATTTTCCCTTGCCGGTTCATCACGGTTTGCAAATAATTCAGTATTTGTTCTGGCTCCCTGACCTAATTATTTGATTGGCTTAACAGTTCTTTTTCGTGATTTTCTCTTTTCCACTCTGTTCGTAATGGTCCTAAAGATCGCGGTGTCACATTTTACGGTTCGAAATTTGAGTTTAAATCGACTTCGCAGTCATTCCCGAGAAGGTCACCCATCGCTGTGACTCTCGGCTCGTTTAACTTCTTATGTTCTATTTTTCTTATTTATACTTAACTAATTGGCAATTACTAATTATTTGTGTTTATAGGTTATCTAGTTATCTTAGATGTGGTTCTAATCCCCTTAATTGTCCGGGCCGACACCGATCACCGAAATAGTGAAATATACCAGGCTATACAAATAGGGGTGTTACAATTCTCCCCCTCTTAAAATAAATTTCGTCCCGAAATTTTACCTGGTATCAATCTCTGAACAGATGTGGGTGCCGTCTCCTCATGTCCTCCTCTCGTTCCCAAGTAGCCTCCTGGCCCGAATGATGGTTCCACAGCACTTTTACCAGCGGTATCTGCTTGTTCCGTAGCTGCTTCACCTCATAAGCCAGAATCTTTATGGGTTCTTCTTCATAAGTGAGGTCTGGATTCACTTCAATTTCCTTTACTGGTAGTACATGAGATGGGTCTTATCGATACCACCTCAACATAGACACATGGAAGACATTATGTATCTTCTTCAACTCTGGAGGTAGTGCTAAATGATGTGCCAAAGGACCCACTCTTTTCAGGACCTCATTTGGCCCAATGAAACGAGGACTCAGTTTTCCCTTTCTGCCGAATCTCATAATTCTCTTCCAAGGAGAAACCTTGAGGAATACTTTCTCACCCATTGCATACTCAATATCCCTTCTCTTCAAATCAATGTAGGACTTCTGAGGGTCTGATGCAGTCTTAAGTCGATCTCTGATCACCCTGATCTTTTCCTCAGTTTGTTGAACAATTTCGTGTCCAATCATCTTTCTTTCACCCATGTCATCCCAACACAACGGGGTTCTACATTTTCTGCCATACAAAGTGTCACACCCTACTCCCCTGTAAGATGTAACATGATCCCGTAGTACACCTAATGAATTACCGTACTTTGGCTACCGATAACCCATTAGATATGCAACAAGGGATTTTAAAACAATTTTTGTGAAATTTAAATCATCGATTAAAATCTGGTGTTATAAAATTTTTTTCAAAATTTCGGCAAAGTGCCGGCTGTATTTTGAAAAAACAATTCTTCAATCCTGCAAAAGAAAATGCTCCTAACATGTTTTCTCAAATACAACTTCAATAACTTCATTTCAATTAACAATTCAATTCTCAATAAACAATCAATTCATTTTCAAACTAATCTCATCATAAAGAAACATTTCATTAATTACAAGACTCAAAATTTATAATACAAAACTATTCAAGTAAATGAAATCTCAAATTTATATTTATAATAATTTACATTTAATTACATACCAAAATGTTTTACAATAGTTTTTATACAAATGCTCAAATAATTTACATACATATTATTACATGCATACATCAAAACCTATGTACATGGGTATACCTATGATATACCTGGAGCTGATTTGAATGTGTCTTCAAAGAAACTTACTTACTGCTCTATGCTCTTCTTACCTGCGACAGCATACAAAGCTATCGCTGAGTGGTGAACTCAGTGGTGCACAACTATAATTTAAAACATAGTACAATATACATTGACAAAATTTACAGTAAATAATTTGGAAATCTGGATACTCATCAAATTCCAAAACTCAAAATATTCATTGCCAATAATGTAAATCATTTGTACAAAATGACTTTGATCACGAAATTCAATTTATCAAATAATGACTAACCATTTAAGGTAGTTCCAACAAAATCAATTATACATAAATCATAACTGAAATCATAATTCTTTACTGTTCCAAAGCATTCTATGTCTCAAAAATCATGTTGTATCTCAAAAACCATGTTGTATCTCAAGAACCATGCTGTATCTCAAAAATCATTCTTTATTTCACTAACTATGCAAGACTAATCTGAAAGGGCCATATTCGATGTGATTCTAACTCCCTATGGTCGGGGAGGTCGAATCAGATTCTAACTCCCTATGGTCGGGGAGGTCGAATCATCGTGCACAGTACCATCACAATAATGAATCTTCCGCAAGGGCCATAACGATAAAATAAACTTAGATCTAACCTCAAATCAGAGGAAAATCTAAGCCTGTGCACGTACCATGGTAATCAAAACACAACTAACTCCATTGTCTTCTAAACAAATGAGAGAGACGGGTAATAACCTAGTCAAGCATCTATAGTGAGATATAAAACAATATCACAATCCTTTTAGTGAGCATAAATCACAATATAATTTGATTCAAAGTCAATTCCAATATCCAATAATTTTTATGCTCATCACAATTCAAATCATAAATTTGCATTTTTCCATGAAAATTACCATCACAATTCAAAACATGTTCTATCACAATTTTCCAGAACATAAATTATTCAATCCATAACAATGCTTAATACTTATGGAAATACCATTTCACAAAGCTAAATTCATACATACTATAATAATTTCAATAATCATTGAATTAAATCCAATGCTTGCTGAACATAATACATAAGAAAAATATGTCATTTAATCATATGAAATATTGAAAACAAAATCAGTTAAAAACTAATTGTGCACAAACATCTGATAACTGTCTCTTGGCTCTGACTCAGTGTTTCCTTCCCCTTCCCTGAGTCTTTGCTAATTGAGAAACACAATTTGAAGTGCTTCAGTACTCATTTAAACTGTCTCTAAGAATAAGGTTCAATAATTAATTTATCGAATTCTATTATTTCCTTAGTCAACCAATATGTCGACCCTCGATGCGTTCTAGGTAAATTTGGTTTTAATGTTACCAATATGTCACATTCAATAGTCTTTTAGGGTTGGTACATGTTACCAAATTCATTTCCATGTATCTTGCATTTCCTTGCAATTTGCTGGATTCCGGGATACTAGTTTGACCTAGCCGGACAACCTAGTTCCCTCGATTTTCGGGTTTCAGTCAAAACTACAAACTTGTAGATCTATGTCTTATGGAATGCGGGGCAAAATTTCAGGTCATTCTAAGTTATGTAGACCAAGTTATGGTCATTTTACTATTGCTGGTCAAATTGCACTAAAATTGGTCATTTTAGGTCATTTTAGGTCAATTTTGGTTCGGCCAGTTTTTGGACCCGAACTTGTGCAAGCTGTTTGACTAGCTTATGGTCATTTCTGGGCTTTGGTGTCTTCATAAGACTTGTATATATGGGTCTTAACTATTCATGGTCAAAATTTCAGGTCAATTGGACCTGTTTTGAGTGAGTTATGGCCTAAACACTAACTACTGCCCAATTGGTAAATTTTCAGGCCTTTATTGCACTGAATCCGGATTTGGTCATTTTTCAAGCTACCTTGCAAGCAGAATTTTGGCAAGCTTCCTTCATGAAAGTTGGCACATTTTGTGCCTAGTTTCACCTCCAATTGGTTTCATACCAATTGGAGCCACACACTTAAGGTTCTAAGCCCAAAATACAAACTGCCTTATTACATTTCCTTCATACACATCAAAGACCACTTTTAACACTTACCAAACTCAACATTCAAGTCAATTCTGGTTTGTACCATAACCTAAACATAGTTCACAACATATTATAGGTCATTTTGGCAGCTTACAATTACACTCAACATACACCATAAAGTGCAGAATTTTTCAACTCAATTTACAACAATTCAATCACCTAACCATAACACTTTTTTCATGTTCAACTTCACACCATCATATATACACTCAAACTGCCCTAACATCCAACACAATTCAACATTAATATACCATAAACCAAGCATGAATTCCAGCATTCATTAAGAGTTAACAACCTGCCGCAATGGTACCTTTACATTCCATTAATTTCCAAGCTTCAAATTTCAATTAACATTTACATATACTAAGTATACATCACCCAAATAATTTCCTACACAATATACATTTAATCAATCATTTAATTCACCATTTACAAGAAAAAATAAACTGCCTTCAAAGTGTTTTCATGGCTGCCAAAAGTACACATCCCCATTCAACATCAAACCTCAAAAATTTCTCCATAAATCAAACACCCATAACATCCTTACAAACTTTAACAAAGCAACAATCAAAAACACAAACTTACCTATTGTTGGGACTTGCTAAATCTTCACTAAAACTTCTTAAAATTGCTATCAAACTCTTCCTTGTGACATGGGGATAAACTTTACTGAAGATAAGTAAAGAAAATGTAGCTTGAAAATGGGTGTAAAGAGCCATGCATTTGGGCGGCCATAGGAGGACTTTGGGAGTTCTTCATTTCGGCCATGATGTTTGAATGAATGAGGAAGATGAAGTTTTAGTGGAGTAATCTGCCCACTTAGTGTTTATTAAATTCCCATAGTGCTCCACTCACTTAAGAAAATAATTTAATATGTTTAAGTGCTAATTACTCAAATCACACTCCACATTTGCTATTTATATTAGGTACCCCTAATTTAATTTTTCATGACATTTTTTCAAGTGTAATATTATTTATTTTTAATGGACATTTAGGTCAAAAGACAACTCGGGATGTCAAATGACCACAATGCCCCTGTTCGGGTTGCATTCCCGATTTTTCGGTAACTCCGGGTTTTGTCCGTTTTTCGATTTCTCACTTTTCTTTGTACTAATTAATTAATTTTCATTTAATATTTCTAATGGTATTTGTATTTCAATAGGTGTCTATTTAAGTCCTAAAAATATTTTTCAGGGTTCCCCGTGGTCCAGGCTAGTCAACGGTCCACACCGTGACTTCCCGGTGCAGTCACCCATCGCTAGGGTTCTCGGCTCGCTTAACTTGGTTACATTTCTTTGCTATTATTTTTCCTTTATTTTTCTTGTATTTTATTTTCTTCTATTTCATTATTTTATGTCTCCTCACTCATATCGAAGTGTAGTTCTAGGCATCCTAGCTGTCTGGACTACACTGGTCACTGGAATAGTAGAACGCACTACCGAACATAGGGGTGTTACAATTCTCCCCCCATAAATAAATTTCGTCTCGAAATTTTACCTGGCATTAGTCTCTGAACAGCTGTGGGTGCTATCTCCTCATATCCTCTTTACGTTCCCAAGTAGCTTCCTAGCCTGAATGATGGTTCCACAGCACTTTAAACCGGTGTATCTGTTTGTTCCTCAGCTGCTACACCTCATATGCCAGAATTTCTATGGGTTCTTCCTCATAGGAGAGGTCTGGATTCACCTCAATCTCTTCAACTGATAGTACATGAGATGGGTCTGATATGTACCTCCTTAACATGGACACATGGAAGACACTGTGTATCCTTGCTAACTCCGGAGGTGATGCCAACCGATATGCTAAAGGACCCACTCTTTCCAGAACCTCATATGGTCTGATGAAACGAGGACTCAGTTTCCTTTTTCTGCCAAATCTCATAATCCTCTTCCAAGGAGAAACTTTGAGGAATACCTTATCACCTACTGCATATTCAATATCTCTTCTCTCCAGATCAACATAGGACTTCTGATGGTCTGACGCAGCTTTGAGTCTATCTCTGATCAATTTGATCTTTTCCTATGTCTGCTAAACAATTTCTGGCCCAATCATCTTTCTTTCACCAACTTCATCCCAACATAGGGGAGTTCTACACTTTTTGTCATGCAAAGCTTCATATGGAGGCATCCCAATGCTTGATTGGTAGCTGTTGTTATAAGCAAACTCAATCAAAGGCAAGTGTGTATCCCAACTACCTTCAAACTCAATCACACAAGCCCGTAGCATATCCTCCAATATCTGAATAACTCTTTCAGGTTGGCCATCTATCTGTGGGTGGAATGCTGTGCTGAAGTTCAATCTAGTTCTTAGGGCTCTCTGAAGACTACCCCACAATCTAGAAGTGAACCTAGGATCTCTGCCAGATACAATCGATACTGGCACTCCATGCAATTTTACAATTTCATATATGTACAATCTAGCCAATCTTTCCAGGCTATAGTCCATCCGGACTGGCAAAAAGTGAGCAGACTTGGTTAGTCTATCAACTATAACCCATACTGCATCATGACTATTCTGTGTCCTTGGAAGTCTCATCACAAAATCCATAGTTATCCATTCCCTTACAGTGTTTCATAGGGTGCCGTTTGTATCCTAGCTTGATACTTATTATTGTATACAAATTCTGTTAGTGAGAGGTATCTGTCCCATCTCCCCTTGGATTCAAGGACACAAGTTCTTAGTATATTCTCGAGGGCTTATTACATTTTACAGATTATTATTATCATTTCATTTCATTATTTATAGAAACTCAATGAGTTTCAAAATTTACCTGAATCATTTGTTTCGACTGTCCATCCGTCTGAGGATGATAAGTCGTATTGATATCTCTAAGCTTATAGCAATTACTGTGGTACAGGTAGTTCACATTAATGAAACTGAGTCACTGACTCTAGCTACCTTACAAGTGTAGTCTTTTGATAGGCTAGTTCTGAAGTTTTAAATTTCTAACTAAAATTTTTACATTTATTTCCCGTAATAGTACTCTATTCGGGCGTAACTGTATCAATTTATAGATTACTTACAAATATTCTTAGTTTATTGTACCACGAGGAAGCACGTAGCTCTACACAATAATCCCGTGTCTGTACTGTAATCTGCAGCTTACAATACAAACATCGAGAACATTATATAGTCACTACGTTATAACCTCATGGGCTAGGTTTTCTAACATCTTATCTTTCTCGAATCCACTAATATCCCAAACCGATTCTGATTACATTATCCATTAATAATTACTAACAGTAACATCTTTGCCCTCATATAGAGTAATTCTATTACTGTAACTTACTTTTAAGTCCTCTTGCCTTACATTAAGTAGGCTCGCCAATTAGCTTTATAATTTATGGTATGTTAGAAAATACTTTTAGCTAACAATTCTTCCAAAATTAATGTCAATCACACTTGTTATTATAGTTATTATCCTAAAGGACTAGTCACTAATACATCAAAATTCATTCCCGTGTAAAGGAATAACAACATAACATATAATTCTGACACTAACACACAACTAAGTAGTGCTGGGATTAAATAATAACTAATTGTTTCTTTCAAAAATTAAGAACTTACCAGCAGCTACATCTGAAGTTTCTGCTCTTTCTCTTTGGCGCATAGTGGACGCTCTGACTGGTGCGCTACTATATTCGGGTTGATTCACTGTGTTATAGTGGTGAGGAGTACCAACTCTATCTCTATCTCGACTCTGATTGACGATCTATGGACTCCGGAGAGCAGATCAAGGTGCTCTAGTACAATCTTTAAAAAAGTGTCCAAGTTTTCCACAATTGTAGCAGGCTCCAGAGGCCTTATGACAAATACCTCTATGTAGTTTACCACAAACATGGCAGAAATGGGCAGAATAGGAACTTCTGGTTGTTCGACGACTAGATCTTGGTGTTCTCTGCCCTGATGATCCGCCTCTATCATATCTTTGAGCTCGGGGTTCCTCAAATTCTTTTCTCTTCCCCAAATTACTGCTCGAGTTCTGACCTGTAGATTTCTCCCTCTTTACTATTTCACACTGCCCTTGTGGGGGTTGGGTCTGTACTTGGGCTTGGGCTGACAGATTATCAGCCATTTGTTGGAAGAAAGTGGCCATTTGCTTGACCATTTGTGCAGTAATTTGTACTGGTAAAACTGGTACAGTCGGGCCTTTGACACTTTGTGGATTTGGGGCCTCAACTTGTACTTCTACCATCACGGACTGTTCTATTGTCTCATTCTTCTATTCCATATCTTTTCACAAGATTTTCTATTCCTGTACAACCAACATAAGGAGATTCCTCTCTATTAGTTCATATTTATGATGTAAATATACTATATGTATCAAACATTTGAGCAGTTGAAGTTACCAACAAAAAGATTTCAAATTCACAGTTCGAAATTGACTTTAAAACCATTACTCTGATACCACAAAACATGTCACACCCTACTCCTTGTAAGATGCAACATGATTCCATAGTACACCTAATGAATTACCGTACTTCGTCTACCGATAACCCATTAGATATACTACAAGGGATTTTAAAACAATTTTCGTGAAATTTAAATCATCGATTAAAATCTGGTGTTATAAAATTTTTTTCAAAATTTCGGCAAAGTGCCGGCTGTATTTTGAGAAAACAATTCTTCAATCCTGCAAAAGAAAATGCTACCAATATGTTTTCTCAAATACAACTTCAATAACTTCATTTCAATTCACAATTCAATTCTCAATAAACAATCAATTCATTTTCAAACTAATCTCATCATAAAGAAACATTTCATTGATTACAAGACTCAAAATTTATAATACAAAACTATTCAAGTAAATGAAATCTCAAATTTATATTTACAATAATTTACATTTAATTACATATCAAAATGTTTTACAAGAGTTTTTATACAACTGCTCAAATAATTTACATACATATTATTACATGCATACATCAAAACCTATGTACATGGGTATACCTATGATATACCTGGAGCTGATTTGAATGTGTCTTCAAAGAAACTTACTCACTGCTCTATGCTCTTCTTACCTGCGACAGCATACAAAGCTATCGCTGAGTGGTGAACTCAGTGGTGCACAACTATAATTTAAAACATAGTACAATATACATTGACAAAATTTACAGTAAATAATTTGGAAATCTGAATACTCATCAAATTCCAAAACTCAAAATATTCATTGCCAATAATGTAAATCATTTGTACAAAATGACTTTGATCACGAAATTCAATTTATCAAATAATGACTAACCATTTAAGGTAGTTCCAACAAAATCAATTATACATAAATCATAACTGAAATCATAATTCTTTACTGTTCAAAAGCATTCTATGTCTCAAAAATCATGTTGTATCTCAAAAACCATGTTGTATCTCAAAAACCATGTTGTATCTCAAAAATCATTCTTTATCTCACTAACTATGCAAGACCAATCCGAAAGGGCCATATTCGATGTGATTCTAACTCCCTATGGTCGGGGAGGTCGAATCAGATTCTAACTCCCTATGGTCGGGGAGGTCGAATCATCGTGCACAGTACCATCACAATAATGAATCTTCCGCAAGGGCCATAACAATAAAATAAACTTAGATCTAACCTCAAATCAGAGGAAAATCTAAGCCTGTGCACGTACCATGGTAATCAAAACACAATTAACTCCATTGTCTTCTCAACAAATGAGAGAGACGGGTAATAACCTAGTCAAGCATCTATAGTGAGATATAAAACAATATCACAATCCTTTTAGTGAGCATAAATCACAATATAATTTGATTCAAAGTCAATTCCAATATCCAATAATTTTTATGCTCATCACAATTCAAATCATAAATTTGCATTTTTCCATGAAAATTACCATCACAATTCAAAACATGTTCTATCACAATTTTCCAGAACATAATTTATTCAATCCATAACAATGCTTAATACTTATGGAAATACCATTTCACAAAGCTAAATTCATACATACTATAATAATTTCAATAATCATTGAATTAAATCCAATGCTTGCTGAACATAATACATAAGAAAAATATGTCATTTAATCATATGAAATATTGAAAACAAAATCAGTTAAAAACTAGTTGTGCACAAACATCTGATAACTGTCTCTTGGCTCTGACTCAGTGTTTCCTTCCCCTTCCCTGAGTCTTTGCTAATTGAGAAACACAATTTGAAGTGCTTCAGTACTCATTTAAACTGTCTCTAAGAATAAGGTTTAATAATTAATTTATCGAATTCTATTATTTCCTTAGTCAACCAATATGTCGACCCTCGATGCATTCTAGGTAAATTTGGTTTTAATGTTACTAATATGTCACATTCAATAGTCTTTTAGGGTTGGTACATGTTACCAAATTCATTTCCATGTATCTTGCATTTTCTTGCAATTTGCTGGATTCCGGGATACTAGTTTGACCTAGCCGGACGACCTAGTTCCCTCGGTTTTCGGGTTTCGGTCAAAACTACAAACTTGTAGATCTATGTCTTATGGAATGCGGGGCAAAATTTCAGGTCATTCTAAGTTATGTGGCCATGTTATGGTCATTTTACTGTTGCTAGTCAAATTGCACTAAAATTGGTCATTTTAGGTCATTTTAGGTCAATTTTGGTTCGGCCAGTTTTTGGACCCGAACTTGTGCAAGCTGTTTGACTAGCTTGTGGTCATTTCTGGGATTTGGTGTCTTCATAAGACTTGTATATATGGGTCTTAACTATTCATGGTCAAAATTTCAGGTCAATTGGACCTGTTTTGAGTGAGTTATGGCCTAAACACTAACTGCTGCCCAATTGGTAAATTTTCAGGCCTTTATTGCACTTAATTCGGATTTGGTCATTTTTCAAGCTACCTTGCAAGCAGAATTTTGGCAAGTGCAAGCAGAATTTTGGCAAGCTTCCTTCATGAAATTTGGCACATTTTGTGCCTAGTTTCACCTCCAATTGGTTTCATACCACACACTTAAGGTTCTAAGCCCAAAATACAAACTGCCTTATTACATTTCCTTCATACACATCAAAGACCACTTTTAACACTTACCAAACTCAACATTCAAGCCAATTCTGGTTTGTACCATAACCTAAACATAGTTCACAACATATTATAGGTCATTTTGGCAGCTTACAATTACACTCAACATACACCATAAAGTGCAGAATTTTTCAACTCAATTTACAGCAATTCAATCACCTAACCATAACACTTTTTTCATGTTCAACTTCACACCATCATATATACACTCAAACTGTCCTAACATCCAACACAATTCAACATTAATATACCATAAACCAAGCATGAATTCCAGCATTCTTTAAGAGTTAACAACCTGCCGCAATGGTACCTTTACATTCCATTAATTTCCAAGCTTCAAATTTCAATTAACATTTACATATACTAAGTATACATCACCCAAAAAATTTCCTACACAATATACATTTAATCAATCATTTAATTCACCATTTACAAGCAAAAATAAACTGCCTTCAAAGTGTTTCCATGGCTGCCAAAAGTACACATCCCCATTCAACATCAAACCTCAAAAATTTCTCCATAAATCAAACACCCATAACATCCTTACAAACTTTAACAAAGCAATAATCAAAAACACAAACTTACCTATTGTTGGGACTTGCTAAATCTTCACTAAAACTTCTTAAAATTGCTATCAAACTCTTCCTTGTGACATGGGGATAAACTTTAATGAAGATAAGTAAAGAAAATGTAGCTTGAAAATGGGTGTAAAGAGCCATGCATTTGGGCAGCCATGGGAGGACTTTGGGAGTTCTTCATTTCGCCCATGGGAGGACTTTGGGAGTTCTTCATTTTGGCCATGGTGTTTGAATGAATGAGAAAGATGAAGTTTTAGTGGAGTAATCTGCCCACTTATGTTTATTAAATTCCCATAGTGCTCCACTCACTTAAGAAAATAATTTAATATGTTTAAGTGTTAATTACTCAAATCACACTCCACTTTTGTTATTTATATTAGGTACCCCTAATTTAATTTTTCATGATATTTTTCAAGTGTAATATTATTTATTTTTAATGGACATTTAGGTCAAAAGACAACTCGGGATGTCAAATGACCACAATGCCCCTGTTCGAGTTACATTCCCGATTTTTTGGTAACACCGGGTTTTGTCCGTTTTTCGATTTCTCACTTTTCTTTATACTAAATAATTAATTTTCATTTAATATTTCTAATGGTATTTGTATTTCAATAGGTGTCTATTTAAGTCCTAAAAATATTTTCCAGGGTTCCCCGCGGTCCAGGGCTAGTCAACGGTCTACGCCGTGACTTCCCTGTGCGGTCACCCATCGCTAGGGTTCTCGGCTCGCTTAACTTGGTTACATTTCTTTGCTATTATTTTTCCTTTGTTTTTCTTCTATTTTCCTTTCTTGTATTTCATTATTTTATGTCTTCTCACTCATATCGAAGTGTAGTTCTTGGCATCCTAGCTGTCTGGACAACACTGGTCACTAGAACAGTAGAACGCACTACCGAACATAGGGGTGTTACACAAAGCTTCATATGGAGGCATCCTAATGCTTGATTGATAGCTGTTGTTACAAGAAAACTCAATCAAAGGCAAGTGTGTATCCCAACTACCCTCAAACTCAATCACACAAGCCCATAGCATATCCTCCAATATCTGAATTACCCTCTCAGACTGGCCATCTGTCTGTGGGTGGAATGCAGTACTAAAGTTCAATCTAGTTCCTAGGGCTCTCTGAAGACTACCCCAGAATCTAGAAGTGAACCTAGGGTCTATGTCTGACACGATGGATACTGGCACTCCATGCAGTCTCACAATCTCATCGATGTACAACCTGGCCAATCTGTCTAAACTGTAGTCCATTCGGACTGGCAGAAAATGAGCAGATTTAGTTAGTCTGTCAACAATAACCCATACTGCATCATGACTCTTCTGTGTCCTCGGAAGTCCCATTACAAAATCCATAGTTATTCTCTCCCATTTCCATTCTGGCACTAGTAGTGGATGTAATAACCCAGTGGGTACTTGATGCTCTGCCTTTACTTGCTGACAAGTTAGGCATTTGGAAACCAACTCTGCCACATCTCTTTTCATACTCATCCACCAGTAATGCTCCTTTAGCCCTCTATACATTTTTGTGCCACCAGGGTGCATGGCAAAAGGAGACTCATGTGCTTCCTTCAAAATGATCTGTCTCAAATCAACATTATTAGGAACACATATTCTGCCCTGGTGTAGCAGTAGACCATCATCTCTGATTGAAAACTCTAGTTTCTTGCCCTGTCTGACTTCTTCCAATAGCTTTTGATACCTTTCACCTCTCTGAGCAGCCATTCTGATCTGATCAATCAACACTGGCTGTACATGCCATGCAACTGCTATCTGCCCATCATCATTAATCTCTAAGCTGGCATGCAATGATCTTAACTCATGCACCAAAGACAAAGGAGTAACCCATAGACTTGCCATAGTTTTACGACTTAAGGCGTCAGCCACAACATTAGCTTTTCGTGGCTGATAGTCTATCAGACAATCATAGTCTTTTATCAACTCTAACCATCTCCTCTGTCTCAATTTCAACTCTTTCTGGGTGCCCAAATACTTCAAACTCTTATGATCTATGTAGATGTAACATTTCTTCCCATACAAATAGTGCCTCCAGATCTTAAGAGCAAACACAATGGCTGCAAGCTCCAAGTCATGTGTCGGATAATTCCTCTCTTGTAGTTTTAGCTGGTGTGATGCATAGGCAATGACATTCCGATCTTGCATCAACACACAACCTAACCCATTGTGAGAAACATCGCTGTAAACTGTATATTCTTTACCCGGTGTAGGTAAAGTCAAGACTGGTGCCTCAGTCAAACATCTCTTCAATTCATCAAAACTCTGTTGGCATTTATCCATCCACTGAAATTTCACATCTTTCTTAAGCAGCTTGGTCAATGGAGATGCCAACATGGAGAATCCCTTCACAAAACGACAGTAGTATCCAGCTAAACCCAGAAAATTATGGATCTCTGTGATATTTCTGGGTGGCTTCCAATTAACAACAGCTTCTATCTTGCTAGGATCTACCTTAATACCCTCTGCTGATACTATGTGCCCTAAAAAGGATATCTCCTTCAGCCAAAATTCACACTTTGATAATTGGGCATATAGCTGTTTCTTCCTCAAAGTCTGTAGTACAATCCGCAGATGTCTATCATGCTCTTCTGCATTCCTCGAATAAACCAATATATCATTAATAAATGCCACAACAAACTGGTCGAGGTATGGTCTGAAGATAGTGTTCATCAGATCCATAAAAGCAGTCGAAGCATTAGTTAACTCGAATGGCATAACCAAGAACTCATAATGGCCATAGCGGGTTCTGAAGGCAGTTTTAGAAATACTCTGCTCTTATACTTTCAGCTGATAATAACCTGATCTCAGGTCAATTTTGGGGAACACAGCTGTACCCCTCAACTGATCAAACAAGTCATCAATACGGGACAATGGATATCTATTCTTTATTGTCACCTTATTCAACTACTGATAGTCAATGCATAACCGGAGAGAGCCATCCTTCTTCTTAACAAACAACACTGGCACTCCCCAAGGTGACACACTAGGGTTGGATAAAGCCCTTGTCAAGCAGCTCTTGCAACTGCACTTTCAACTCTTTCAAATCTGCAGGTGCCATTCTATATGGCGTTATGGAGATTGGGACCACACCAGGCATAACATTAATCTCAAACTGCACCTCTCTTTCTGGAGGTAATCCTGGCAATTCATCAGGAAACACATCCGAAAAGTCACATACAGTAGGGATGTCCCTTAGTGTTGGACTCCCCACTTGGGTGTTTATCACATGTGCCAAGTATGCTTCACACCCCTTTCTGATCATCTTTCTAGCTAGTGTAGCCGAAATGATGTTTGATGGCAGTAAATGCCTCTCCCCATGTATTACCACATCACCATACAGAAGGAGACCAAAAGTGACTGTCTTTAGTCTACATTTAATCATGGCATGATGCCTGGCTAACTAATCCATGCCCAAGATAATATCATAATCTTTGGAAGGCATTTCAATCAAAATAGACAGAAAAGTGTGTCCTTGGATCACCAAAGGACAGTCCCTATATAGTCTATTTACCCTGACCTCCGGGCCTAATGGACTAGTTACTAGCACATCATAGTCCATTGGTACACACTGAATAGCAGTAGAACACATCACACTAGCACTAACATACGAATGTGTGGAGCCAGGATCAAATAACACATGTACATCTTGGTCAAGGATGGAGAAAATACTAGCTACTACGTCTGATGTTTCAGCCTCCTCTCTCTGATGCATAGTATACACTCTGACTAGCGCACCACTGGATACTGGCTGGTTAATAGTGCTTTGACTCCCAGGAGTGTTACCAGGACCCCTACCTCTGCCTCTACCTCTAGCAGCTGATTGTGAACCTCTAGGTGCAGAGACTTGGGCTGATCCTTCAGATGTAGCAGAAGGTCCAGATCGGCGCGGACTAGTACAATCCTTAGCGAAATGTCCGCTCCCTCCACAGTTAAAACATGCACCGGTGGCCTTGAAACAAACCCCACCGTGTGTTCTACAACAAGTTTCACACTGCCGTACCGATAGAGCTCCTCGGGGTGCTTGCTGAGTCTGCTGACCAGACCGGGGTGGTCTTTGGCCAGAGAATCTGCCTCTGCCAGATGTACGGGAGTTGGATCCCCTAAATTGTTTCCTCTTCCTAGAACCACTCTTAGGTGTTTGACCAGTAGTCTTTTCAGTCTTCTCTTTCTCTTGTGTACCCTTTTTCACTGCCCCTTCTGATTCTATCCTTTCCAATTCCAGGGCCTGTGAGATCAACTCATAAAAATTTTGGTGTCTGAATCCTACAACTTGCATCCTCATATTCGGCCTTAACCTGGACTTAAACCTCTTATGTCTGTCTTTGGGGTTAGAAACTAAGCTTCCAGCGTAGTGGCTCAGTCGAGCGAAGTCTCTCTCATACTCTTCTATGGTTCTGTCCTCTTGTTTCAAACTCAAGAACTCTTGCAATTTCATATCTACATACGCATCAGAAACCCATTTCTACCTGAATTCCCTCAGGAAGTCTGTCCATGTCAGCACAGGTGGCTCAACCAGGCTGTGGGGGATGGTCTTCCACCATTCATATGCATCCTCTTGCAGAAGACATATTGAATATTCAAATTTTAATTCTTCGGTACACTGCAACTTTCTGAAAACTCATTACATTCTTTCCAACCATTGTTCTGCCTCCAGTGGATCCACAGTGCCCTTAAACTCGGTGGCCCCAAATTTCATTAATTTCTCATAATGCCGAGCTGAGGGCTGTGGTTGTGTTATAGGTGCTTGCATTTGAGCTTGGGGTAGCATTTTCTCGCCATCTGCTGTGCAAACTGGGTAGGGAACTGCGGTGCTGGAGTAGGAGCTAGAGTGGCTGACCCACTCACGTTCTGGAGTGCTGGGGCTTCCTCTTGAACTCAGCCTCAACAGATTGTTCCACGGAATGATCTCCTTCTTCCATTCCGTTTTCCCAAAATTTCTACTTCCTAAGATCAAACACAATGGGGTTGACCTCCGTAAGTGCATATTCATGATGTAAATATGTCATATGTATCAATTAAAGACACTTGAGCAGTTGTACTTATCAAAGAAATATTCACTAGGTTTTGGTCACTTTTTGGGCATGCTTCCTAAATGAAAATTGTGTCATTTAGTGTCTATTTTCATCCCCAATTGGTCCCACACCAATTGGACTTGTAAAATTTCATTTTTGGTCCCTCAAAGGAAATTTTGACTCCCTCCGAATTTGGCTTTAATTCCAACACTTCTAACACAATTAATTAGGTCAGAAATGACCATTTCTCACTTCACATTAGGTCAAAGACACCATTTACCACTTCCTCACATTTCTGGTCTCTAAATCCTAATGTCCAAAACCCTAAGTTGCCAATTTCTTGCATTTAGCTACTTTCAAACTCTTTAATCATAACCACTCACTAATTCAAGGTTCATATACCCATTCAAGTAAATCAAACCATGCAAATCACCCTCCCACTCATGTTGGCCGAAATTTCAGTTATGGTCCCTCACAATTTTTTTCTTTTCATTTTAAGCATATTACAAGCTAATTCAAGCTAAAAACACAACAATTAAATCTCAAACTTTCAAATTGATGTGCTTACCTCGCTTGAATTTGAATTCTCTAATTTCCCAATTCTTTTCTTCTTTCTTTGATGACCAAGCTTCTTCTCAAGTGACTAAATCAAGTTTTTGTGAAGTAAGTATGGAAGGATTTGAGGTTTAAGGGTGATTTCAAAGCTTGAAGCAAGCTTTAATGGAGGTTTAACAATGGTGAGGGAGAGAGAGGGATGGGAGGCGGCAAGTTTGGGAGCAAGATGACTTTTAGTTGATTTTCTTTTCTTTTCATTTGTTTTGTTTTTATCCTTATGGAAAACCAAAAAATCTAATTAAGTAAATATATTAAGTATTATTTTTTTATGGCATCATGCATGAGGTCATGCATGATGTCATCACCTTTTGACTTTTCTATTTTCTTTTTTTTTTCTATTAGTTCTTTAATTTAATTTTCATTTCTGAAATTTTATTTTCTCCGATTTTATTTGACAGTTAGGTCAGGAGTCAGCTCTCGGGGTCAATTGACCAAATTGCCCTTCGTCGGTTCATCTTGATTTGCAAATAATTCAATATTTCTTCAGGCTCCCTGGCCTAATTATTTGATTGGCTTAATAGTTCTTTTTCGTGATTTTCTCTTTTCCACTGTGTTCGTGATGGTCCTAAAGACCGCCGCGTCACATCTTACTGTTCGAAATTTGAGTTTAAATCGACTTCACAGTCATTCCCGAGAAGGTCACCCATCGCTGTGACTCTCGGCTCGTTTAACTTCTTAAGTTATGTTTTTCTTATTTATACTTAACTAATTGGCAATTACTAATTATTTGTGTTTATAGGTTATCTAGTTATCTTAGATGTGGTTCTAATCCCCTTAATTGTCCGGGCCGACACTGGTCACCGGAGTAGTGAAATATACTAGCCAATACAAATAGGGGTGTTACAATTCTCCCCCTCTTAAAATAAATTTCGTCTCAAATTTTACCTGGTATCAATCTCTGAAGAGCTGTGGGTGCCATCTCCTCATGTCCTCCTCTCGTTCCCAAGTAGCCTCCTGGCCCGAATGATGGTTCCACAACACTTTTACCAATGGTATCTGCTTGTTCCGTAGCTGCTTCAGCTCATAAGCCAGAATCTCTATGGGTTCTTCTTCATAGGTGAGGTCTGGATTCACTTCAATTTCCTCTACTAGTAGTACATGAGATGGGTCTGATCGATACCTCCTCAACATAGACACATGGAAGACATTATGTATCTTCTCCAACTCTGGAGGTAGTGTTAAACGATGTGCCAAAGGGCCTACTCTTTCCAGGACCTTATATGGCCCAATGAAATGAGGACTCAGTTTCCCCTTTCTGCCGAATCTTATAATTCTCTTCCAAGGAGAAACCTTAAGGAATACTTTCTCACCCATTGCATACTCAATATCCCTTCTCTTCATATTAATGTTGGACTTCTGACGGTCTGATGTAGTCTTAAGTCGATCTCTGATCACCCTAATCTTTTCCTCAGTTTGTTGAACAATTTCGGGTCTAATCATCTTTCTTTCACCCACGTCATCCCAACACAACGGGGTTCTACATTTTATGCCATACAAAGCTTCATATGGAGGCATCCTAATGCTTGATTGATAGCTGTTGTTATAAGCAAACTCAATCAAAGGCAAGTGTGTATCCCAACTGCCCTCAAACTCAATCACACAAGCCCGTAGCATATCCTCCAAGATCTGAATTACCCTTTCATACTGGCCATCTGTCTGTGGGTGGAATGCAGTATTGAAGTTCAATCTAGTTCCTAGTGCTCTCTGAAGACTAACCCAGAATCTAGGAGTGAACTTAGGGTCTCTGTCTGAAATGATGGATACTGGCACTCCATACAGTCTCACAATCTCATCGATGTAAAACCTGGCCAATCTATCTAAACTGTAGTCCATTTGGACTGACAGAAAATGAGCAGATTTGGTTAGTCTATCAACAATAACCCATACTGCATCATGACTCTTTTGTGTCCTCGGAAGTCCCATCACAAAATCCATAGTTATTCTCTCCCATTTCCATTCTGGCACTAGTAGTGGACATAATAACCCAGTGGGTACTTTATGCTCTGCCTTTACTTGCTGACAAGTTAGGCATTTGGAAACAAACTCTGCCACATCTCTTTTCATACTCATCCACCAGTAATGCTCCTTCAGCCCTCTACACATTTTTGTGCCACCAGGGTGCATGGCAAAAGGAGACTCATGTGCTTCCTTCAAAATGATCTGTCTTAAATCAACATCATTAGGAACACATATTCTGCCCTGGTGTAGCAGTAGATCATCTTTGATTGAAAACTCTGGTTTCTTGCCCTAACTGACTTCTTCCAACAGCTTCTGATACCTTTCACCACTCTGAGCATCCATTCTGATATGATCAATCAACATTGGCTATACATGCCATGCAACTGCTATCTGCCCATCATCATTAATCTCTAAGCTGGCATGCAATGATCTTAACTCATGCACCAAAGACAAACGAGTAACCCGTAGACTTGTCATAGTTTTGCGACTTAAGGCGTCAGCCACAATATTAGCTTTTCCTGGCTGATAGTCTACCAGACAATCTTAGTCTTTTATCAACTCTAACCATCTCCTCTGTCTCAAATTCAGCTCTTTCTGGGTGCCCAAATACTTCAAACTCTTATGATCTTTGTAGATGTAACATTTCTCCCCATACAAATAGTGCCTCCAGATCTTAAGAGCAAACGCAATGGCTGTAAGCTCCAAGTCATGTGTCGGATAATTCCTCTCATATAGTTTTAGCTGGCGTGATGCATAGGCAATGACTTTTCGATCTTGCATCAACACGCAACCTAACCCATTATGAGAAGCATCGCTGTAAATTGTATATTCTTTACCCGGTGTAAGTAAAGTTAGGACTGGTGCCTCAGTCAAACATCTCTTCAATTCATCAAAACTCTGTTGGCATTTATCCGTCCACTGAAATTTCACATAATTCCTAAGCAGCTTGGTCAATGGAGATGCCAACATGGAGAATCCCTTCACAAAACGACGATAGTATCCAGCTAAACCCAGAAAATTTCGAATCTCTGTGATATTTCTGGGTGGCTTCCAATTAAGAACAACTTCTATCTTGCTAGGATCTACCTTAATACCCTCTACTGATATTATGTGCCCTAAAAAGGATATCTCATTCAGCCAAAATTCACACTTCGAAAATTTAGCATATAGTTGTTTCTCCCTTAAAGTCTGTAGTACAATCCGCAGATGTCTATCATGCTCTTCTGCATTCCTCGAATAAACCAATATATCATCAATAAATACCACAACAAACTGGTCGAGGTATGGTCTGAAGATAGTGTTCATCGGATCCATAAATGCAATCGGAGCATTAGTTAACCCGAATGGCATAACCAAGAACTGATTATGCCCATAGCGAGTTCTAAAGGAAGTTTTAGAAAAACTCTGCTCTTGTACTTTTAGCTGATAATAACCTGATCTCAGGTCAATTTTGGGGAACACAGCAGCACCCCTCAACTGACCAAACAAGTCATCAATATGGGGCAATGGATATCTGTTCTTTATTGTCAACTTATTCAACTGCCGATAGTCAATGAATAACCGGAGAGTGCCATCATTCTTCTTAACAAACAATACTGGCGCTCCCCAAGGTGACACACTAGGGCGGATAAAGCCCTTGTCAAGTAGCTGTTGCAACTGCACTTTCAACTCTTTCAAATCTGTAGGTGCCATTCTATATAGCGTTATGGAGATTGGGTCCACACCAGGCATAACATCAATCTCAAACTACACCTCTCTTTCAGGAGGTAATCTTGGCAATTCATCAGGAAACACATCCAGAAAGTCACATATAGTGGGGATGTCCCTTAGTGCTGGACTCCCCACTTGGGTGTCTATCACATGTGCCAAGTATGCTTCACACCCCTTTCTGATCATCCTTCTGGCTAGTGCAGCCGAAATGATGTTTGATGGCAGCAAATGCCTCTCCCCATGTATTACCACATCACCGTACAGAGGGAGAGCAAAAGTGACTGTCTTCAGTCTATAGTCAATCATGGCGAGATGCTTGGCTAACCAATCCATGCCCAAGATAATATCATAATCTTTGAAGGGCATTTCAATCAAATCAGACAGAAAAGTGTGTCCTTGGATCACTAAAGGACAGTCCCTATATAGTCTATTTACCCTGACCTCCTGGCCTAATGGACTAGTTACTAGCACATCATAGTCCATTGGTACACACTGAATAGCAGTAGAACACATCACACTAGCACTAACATACGAATGTGTGGAGCTAGGATCAAATAACACATGTACATCTTGGTCAAGGATGGAGAAAATACTAGCTACTACGTTTGATGTTTCAGCCTCCTCTCTCCGACGCATAGTATACACTCTGACTGGTGCACCACTGGATACTGGCTGGTTAATAGTGCTTTGACTCCCAAGAATGTTACCAGGACCCCTACCTCTGCCTCTACCTCTAGCAGCTGATTGTGACCCTCTAGGTGCAGAGACTTGGGCTGATCCTTCAGATGTAGCAGAAGGTCTAGATCAGCGCAGACTAGTACAATCCTTAGCGAAATGTCTGCTCCCTCCACAGTTAAAACATGCACCGGTGGCCTTGAAATAAACCCCACTGTGTGTTCTACAACAAGTTTCACACTACCGTACCGATATAGCTCCTCGGGGTGCTTACTGAGTCTGCTGACCAGATCGGGGTGGTCTTTGGCCAGAGAATCTGCCTCTGCCAGATCTACAGGAGCTGGATCCCCTAAACTGTTTCCTCTTCCCAGAACCACTCTTAGATGTTTGACCTGTAGTCTTTTCAGTCTTCTCTTTCTCTTGTGTACCCTTTTTCACTGCCCCTTTTGATTCTATCCTTTCCAATTCCAGGGCCTGGGAGATCAACTCAGAAAAATTCTGGTGTCTGAATCCTACAACTTGCATCCTCAGATTCGGCCTTAACCCGGACTCAAACCTCTTACGTCTGTCTCTAGGGGTAGAGACTAAGCTTCCAGCGTAGTGGCTCAGTCGAGAGAAGTCTCTCTCATATTCTGCTATGGTTCTGTCCCCTTATTTCAAACTCAAGAATTCTTGCAATTTCATATCTACATACGCATCAGGAACCCATTTCTACCTAAATTCACTCAGGAAGTCTGTCCATGTTAGCACAGGTGGCTCAACCAAGCTGTGGGGGATAGTCTTCCACCATTCATTTTATTCAAATGATTCGTGAGAAATCCAATAAATTTCCAAAGTCATAATTTCATTCACAAGATGGCAACACAATTCATAATTAACTTCAAATTTTCATAAGTCACACTAAATCAATTTTTCAATGACAAAAGGTTCAAATAAGGTTTATTGTGCACAAACCTGGCGTGAGTCGCCTCTAGGCCTTGACTTAGTCTCTCAGAGCTTCCAAGTCTTTTTCAACTGAAACACACAGTTTCACAGTGTTTTAGTACCATAACTTAGCATAAATCCAAAAATAAATTTAACTTCACTTTTATCTAGCTCTAATGTGCTAAACTCGACGTTCTTAAAATTTTTGTGTTTTGGGTTACTATTCCCTATACTATTCAAGTTAAATTGTTGACTTTCTAAGGCTTAATAGGTACGGGAATTCCAACTTCACCCACATACCATATTTTGGTCACCAAACTTGTTGGTTTTGGTCATTTTCTCAAAACTTAGGTCTTTTAGGCAAAATTGCCAAATTTTCATTTTTTGTGTCTAAGGTTGCACTATTCTATTGGTCACTTTTATTAGAATTTGGCAAAACTTCCTTCATAGAAAATGTTCCCTATTGTCTTAAGTTTATTCTCCTTTTTGAATCACTCCAATTGGAGTTTTGTAGCTCAAGTTATATACAAATTACGGTTACTGTTCATGCTGCAGATTTTAGTTCTGGCAGATTATTGATCCAACTTCGTTCAGCAATTTGATCAAGTTAAGTCCATAATTTGGTTTAATTTTCTTCATATGAAATGTTATAATATGCCTTAGGTTTCCATCGGTTCAAGAATCACCTAAATCGGAGTTTTCTAGAGAGAGTTATAGTCATTAAAAATTTACTGTTCATATGGTAAATCTGCAGTTCTGCAGATTCAGTGATTCAAATTTGCTCAGTAATTTGATTGGGTTAATGGCATAATTTGGGTTTGTGTTCTTCATGAAAGTTTTAGATCTATATATCATCTAACGACTGGAAATATTTCAGGTCATTTTGACCTGCCTAACTCGAGTTATGACCAAATGAACAAATACTGTTCATTTGGTCAGTTTATATAGTGCAGCCTGCAATTTTCCAACTTTGGTCAATTTGTTCACTAGGTTTTGGTCACTTTTTGGGCATGCTTCCTAAATGAAAATTGTGTCATTTAGTGTCTACTTTCATTGCCAATTGGTCCCATACCAATTGGAGTTGTAAAATTTCATTTTTGGTCCCTCAAGGGAAATTTTGGTCTGCTGCCAGCACCATGACCTCACTCCCTCCGAATTTGGCTTTAATTCCAACACTTCTAACACACTTAATTAGGTCACAAATGACCATTTTTCACTTCACATTAGGTCATAGACACCATTTACCACTTCCTCACATTTTTGGTCTCTAAACCCTAATGTCCAAAACCCTAAGTTGCCAATTTCTTGCATTTAGCTACTTTCAAACTCTTTAATCATAACCACTCACTAATTCAAGGTTCATATACCCATTCAAGTAAATCAAGCCTTGCAAATCACCCTCCCCCTCATGCTGGCTGAAATTTCAGTTATGGTCCCTCGCAATTTTTTTCTTTTCATTTTAAGCATATTACAAGCTAATTAAAGCTAAAAACATAACAATTAAATCTCAAACTTTCAAATTGATGTGCTTACCTAGCTTGAATTTGAATTCTCTAATTTCCCAATTCTTTTCTTCTTTCTTTGATGACCAAGCTTCTTCTCAAGTGACTAAATCAAGTTTTTGTGAAGTAAGTATGGAAGGATTTGAGGTTTAAGGGTGATTTCAAAGCTTGAAGCAAGCTTTAATGGAGGTTTAACTATGGTGAGGGAGAGAGAGGGATGGGAGGCGGCAAGTTTGGGAGCAAGATGACTTTTAGTTGATTTCTTTTTCTTTTCTTTTGTTTTGTTTTTATCCTTATGGAAGACCCAAAAATCTAATTAAGTAAATATATTAAGTATTATTTTTTTATGGCATCATACATGAGGTCATGCATGATGCCATAAAAAAATAATACTTAGTGAAGTCATGCATGATGTCATCACCTTTTGACTTTTCTATTTTCTTTTTTTTTTCTATTAGTTCTTTAATTTAATTCTCATTTTTAAAATTTTCTTTTCTCCGATTTTATTTGACAGTTAGGTCAGGAGTCAGCTCTCGAGGTCAATTGACCAAATTGCCCCTCGCCGGTTCATCCCGGTTTGTAAATAATTCAGTATTTCTTCTGGCTCCATAACCTAATTATTTCATTGGCTTAACAGTTCTCTTTCGTGATTTCTCTTTTCCACCGTGTTCGTAATGGTTCTAAAGACCGCAGCGTCGCATTTTACGGTTTGAAATTTGAGTTTAAATCGACTTCGCAGTCGTTCCAAAGAAGGTCACCCATCGCTATGACTCTCGGCTCGTTTAACTTCTTATGTTCTGTTTTTCTTATTCATACTTAACTAATTGGCAATTACTAATTATTTGTGTTTATAGGTTATCTAGTTATCTTATATGTGGTTCTAATCCCCTTAATTGTCCGGGCCGACAACGGTTACCGGAATAGTGAAATATACCAGGCTATACAAATAGGGGTGTTACAATTCTCCCCCTCTTAAAATAAATTTCGTCTCGAAATTTTACCTGGTATCAATCTCTGAACAGCTGTGGGTGCCGTCTTCTCATGTCCTCCTCTCGTTCCCAAGTAGCCTCCTGGCCCAAATGATGGTTCCACAGCACTTTTACCAATGGTATCTGCTTGTTCCGTAGCTGCTTCACCTCATAAGCCAGAGTCTCTATGGGTTCTTCTTCATAGGTGAGGTTTGGATTCACTTCAATTTCCTCTACTGGTAGTACATGAGATGGACCTGATCAATACCTCCTCAACATAGATGCATGGAAGGCATTATGTATCTTCTCCAACTCTGGACGCAGTCCTAAACGATGTGCTAAAGGACCTACTCTTTCCAGGACCTCATATGGCCCAATGAAACGAGGACTCAGTTTCCCCTTTTTACCGAATCTCATAATTCTCTTCCAAGGACAAACCTTGAGGAATACTTTCTCATCCATTGCATACTCAATGTCCCTTCTCTTCAGATCAATGTAGGACTTTTGACGGTCTGATGCAGTCTTAAGTCGATCTCTGATCACCCTGATCTTTTCCTCAGTTTGTTGAACAATTTCGGGTCCAATCATCTTTCTTTCACCAACGTCATCCAAACCCAACGGGGTTCTACATTTTCTGCCATACAAAGCTTCATATAGAGGCATCCCAATGCTTGATTGATAGCTGTTGTTATAAGCAAATTCAATCAAAGGCAAGTGTGTATCCCAACTGCCCTCAAACTCAATCACACAAGCCCGTAGCATATCTGCAACATCCTCACTTTAGCTAGTCCGTACAGTCTACTATTCCAGTGACCAGTGTCGGTCCGGATAGCTAGAATGCCCAGAAAAATATTTAAACTAAAGTGAGGAACCATAATTAATTCAAATATTAAAAAGAAAAATTTAACAAAAATTTTAGAAATAAGATACAACCAAGTTAAATGAGCCAGTGCCCTCGCGATGGGTAACCTAGTGAGAAGTTGCGGTTCTCGCAACTAGGAGCCCTAGACCAGGGAGAAAAATTATAAAATAATTTCTGGGACTCCAGAGAAGGGTTATTGAGGTTCTTATGGCATTAGAATGCCAAGAAAATACTTAGAAAAAATTTTTAATCGGTATAGACAATTTTGGCCGTTAAGCCAAACGGAGGGCATTTTGGTCATTTCGTCTTCAGAGATGATTTTTGACCAACTTTTCTAGTTAAATAAATAATTTATATAACATAAAATATGAATAAATGTTGTTAAAAATTTAATTGCAATTAAATAGACAAGAAATGAAGAGAAAATAAAGGAAAATGGACTTATGACATCATAATGATGTCATTGTAGTTCTCCCACCCAACCCAATGTTGAAACATGGCATAACTTTATTTAAAAGAGACAAATGGGCTGAAAAATGAGAGAAAAACCAGATTTCTCATTTCTTCTTTCTTCCTTGCCGCAAGCCTCCACCATAGCCACCATTTTCAAGCTTGATTTCACCAACTTCTACCCAACTAAACCCTAAACTCCCAACACAAAAAAGTGTTCTTGCATCTTGGAGATTCTTTTGGAAGTAAAAAGAAAAGGAAAACAAGAATTTGAGCAAGTGGGAAATTCACTGCATTAGAGTTTAGTGACTTAAATTAGATTTTCTCTTTAAATTCATGTTGAAGGAGCATGATTGAGTGTAAATGTGCAAAGAAGTTTAATAAATATCATGTGTATGCCCATCCTATAATTTTGGCAGCCATGGATGTGGTAAGGTTTTGATGATTTCCATGGAGCTAAAATGGTAATAGGGCTGCCTTAACAATAGTCTCTCAAGTAAAATAATGAAATGCTAGTTAAATGCAAGATTGGAGATGATAGGGTTAGGGTTTGAGTATAAAATGAAGACTTTGAACATGCAATGGTGAAAGTGAATTTTAATGGTCAATTAGTGACCATTTAGTGATGTGTAAACAAGAAATGAAGTGGTTTGTGTAGTGGGAATTGAGATTAGTGTGGCTGCCCTTGGTGACCTGCAAAATTAGACATGAGTCCAGCAGGTTTGGGCAACAATAACTTGAATTATAGAGGTCCAATTGGTGCAAGGCCAATTGTACATGAAACTAGACACATAATGTCACAACTTTGGTGAAGAAACCATGCCCAGAAAACCAAACCAAGTTGACCAAAAGTTTGCCCTAATCCAGGTGACCTGCAATCTGCCTGGGCAAAATGACCAAATCAACAGTGTTTGGTCATTTGGCCATAACTCAATGTAGAAAGGTCCAATTGACCTGAAATATTACCAGCAATAAGCTGAGATATAGACCAACAAACTTTCATGAAGAAACCTAACCCAAATTATGACCATAACCTAGTCAAATTGCTAACCAAACTTAGGTTACCAAATCTAGCAGAACTAGTTTTGCCCAGAATTTTGGAATCTATCCAATCCGGCCAGTTATGGTGTTTAGGCCATAACTTGAGCTACAAAACTCCAAATGGAGTGATTAAAGAAAGGAAATTCAACTAGACAAAATAAGAAACAACTTTCATGTTGATCATTTTTCCCAATTCCCATTGCAAAAGTGACTAATGGAACAGTAAACCCAAAGCTTGAAAACTAAAAATTCTGTCCAATTCACATTAAGCTTAGAGATGGTATTGGCAACCAATACCAACACGTTTCAAATGCAAAATGTAGTATGTTGATGATATTTAAACTAATTTACCTATTGCCAATGCAAAAGTCAACATTTTGGTTGATCAATGAAATGAATAGTAATCATACAAATTCAATTTCAAAGAATTACATAAATGAAAAGTGTTAAATGCCCTAGTAGGCCAATGTGATTGGTTTGGATAGGTTGGCATGCCAATAGGGTTCTATTAGCAGTACTGCATATGGCTTCATGCCATTCTGTATTTCATGGCTTTCCATGCCAATCTGTGACATAATAGCCTTTAGCTATGATATTGAATTATTATACTCGGGTTTAATCCCCGATAATTATTACAGCTTATTAGTTGTTCCATTGCACACCGGGAGACACAATGTGACCGATGGTGTGATGGTCCGAGGTACATAGTACCCAGTACCAGTTTACCCATTTATCCAGTCCAATCAACTAGTATAGATTACTCGTGCAATGTTAATAAATCTTAACAAACTTTAATCGAATAATATTACAATAAATATTTGAAATTAAGTCTACCCAAAAATATAAACATACATTCTGCATACATGTTTTTATTTTATTTTATATTGTCACCACTAAACAGAATTGCTTAGCGCGTCGCTTTTGCCATGCGTAGGTACTGGAGACATAGCTGGGGAGTCCAGGAGACCTCATACGGGGTGAGTTTTCAGATCTGCACTCAGAGTTCAAAGTCACCTCACAATTGCAGTGCATTGGTAGAACATTAGGCTACCTAAGTCTTTTGTATTTGTAAACTTTTGTTATGTATATTATAAACTCATGTAATCATATTTTTGCTATAATTACCCATGAGCTGTGTTCAGAAATAAATATGAGTACTTCTCATTGAATTGGGTGTGATATGAGATGAATGTGAATTTTGAGATACTGAATTGATTTGAGAAATTGTTGAAAAATGTTGGTGGTTGACTGAGATTGAGATTATAATTATATTGGAAGTGTTTTTAAATAGGTTCAGAAGATCTGTTTTCCAATTTATAGCCGGCACTCTGCAGGATTTTCGATAAAATTTGCGAAAAAATTTAGATTTATAAAAAATTATAAATAAATGAATAAAAGGGATTAATTGAAATTGAAATATGAATTGGTGTTCCGACACACTGAGTGGCATAACTTGCTCGGCTACATTGTAGACGGGTAAGGGGTGTCACATTTGGTGGGGAGCACGAAAATGTATAATGATTTGAAGCCTCATTATTGGTGGCCTGGTATGAAGAGGGATATAGTCACTATGTGACTAAGTATTTGACATGTCAGCAAGTTAAAGCAAAACATCAAGTTCCATCAGGATTGTTACAGCCTATAAGCATACCTGAATGGAAATGTGATCGGGTCACTATGGATTTTGTTAGTGGTCTACCCCTCACCCAAAGGAAGCATGATGTAGTATGGGTGATAGTGGATAGATTGACGAAGTCAGCACATTTTCTGCCAGTTAAGACTGACTACTCACTGGAGAAGCTAGCAGAATTGTATATTAGTGAGATAGTTAGACTGCATGGAATCCCACTTTCCATCATATCTGACCGAGACCCAAGGTTTACATCGAGATTTTGGAAAAAGTTGCAAGAAGCCTTGGGCACACAACTCAGTTTTAGCACAGCTTTTCATCCTCAGACGAATGGACAGTCAGAACGAGTAATCCAAGTAAACCTAAGAACTAATTGAGTTTTCGTAATTAATAAATTGAAATGATAGTAACAATGTAAATGATGTGATAGATCCTAGAGGATATGCTAAAGAGTTGTGTCATTGAGTTTGAGGGGACCTTGGATAGATATCTCCCACTGGCAGAATTCGCATACAACAATAGCTACCAAGCTAGCATCCAAATGGCCCCGTATGAAGCACTGTATGGGAGAAAATGTAGAACTCCAGTGTGTTGGACTGAATTGGGCGAAGATAAGCAAGTAAGACCGGACCTGGTGAAACAGACTGAGGAGAAAGTGAAGATAATCAAAGCTAACCTGAAGGTTGCCTCAGATAGACAAAAATCATATGCCGACTTGAAGAGAAAAGGAATAGAGTATGCAGTTGGCGATAAAGTGTTTCTCAAAGTCTTACCATGGAAGAAAGTACTGAGGTTTGGGAGAAAGGGTAAGTTAAGCCCTAGGTTCATTGGCCCATATGAAGTCATTGAACGTGTGGGACTAGTGGCCTATCGGTTAGCCTTACCACCAGAACTGGATAAAATTCATAATGTATTCCATGTTTCCATGCTGAGAAGATATTGCTCAGATCCTTCACATGTCATTTCCATGGAAGAGATTGAAATCCAACCGGACTTGACATACACAGAAGAACCTATACAAATCCTAGCTCGGAAAGTGAAGGAACTGAGAAATAAACAAATTCCACTGGTGAAAGTGCTTTGGAGGCACCACAACACTGAAAAGGCAACTTGGGAAAGTGAAGAGATAATGAGGCAACAGTTTCCTCAACTATTTGCATCAAGTAAATTTCGAGGACGAAATTTTTATTAGAGGGGAAGAGTTGTAATATCCTCACTTTAGCTAGTCCGTACAGTTTACTGTTCCAGTGACCAGTGTCGGTCTGGACAGCTAGAACGTCCGGAAAAATATTTAAACTAAAGTGAGAAACCATAATTAATTCAAATATTAATAAGAAAAATTTAGCAAAAATTTTAGAAATAAGATACAACCAAGTTAAATGAGCTGGTGCCCTAGCGATGGGTAACCCAGTGAGAAGTTGCGGTTCTCGCAACTAGGAGCTCTAGACTCTGGAGAAAAATTATAAAATAATTTCTGGGACTCCAAAGAAGGGTTATTGAGGTTCTTATGGCATTAGAATGCCAAGAAAATGTTTAGAAAAAATTTTCAATTGGTACAGACAATTTTGGCCCGTTAAGCCAAACGGAGGGCATTTTGGTCATTTCATCTTTAGAGATGATTTTTGACCAACTTTTCCAGTTAAATAAATAATTTATATAACACAAAATATGAATAAATGTTGTTAAAAATTTAATTGCAATTAAATAGACAAGAAGTGAAGAGAAAATAAAGGAAAATGGACTTATGACATCATAATGATGTCATTAAAGCTCTCCCACCGAACCCAATGTTGACACATGACATAAATTTATTTAAAAGAGACAAATGGGCTGAAAAATGAGAGAAAAACTAGATTTCTCATTTCTTCTTTCTTCCTTGCCATAAGCCTCCACCATAGCCACCATTTTCAAGCTTTTTCAAGCTTGATTTCACCAACTTCTACCCAACTAAACCCTAAACTCCCAACGCAAAAAAGTGTTCTTGCATCTTGGAGATTCTTGTGGAAGCAAAAAGAAAAGGAAAACAAGAATTTGAGCAAGTGGAAAATTCACTCCATTAGAGGTTAGTGACTTAAATTAGATTTTCTCTTTAAATTCATGTTGAAGGAGCATGATTGAGTGTAAAAGTGCAAAGAAATTTAATAAATATCATGTGTATGCCCATCCGATAATTTTGGCAGCCATGGATGTGGTAAGGTTTTGATGATTTTCATGGAGCTAAAATGGTAATAGGGCTGCCTTAACAATAGTCTCTCAAGTAAAATGATGAAATGCTAGTTAAATGCAAGATTGGAGATGATAGGGTTAGGGTTTGAGTATAAAATGAAGACTTTGAACATGCAATGGTGAAAGTGAATTTTAATGGTCAATTAGTGACCATTTAGTGATGTGTAAACAAGAAATGAAGTGGTTTGTGTAGTGGGAATTGAGATTAGTGTGGCTGCCCTTGGTGACCTGCAGAATTGGACATGAGTACAGCAGGTTTGGGCAGCAATAACTTGAATTATAGAGATCCAATTGGTGCAAGGCCAATTGGACATGAAACTAGACACATAATGGCAAACTTTGGTGAAGAAACCATGCCCAGAAAACCAAACCAAGTTGACCAAAAGTTTGCCCTAATCCAGGTGACCTGCAATCTGCCTGGGCAAAATGACCAAATCAACAGTGTTTGGTCATTTGACTATAACTCAATGTAGAAAGGTCCAATTGACCTGAAATATTACCAGCAACAAGCTGAGATATAGACCAACAAACTTTCATAAAGAAACCTGACCCAAATTATGACCATAACCTAGTCAAATTGCCAACCAAACTTAGGTTACCAAATTTAGCAGAACCAGTTTTGCCCAGAATTTTGGAATCTGTCCAATCCGGCCAGTTATGGTGTTTAGGCCATAACTTGAGCTACAAAACTCCAAATGGAGTGATTCGAAAAAGGTATTTCAACTAGACAAAATAAGGAACAACTTTCATGTTGATCATTTTTCCAAATTCCCACTGCAAAAGTGACTAATGGAACAGTAAACCCAAAACTTGAAAACTGAAAATTATGTCTAATTCACATTAAGCTTAGAGATGGTATTGGCAACCAATACCAACACATTTAAAATGCAAAATGTGGTATTTTGATGATATTTAAACTAATTTACCTATTGCCAATGCAAAAGTCAACATTTTGGTTGACCAATGAAATGAATAGTAATCATAAAAATTCAATTTCAAAGAATTACATAAATGAAAAATGTTAAATGCCCTAGTAGGCCTAATGTGATTGGTTTACATAGGTTGGCATGCCAATAGAGTTCTGTTAGCAGTACTGCATATAGATTCATGCCATTCTGTATTTCATGGCTTTCCATGCCATTCTATGACATAATAGCCTTTGGCTATGATATTGAGTTGTTATACTCGGGTTTAATCCCCGATAATTATTACAGCTTATTAGCTGTTCCGTTGCACACTGGGAGACACAATGTGACCGATGGTGTGGTGGTCCGAGATACTTAGTACCCCGTATTAGTTTACCCGTTTATCCAGTCCAGTCAACTAGTATAGGTTACTCCAGCAATGTTAATAAATCTTACCAAACTTTAATCAATTAATATTACAATAAATATTTGAAATTAAGTCTACTAAAAAATGTAAACATACATTCTGCATACATGTTTTTATTTTATTTTATTTTAATTTATTTTATTTTATCACCACTAAGCAGAATTGCTTAGCGCGTCGCTTTTGCCACTCGTAGGTACTGGAGACATAGATGGGGAGTCCAGTAGGCCTCATACAGGGTGAATTTTCAGATCTGCACTCAGAGTTCAAAGTCACCTCACAATTGCAGTGCATTGGTAGGACATTGGGCTACCTAAGTCTTTTGTATTTTTAAACTTTTGTTATGTATATTATAAACTCATATAATCATATTTTTGCTGTAATTACCCATGAGTTGTGTTCAGAAATAAATATGAGTACTTCTCATTGAATTAGATGTGATATGAGATGAATGTGAATTTTGAGATACTGAATTGATTTGAGAAATTGTTGAAAAATGTTGGTGGTTGACTGAGATTGAGATTATACTTATATTGGAAGTGTTTTTAAACAGGTTCAGAAGAACTGTTTTCCAATTTATAGCCGGCACTCTGTCGGATTTTTTATAAAATTTGCGAAAAAATTTAGATTTATCAAAAATTATAAATAAATGAATAAAAAGGGATTAATTGAAATTGAAACATGAATTAGTGTTCCGACACACTGAGTGGCATAACTTGCTCGGCTACACTGTAGACGGGTATGGGGTGTCACATTATCCTCCAAGATCTGAATTACCCTCTCAGACTAGCCATCTGTCTGTGGGTGGAATGCAGTACTGAAGCTCAATCTAGTTCCTAGGGCTCTCTGAAGACTACCCCAGAATCTAGAAGTGAACCTAGGGTCTCTGTCTGGTATGATGGATACTGGCACTCCATGCAGTCTCACAATCTCATCGATGTAAAACCTGGCCAATCTATCTAAACTGTAGTCCATTCGGACTATCAGAAAATGAGCAGATTTGGTTAGTCTGTCAACAATAACCCATACTGCATCATGACTCTTCTGTGTCCTCGGAAGTCCCATCACAAAATCCATAGTTATTCTCTCCCATTTCCATTCTGGCACAAGTAGTGGACATAATAACCCAGTGGGTACTTGATGCTCTGCCTTTACTTGCTGACAAGTTAGGCATTTGGAAACAAACTCTGTCACAACTCTTTTCATACTCATCCACCAGTAATGCTCCTTTAGCCCTCCATACATTTTTGTGCCACCAGGGTGCATGGCAAAAGGAGACTCATGTGCTTCCTTCAAAATGATCTGTCTCAAATCAATATCATTAGGAACACATATTCTGCCCTGGTGTAGCAGTAGACCATCATCTCTAATTGAAAACTTTGGTTTCTTGCCCTGTCTGACTTCTTCCAACAGTTTCTGATACCTTTCACCACTCTGAGCAGCCATTCTGATCTGATCAATCAACACTGGCTGTACATGCCATGCAACTGCTATCTGCCCATCATCATTAATCTCTAAGCTGGCATGCAATGATCTTAACTCATGCACCAAAGACAAACGAGTAACTCGTAGACTTGCCATAGTTTTGCGACTTAAGGCGTTAGCCACAACATTAGCTTTTCCTGGCTGATAGTCTATCAGACAATCATAGTCTTTTATTAACTCTAACCATCTCCTCTGTCTCAAATTCAACTCTTTCTGGGTGCCCAAATACTTCAAACTCTTATGATCTGTATAGATGTAACATTTCTCCCCATACAAATAGTGCCTCCAGATCTTAAGAGCAAACACAATGGCTGCAAGCTCCAAGTCATGTATCAGATAATTCCTCTCATGCGGCTTTAGCTGGCGTGATGCATAGGCAATGACATTCCGATCTTGCATCAACACACAACCTAACCCATTGTGAGAAGCATCGCTATAAACTATATATTCTTTACCCGGTGTCGGTAAAGTCAGGACTGGAGCCTCAGTCAAACATCTCTTCAATTCATCAAAACTCTGTTAGCATTTATTCATCCACTGAAATTTCACATCTTTCCTAAGCAGCTTGGTCAATAGAGATGCCAACATGGAGAATCCCTTCATAAAACGACGATAGTATCCAGCTAAACCCAGAAAATTGCGTATCTCTGTGATATTTCTGGGTGGCTTCCAATTAAGAACAGCTTCTATCTTGCTAGAATCTACCTTAATACCCTCTGCTGATACTATGTGCCCCAAAAAGGATATCTCCTTTAGCCAAAATTCACACTTTGATAATTTGGCATATAGTTGTTTCTCCCTCGAAGTCTGTAGTACAATCCACAGATGTCTATCATGCTCTTCTGCATTCCTCGAATAGACCAATATATCATCAATAAATACCACAACAAACTGGTCGAGGTATAGTCTGAAGATAGTGTTCATCAGATCCATAAAAGCAGTCGAAGCATTAGTTAACCCGAATGGCATAACCAAGAACTCATAATGGCCATAGCGGGTTCTGAAGGTAGTTTTACAAATACTCTGCTCTTGTACTTTCAGCTGATAATAACCTGATCTCAGGTCAATTTTGGGGAACACAGCTGCACCCCTCAACTGATCAAACAAGTTATCAAAACGGGGCAATGGATATCTGTTCTTTATTGTTACCTTATTCAACTACCGATAGTCAAAGCATAACCAGAGAGTGCCATCCTTCTTCTTAACAAACAACACTGGCTCTCCCCAAGGTGACACACTAGGGCAGATAAAGCCCTTGTCAAGCAGCTCTTGCAACTGCACTTTCAACTCTTTCAAATCTGCAGGTGCCATTCTATATGGCGTTATGGAGATTGGGTCCACACTAGGCATAACATCAATCTCAAATTGCACCTCTCTTTCTGGAGGTAATCGTGGCAATTCATCAGGAAACACATCCGAAAAGTCACATACAGTAGGGATGTCTCTTAGTGCTGGACTCCCTACTTGGGTGTCTATCACATGTGCCAAGTATGCTTCACACCCCTTTCTGATCATCCTTCTGGCTAGTGCAGCCGAAATGATGTTTGATGGCAGTAAATGCCTCTCCCCATGTATTACCACATCACCATACAGAGGGAGACCAAAAGTGACTGTCTTCAGTTTACAGTCAATCATGGCGTGATGCCTGGCTAACCAATCCATGCCCAAGATAATATCATAATCTTTAAAGGGCATTTCAATCAAATCAGATAGAAAAGTGTGTGCTTGGATCACCAAAGGACAGTCCCTATATAGTCTATTTACCCTGACCTCCTGGCCTAATGGACTAGTTACTAGCACATCATAGTCCATTGGTACACACTGAATAGCAATAGAACACATCACACTAGTACTAACATACGAATGTGTAGAGCCAGGATCAAATAACACATGTACATCTTGGTCAAGGATGGAGAAAATACCAGCTACTACGTCTGATGTTTCAGCCTCCTCTCTCTGACGCATAGTATACACTCTGATTGGTGCACCACTAGATACTGGCTGGTTAATAGTGCTTTGACTCCCAGGAGTGTTACCAGGACCCCTACCTCTGCCTCTACCTCTACCTCTAGCAGCTGATTGTGACCCTCTAGGTGCAGAGACTTGGGCTGATACTTCAAATGTAGCAGAAGGTCCAAATTGGCGTGGACTACTACAATCCTTAGTGAAATGTCCGCTCCCTCCACAGTTAAAACATGCACCGGTGGCCTTGAAACAAACCCCACCGTGTGTTCTACAACAAGATTCACACTACCGTACCGATAGAGCTCCTCAGGGTGCTTACTAAGTCTGCTGACCAGACCGAGGTGGTCTTTGGCCAGAGAATCTGCCTCTGCCAGATCTACGGGAGCTGGATCCCCTAAACTATTTCCTCTTCCTAGAACCACTCTCAGGTGTTTGGCCAGTAGTCTTTTTACTCTTATCTTTCTCTTGTGTACCCTTCTTCACTGCCCCTTCTGATTCTATCCTTTCCAATTCCAGGGCCTGTGAGATCAACTCAGAAAAATTCTAGTGTCTGAATCCGACAATTTGCATCCTTAGATTCGGCCTTAACCCGGACTCAAACCTCTTACGTCTATCTCTGGGGGTAGAGACTAAGGTTCCAGCGTAGTGGCTCAGTCAATAGAGGTCTCTCTCATATTCTGCTATGGTTTTGTCCCCTTGTTTCAAACTCAAGAATTCTTGCAACTTCATATCTACATACGCATTAGGAACCAATTTCTACCTGAATTCCCTCAGGAAGTCTGTCCATGTCAGCACAGGTGGCTCAACCAGGCTGTGGGGGATGGTCTTCCACCATTTATATGCATCCCCTTGTAGAAGAGATATTAAATATTCAAATTTTAATTCTTCGGTACACTGCAACTTTCTGAAAACTCGTTCCATTCTTTCCAACCACTGTTCTGCCTCTAGTGGATCCATAGTGCCCTTAAACTCGGTGGCCCCAAATTTTATCAATTTCTCATATTGCCGAGCTGAGGGCTGTGGTTGTGCTACAAGTGCTTGCATTTGAGCTTGGGGTCGCACATTTCCCACCATTTGCTGGAAAAACACAGCCATCTGATGTGCAAACTGGGCAGGGAACTGTGGTGCTGGAGTAGGAGCTAGAGTGGCTGACTCACTCACGTTCTGGAGTGCTGGGGCTTCCTCTTGAACCTCAGCCTCAACAGATTGTTCCACGGAATGATCTCCTTCTTCCATTCTGTTTTCCCAAAATTTCTACTTTATAAGATCAAACACAAGGAGGTTGTCCTATATTAGTGCATATTCATGATGTAAATATGTCATATGTATCAATTATAGACACTTGAGCAGTTGTACTTATCAAAGAAATATTCACATACATTGTCAAAATTTTATTACAAAACCATGCTCTGATACCACTAAAACATGTCACACCTTACCTCTCTGTAAGGCATAACATGATCCCGTAGAATACCTAATGAACTACCGAACTTCACCTACCAATAACTCATTAAGTACCCTACAAGGGATTTTAAAACAATTTTTTTACTTTTGTTAAGTAGTGAGCGTTTTCTTATAGGTGTTTAAAACATTTAATTGAAATTAAAAACTAGTTAAAACTTTTAGCCCATTTTATTTTTCCGTAAATTTTATAAAAATTTTGCTAGAGTTCCGTCTGTATTTTGAAAAAACAGTTCTTCAAATACCTATAAAAAACACTTCGAAATTTTTTCTCAATCACATTTCACAAATGATCAAAGCTCATAATAACATAATTTAGTCAAATAATTTAAGAACACAGTGTTGCCAATTCATACACAACTTAAGCCATGACACAAAATTTCCGATCAATGCCGTGTTGTACACCACGACAAAGCAATCTACAACCCCACTAATTGAAATCAACGAGGTAGGTGGCTAGCTAGCTAATGGTTACTCATCCGATCTACAACCTCAACTGGTAAACCAGAGACGGAGGAAAGATAACCAATCTCACCCCATAAATAGAGGAGGAATAATAAGATACTGTCATGCTAAGTGTGAATCAAAAATCAATTTCAAAAATTTTATTCAAATGATTCGTGAGAAATCCAATAAATTTCTAAAGTCATAATTTCATTCACAAGATGGCAACACAATTCATAATTAACTTCAAATTTTCATAAATCACACTAAATCAATTTTTCATTGACAAAAGGTTCAAATAAGGTTTATTGTGCACAAACCTGACGTGCGTCGCCTTTAGGCTTTGACTTAGTCTCTCAGAGCTTCCAAGTCTTTTTCAATTGAAACACACAGTTTCACAGTGTTTCAGCACCATAAGTTAGCATAAATTCAAAAATAAATTTAACTTCACTTTTATTTGGCTCTAATGTGCTAAACTCGACGTTCTTGAAATTTTTGTTTTTTGGGTTACTATTCACTACACTATTCAAGTTAAATTGTTAACTTTCTAAGGCTTAATAGGTATGGGAATTCCAACTTCACCCACATACCATATTTTGATCACCAAACTTGTTAGTTTTGGTCATTTTCTCAAAACTTAGGTCTTTTAGGCAAAATTGCTAAATTTTTAATTTTTGTGTCTAAGGTTGCACTATTCCATTGGTCACTTCTCTGTTGGAATTTGGAAAAACTTCCTTCACAGAAAATGTTCTCTATTGTCTTAAGTTTATTCTCCTTTTTGAATCACTCCAATTGGAGTTTTGTAGCTGAAGTTATATCCAAATTACTATCTGTTCATGCTGCATATTTTAGTTCTGGCAGATTATTGATCCAACTTCATTCAGCAATTTGATTATGTTAAGTCCATAATTTGGTTTAATTTTCTTCATATGAAATGTTATAATATGCCTTAGGTTTCCATCAGTTCAGGAATCACCTAAATCGGAGTTTTCTAGAGAGAGTTATAGTCATTAAAACTTTACTGTTCATATGGTAAATCTGCAGTTTTTGCAGATTCAGTGATTCAAATTTGCCTAGTAATTTGATTGGGTAATGGCATAATTTGGGTTTGTGTTCTGCATGAAAGTTTTAGATCTATATCTCATCTAACCACTAGTAAAATTTCAGGTCATTTTGACCTGTCTAGCTCGAGTTATGACCAAATAAACAAACATTGTTTATTTGGTCAGTTTATACAGGGCAGCATGCAATTTCCCAACTTTGGTCAATTTGTTCACTAGGTTTTGGTCACTTTTTGGGCATGCTTCCTAAATGAAAATTGTGTCATTTAGTGTCTATTTTCATCCCCAATTTGTCCCATACCAATTGGACTTGTAAAATTTCATTTTTGGTCCCTCAAAGGAAATTTTGGTCATGACCACACTCCGTTCGAATTTGGCTTTAATTCCAACACTTCTAACACACTTAATTAGGTCACAAATGACCATTTTTCACTTCACATTTGGTCAAAGACACCATTTACCACTTCCTCACTTTTTTGGTCTCTAAACCCTAATGTCCAAAACCCTAAGTTGCCAATTTCTTGCATTTAGCTACTTTCAAACTCTTTAATCATAACCACTCACTAATTCAAGGTTCATATATCCATTCAAGTAAATCAAACCATGCAAATCACCCTCCTCCTCATGCTGGCTAAAATTTCAGTTATGGTCCCTCACAATTTTTTTCTTTTCATTTTAAGCATATTACAAGCTAATTCAAGCTAAAAACACAACAATTAAATCTCAAACTTTCAAATTAATGTGCTTACCTCACTTGAATTTGAATTCTCTAATTTCCCTCTTCTTTTCTTCTTTCTTTGGTGACCAAGCTTCTTCTCAAGTGACTAAATCAAGTTTTTGTGAAGCAAGTATGGAAGGATTTGAGGTTTAATGGTGATTTCAAAGCTTGAAGCAAGCTTTAATGGAGGTTTAACTATGGTGAGGGAGAGAGAGGGATGGGAGGCGGCAAGTTTGGGAGAAAGATGACTTTTAGTTGATTTTTTTTCTTTTATTTTGTTTTGTTTTTATCCTTATGGAATACCCAAAAATCTAATTAAGTAAATATATTAAGTATTATTTTTTTTATGGCATCATGCATGAGGTCATACATGATGTCATCACCTTTTGACTTTTCCATTTTCTTTTTTTTTTCTATTAGTTGTTTAATTTAATTCTCGTTTCTGAAATTTTCTTTTCTCTGATTTTATTTGACAGTTAGGTCAGGAGTCAGCTCTCAGGGTTAATTGACCAAATTGCCCCTCGCTGGTTCATCCCGGTTTGCAAATAATTCAGTATTTTTTCTGACTCCCTGACCTAATTATTTGATTGGCTTAACAGTTCTTTTTCATGATTTTCTCTTTTCCACTGTGTTTGTAATGGTCTTAAGGACCGCAGCGTCACATTTTACGGTTCGAAATTTGAGTTTAAATCAACTTTGCAGTCGTTCCTGAAAAGGTCACCCATCGCTATGACTCTCAGCTCGTTTAACTTCTTATGTTCTGCTTTTCTTATTTATACTTAACTAATTGGCAATTACTAATTATTTGTGTTTATAGGTTATCTAGTTATCTTAGATGTGGTTCTAATTCCCTTCATTGTCCGGGCCGACACCGGTCACCGGAATAGTGAAATATACCAGGCCATACAAATAGGTGTGTTACAGGCTATATGCCTGCCCGATGGCCATTGTGCCTAATTTCATTTCTGGCTTAAAAAGCCTGCCCACTGGCCTTGTGCCTGACATGACAATTGTATATAGGGTAGACATATCGATGTCTAACCAGTATACTCTTGTGTATCCAGCCTTTATAGCCTGTTATAGGTTACTTGAGCACTGTTATAAATTAATTAAGACTGAAAATATGAGAAATGAACAGAAAATATACTGTTAAATCTAATTGTTTCCAAAATGTAAAAAATTCATAAATAAATTAGAATTTGTGAAATTTGCCTAGAATTATTATTTTTAATTATTTAGTTACTTTTCTTTAAAATTATGCACCACTAAGCAATTTGCTTAGCACGTTAGTTTTCCATCGCATAGATACTGGAGATCAGATACAGTTGCAGCAGCAGCAGCCGCAGCAGTAGTGCCCTGACTGAGATTGACCAGATTTGCCAGTGTCTGCTAATCACCTCAGCAGTTTATATCTTATCTTACTTTATTCCTTTAATAATTTGATCTCGTTATATTTTAATATCAATTAGTTTTAGATGGAGAAACCAGCAGAATTTTCCCTATTTTATTATCAGTTGGCGTACTTTACTATTCACCTACTTGAAATTTTCAATAATATTTTACAATAAAAATCTCATCAATTATCCTCATAACCATCTCATAATTCACATCTCATTCATATATCTCAATTTCATATTCATTTCCATGCATTTCCATTCATGCACAATTTATATATATAAATTCTCAAGTTTCATTAATTTACATGATTTACAGACTGATTACATAAATTCATAATTTACATGACCTACAAATTAATTACAGTTCCATAATCTATATTTCAACATACAATTCATAGTTTACATTACAAATAATAACTAATTATAATGTACAAAATACATAATATGTCTATATGGGCCCTATTGCTGAGGAGGTTGCAACCTTGAATAGTCTGCAGATCAGACTCTAAAATTTCTGTTTAGTATTCGTTGGGCTTTAACTTCAGTACCTGCGCGAGGAAACAAATCCATCGCGCTAAGCATTGCTGCTTAGTGGTGCAATAATATAACAAGAAATAATGTATACAAATTAAAATAATTAGAGCATATTTTCTATACTCAAGAATTTTACTGGGTTCATATGAAATTTGCCATACAGTATATTTTTCGTCATTTATGTTGCTCTTTAGAATCTATTTTGTCATAAGTTTACAATAATCATTTATATAATGTATGATTAAATCTAAAATTTATACTTATACGTATATTCTTATGAAAGACACATTTGTAATGTTATTTAAGTTATAATTCTTCTACTAGTCTTTTTATCACTTCCTTGATACTTTCTAAGTTGTTTACAATCATTTTGTAATATTTAAAATTTTTAATACTAATTTCATTTACTTCATACCATTCTAAGAAACAAATTTTTTGAGCAAAACTAATTTATTTCATAACTTCTTACTCATTTATTTGCTTTTTAGCATTTTTAATTGTTAATATTCGTAACTTATTTTAATAAATTAGACTGCCCAAGTAACCTATGACAGACTGACTAAACTGGATAACGGGTCATTGACACTGGACACTACGGTGCCTCGAGCCGTCATACCATGGGACGTAGAACGTCAACCACGTATACAGTCAGTTTAGCTAAAAAGCCATGATAACACATAATCGGGCATAAAAGCCATGAATACGGGCATAAAAGCCATGAATACGGGCATAAAGCCATGAATACAAGCATAAAGCCATGAATAGTATTGCTAAAACAATACCCTATTGGCATGCCAAACTATGCAATCTGACACACATGTTTAGGCAATATAAGGGCACATAATATCATTAAATATTAATATATTGTGTTTTATGACTTCATTATTTCATGATAAAATTTCAACTATAATTTATACATTCATTGGATCATTTATATGATCACAATTCACATCAATTATTCTTTTATACCATTGTACTCGAAGTACTTTTCCTTTCTACAATAATGAGAACTAATGTCTCATTCATACATTAATATGGTTCATTTATTTATTCATTATGTCATTCATATTGATCACAATTCAAAATAATGGTTCACATGTATCATTGTATTCAAAACATTTTTCCTTTCTCATTTATGCTTTTAAAAATCTACTTATGTAATTACAAATTTTATATTTCAAGTTGAATTACTAACATTTTATGAATTCTATTTGTGATGGGCATATAAGCCCTAATTATTGATTCACATCAATTAGGTGACTTACTTTTCATGTTTCAAGCAATCCATGAACATTTCATGGATTTCAAATTTATGGCCTTAATTTCCCTTTAACAAGTTTGACTAGGATGCATAGTCCACATTTGTCATACAATTCTAAGCATTTAAGCTTAGAATTGGTTCTAGGTCTTCATCTTAGTTTGCTAATCATTTTTATTACTATTTACCTTACTTGTAACACCCCTATGTTTGGTAGTGCGTACTACTGTTCCGGTGACCAGTGTTGTCCGGACAGCTAGGATGTAACACCCCTCACCCGACTACAGTTTAGCCGAGCAAAGTGTGCTACATTCGGTGCCGGAGCACCCTATCTTATCTTACTTTATTCCTTTCATATTTTGATCTCGATATATTTTAATATTAATAAATTTTTCGATGGAGAAACCAGTGGAGTTTCCCCTATTTTATTACCAGTTGACGTATTTTATTATTTACCTGTTTGAAAGTTTCAATAATATTTTACAAATAAAATCTCATCAATTATTTTCATAATTTTCTCATATTTCAAATCTCATCCATACATTTCAATTTCATAATCATTTCCATACATTTCCATTCATACTCAATTCATATGTAAACATTCTCAAATTCAATGAGCAAAATTTTCAAATTTCCTTAATTTACATAATTTACAAAATAATTACAAAATTTCATAATTTACATGATGTATAAACTAATTACATATGAAAGAGCTAATTTATTAATTTACATCACATTTATATTAATTACCTATTCCTAATCTACATTATAATGCAATATCTAGCATTTTATACAAAATACAAAATATGATCTATATGGGCCCTATCTACATGCATTGCTGAGGAGGTGACAACCTTTGAATACTTCAAACACTTCCGCAGATCAGAACTCCCAAAATTCCCATTTCAGACATCCATTGGGTTCTAGCTTCAGTACCTGCGCGAAGGAAACAATTCCATCGCGCTAAGCATTGCTGCTTAGTGGTGCAATAATATAACAAGGAAATAATATACAAATAAAGATAGAAATAAAACATAATTCAAATAATTAAGATTTATTTATACTTCACATGCGGTTTCTAAAATTTAATATGGTTTATCCTAATTTAGTCTTCTTTGAAAGTGTTTATTTCGCCAATGTACAGTAATAATGTACAAAGAAAAATGATCTGAAAATAATAAATTTATGCTTATATTATTATATAAGTCACATTTGCAATATTTGTTTATGTTATAATTTTCTTTGCTAATCTTTTAGCATTTTCTCTATACTTGCTAGGTTGTCTCAGATTGTTTCATAATAAGTAAATTTTGATATCGGTCCAGTTCATTTCGATTCTTTCTAATAAATAACTATTCTCATTTATTTTAGGTCATCTTACTCATTTACTTAATTTCTAATATATTTTTTTTTATTTACTAATATTCTTAACTTATTTCAATAAATTTCACTGCCCAAGTAACCTATGACAGGCTGACTAAACTGGATAACGGGTCGTTGGCACTGGACACCGCGGTGCCTCGGGCCGTCATACCATGGGACGCAGAACGTCAACCACGTATGCAGTCAGTATGGCTAAAAAGCCATGATAACACATAATTGGACATAAAAGCCATGAATCCAGGCATAAAGCCATGAATGCGGGCATAAAGCCATGAATACGGGCATAAAGCCATGAATACAGGCATAAAGCCTTTCGCAGTACTGCTAAAACAATACCCTATTGGCATGCCAAACTATCCAATCTGACACACATGTCTAGGCAATACAAGGGCACATAATATCATTAAATATTAATATATTGTGTTTTATGACTTCATTATTTCATTATAAATTTCAATTATAATTCGTACATTCATTTGATCATTTATATGATCACAATTCACATCAATTATCCTTTTATACCATTGTACTCAAAATACTTCTCCTCTCTACAATAATGAGAACTAATGTCTCATTCATACATTAATATGGTTCATTTATTCATTCATTATGTTATTCATATTAATCACAATTCTAAACAATGGTTCACATGTACCATTGTATTCAAAACATTTTCCCTTTTCTCATTTATACATTCAAGAATCTACTTATGTAATTACAAATTTTATATTTCAAGTTGAATTATTAATATTTTATGAATTCCATTTGTGATGGGCATATAAGCCCTAACTATCTATTCACATCAATTAGGTGACTTATTTTTCATGTTTCAAGTAATCCATAAATATTTCATGGATTTCAAATTTATGGCCTTAATTCCTTTTTAACAATTTTGACTAGGATGCATAGTCTATACTTGTCATACAATTCTAAGCATTTAAGCTTAGAATTGGTTCTAGGTTTTCATCTTAATTTACTAATCATTTTGATTACTATTCACCTTACTAGTCAACCAAAATGTTGACTTGTTCATACTTAGTGGATATATTAATTCTAATTACACCAAGATCCCACATTTTGAGTTTTACATTTGCTAGTATTAATTGTCAATTGCAATTTAAAGTCCCCTAAATGCATTTCTAATTTCAAATTTTGAATTTCAAGTTTTGGTGTCACTATTCACCTCATTGATCAACAAAAATGTTGACTTTTGGATAGAAAATAGGTACAATGGTTTTAGCACCCCCAATGTACCACATTTTACATTTAAAACTTGTTGGAATTAACCACCAAATCCATTTCCAAACCTAAAACCAAGAGAGCAGAATTTTCAGTTTTTGCGACCCAATTTTACTGTTCCATTGGGTCCTGTTGCAGTGGGAATTTAAGGAAATGGTAAACATGAAAGTTGTTCCTTTTTTTGTCTAGTTGAATTTACTTCTTTGAATCACTCCATTTGGAGTTTTTTAGCTCCAGATATGGTCCAAAAACCACAGCTGGCCGGATTTCAATTCTGCAGAATTTACCAATTCTACAGTACCATGAACAGTGACTGCCACAGCCTTGTTGGATAGGTTCTGGCCATAATTTGGGGTAGCTTTCTTCATGAAAGTTGTTTTTCTATGTCTTAACTTGTTGCTGTAAAAATTTCAGGTCAATTGACCATATCTACAGTGAGTTATGGCCAAATGAACAGTTGGTCATTTCTGCAGGTGCTGTTGCAGGGTATCCGAATTGGGGCCAGTTTTTGGTCTACTTGCTTTGGTCTTTTGGGCATGGTTTCTTCAGCAAAATTGTGCCATTATGTGTCTAGTTTCATGTCCAATTGGCCAAATACCAATTGAACCTACACAGCCAAAGTTATAGCTGTCCAAGTGGGCTGGAATCACAGCCACCCTGCTGGTTACTCTAGGCAGCATACCAAACCAGTTTGCAATGCTATAATTCACTCTAAGTCATGGTCAACTTACCTCAAATGGTCACTAATTGACCATTAAAATGTTCATTCACCATTACCTAAGCAAGGTCCAAGTTTCTCTCCAAAACCCTAACCCTAATTGACCAAGCCTCCAATTCATGCATCCCACTCCTAATTTGCTATACTAATCATATAATTTATAAGAGGGGCAGCAATATGTCACTTTAAACCAAATATTTCTCCTAACCCTAACTCATGTCAAGGCTGCCAAAACTTCATGGAATATAACCATACTTCATTAATTCAATTTTTGTCAAATTTTTAACTTAACTTAGCTCAAATTCATGATTAGAAAGATGTAAAAGCAAAGGGTATGACACTAACCTCTTTGGTGATTTTCTAAGCTTGTTCACACCTCACTTTCTTCCACTTTCTCTTCTTCTAATTGCTGCCCAAGTCTTGCTCTAGTGGTAAGGGAAATTTTTAGTGAAGGGAGGACAAGGTTTTGAGGTGGTTTGAAGTGGGAAATGAAGCTTAAGGGAGCTTTAATGGTGGAACCTCTTTTCTCTCTCTCTCTCAACGTTTTTTAGGCTGCCCAAAGGTTGAAGATGCAGATTGGTTTTTCAAATTTTTGGTCACTTTCATCTCTTTTAATGAGTTTAACAAATTGTGATTGGTGGATAGGTTTTTAATGACATCATATGATGTCATAATTAGGTATTTTCTTTCATTTTCTTTTCTTCTTTTCTCTACTCATTTTCAATTCAATTTTTAGCAATATTTATTCATATTTTAGATCATAATAATTATTTACTTAACTAGACAAGTCGGCCAAAAATCGTCTCTGAAGGCGAAATGACCAAAATGCCCTCCGTTTGGCTTAACGGGTCAAAATTGTCTGTACCGATTGAAAAATTTTTCTAAATATTTTCTTGGCATTATAATGTCATAGGAACATCAAAAATTATTTTATGAATTTTTCCCCGGGTCTAGGGCTCTTCGTTGCGAGAACCGCAACTTCCCTCTGGTTACCCATCGCTTGGGCACCGGCTCCTTTAACTTGGTTGTATTTTATTTCTAAAATTTTTCCTAAATTTTTCTTATTAATATTTGAGTTAATTATGGTTCCTGACTTTAGTTTAAATATTTTTCCGGACGTTCTAGCTGTCCGGACCGACACTGGTCACCGAAACAGTAGAATGTGTGAAATTGCTACAGTGAGGGTGTTACATAGGATGCCTAGAACTACATTTCGATATGAGTGAGGAGACATAAAATAATGAAATACAAGAAAAGAAAATACAAGAAAAACAAAGGAAAAATAATAGTAAAGAAATACAACCAAGTTAAGCGAGCCGAGAACCCTAGCGATGGGTAGCCGCACCGGGAAGTCACGGCGTGGACCGTTGACTAGCCTTGGACTGCGGGGAACCCTGAAAAATATTTTTAGGACTCAAATAAATATTTATTGAATTATAAATATCATTAGAAATATCAAAGAAAAATTAAATAATTAGTACAAAGAAAAGTGAGAAATCGAAAAACGGACAAAACCCGGTGTTATCGAAAAATCGGGAATGCAACCAGAACAGGGGCATTGTGGTCATTTGACATCCCGAATTGTCTTTTGACCTAAATTTCCATTAAAAATAAATAATATTACACTTGGAAAATATAATAAAAAATTAATTTAGGGGTACCTAATGTAAATAGTAAAAATGGAGGGTAAATTGACTAATTATCACATTTAAACATAAAATATAATTGATTTTGTGTAAGTGGACCACTAAGGATTAGAATATGTATTTAGTGGGCAGATTTCTCCACTAACTAACTCATTTTCTTCAAGCTTCCAACAATGGCCGATTGTCACTCCCAATTCTCCGTGCAAAATTTTCCATGCAAAGCTTAATTCTCTCCCATTTTCAACATAAAACCATAAATTCTCTTCATTAAACTTGGTCCACACCTCTTGGGCAGATTATAGGGAACAAAAAGGAAGAAATTTGGTGAAGATTTAACAAGCCCCAACAATAGGTAAGTGTTTAAATTATGTTCTTTCTTAAGTAAAGTTTATGGGAAGCTTGAGATAAAATGATTGATGAAGAAATTTTGAGTTTTTGGTGAGTTATGATTATGTGTACTTTTGGCAGCCATAGAAACTCTTGAAGGCAGTTTATTTGTACTTGTAAATGGTGAATTAAATGATTGATTAAATGTATATTGTGTAGAAAATTGTTTGGGTGATGTATACTTAGTATATGTAAATGTGAAATGAAATTTAAAGCTTGGAAATTAATGGGATGTAAATGTACCATTGTGGCACTTTGTTAACTCTTGAAGAATGCTGGAATTCATGCTTGGTTTATGGAATAATGATGTTAAAATGTGTTGGTTGTTATGGCAGTTTGAGTGCATGAATGATGATGTGAAGTTGGACATATAAGTGAGCATGAATTGGTGATTGAATTGTTATAAATTGAGTTGGACAAATTCTGCACTTGTTGGTGCACATTGAATGTAATTGTAAGCTGCCAAAATGACCTATAATATGTTATAAATTATGTTTAGGTTGTGGTACAACCAGAATTGGTTTGAATGTTAAGTTTGGTGAGTGTTAAAAGTGATGCTTGATGTGCATGCAAGAATTTCAATAAGGCAGTTTGTGTTTTAGGCCTATAACTTTAAGTGTGTGGCTCCAATTGGTATGAGACCAATTGGAGGTGAAACTAGGCACAAAATGTGCCAACTTTCATGAAGGAAGCTTGCCAAAATTCTGCTTGTAAGGTAGCTTGAAAAATGACCAAATCCGGATTAAGTGCAAGTAAGGCCTGAAAATTGACCATTTGGGCAGCAGTTAGTGTTTAGGCCATAACTCACTCAAAACAGGTCCAATTGATCTGAAATTTTAAACATGAATAGTTAAGACCCATATCTACAAGTCTTATGAAGACACCAAATCCCAGAAATGACCATAAGCAAGTCAAAAAGCTTGCACAAATTCGGGTCCAAAAACTGGCCGAACCTAAAATGACCTAAAGTGACCTAAAATGACCAATTTTGATGCAATTTGACCAGCAATAGTAAAATGACCATAACTTGGTCTACATAACTCAGAATGACCTGAAATTTTGTCCCGCGTTCCATAAGACATAGATCTACAAGTTTGTAGTTTAGACCGAAACTCAAAAATCGAGGGAACTAGGTCGTTCGGCTAGGTCAAACTAGTATCCCGAAATCCAGCAAATTGCAAGAAAATGCAGTATACAAGGAAATGAACTTGGTAACATGTACCAACCCTAAAAGACTATCGAATGTGACATGTTAGTAACCTTAAAACCTAATTTACCTAGAATGCATCAAGGATCGATATATTAGGTTAATTAAGCAAATAATAACATTCAGTGAATTATTTATCAAACATTATCATTAGAGACAGTTTAATTTAGTACTGAAACACTTCAAATTGTGTTTCTCAGTTAGCAAAGACTCAGAAAAAGGGAAGGAAACACTGACTCAAGACCAGGAGACAGTTATCAGAGGTTTGTGCACAACAGCTAATTCTTTTGAATTTTTCAATTGAAATGAATTATGACTATTTGTACATTATTGTTTTAAATTGTGGAAATGTGTTTGAATGAACAATTATTGCTTGAAAAGCATTGTAAATGGTTTGAAACTGTGAAAAATTGTTTGAATGATATTGATGGATACTTATTGATTGAAAAGCATTGGAAATGATTTGAAACCACAGCTATCATGTATATTGATTGTATTCCTCGCTAACTTGTCTAGTGGGACGAATTGAATTCCCTCTCTGGCTGAAGTGTTGAGGTGTGTGCCTGTTGAGGACGAATTGAATGAGTACTCATATTTTTGCTAGCTAGCTATGTTATTCCTCATTAGTCATTGACTTTTGGGACGAATTGAATACCTCATTAGCCATCGGCTTTTGGGACGAATTGAACCTTGGAACATAATTAAGCTATGTGTAATTTATTGATATGTATTGTGAGATTGTGAAATGAATTTAAACTCTTATTGACATTCACTGTCTTTTGAATTTAATCATGATTTGATTTATTGAAATTATTGTGATATTGAGAAATGGAGTTTAAATTCTTGTTGACATTTACTGTCTTGAATTTAACTATGGTTTTAAGTATCCACTATTTATATAACTTGTGATTTGTGATTTAAAGTTGTATTTGGTTAATGTTGTGCACCACTGAGACATTGTCTCAGCGATAGCTTTTTATTGCTGTCGCAGGTAGACAGACAGACAGGGCAGCAGACTAGGCTGCTAGTACATCCAGCGAGAGATTTTCGGGTATAATGAGTATACCACATTTTGCATTCTGTACTGTAATGTATGTTCACTGTATGTACATATTGTTTTTGGTTTTGAGCAGTTGTAAATTAAAATTGTACATTGAAGTTGTAAAGTAAATTATGAGTTATTTTGACTTGTAAAAATTGTATTATATTTCTTTTATCTCAGTCTTTGAAAAATCACTGTGGATTTGAGTTGAGAAATATGTTGTGTTGAGAAATATGTTGGAGTTGAGATTTGGAAATATATTGAAGTGCTTTTTACAGGTTTTCTGAAGAACTGTTTTATCCAAAATACAGATGGCACTCTGCCAAAATTTTTACAGAAATTTCAAATAATTCAAATGTGTTAGTTCTATCACTTCAGTTCAAAAAAGTTTTTAACACTTGTAAACAGTGCTCACTACTATAAAAGAAGTAAGAAAAGTTTTTAAAATCCCTTGTAGTGTATTTAATGGGTTATCAGTAGACGGAGTTGGTAATTCATTAGGTATACTACGGGATCATGTTATGCCTTACAGAGGGATAGGGTGTGACATTGGGTGTGACATTACTAGTCAACCAAAATGTTGACTTTTTCATACTTAATGGATATGTTAACTCTAATTACACCAAGATCCCACATTTTGAGTTTTACATTTGCTAGTATTAATTGCCAATTGCAATTTAAAGTCCCCTAGATGCATTTCTAAATTTTCAGTTTTGATTACCGAAGTTTACTATTCCATTGGACAATTTTACAGTGGAAACTGGGCTAACTTTTCTTCATCAAAGTTGTTCCTTATTGTGTCTTCTTTAATTTCCTTTTTGAATCACTCTAATTGGATTTTTGTAGCTCAAGTTATGGCCATTTTACCATAACTGGCTGGAGTGACCTGCACCCAGAATTTCTGGGCAATTTGGTTCTGCCAGATTTGGTGTCCTAACTTGGACTAGCAATTTGAATTGGTTAGCTCCAGAATTTGAGTTTGTATTCTTCATAAATGTTGTAGGTCTATATCTCAGATTTCTATTGGTAAAATTTCAGATGAATTAAACTTTTCTACATTGAGTTATGACCATTTGAACAAATATTGTTTATTTGGTCATTTTCCAGGGACAGCATGTTGGTCACCCGGATTGGGGTAATTTTAAGGTCAACTTGGTTTTGTTTTCTGGGCAGGGTTTCTTAACCAAAGTTGTGCCATTATGTGTCTAGTTTCATGTCCAATTAGCCTTGTACCAATTGAACCTATACAACTCCATTTATGCCTGCCCAAACTTGCTGGACTCACCACCAGTCCTGTAGGTCACCAAGGGCAGCATGCCTAACTAAACTCCATTATCCTTACTCACTTCAATTCCTCCTCACACACATTCAAATGATCACTAATTGACCATTACAATGTTAATATACCATTACATGAGCAAACCCTAATTTCATGCCTCAAACCCTAGTTTTTAAATGTCCATTCATGCACACACATCAATTAAACATACTAATTCATTATCACTCTACATATACACTTCAAACACCACCTCTAATCCACTTTAATCAATCAAAATAGTCATAACTACTTCCCCCCATACAGCTGCCAAAATTTGTAGAGGCCCAAACATGCACATATTTATTCAATTTTCTTAATTTTCTAGCATAAATAATGTTACTAGCACAAAATCTAAAGAAAAAGAGAAGAAATAGGCACTGACCCTTCTGTGAGCAGAATTTTCTCTCATTCAATCTTAAATTTTATTTCACTTTCTTGGCTTTTCTTGGCAACCAAACACTTCCTCAAGGTGTAAGAATAATTTTTTTTGAAGGGGCCTAAGGATTTTGGAGTGAAAAACTTGGGGAAATCAAGCTTGCAAGACCAAACAATGGTGGAAACCCTCTCCTCTCTCTCTCTATGTTTTGGCTGTCCAAAGGATGAAGATGGGAGTGCAGATTGGTTTTTCATTTTATCTCTTTTTAATTATTTTTTATCCCTTTTAATTAAATTGTCAAGTTGTGATTGGGTGGAGAGTGTTTAATGACATAATGTGATGTCATAATTCCTAATTTCTTTCTTTTTTCTTTCCTTTTCTTTTCTACTCATTTTCAATTAAATTTTAAGCAACATTTATTATCATTTTATGTCATAATAATTATTTACTTAACTGGACAAGTCGGCCAAAAATCATCTCCGAAGACGAAATGACCAAAATGCCCTCCATTTGGCTTATTGAGCCAAAATCGTCTGTATCGATCAAAAAATTTTTCTAAGTCTTTCCTTGGCATTCTATTTCCATAGAAATCTCAATGACTCTTCTCTGGAGTCCCAAAAATTATTTTATAAATTTTCTCCTGGGTCTAGGGCTCCTAGTTGCGAGAACCGCAACTTCCCACTGGGTTACCTATCGCTAGGGCACCGGCTCTTTTAACTTGGTTGTATTTTATTTTTAAAATTTTTTCTAAATTTTTCTTATTAATATTTGAGTTATTTATGACTCCTCACTCTAGTCTAAATATTTTTCCAGACGTTCTAGCTGTCCAGACCGACATTGGTCACCGAAACAGTAGAATGTGCGAAATTGCTACAGTGAGGGTGTTACAAGTAGGGCCCATATATTATATTTTGTATTTTGGTTTATCATACATAAACATCATATAATTACATTTTGATATTGTAAATGAAATTATAAATTATTGTGTATAAGCTTTTATGTGAATGATTATGAGTAAATTATATGAATGTTTGATGACATAACATGACATGAAAAAATATGAATGGAATATGATTATGTAGACAGGTAAATATTGGAACCCACCAAATGCTAATAAAACAGAGGAGGCTCTACCCGGGTCTCCACAGAAATAATTTTCTGATAAAAAAAAATTTACCACATATTTTCTAGAAGTTTAAAATTAACAATGGACATGATAAGATAAGATAGGGTACTCTGGCACTGAATGTGGCATGCTTTACTTGGCTACACTGTAGACGGGTAAGGGGCGTCACCATAATTAAATGTTCTTTTGAGATGTAAATAAAGAATTATTATTCTTTTGGTCTTGAATGGATGAAAAGAAATGATTTGAACTTGATTTGAATTCAATTTATGCATGATATTATTTATAGGTTGTTTTCAACAGGTTTTAAATTTTGGTTTATTGAAATTACAGCCGCCACCACATGGATTTTTCACAAAAATTTTCTTTATTTTTTTAATATTTAATTTATTCCTTAACTAAAAATATATTTGATTTGTTTAAAATCCCTTGTCATATATTTAATGGGTTATCGATAGGAAAAGTTTGGTAATTCATTAGGTATACTACGAGTTCATATTATACCTTACAGAGGGGTAAGATGTGACAATTCTGATGGCTATGAGAATCGAGATTGCATCTGCATCAACATCTCCTCCATCTGCCTCAGTCAGTCTTTCACAAGGCGCTCACGCCACTGCTCTCTCCCTTGCATCATGCACTCGCACTCTTGGTCCCTCTGTTGTAACACCTCAATTGTCTCAAGCAACTAGCGTAGCTCATCCTCAATAGTTGCATTTAGTGACATGTGGGATGTAGTTGAAGAAGATGCACAAGAGACTGTGGGTAAAAAACTAATGCTTGTGATCCACCTCCATAAACTTGCTGCATCTTTTCACCCCCAATGGCTTCATAATATATAGCAACCTCATTAACAGCATTAGGTTTATTGGACCCATCTTATGGATGAGAGGATTACTTAACCAATTATAGATAACGTTCCTACAACAACCAATTCATATGTCAAGTTGATAAATGAAGTAATTTAACAAACGTGCAATGTGAATAATGCTTGTTCAGTTACCTTAATGGCCTATACTTGTGCATCAACAAGATCTAAAGTCCCTTTCCTTGTATGGGTCGTATCAAAAAGCTCATGGGGGAGAGGTTCCCAGCTGAGCTTATGTCACTGATAAGTACACATATTTGAATAATTAAACTTTCATCTTATTTGATACAAATTTTTACTAATTCATATACAACAGCATAAACATAGCTAATACACATTTTTTAGACTAGCCAATCTCTCTGCGTACTATGCATGGGATATAAAGCCCCCTGTATGGCGAGATATGCTAGAGCTGATTCCTCCAGTCTCGCTGTATCGATTTGCAGTAAATTGCGCACTCTGAGTTCTAAATTTTGGGGTACTCCATGCCTTGTTCCACCTACACTATGCAGCTTCAAGAACGAATGAGGATTTTTGTGGCAACTTCCTTTGATGGCACACAAAAGCCCTGTATCGCTCAACTGCCCTTTTCTCCCAAGCTATCTTCAAGAGGGATGTAATAGCCTTATCCCAGCTTAATTGATTTTGCATTAAACAATTTAAAAAAAAGTACACTAAGTTAAAAATTTATTGTTAATGAGACATTTTAATAAGAATTTTGGCAGAATCTCCCCTAAATAATGACAATCCTACCTTAATAGAAGCCTATCAAAAAACATGTTAAAATTACACTTCAAATATTGCCAAAATAAACAATACGCACTTATACTTCATCATTTACCAAATTCACAACTCAACATCATAATAAACAACAATTATTAAATGCAACTAATATCCAATTTGCTTCATTTCGTATTAGAAATATAGAATTAAATATTTTAATTAAATGGAAAGGTATATAATGACCTGAATCATAGTCCAATAGAACTCTTTTGTGTCTTTTGAGATGGTCTTCAAATAGCAGCCTTCCACGTCCAATTTTTCATTGAATACGGACGTAATCTTCCTTGCACATATATTGGACAGATGAAACCTATGAACATATATAAAGACAAACATATTAATGCATTAATGAGTGATAATAAATAAATTAGTTGATATAAAAAATATTTATAAATGTGAAATATAAAGTTTTGTTAATATTGACTTGTTATTCAATATGGTTATATGTGGTTTGTGAAGGATAGCAGAAAAGGTGTGGTCTGGGCAGGACCAGGTGGAGTCTGTGCTACAGATCCAATGGCAGTAAAATGAGTGGATGATGCAGCTCCTCTGGATATAGCTAATGGAAGCGAAGATGATGTTGTACTTAAAGCTGATGTATAGACGTGTGAAGGTAATAGTGCAGGAATATGTGTAGTCGGAGAGGAATTGGCCTGACCATGATCAATAGTAGACCGTGTTATCGAAGGGGATGGAGTGTCATGAGCTTCCTGCATCAACTAATCCCTCTGGTCAGTAGGAGCGCCATGTGGACGAGACCTATCAGTCATACCTTTGCTAGATGATCATCCTTTATGACCCATCCCTCTCATCCTACATAAGAATTTAATTACATTTGGTGAGTCACAATTATTGTACAAAAAAAAAGTGTTATTAAATGTGAAATGGTAATTATTTAATGAGTTTTATGTAAAAATATATACATTAAATTATAAAAATACCTTTTTTTAGTCACTATCAACATAAAGTTCATCTTCTTCATCCTCAGTTTCTGATTCAAAATCAAGGTCTTCTTCATCCTCAACTTCCTCCCTATTAATTTCAAACAATGTCCCACTTGGATCATTCATTGATTGTTGTGCATCGTCATTATCTATCTGTATCAATTGGACTTCCATTTCACCCTCTTAAGAAGGTGATTCATGCGAGGGGGAATTGTTATGTCAACCTTTTCAGGCATGTCTATAATAGACCTAGCTTTGACTTCAACAAATGCCCACTAATTGACTTTGTCATGCCGTAAGCTAGGATATGTGGTGTAATTTACTTGTGATGGTTAGACTATGAGAACAAATGGTTCATACCTATTGAATGAACATTTGTGATTGACATCTATAAGTTTATATTATTGATGAACCTTTATTCCCACGTTTGGCATCAGATTAAACTAATCACATTTAAACAAGATAGTTCTCTTGATGGGTAATCCCAGGTACTCCAATTGTATAACTTCAACCAACTATCCGTAATAGTCGCTCTCGTCAGTTATGTAATTTGTTCCCTTAATGTAAACACCACTATTCATCATTGCCCTGTATGAGTTATGAGTCTCAGTTTAAAATTTAAATATGTTTATAACATATCCACTGTATGAGATAACACATCTTAAAGGACCCTTTAACAAGTCCTTAAAAAACTGATTTGAGTGGTTATGGGAGCGATCATGTAGATAATTATAGAACCACATTGCAAATTCCCACTATAGTTTCTCATCAACGCTTCTTTCATTAATTAATGGATTAACTGAGCATAACTCATCAACATAAATGCTTCAAACAATGTAAGAATAGTAAATTAAAATGTTGTAATTAAGATAATTTAAAAGGCACGCTATAGTATATGCTAGCTATAAATACTTACTCAATGTATGGTTTAACTTTTGGACAATTCAATAAAATGTACATTTAGGTTGTGAGATACTTTTCATCAATTAAAAATCTTAATATTTTGCCTAATGGCCTGCTGAAATGTTTAAAGATTAAAAGATTCCTTGTATGTTCTTTTGAATATTCTATAGTATCGGTATTCTGCGCTACCTTTTAATGCCTTATGCTCACATGTGGCTCAAAATAGTGAGCACAAAACGAAGATGCTTTGTCACACCTTACCTCTCTGTAAGGTATAACATGATCCCGTAGTATACCTAATGAATTATCGAACTTCGCCTACCGATAACCTATTAAATATACTACAAGGGATTTTAAAACAATTCCATTTCATTTTTAAGTGAAAATGATAATAAAAAAAAATTATTACAGTGCCTTTGAGTTAGGTATATGCCATAAAATTGATTTAGAAATAATTTAGCATTTTTAAAATTTTACAAAAATGTCACACCATACCCCTCTGTAAGGCATAACATGATCCCGTAGTATACCTAATGAATTACCAACTCCGTCTACAGATAACCCATTAAATACACTACAAGGGATTTTAAAAACTTTTCTTACTTATTTTACAGTGGTGAGCACTATTTACAGGTATTAAAAACTTTGGTGAACTGAAGTGAAACAACTAACTCATTTGGATTATTTGGAATTTCTGTAAAAATTTTGGCAGAGTGCCATCTGCATTTTGGACAAAACAGTTCTTCAGAAAACCTGTAAAAAGCACTTCAATAATTTTCCAAATCTCAACTCCAATACATTTCTCAACACAACCATTTATCAACTCAATTCCATAGAAATTTTTCAAAGTCTGAGATAAGGAAATATAATACAATTTTCACAAGTCAAATAACTCATAATTAATTTACAACTTCAAGGTACAATTTGAATTTACAACTGCTCAAAACCAAAAACAAAATGTACATACAAAGGTCATACATTACAAGACAAAATGCAAAATATTGGTATACTCATTATACTGTAATCCTCATTTGGATGTATATGCAACCTAGTCTGCCGCCTGCTCTGCTCTCTACTGCGACAAAGAATAAAGCTATCACGAGACAATGTCTCAGTGGTGCACAACATTAACCAAATACAATTTAAATCACAATTCATAAATCATGTAAATAGTGGATACTTAAAACCATAGTCAAATTTAAGACAATAAAGGTCAATAATAATTTAAACTCCATTTCTCAATATCACAATAGATTTTCATAAGTCAGGTCATGTTTGAATTCAAAAGACAGTATATGTCAATGAGAATTTAAATTCATTTCACAATCTCACAATGCAAATCAATAAATCACACACAGCTTAATCATGATCCATAGTTCAATTCGTCGCAAAAGCCGATGGCTAATGAGGTATTCAATTCGTCCCAAAAGTCGATGACTAATGAGGAATAACATGGCTAGCTAGCAAAAATATGAGTACTCATCCAATTCGTCCTCAACAGGCACACACCTCAACACTTCAGCTAGAGAGGGAATTCAATTCGTCCCACTAGACAAGCTAATGAGGAATACAATCAATATACATGATAGCTGTGGTTTCAAACCATTTCCAATGCTTTTTAATCAATAAGTATCCATCAATGTCATTCAAACAATTTTTCACAGTTTCAACCATTCACAATATTTTTCAATCAATAAGTGTCCATCAAACTCATTTCCACAATTTAAAACAATAATATACAAATAGTCAATATTTATTTCAATTGGAAAATAATTCAAAAGAAACAGTTGTTGTGCACAAACCTCTGATATTTGTCTCCTGGTCTTGACTCAGTATTTTTTTCCCTTTTGCTGAGTCCTTTTTAACTGAGAAACACAATTTGAAGTGTTTCAGTGCTAAATTAATTTGCCTCTAACGATAATGTTCGATAAACAATTCACTGAATACCTTTATTCGCTTAATCACCTAATATACTGACCCTCGATGCATTTTAGGTAACTTAGGTTTTAGTGTCATTAATATGTCATATTTGATAGGGTTTTAGGTTTGGTACGTGTTACCAAACTCGTTTCCTTGTTTAGTGCATTTTAATGCAACTTGCTGGATTCCGGGATACTGGTTTGACCTAGCCAGATGGCCTAGTTCCCTCGGTTTTTGCGTTTCGGTCAAAACTAAAAACTTGTAGATCTATGTCTTATTGCACGCGGGGCAAAATTTCAGGTCAATCCGAGTTAAGTAGACCAAGTTATGGTCATTACACTATTGCTGGTCAAATGGCATCAAATTAGGTCAATTTTAGGTCAATTTGGTCAACTTTGGTTCGGCCAGTTTTTGGACCCGAACTTGTGCAAGCTTTTTGACTTGCTTATGGTCATTTCTGGGCTTTGATGTCTTCATAATACTTGTAGGTATGGATCTTAACTATTCATGGTTAAAATTTCAGGTCAATTGGACCTGTTTTGAGTGAGTTATGGCCTAAACACTCACTGCTGCCCAATTGGTCATTTTTCAGGTCCTAATTGCACCTAATCCGAATTGGTCATTTTCTTAGGTCACCTTGCAAGCAAAATTTTGGTATGTTTTCTCAATGAAAGTTGGCACATTTTGTGCCTAGTTTCACCTCCAATTGGTCTCATACCAATTGAGGTTACACATTTAAACTTATTGGTCTATTTGCACACTGCCCTCTATATGCCTTTCAAACCCCAATTCAAACACACATTTAACTTGCTCTACTTTAAATCCCCATACCTAATTCTGATTTTATACCATTCCATATTCATTTATCACTTCTTACTATGGTCAATTTGGACAGAATACAAATATTCTAAATACATCAAATACAACCCTAAACCACAAAGTCCAAATTTAGCAATATATGTACATAAATACACCTAATCATTACCTATAATTTCCACTACTAATTTACATACACATTCATCAATTCTTCTATGTCAACATTCTGCCAACACTTCCATGAATATATACATTTATTCAAGTGTCCCCAAGCTGCCGAAAATTATCCTTCAACACCAAGTGTCCTACACTTCATTAAATCTCATTCCAAGTGCAAAGATCACCTTATACATGTGAAGTAATTCACTAGGTCATTAAATCATCATGATCAACATCATTCTCATCAATTATATGTACAAATGCTTCATCAAATACATGACTCCATGGCTGTCCAAAATGAACACAACAATAACTCTTCAAACTCAAAAATTTTCTTCACAAACCCAACACCCATAACATGTACACAAAACTTAACAAAGCTATCTTCAAAAATATGAACTTACCTTATGTTTGGAGCTTGTTAAACCTTGCTTAAACTTCTCAAATTTAGTATCAAACTCTTCCTTGTGATGAGTAGAAAAAGTTTCATGAAGGAACCTAAGTGATTTGGGGTTGAAATGAGGGATGGATCAAGCTTGCATGCAAACGCCCATGGAGTTTTTTCTTGGTTCTTCAATTCGGCTGGTTTGGTTGTTTTGGAGAAGATGAATATTTCTGCTGGTTTAGTGGAGTTACAGCTGCCCTTTTGTGTTTATTTTATTCCTTAGTGGTCCACTCATTTAAATTATATCATAAAATAAGCTTAAATGTGTTATTTACACATTTTTCACCCCACTTTTGGCTATTTGTATTAAGTACCCCTCTTTTAATTTTTCATTTCATTTTCTAAGTGTAATACTATTTATTTTTAATGGACATTTAGGTCAAAAGACAATTCGGGGTGTCAAATGACCATAATGCCCCTGTTCGGGTTACGTTCCCGATTTTTCGGTAACACCGGGTTTTGTCTGTTTTTCGATTTCTCACTTTTCTTTGTACTAATTATTTAATTTTTCTTTGATCTTTCTAATGATATTTATTCTTCAATAAGGTTCTATTTAAGTCCTAAAAATGTTTTCCAGGGTTCCCCGCAGTCCAGGGCTAGTCAACGGTCCACGCCGTGACTTCCCAGTGCGGTCACCCATCGTTAGGTTTCCTGGCTCGTTTAACTTGATTACCTTTCTTTGCTATTATTTTTCCTTTGTTTTTCTTGTATTTCATTATTTTATGTCTCCTCACTCATATTAAAGTGTGGTTCTAGGCATCCTAGCTGTCCGGACAGCACTGGTCACCGGAACAGCAGAACGCACTACCGAACATAGGGGTGTTATAATTCTCCCCCCCTTAAATAAATTTCGTCTCGAAATTTTACCTGGCATTAGTCTCTGAACAGCTGTGGGTGCTGTCTCCTCATATCCTCTTCACGTTCCCAAGTAGCTTCCTGGCCTGAATGATGGTTCCACAGCACTTTAACCAGGTGTATCTGTTTATTTCTCAGCTGCTTCACCTCATAAGCCAGAATTTTTATGGGTTCTTCCTCATATGAGAGGTCTGGATTTACTTCAATCTCTTCAACTTGTAGTACATGAGATGGGTCTGATCTGTACCTCCTTAACATGGACACATGGAAGACACTGTGTATCCTTGCTAGCTCTAGAGGTAATGCCAACCGATATGCCAAAGGACCCACTCTTTCCAGAACCTCATATGGTCCAATGAAACGAGGACTCAGTTTCCCCTTTCTGCCAAATCTCATAATCCTCTTCCAAGGAGAAACTTTGAGGAATACCTTATCACCCATCAAGACTCAATATCTCTTCTTTTCATAACAACATAGGACTTCGACGGTCCGATGCAGCCTTGAGTCTATCTCTAATCAATCTGATCTTTTCCTCTGTCTGCTGAACAATTTCTGGCCCAATCATCTTCCTTTCACCTACCTCATCCCAACATAGGGGAGTTCTGCACTTTCTACCATACAAAGCTTCATATGGAGGCATCCCTATGCTTGATTGGTAGCTGTTGTTATAAGCAAACTCAATCAAAGGCAAGTGTGTATCCCAACTACCTTCAAATTCAATCACACAAGCCCGTAGCATATCCTCCAATATCTGAATAACCCTCTCAGACTGGCCATCTGTCTGTGGGTGGAATGTTGTGCTGAAGTTCAATCTAGTTCCTAGGGCTCTCTGAAGACTACTCCAGAATCTAGAAGTGAACCTAGGATCTCTGTCAGACACAATTGATACTGGCACTCCATGCAATTTTACAATCTCATATATGTACAATCTGGCCAATCTTTCCAGGCTATAGTCCATCCGAACTGGTAAAAAGTGAGCAGACTTGGTCAACTTATCAACTATAACCCATACTGCATCATGAATACTCTGTGTTCTTGGAAGTCTTGTAACAAAATCCATAGTTATTCGTTCCCATTTCCACTCTGGTACTGACAAAGGATGTAACAAACCAGCTGGAACTTGATGTTCTGCCTTTACTTGCTGATAAGTTAGGCATTTGGAAATGAATTTAGATATATCTCTTTTCATGCCCATCCACCAGTAATGCTCTTTCAGCCCTCTGTACATTTTAGTTCCACCAGGGTGCATAGCAAATGGAGACTCATGTGCTTCCTTCATAATGATTTGTCTCAATTCCACATCACTAGGAACGCACATTCTGCCCTGATGTAGCAATAAACCATCCTCTCTCACAGAGAATTCAGGTTTCTTGCCCTGCTGGACTTCTTTCAGTAGCTTCTGATACTTTTCATCACTCTGAGCAGTCATTTTGATCTGATCAATCAACACTGGCTGTACATGCCAAGCAACTACTGTCTGTCCCTCATCATCAATCTCTAAACTGGCATGCTGTGCTTTCAATTCACATACCATGGACATAGGAGAAACTCTGAGATTTGCCATAGTCTTGCGACTTAAGGCGTCAGCCACTACATTTGCTTTTCCTGGCTGATAGTCTATTAAGCAATCATAATCTTTGATGAGTTCTAACCATCTCCTCTGCCTCAAATTCAATTCCTTCTGGGTACCTAAGTACTTCAAGCTCTTGTGATCTGTGAAAATGTAGCATTTCTCTCCATACAGATAGTGTCTCCAGATCTTCAGAGCAAAAACAATAGCTGCTAACTCCAGGTCATGTGTTGGGTAATTCCTCTCATGCGGTTTCAGCTGGCGTGATGCATAAGCAATGACATTCCGATCTTGCATCAGTACACAGCCTAACCCATTGTGAGAAGCATCACTATAAACTGTGTATTCTTTACCCGGAGTAGGTAAAGTGAGAACTGGAGCTTCAGTCAAACACCTCTTCAACTCATCAAAACTCACGACATTTATCACCACCAAATTTTACATCTTTCCGGCAAGCCTTAGTCAGTGGAGAAGATAACATAGAAAACCCCTTCACAAACCGACGGTAATATCCAGCTAAACCCAGAAAACTGCGAACTTCTGTGATGTTCCTGGGCGGCTTCCAATTAAGGATAGCTTCTACCTTGCTGGAATCTACCTTGATCCCTTCAACTAACACAACATGTCCCAAAAAGGAGATTTCTTTCAGCCAAAATTCACACTTCGACAATTTGGCGTATAGTTGTTTCTCCCTTAAAGTCTGCAGTACAATCCGCAGATGTCTGTCATGCTCCTCTGCACTCCTCGAGTATATCAAAATGTCATCAATAAACACCACCACAAATTGATCGAGATATGGTCTGAAGATAGTGTTCATCAGATCCATAAAAGCAGCTGGAGCATTTGTTAACCCGAATGGCATTACTAGAAACTCATAGTGGCCATATCGAGTTAAAGCGCTTTTGGAATACTCTGCTCTTGCACCTTCAACTGATAATAACCAGATCGCAAATCAATTTTGGAGAATACAACTGCACCCTTCAACTGATCAAACAGATCATCAATGCGAGGCAATGGATATCTGTTCTTTATTGTCACCTTATTCAACTGTCAGTAGTCAATGCATAAACGGAGAGTACCATCTTTCTTCTTAACAAACAACACTGGTGCTCCCCAAGGTGACACACTGGGGCGGATGAAGCCCTTTTCAAGTAGTTCTTGCAATTGTATCTTCAACTCCTTCAACTCTGCTGGTGCCATTCTGTATGGCGTTATCGAAATTGGATCCACACCAGGCATAACATTAATTTCAAACTGCACTTCTTTTTCCGGAGGTAATCCTGGCAATTCATCAGGAAACACATCTGGAAAGTCATGTACTGTAGGGATGTCCTTCAACGCTGGACTCCCCACTTGGGTGTCTATCACATGTGCCAAGTAGGCTTCACACCCCTTTCTGATCATTTTTCTGGCTAGTGCAGCCGAAATGAGGTTTGATGGCAATAACTGCCTCTCCCCATGTATTACCACATCACTATACTGAGGAAGGCCAAAAGTGACTGTCTTCAGCCTATAGTCAATCATGGCATGATGCCTAGCTAACCAATCCATGCCCAAGATGATATCATAATCTCTGAAGGGCATTTCAATGAAATCAAACAGGAAAGTGTGTCCTTAGATCACCAAAGGACAATCTCTATACATTCTATTAACCCTGACCTCCTGTCCTAATGGACTCGTTACTAGCACCTCAAAGTCCATTTTTGTACATGGAACAGCAATGCAATCAATGATGCTAGCACTCACATAAGAATGGGTAGAACTCGGAACAAATAACACAAACACATTTTTGTTAAAAGTTGAGAAGGTACCAGCCACAACATCAGATGTCTCTGCCTCTTCCCTCTGTCTCATGGCATGGACTCTGACTGGAGCACTATCTTGCTCTGATTGTTTTACTGTGCCTTGGCTGCCTGCTGGGTTACCTCTACCCCTGCCTCTACCTCTGCTAGGTGGTTGTGAGCTTCTGGTGATAGGGCTCTGAACTGACCCTTCTGCAGTAGTAGGAGGTGGTCCAACTCTGCGACTCATCGTGCGCCTCCTTGGCAAAGTGTCCTGTGCCTCCACAGTTATAACAGGCTCCAATAGCCTTGTAGCAGATCCCACCATGATTTCTTCCACATGTTTCACATTGGCGGGGAGGATAGGAACCTCTAGTACTTTGCCGTCTAGATAGGGGAGGTCTCTGTCCTGAATATCTTCCCCTACCAGATTTCTTGCCACCTTTGCCATGTCCCCCATGGTTCTTCCTCTTTCCAGTATAACCACTGGAACTCTGTTCTACTAATTTTCCCTCTTTCTCTGTCTTCTCTGATCTCTTTTTCTCTGGAGCAGTCTCAAACTCAACTCTTTCCAACTCTAGGGCTTGAGAAACAAGTTCAGAGAAGTTAGTGTGTTTGAAGCTGATCACTTGTACTCTGATACTGGGCTTCAAGCCAGTTTCAAACCTCTTGCATCTTTCCCTGCTGGTAGCAAGCAAACTTACTGCATAATGGCTCAGGCGGGAAAATTCTCTTTCATACTCAGCCACTGATCTGTTCCCCTGTTTCAAACATAGGAACTCTTGCAGCTTCTGGTCTACATAAGCATCAGGGATATATTTCTGCCTGAATTCCCTGAGGAAGTCATTCCATGTTAGCACTGCAGGTTCTACCAGACTGTGGGGAATGGTTTTCCACCAGTCATAAGCATCCCCCTGTAGTAAGGACACTGAGTATTCAAATCTAAGCTCTTCTGTACAATGTAGCTTCTTGAACACCCTATCCATCCTCTCTAACCATTGTTCAGCTTCTAGAGGATCTACTGTCCCCTTAAACTCTATAGCCCCATACTTCATCAATTTATCATACTGCCTCGTAGGAGATTGTGGTTGTACCACTGGTGTCTGTATTGGGACTTGAGTAGGCGCATTACCAGCCATTTGTTGGAACATTGCAGCCATCTGCTGAGCGAACTGAGCAGGAAACTGCGGTACTGCAGGGGCTGGTGCAGCTGAACCACTAACATTATGTAGGCCTGGGGCATCCCCTTGCACCTCAGCCTCAATAGATTGATCGACTGAATGATCACCCTCTTCCATATTCAATGCGAGGATTTAAGATCTCCTGAACAAATAACACAAGGAGATTTCCTCCTGTTAGTGCATATTTATAATGTAATGTACTGTATGTATCAAACAATGATATTGAGCAGTTGTACTATGAAGAAAGAATATTCAAGTAACAGGTGAAAACAGAATTTAAAAACTTTGCTCTGATACCACCAAAACATGTCACACCCTACCCCTCTGTAAGGCATAACATGATCCCGTAGTATACCTAATGAATTACCAACTCCGTCTACTGATAACCCATTAAATACACTACAAGGGATTTTAAAAACTTTTCTTACTTATTTTACAGTGGTGAGCACTATTTACAGGTATTAAAAACTTTGGTGAACTGAAGTGAAACAACTAACTCATTTGGATTATTTGGAATTTCTGTAAAAATTTTGGCAGAGTGCCATCTGTATTTTGGACAAAACAGTTCTTCAGAAAACCTGTAAAAAGCACTCCAATACATTTCTCAACACAACCATTTATCAACTCAATTCCATAGAAATTTTTCAAAGTCTGAGATAAGAAAATATAATACAATTTTCACAAGTCAAATAACTCATAATTAATTTACAACTTCAAGGTACAATTTGAATTTACAACTGCTCAAAACCAAAAACAAAATGTACATATAGTGTCATACATTCTGAGACAAAATGCAAAATATTGGTATACTCATTATACTGTAATCCCTCATTTGGATGTATATGCACCTAGTCTGTACCACTGTCTGTCTCTACCTGTGTGACAATAATAAAGCTATCATTTGAGACAATGTCTCAGTGGTGCACAACATTAACCAAATACAATTTAAATCACAATTTATAAATCATGTAAATAGTGGATACTTAAAACCATAGTCAAATTTAAGACAATAAAGGTCAATAAGAATTTAAACTCCATTTCTCAATATCACAATAGATTTTCATAAGTCAGGTCATGTTTGAATTCAAAAGACAGTATATGTCAATGAGAATTTAAATTCATTTCACAATCTCACAATGCAAATCAATAAATCACACACAGCTTAATCATGATCCATAGTTCAATTCGTCCCAAAAACCGATGGCTAATGAGGTATTCAATTCTTCCCAAAAGTCGATGACTAATGAGGAATAACATGGCTAGCTAGCAAAAATATGAGTACTCATCCAATTCGTCCTCAACAGGCACACACCTCAACACTTCAGCTAGAGAGGGAATTCAATTCGTCCCACTAGACAAGCTAATGAGGAATACAATCAATATACATGATAGCTGTGGTTTCAAACCATTTCCAATGCTTTTTAATCAATAAGTATCCATCAATGTCATTCAAACAATTTTTCACAGTTTCAACCATTCACAATATTTTTCAATCAATAAGTGTCCATCAAACTCATTTCCACAATTTAAAACAATAATATACAAATAGTCAATATTTATTTCAATTGGAAAATAATTCAAAAGAAACAGTTGTTGTGCACAAACCTCTGATATTTGTCTCCTGGTCTTGACTCAGTATTTCTTTCCCTTTTGCTGAGTCCTTGTTAACTGAGAAACACAATTTGAAGTGTTTCAGTGCTAAATTAATTTGCCTCTAACGATAATATTCGATAAATAATTCACTGAATACCTTTATTTGCTTAATCACCTAATATACCGACCCTCGATGCGTTTTAGGTAACTTAGGTTTTAGTGTCATTAATATGTCATATTTGATAGGGTTTTAGGTTTGGTACGTGTTACTAAACTCGTTTCCTTGTTTAGTGCATTTTAATGCAACTTGCTGGATTCCGGGATACTGATTTGACCTAGCCGGATGGCCTAGTTCCCTTGGTTTTTGGGTTTCGGTCAAAACTAAAAACTTGTAGATCTATGTCTTATTGCACGCGGGGAAAAATTTCAGGTCAATCCGAGTTAAGTAGACCAAGTTATGGTCATTACACTATTGCTGGTCAAATGGCATCAAATTAGGTCAATTTTAGGTCAATTTGGTCAACTTTGGTTCGGCCAGTTTTTGGACCCGAACTTGTGCAAGCTTTTTGACTTGCTTATGGTCATTTCTGGGCTTTGATGTCTTCATAAGACTTGTAGGTATGGGTCTTAACTATTCATGGTTAAACTTTCAGGTCAATTGGACCTGTTTTGAGTGAGTTATGGCCTAAACACTCACTGCTGCCCAATTGGTCATTTTTCAGGTCCTAATTGCACCTAATCCGAATTGGTCATTTTCTTAGGTCACCTTGCAAGCAAAATTTTGGTATGTTTTCTCAATGAAAGTTGGCACATTTTGTGCCTAGTTTCACCTCCAATTGGTCTCATACCAATTGAGGTTGCACATTTAAACTTATTGGTCTATTTGCACACTGCCCTCTATATGCCTTTCAAACCCCAATTCAAACACACATTTAACTTGCTCTACTTTAAATCCCCATACCTAATTCTGATTTTATACCATTCCATATTCATTTATCACTTCTTACTATGGTCAATTTGGACAGAATACAAATATTCTCAATACATCAAATACAACCCTAAACCACAAAGTCCAAATTTAGCAATATATGTACATAAATACACCTAATCATTACCTATAATTTCCACTACTAATTTACATACACATTCATCAATTCTTCTATGTCAACATTCTGCCAACACTTCCATGAATATATACATTTATTCAAGTGTCCCCAAGCTGCCGAAAATTGTCCTTCAACACCAAGTGTCCTACACTTCATTAAATCTCATTCCAAGTGCAAAGATCACCTTATACATGTGAAGTAATTCACTAGGTCATTAAATCATCATGATCAACATCATTCTCATCAATTATATGTACAAATACTTCATCAAATACATGACTCCATGGCTGTCCAAAATGAACACAACAATAACTCTTCAAACTCAAAAATTTTCTTCACAAACCCAACACCCATAACATGTACACAAAACTTAACAAAGCTATCTTCAAAAATATGAACTTACCTTATGTTTGGAGCTTGTTAAACCTTGCTTAAACTTCTCAAATTTAGTATCAAACTCTTCCTTGTGATGAGTAGACAAAGTTTCATGAAGGAACCTAAGTGATTTGGGGTTGAAATGAGGGATGGATCAAGCTTGCATGCAAACGCCCATGGAGTTTTTTCTTGGTTATTCAATTCGGCTGGTTTGGTTGTTTTGGAGAAGATGAATATTTCTGATGGTTTAGTGGAGTTACAGCTGCTCTTTTGTGTTTATTTTATTCCTTAGTGGTCCACTCATTTAAATTATATCATAAAATAAGCTTAAATGTGTTATTTACACATTTTTCACCCCACCTTTAGCTATTTGTATTAGGTACCCCTCTTTTAATTTTTCATTTCATTTTCTAAGTGTAATACTATTTATTTTTAATGGACATTTAGGTCAAAAGACAATTCGGGGTGTCAAATGACCATAATGCCCCTGTTCGGGTTACGTTCCCGATTTTTCGGTAACACCGGGTTTTGTCTATTTTTCGATTTCTCACTTTTCTTTGTACTAATTATTTAATTTTTCTTTGATCTTTCTAATGATATTTATTCTTCAATAAGGTTTTATTTAAGTCCTAAAAATTTTTTCCAGGGTTCCCCGCAGTCCAGGGCTAGTCAACGGTCTACGCCGTGACTTCCCAGTGCGGTCACCCATCGTTAGGTTTCTCGGCTCGTTTAACTTGATTACCTTTCTTTGCTATTATTTTTCCTTTGTTTTTCTTGTATTTTCTTTTCTTGTATTTCATTATTTTATGTCTCCTCACTCATATTAAAGTGTAGTTCTAGGCATCCTAGCTATCCGGACAGCACTGGTCACCGGAACAGCAGAACGCACTACCGAACATAGGGGTGTTACAAAAAATTTTGCGTGGTGACGGCTAAAACTATACAAAACCAGTTCCTCAAACCTGTTAAAAATCAATCTATAAAAATATATTATACACAAATTGAATTCAAGCAAGCTCAAATCATTTCCTTTCATTTCACCAACATCAAGAAAATATACTTATCTCATATACAAATCAAAATAAATGTTCATATACAAATTTACAACCCAAAAGATATCAAAACATTATTACAACTTTGTTTATACAACTGCTCATTTGTCTTTTATACACATACAGGCTAATTTACATCAAAATGAATCTACAAGGATATATGTGACACCCCTTACCCGTCTACAGTGTAGCCGAACAAGTTATGCCACTCAGTGTACCGGAGCACAAATTCATATTTTAATTACAATTTATCCCATTTAATTCATTCATTTATAATTTTTGATAAATCTGAATTTTTCCGAAATTTTATAGAAAATCCGATAGAGTGCCGGCTGTAAATTGGAAAAACAGTTCTTCTGAACCTGTTTAAAAGACACTTCCAATATAATTTTCCAAATCCAGAACTCCATTACACATATTTCAAATCAATTTCAAAATCTCAATAGTATTTTCAAAACTTTTCTGTTCACTTCATCACTTGAAGCACATTTATACATATTTCTCAACATTTCATTTTTCCACATACATTTTACAGAAAATTTCAATAACATGAAATTTCATATATTTACATCATCAAATAATTTCAAGAGTTTATAGTTACAATCCAAAACTAATACAAAATACAAAATACAAAATGCTATCCCAAAGTCCTAAGGTCCTACCATGTGCACTGCAGATGTGAGGTGACTCTGGACTCTGGATGCAGGACTGAAAGTTCACCCGGTCTGATGTCTGCTAGGCTCCCCAGCTAGGTCTCCAGTACCTACGCATGGCAAAAGCGACGCGCTAAGCAATTCTGCTTAGTGGTGACAATATAAAATAAAATAAAATAAAATAAAATAAGTATGCAGAATGTATGATTACATTTTTGGGTAGACTTAATTTCTAATATTTATTACAGTATTATTCTATTAAAATTTGGTAAGGTTTATTATCATTGCCCAAGTAACCCATATTAATCGACTGGACTGGATAAATGGTTAAACTGGCACTGGATACTAAGTACCTCAGACCATCACACCATCGGTCACATTATGTCTCCCGGTGTGCAACAGAACAGCTAATAAGCTGTAATAATTATCACGGATAAAACCCGAGTGTAACAACTCAAATAACATAGCCAAAGGCTATTATGTCACAGAATGGCATGGGAAGCCATGAAACACAGAATGGCATGAAGCCATATGCAGTACTGCTAACAGAACCCTATTGGCATGCTAACCTATCCAAACCAATCTTGCTAGGTATACTAGGGCATATTACACTTTTAAGTTTCACAATTCTTGAATTTCAAGTTTTGATGTTACTATTCAATTCATTAGTCAACAAAATGTTGACTTTTACATGGAAAATAGGTACATTGGTTTTAATACTCCCAACATACCACATTTTGCATTCTAAACTTGTTGGTATTGGTTGCCAATACCATTTCTAAGCCTAATGTTAATTGGGCAGAATTTTCAGTTTTCAAGCTTGGTGTTTACTGTTCCATTAGTCATTTTTGCAGTGGGAATTTGGCAAAATGATCAACATGAAAGTTGTTCCTTATTTTGTCTAGTTGCATTTCCTTTTTTGAATCACTCCATTTGGAGTTTTGTAGCTCAAGTTATGGCCCAAAAACCACAACTGGCAGGATTGAAATTTTTCCAGAATTTCTGGACTGACCAAATCTATAGTATTAGGAGTAGTGAGTTCAGGTCACTTTTTGAATATGTTATGGTCATAATTTGGGTTAGGTTTCTTCATGAAAGTTGTTGGTATATATCTCAGCTTGTTTCTGGTAAAATTTCAGATCAATTGGATCTTTCTACACTAAGTTATGACCAAATGACTAAATACTATTCATTTGGTCATTTTGTCCAGGCAGAATGCAGGTCACCCGGATTAGGGCAATCTTTTGGTCAAGTTGGTTTGGTTTTCTGGGCATGGTTTCTTCACCAAAGTTGTGCCATTATGTGTCTAGTTTCATATCCAATTAGCCTTGCACCAATTGGACCTCTACAATTCCAGTTATTGCTGCCCAAACCTGCTATACTCATGCCCAGTCCTGCAGGTCACCAAGGGCAGCCACACCAAACTCCAATCCTACTACACAATTCACTTCATTTTTTATTTAAATAGAACCAAATGGTCACTAATTGACCATTAAAACCTACTTTCATTATCACATGATCAAAGTCTCATTTTTCACCCCAAACCCTAACTCAAACATTACAAATCATGTATTATCATTGCATTTCATCAATCCACTTAAGAGATACATATTGAGGGCAGCCACACTACCATTTTAGCTCCACAAAAATTATCACCATCTTACCCTAACCAAGGCTGCCGAAATTATGGGTTGGCATACAAATGGTATTCAACAAATTTTCTTTGTAATTTACACTCATTCGAGGTCCTTAAACATGAATTTAAAGTGAAAACCAAGGTTAGGTCACATACCTTTAATGGAGTGAGATTTCCCACTTGCTAGGGTTCTTCTTTTCCTTTTCTTTTTGCTCCTAAAAGACTCACCAAGATGCAAGAACACTTTTTTGTTTTGGGAATATAGGATTTAGTTGGGTAAAAGTTAGGGAAATCAAGCTTTGAAAAGCTTTTTCATGGGTGGCTATGGAGGAGAGGTGACGGCAAAAAGAAGATGAGGGATAGAGTTTTGTTTTTTTTTTTTTTTCATTTTTCAGCCCATTTGGTCTCTTTTAAATAAGCTTATGTCATGTGTCAACATTGGATTGGTTGGGAGAGTTTTAATGACATCATTATGATGTCATAATTCTATTTTCTTTCATTTTCTCTCCTTTTATTGTCTATTTAATTTCAATTAAATTTTTAATAATATTTATTCATATTTTATGTTATAGAAATTATTTATTTAACTGGACAAGTTGGCCAAAAATCATCTCTGAAGACGAAATGACCAAAATGCCCTCCGTTTGGCTTAACGAGCCAAAATTGTGTGTACCAATAGAAAAATTTTTCTAACTATTTTCTTGGCATTCTAATACCATAAGAACCTCAATGACCCTTCTTTGGAGTCCCAATAATTATTTTATAATTTTTCCCTCAGGTCTAGGGTTGCTAACGGCCTTCACCGTCACTTCCCCTTTGGGTTACTCATCGCTGGTGTTTCGGCTCGTTTAACCTTAGTGTATTTGGTTTCTAAAATTTTTTTTCTTGATTTTTAAGAGCATTATTTAGTTGCATTATAACTCCTCACTCTAGTCTATTTATAATTTCAAACATTCTAGCTGCCTGGACCAACATTGGTCGCCAGAACAGTAGACTGTACGGACTAGCTAAAGTGAGGATCTTACAATATACCTAATATGTATACCCGAAGATGATCTTTAATAGCTCCAAGTAGCTCACTCTACTGTTGTACCTTTCTCTTTACCTGCGACAGCATAAAGAAGCTATCGATGAGTATTTCACATAGTGGGCACAACTAAATTTTTAAAACACAATATAAGACATATTTTATCAAATCATAAGAAGGAATTTGAAATATATTCAAATTTACTACAATTCATGAAATCAAAATCACAAATTTCAATAATTGTAAATCATTTATTTCAATTACATTTTATCCAAAACATTCACAAATTAAGGGTGCTGGCAACAATTCATAGAGTTAGAGTCATGACACAAAATTTTCGATCAATACCGTGTTGTACACCATGACAAAGCAATCTCACCCCAATAACTGAGGCTAAAGGGGGACACAAAGGCAGGCTAGCTAGCTATATGAGTACTCACCCAAATCAACCTCAACTGGTAACCTAGAGAGGGAACCTCAACCCCACAAGTGGAGGAGATCACATCAAATATTATCTCACTAGGCAAGTTAATGAGGAACACAAATCACATTGCCATGTTAACTGTAGTTTCAAAACAAATTCAAATAATTTCCATTCAAAGAATCACATTGCAAATCAAATAAACACATTTCATTCATCAAATTTCCCTTATAAGGTTGACAATACACAATTTCTCAAAACACTTCTAAAGACATTCAAAACCGGCTCACCCCCTTGCTACAATAAAATTAATAGCCAACATCCGCCTTTTTCATAATCATAAGTTCATTCTAGAATTCAAAGTTTTCAAAACAAAATACATAATTCTCATTTGTAGCAAGAGAAAACATAATTCACACATTTAAAGTTCATTCGATTCAATTTCAAATTTTAAAACAAAAGAGTAGTATAGTTATGCACAAAGCTTCAATAAATCTCTTTATTTGTGTCTTAAGCCTTCCCTTCCTTGGAAGTCTCTTTGTCCACATAAATCACACAATTATGAACCTTTAATACTCATTCTAAGTTCCATTCATAGTTAACTAAACAAAATTCTAATGAATTCCTGAGTTCTAGTTGATTCTAGACTTAGGGCAGATTTGAAACCTGATTTTAGAGCCCAAATTCAACCTAATTCCAGTCATGATTTGAGGAGGTGATCTTGATGAAAGTTATTCCTCTATGTTTTAGTTTTATTTTCCTTTTTGAATCACTCAATTTGGAATTTTGGATCTTAAGTTATGGCTAAATTATTAAACACTATTCTAGGTGCCATATCCTAAAATTACAAGTTTTCAAATTTGTACCCTAAATTTGCTTTCTATATCCGAGCATCTTAAGCTCATAATTTGACCGTAGTCCCTGAAACAATGTTTTAGGTCTTTTTCTTAGGTTTTCAAATCATTTAAAATCATATCAATTGGAGTTTTATAGAGGACGTTATGGCCTGATAACCATTCAGAGGTCACAGGACAATTTAGCTAAGGTGCACGAATTCCAGGTTTGGCGTTCCTGACTTGCCCTAACAATTCCCCTACTTTGCCCTAAAATTTGGGTTCTGGTCAAAACATGCAGTTTTTAGTTCTATGTCTAATGAGAATTTTAGCTTTGGAATTACTACATTGCAGTTTTGTAGCCCAACTTATGGCAATTTTGCCAAAACTAGTCGGATAGCTAATTGTTTAAGATTTCCAGGTTAGTCTAGAATCAGGGTAGGTTTGATAGACTAAATTTGTCTAGCAATTTGATTAAGTTAGGGTCATAATATGACTTCATAGTCTCCTTAAGAATTGTTCTCCTATGTCTCAGGTTTCCATTGGTTCAAGAATCACCTAATTTAGAGTTTTCTAGAGTGAGTTATGTCTAATTGAATAAATACTGTTTGTATGGTCATTTTCTCAAGGTCTATAATTGATAACTGGGATTCAAGCCTAATTTGAGGTAACTTATGGTCATTTTCTAGGCAGATTTTCTTCATAAAAGTTGGAGCATTATATCTTAGGTTTCATCTCCCATTGATTTCACACCAATTAGAGTTGTGTAGCTCAACTTATGAGCATTTAAGTGCACTGAACACAAGCTGTCCAGATTCCAGCACATTAGCACCCTAACATTCCATTAATTCCTTTCATCAAATCAACACCAAATCACATTAATTGCACATCAACGACCTTAATTTGGTATTAAAAGCCATAATTGCACTTCATATCACCAAAACCCTAATTTCTCCAAAGCCCTAATTTTCCATCTTTCAAATTCATGCAAGTTCATGTAAGCTCACTACTCTAATCATGTATACAACTTCATACAAGCTTAAACTCAAGTTTAATTCAATCAAAAACATCAAACCCTAACATACCCCAAGTTGGTCAAAATTCCTAGCTTAGGTTTCACGCATGATTCTTCAATTTCTTAAGTTAATTTCCCCATAATTAACCTTAATTCCATGCATACACAATTAATTAAGCTAGAAGGATGACTTACCTCACTAAGACAATCTTCCACTATTTCAATTTCTTCAATTTCTTGGCTTCGTTTTGCTTCCAATCTTCCTACCAAGGTCCAAGATCAAGTTTTTGTTCGGATAGCTATGGAATTTAGGGAGAGAATTCAAGGTTTCTAAGAGCTAGAATGAGCAACAATGGTGGAAGAAGAATGGAGGAGGTGGCCGGTCATAAAGGTGAGGAAGAAGAAAATGTTTTAATCATTATTTTTTTTTTCATTTATAAGGGATAATTATAAAAAATAAATAATTTAAAATTATAATTTTTAATTGTGTTATGATGATGTTATTAGGATGTCATAATTGCAAAATTTTGGTTTCCTAATTCCTTTCCATGCACTTCTTCATTTTTTTTTAAATTTATTTTCAATATTTTAATCTCACTCATTTTAATTGACATTTAGGTCAAATGTCAACTCTTGGAGTGAATTGACCAAAATGCCCCTCATCGGGTTATAGTTTATCTTTTTCCATAACACCCGATGAGTCCTTAGGTTTTAATTCACTTATTGGTACTTATTCTCTTTTCAATTCTATGATTTTCACATTCCCAATAATTTCACCATTAAACCTCAGTTAAGGATTCTATAGGGTCCTACACGAATTTAGGGTAATAACTGAACTTATAGTCATTTCCCGTGTAGGTCACTTATTACTGGGACCTAGGCTCATTTAACCCATTTGTGCTTCATTACTCTTATTTTCATCCAACCTCATTTAATCTTTATTAGTTTAATTTATGGTTTCTCTCCGTGATTTAAGTTTGGTTCTAGATATCCTAGCTGTCTGAACAGGCATTAGCCGTATGAATAGTAGGATGTACGAAACTACTTAGTATGAGGGTGTTACATACTTATTCAACTAAGTAAGCATTGCATATGGAACCTTAAACTTTTTCTTTATTTTTCACATTATTCTCTAATTTCTAAGATACCCATCAAAGATTAAATGTATATTTACTTATAAAATGCATGTATTACATATTTAGTGTACAAAATAAAAATTTGTAAGAGTTACCTCTTGAATGGATACATCCATCGATATTGTACTGGACTCGCCATCCATGTTTCATAAGCAAAATGCACTGGTAGATGTTCCATTGAGTAAAAAAAGCTTGGGGGAAGTATATGCTCCAACTTACATATGATTAAAGGAATCTCTTCATTAAGCCTCAACATATCATCTTCTCCAATTGTTGTCGAAGTTAGGTCTCGAAAGAAATTGCTTAACTTTATCAATGGTTACCAAACATGTGCTGGTAGTAGTTTTTTAAATGCTATAAGGAGTAATCTTTGCATGAAAACATGACAATCATGGCTTTTCATCCCAAACAGCTTAAGTTTTGGCATATCGATGCATCTCTCCATATTTGACACATATCCATCTGGGAATTTTAAAGATTTTACCCATTTGCATAGCATTGATTTGGAGTTTTTATCAAGTGTGTAACATGCTTTAGGACATTTCCCTATTGTCTCGTTCTTTTCCAACTCAGGTCACCTACAAAACTCCTTCAAATCTTCCCTAGCTTTTGCATTATCATTAGTCTTTCCTTTAAAATTCATCTAAAAGGAAAATAGCACCAAGGGTGCAAAATAGCAATTTTAAAATTTTATGGGCCCTAATGTTTTATGCAACATACAAATCTTTTATACTATTGCAGAAACATATATTAGAGTTACAACATTTGTAACTCAATTGCTAGAAAGCCTATTTGCCATTAGGAAACTTAAACCTTAAAACTACTAAGAGAGATTAAGGGTGTCACCCGTTCAGGTGCAAAATCACTTTCAACACCTTATCCGGGAAGAGTAATATCAAACGTTAATCCTCTAATCTGTCCACACAAATAATTTGATCAAAACACCAAGATCCAATCGAAACTTGTTTGTGCTTCCTCTCCTTGCCTCGACTAAGCTTGCACAAGGTGAAGTTTAGGGTGTTTCTTAGTTTTAACCTTTCGAAAGTATAGAGAAATAATTTCTCTATCTTTAATTCAAGAGTGATAGCTTCAAATTCCTTTTGAATCAAGCACAAAGAAGAAATGAAACTTTTAGCTTAGGAGAGAGAGAGTGATTAGCCAAAAAAGAAGAAGAAGAGAAAGAGTGTGTTATTTAGAAGATTAACCACTTAATGTTCTCTTATCCTAACACTTAGAGATATTTTTCAACCTCTTAAAAGTGTCCACATCTAATTCCCTTAATTAGATGTGTTTTCGAATCCTCATTTGGCCATTTGTCAAGTTGAGAAAATAAAACTTTAAGTAATTAATTAGCATTTTGGATAAACATTAATTAACCACTATTTTCTCTCTCCTTTGACTTTTCAAGTCAAATTGACCAACTTAATTTCTTATCTTATGAATAATTAATCAGTTTATGTTTAAAAAATTTAAATATTAACTTGAACACTTCCATTAATGAATTTAGCTTCAAGTTATGCTAGGGACTTTACAATCTAATTGCAAACCAAAAACATTAATTTAATTAATCAATTAAACCATTTAAATAATTAATCAAATTAACTATGCTTTGAACACATTTTTCTTATTGTGTGTGACTTCCTAGATTCATTTGTAATTGACAATGTCACACCTTACCTTTTCATAAGTTATGACATGATCTCGTGATATACTTAATATGTAACACCCCTATGTTCGGCAATGCGTTCTATTGTTCTGGTGATAGTGTCTGTCCGGACAGCTAGGATGCTTGGAATTATATTTAAATATTAGTGTGGAAATATAAGGTAGTTAAATACAAGAAAAGAAAATACAAGAAAAATAAAGGAAAAATAATAGCAATAAAATGAAACTAAGTTAAACGAGCCAGAATCGCAGCGATGAGTGACCGCTCAGGGAAGTTACGGCGCAGGCAATAGCCGACCCTAGGACTGCAGGGAACCCTTAGAATTTAGTTTCGAGACAAAATTAAAGACTTATTGAAGTATAAATGTCATTAGAAATATCAAAGAAAAATTAATTAATTAGTATAAAGAAAAACGAGAAATCGAGAAAACAACAAAATTCGGTATTACCAAAAAATCGGGAATGCAACCCGAATAGGGGCATTGTGGTTATTTGAAGCCTAGAGTTGCCTTTTGACCTCAATGTCCATTAAAAATAAATGATATTACACTTTAGAAATGACATGAAAAATTAAATTGAGATACATTATGTAAATAGTAAAAGATTAGTGGCAAATGAGCAAAATTAAGGAAATTAAGATTAATGACTTATTTAACCAAGTTAGTGCTCCACTAGTGACATCTTAAGGGACCCATATTAAGCATTAGTGGACTGAAACTGTCACACCCTACCCCTCTGTAAGGCATAACATGATCCCGTAGTATACCTAATGAATTACCAACTTCGTCTACTGATAACCCATTAAATACACTACAAGGGATTTTAAAACTTTTCTTACTTCTTTTACAGTGGTGAGCACTATTTACAGGTGTTAAAAATCTTTTTGAACTGAAGTGATAGAACTAACACATTTGAATTATTTGGAATTTCTGTAAAAATTTTGGCAGAGTGCCATCTATATTTTGGATAAAACTGTTCTTCAGAAAACCTGTAAAAAGTACTTTAATACATTTCCAAATCTCAACTCAACATATTTCTCAACACAACATATTTCTCAACTCAAATTCGCAGTAATTTTTCAAAGACTGAGATACAAGAAATATAATACAATTTTTACAAGTCAAAATAACTCATAATTTACTTTACAACTTTAATGTACAATTTTAGTTTACAACTGCTCAAAACCTAAAACAATATATACATACAGTGTATATACATTATAGTACAAAATGCAAAATATGGTATACTCATCACCCGATAATCTCTCGCTGGATGTACTAGCACCTAGTTCACGCTCTCGTCTGTCTGCTTCACTCATGACAAGAATGAAAAGCTATCGCTGAGACAATGTCTTAGTGGTGCACAACATTAACCAAATACAACTTTAAATCACAGTTCATAAAGCATATAAATGATAGATACGTAAAACCATAGTTAAATTCAAGACAATGAATGTCATAAGGAATTTAACACAATATCACAATAATTCTCAGTAATCAAAACGTAGTTAAATTCAAAAGACAGTGAATGTCAATAAGAATTTAAACTACATTTCACAAATTATCAAAGCTCATAATAACACAATTTAGTCAAATAATTTACAAACACAGTGTTGCCAATTCATACACAACTTAAGCCATGACACAAAATTCCCGATCAATGCCGCGTTGTACACCACGACAAAGCAATCACAACCCCACTAATCGAAATCAATGAGGAAGGGAGCTAGCTATATAATGAGTACTCATCCGATCACCTCAACTGGTAAACCAGAGAGGGAGAAAAATAAACGATCACGACTCCATAAATGGAGAAGGAAAATAAATGATCACAACCCCATAAATGGAGAAGGAATGATATGATACTGTTATGCTAAGTGTGAACACAAAATCAATTCTAAACATTTTATTCAAATGATTTGTGAGAATCCAATAAATTTCTAAAGTCATAAATTCATTCACAAAATGGCAACACAATTCATAATTAACTTCAAATTTTCACAAATCACACTAAATCAATTTTTCCACAATTTCAAACTATTTACAATGCTTTTCAAGCAATAATTATCCATTCAAACACATTTCCATAATTGAAAACAATAATATACAAATAGTCATAATTTATTTCAATTGAAAAATTCAAAAGAAATAACTGTTATGCACAAACCTCTAATAACTGTCTCCTGGCCTTGACTCAGTGTTTCCTTCCCTTTCCCTGAGTCTTTGCTAACTGAGAAACACAATTTGAAGTGTTTCAGTACTCATTTAAACTGTCTCTAACGATAATGCTTGATAATTAATTCACTGAATTCTAATATTTGCTTACTCAATCTAAGATGTCGACCCTCGATGCATTCTAGGTAAATTAGGTTTTAATGTTATTAATATGTCACATTCGATAGTATTTTAGAGTTGGTACATGTTACCAAGTTTATTTCAGTGTATACTGCATTTTCTTGCAATTTGCTGGATTCCGAGATACTAGTTTGACCTAGCCGGACGACCTAGTTCCCTCGGTTTCAGGTTTTGGTCAAAACTACAAACTTGTAGATCTATGTCTTATGGAACGCGGGGCAAAATTTCAGGTCATCCTGAGTTATGTAGACCAAGTTATAATCATTTTACTATTGCTGGTCAAATTGCATCAAAATTGGTCACTTTAGGTCACTTTAGGTCATTTTAGGTTCGGCCAGTTTTTGGACCCAAATTTGTGCAAGCTGTTTGACTTGCTTATAGTCATTTCTGGGCTTTGGTGTCTTCATAAGACTTGTAGATATGGGTTGTAACTATTCATGGTCAAAATTTCAGGTCAATTGGACCTGTTTTGTGTGAGTTATGGCCTAAACACTAACTGCTGCCCAAATAGTCAATTTTCAGGCCTCAATTGCACTTAATCCGGATTTGGTCATTTTTCAATCTACCTTGCAAGCAGAATTTTGGCAAGCTTCCTTCATGAAAGTTGGCACATTTTGTGCCTAGTTTCACCTCCAATTGGTCTCATACCAATTGGAGCCACACACTTAAAGTTATAGGCCTAAAACACAAACTGCCTTATTGCATTTCTTTCATACACATCAAGGATCACTCCTAACACTTACCAAACTCAATATTCAAGTCAATTCTGGTTGTATCATGACCTAAACATAATTCAAAACACATTATAGGTCATTTTGGTAGCTTACAATTACATTCAACATACACCATAAAGTGCAGAATTTATCAACTCATTTACAACAATTTAAGCATCTAACCATAACACTTTTACATGTCCAACTTCACACCATCATACATACACTCAAACTGCCATAACCACTATTACAATTCTACATTATTATTCCATAAACCAAGCATGAATTTCAGTATTCTTCAAGAATTAACAAACTGCCGCAATGGTGCCTTTACATTCCATTAATTTCCAAGCTTCAAATTTCAATTTACATTTACATATACTAAGTATACATCACCCAAACAATTTCCTACACAATATACATTTAATCAATCATTTAATTCACCATTTACAAGCAAGAATAAACTGTCTTTAAAGTGTTTCCATGGCTGCCAAAAGTACACTTTCCCATTCAGCATCAAACTTCAAAAATCTCTCCATAAATCAAACACCCATAACATCCTTACAAACTTTAATTAAACAATAATAAAAAACACAAACTTACCACTTCGGAAATTCTTCAAAACCTCACCAAAACTTCTTAAAATTGCTATCAAACTCTTCCTTGTGATGTGGGGATAAACTTTAATGAAGCAACCTTGGTGTTTGGAGGTGGAATGGAGGAGATGTGGGAGCTTGAATCAAATGCAGTAATGGAGGATTTGGGAGCTCTTCACAACGGCAATGGTGGTTTTAAAGGTTGAAGATGAAGTGTGAGTGGAGTAATCTGCCCACTTAATGCATATTATAATCCTTAGTGGTCCACTCACATAAATTAAATCATATTATATGTTTTAATTGATAATTACTCCATTTACCCTCCATTTTTGCTATTTACATTAGGTACCCCTAAATTAATTTTTCATTATATTTTCCTAGTGTAATATTATTTATTTTTAATGGAAATTTAGGTCAAAAGACAACTCGGGATGTCAAATGACCACAATGCCCCTGTTCAGGTTGCATTCCCGATTTTTCGGTAAAACCCGGTTTTGTCCGTTTTTTGATTTCTCACTTTTCTTTGTACTAATTATTTAATTTTTCTTTGATATTTCTAATGATATTTATACTTCAATAAATATTTATTTGAGTCCTAAAAATATTTTCCAGGGTTCCCTGCAGTCCAGGGCTAGTCAACGGTCCATGCCGTGACTTCCCGATGCGGTCACCCATCGCTAGGGTTCACGGCTCGCTTAACTTGATTGCATTTCTTTACTATTATTTTTCCTTTGTTTTTCTTGTATTCTCTTTTCTTGTATTTCATTATTTTATGTCTTCTCACTCATAACGAAGTGTAGTTCTAGGCATCCTAGCTGTCCGGACAACACTGGTCACAGGAACAGTAGAACACACTACCGAACATAGGGGTGTTACAATTCTCCCCCCCTTAAAATAAATTTCGTCTCGAAATTTTACCTGGCATTAGTCTCTGAACAGTTGTGGGTGATGTCTCCTCATATCCTCTTCACGTTCCCAAGTAGCTTCCTGGCCTGAATGATGGTTCCACAGCACTTTAACCAGGTGTATCAGTTTATTCCTCAGCTGTTTCACCTCATAAGCCAGAATTTCTATGGGTTCTTCTTCATATGAGAGGTCTGGATTTACTTTAATCTCTTCAACTGATAGTACATGAGATGGGTCTGATCTGTACCTCCTTAACATGGACACATGGAAGACACTGTGTATCCTTGCTAACTCCGGAGGTAATGCCAACCGATATGCCAAAGGACCCACTCTTTCCAGAACTTCATATGGTCCGATGAAACGAGGACTCGGTTTCCCCTTTCTGCCAAATCTCATAATCCTCTTCCAAGGAGAAACTTTGAGGAATACTTTATCACCCACTGCATATTCAATATCTCTTCTCTTCAGATCAACATAGGACTTCTGACGGTCTGATGCAGCCTTGAGTCTATCTCTGATCAATTTTATCTTTTCCTCTGTTTGCTGAACAATTTCTGGCCCAATCATCTTTCTTTCACCTACTTCATCCCAACATAAGGGAGTTCTGCACTTTCTGCCATACAAAGCTTCATATGGAGGCATCCCAATGCTTAATTGGTAGCTGTTGTTATAAGCAAACTCAATCAAAGGCAAGTGTGTATCCCAACTACCTTCAAACTCAATCACACAAGCTCATAGCATATCCTCCAATATCTGAATTACCCTTTCAGACTGGCCATCTGTCTGTGGGTGGAATCTTGTCTTTGAAGTTCAATCTAGTTCCTAGGGCTCTCTGAAGACTACCCCAGAATCTAGAAGTGAACCTAGGATCTCTGTCAGACACAATTGATACTGGCACTCCATGCAATTTTGCAATCTCATATATGTACAATCTGGCCAATCTTTCCAGGCTATAGTCCATCCGCACTAGCAAAAAGTGAGCAGACTTGGTCAATCTGTCAACTATAACCCATACTGCATCATGACTACTCTGTGTCCTTGGAAGTCCTGTAACAAAATCCATAGTTATCCATTCCCATTTCCACTCTGGTACTGACAAAGGATGTAACAAACCAGCTGGAACTTGATATTCTGCCTTTACTTGCTAGCAAGTTAGGCATTTGGAAATAAATTCAGCTATATCTCTCTTCATACCCATCCACCAATAATGCTCTTTCAGCTCTCTGTAGATTTTAGTTCCACCAGGGTGCATAGCAAAAGAAGACTCATGTGCTTCCTTCATAATGATTTGTCTCAATTCCACATCATTAGGAACGCACACTCTACCCTGATGTAGTAATAAAGCACCATCTCTCATAGAAAATTCAGGTTTCTTGCCCTGCTGGACTTCTTTCAGTAGCTTCTGATATTTTTCATCACTCTGAGCAGTCATTCTGATCTGATCAATCAACACTGGCTGTATATGCCGTGCAACTACTGTCTGTCCCTCATCATCAATCTCTAAACTGGCATGCTGTGCTTTCAATTCATATACCATGGACAAAGGAGAAACTCTGAAACTTGCCATAGTCTTGCGACTTAAGGCGTCAGCCACCACATTTGCTTTCCCTGGCTGATAGTCTATTAAATAATCATAGTCTTTAATCAGTTCTAACCATCTCCTCTGCCTCAAATTCAATTCCTTCTGGGTGCCTAAGTACTTCAAGCTCTTGTGATCTGTGTAAATGTAGCATTTCTCCCCATACAAATAGTGTCTCCAGATCTTCAGAGCGAAAACAATAGCTGCTAGCTCTAAATCATGTGTTGGGTAGTTCCTCTCATGCAGTTTTAGCTGGCGTGATGCATAAGCAATGACATTACGATCTTGCATCAGTATACAGCCTAATCCATTGTGAGAAGCATCACTATAAACTGTGTATTCTTTACCCGGAGTAGGTAAAGTGAGGACTGGAGCTTCAGTCAAACACCTCTTCAACTCATCAACACTTTGCTGGCATTTATCTGTCCACTGAAATTTCACATCTTTTCGAAGCAGTTTGGTCAGTGGAGAAGATAACATAGAAAACCCCTTCACAAACCGACGGTAATGTCCAGCTAAACCCCTAAAACTGCGAATTTCTGTGTTGTTCCTGGGCGGCTTCCAATTAAGGATAGCTTATACCTTGCTGGGATCTACCTTGATCCCTTCAGCTGACACAACATGTCCTAAAAAGGAGATTTCTTTCAGCCAAAATTCACACTTCGACAATTTGGCGTATAGCTGTTTCTCCCTTAAAGTCTGCAGTACAATCCGCAGATGTCTGTCATGCTCCTCTGCATTCCTCGAATATATCAAAATGTCATCAATAAATACCACCACAAATTGGTCGAGATATGGTCTGAAGATAGTGTTCATCAGATCCATAAAAGCAGCTGGAGCATTTGTTAACCCGAATGGCATTATTAGAAACTCATAGTGGCCATACCGAGTTTTGAAAGTAGTTTTTGGAATACTCTGCTCTTGCACCTTCAACTGATAATAACCAGATCACAAATCAATTTTGGAGAATACAGCTGCACCCTTCAACTGATCAAACAGATCATCAATGCGAGGTAATGGATATCTGTTCTTTATTGTCACCTTATTCAACTGCTGGTAGTCAATACACAAGCGAAGAGTGCCATTTTCTTCTTAAGAAACAATACTGGCGCTCCCCAAGGTGACACACTAGGGCGGATAAAGCCCTTTTCAAGTAGTTCTTGCAACTGTATCTTCAACTCCTTCAACTCTGCTGGTGCCATTCTGTATGGCGTTATGGAGATTGGATCCACACTAGGCATAACATTAATTTCAAACTGCACTTCTCTTTCCAGAGGTAATCCTGGCAATTCATCAGGAAACACATCTGGAAAGTCATGTACTGTAGGGATGTCCTTTAATGCTGGACTCCCCACTTGGGTGTTTACCACATGTGCCAAGTATGCTTCACACCCCTTTCTAATCATTTTTCTGGCTAGTGCAGCCGAAATGATGTTTGATGGCAATAACTGCCTCTCCCCATGCATTACCACATCACTGTACTGAGGGAGGCCAAAAGTGACTGTCTTCAGCCTACAGTCAATCATAGCATGATACCTAGCTAACCAATCCATGCCCAAGATGATATCATAATCTCTGAAGGGCATTTCAATGAAATCAGATAGAAAAGTGTGTCTTTGGATCACCAAAGGACAATCTCTATACATTCTATTAAACCTGACCTCCTATCCTAGCGGACTTGTTACTAGCACCTCAAAGTCCATTTTTGTGCATGGAACAACAATGCAATCAATGATGCTAGCACTCACATAAGAATGGGCAGAACTCGGATCAAATAACACAAACACATCTTGATTAAAAGTTGAGAAGGTACCAGCCACAACATCAGATGTCTCGGCCTCTTCTCTCTGTCTCATTGCATAGATTCTCGACCGAGCACCGTCTTGCTCAATGTTTCATCGCACCTTGGTGCTGCTCATTGGCTACCTTTACCCTGCCTCTACCTCTGTGGGTGGTTGTGAACTCGTGACAGTGGCTCAATCGACTCTCTATAGTAGTAGGAGGTTGTCCAACTCTGCGACTACTGGTGCAGTCCTTGGCAAAGTGTCTTGTGCCTCCACAATTATAATAGGCTCCAATAGCCTTATAGCATATCCCACCATGATATCTTCCACAAGTTTCACATTGGCGGGAAGGGTAGGAACCTCTGGTGCTCTGCTGACCAGATAGAGGAGGTTTCTGTCCTGAATATCTTCCCCTACCCAACTTCTTGCCACCTCTGCCATGTCCCCCATGATTCTTCCTCTTCCAGAGGGACCACCGAACTCGTTTCTCTTGATTTTCCCTCTTTCTCTGTCTTCTCTGATTTCTTTTTCTCAGGAGCTACTTCAGACTCAATTCTTTCCAACTCTAGGGCTTGAGAAACAAGTTAAGAGAAGTTAGTGTGTTTGAATCCGACCACTTGTAATCTGATACTGGGCTTCAAGTCAGTTTCAAACCTCTTGCATCTCTCCTTGCTGGTAGCAAGTAAACTTACTGCATAATGGCTAAGGCGGGAAAATTCCCTTTCATACTCAGCCACCGACCGCTTCCCTGCTTTGCACTTAGGAATTCTTGTAGCTTCGGTCTACATAAGCATCGGGGACATATTTACCTCAATTCCCGAGAAAGTCATTCCATGTTAGCACCGCAGTTCGCTGCATCGTGGGGAATTGTTTTCCACCGTCATAAGCATCCTCAGTAGCAAAGATACGAGTATTCAAATGAGCTCCTCTCAGACAAAGGCAGTTTCTTGAATACCCTATCCATCCTCTCTAACCATTGTTCAGCCTCTAGAGGATCTACTGTCCCCTTGAACTCTGTAGCCCCATACTTCATCAATTTGTCATACTTCCTAGTAGGAGACTGCGGTTGTACCACTGGTGTTTGTATTGGGACTTGAGTAGGCACATTACCAGCCATTTGTTAGAACATTGCAGCCATCTCACGAGTGAATCGAGCAGAAATTGCGATCAGCAGGCTGGTGTCTTTGAACCACTGACATTGTGTAAGCCTGGGGCATCCCCTTGAACCTCATCCTCAATAGATTGATCGACTGAACGATCACCCTCTTCCATAGTCAATGCGAGGATTTTAGATCTCTTGAACAAATAACACAAGGAGATTTCCTCCCGTTAATGCATATTTATAATGTAATGTACTGTATGTATCAAACAATGATATTGAGTAGTTGTACTATGAAGAAAGAATATTCAAATAACAGGTGAAAATGGAATTTAAAAACCAGGCTCTGATACCAATAAAACATGTCACACCCTACCCCTCTGTAAGGCATAACATGATCCCATAGTATACCTAATGAATTATCAACTTCGTCTACTAATAACCAATTAAATACACTACAAGGGATTTTATAACTTTTCTTACTTCTTTTACAGTGGTGAGCACTATTTACAGGTGTTAAAAATCTTTTTGAACTGAAGTGATAGAACTAACACATTTGAATTATTTGGAATTTCTGTAAAAATTTTGACAGAGTGCCATCTGTATTTTGGATAAAACTGTTCTTCAGAAAACCTGTAAAAAGCACTTCAATATATTTCCAAATCTCAACTCAACATATTTCTCAACACAACATATTTCTCAACTCAAATCCACAGTGATTTTTCAAAGACTGAGATACAAGAAATATAATACAATTTTTACAAGTCAAAATAACTCATAATTTACTTTACAACTTTAATGTACAATTTTAGTTTACAAATGCTCAAAACCAAAAACAATATATACATACAGTGTATATACATTATAGTATAAAATACAAAATGTGGTATACTCATTATACCCGATAATCTCTCACTGGATGTAGCAGCCTAGTCTGCTGCCCTGTCCGTCTGTCTACCTACGACAGCAATGAAAAGCTATCGGTGAGACAATGTCTCAGTGGTGCACAACATTAACCAAATACAACTTTAAATCACAGTTCATAAATCATATAAATGATAGATACGTAAAACCATAATTAAATTCAAGAGAATGAATGTCATAAGGAATTTAACACAATATCACAATAATTCTCAGTAATCAAAACGTAGTTAAATTCAAAAGACAATGAATGTCAATAAGAATTTAAACTCCATTTCACAAATTATCAAAGCTCATAATAACACAATTTAGTCAAATAATTTACGAACATAGTGTTGCCAATTCATACACAACTTAAGCCATGACACAAAATTCCCAATCAATGCCGCGTTGTACACCATGATAAAGCAATCACAACCCCACTAATCGAAATCAATGAGGAAGGGAGCTAGCTATGTAATGAGTACTCATCCGATCACCTCAACTGGTAAACCAGAGAGGGAGAAAAATAAACTATCACGACTCCATAAATGGAGAAGGAAAATAAACGATCACAACCCCATAAATGGAGAAGGAATGATATGATACTGTCATGCAAAGTGTGAACACAAAATCAATTCCAAACATTTTATTCAAATGATTCGTGAGAATCCAATAAATTTCTAAAGTCATAAATTCATTCACAAAATGGCAACACGATTCATAATTAACTTCAAATTTTCACAAATCACACTAAATCAATTTTTCCACAGTTTCAAACTATTTACAATGCTTTTCAAGCAATAAGTATCCATTCAAACACATTTCCATAATTGAAAACAACAATATACAAATAGTCATAATTTATTTCAATTGAAAAATTCAAAAGAAATAACTGTTGTGCACAAACCTCTGATAACTGTCTCCTGGCCTTGACACAGTGTTTCCTTCCCTTTCCCTGAGTCTTTGCTAACTGAGAAACACAATTTGAAGTGTTTTAGTACTCATTTAAACTGTCTCTAACGATAATGCTTGATAATTAATTCACTGAATTCTAATATTTGCTTACTCAACCTAAGATGTCGACCCTCGATGCATTCTAGGTAAATTAGGTTTTAATGTTATTAATATGTCACATTCGATAGTATTTTAGAGTTGGTACATGTTACCAAGTTCATTTCCGTGTATACTGCATTTTCTTGCAATTTGCTGGATTCCGGGATACTAGTTTGACCTAGCCGGATGACCTAGTTCCCTCAGTTTTCGGGTTTTGGTCGAAACTACAAACTTGTAGATCTATGTCTTATGGAACGCAGGGCAAAATTTCAGGTCATCCTGAGTTATGTAGACCAAGTTATGATCATTTAACTATTGCTCGTCAAATTGCATCAAAATTGGTCACTTTAGGTCATTTTAGGTTCGGCCAGTTTTTGGACCCGAATTTGTGCAAGCTGTTTGACTTGCTTATGGTCATTTCTGGGCTTTGGTGTCTTCATAACACTTGTAGATATGGCTCTTAACTATTCATGTTCAAAATTTCAGGTCAATTGGACCTGTTTTGAGTGAGTTATGGCCTAAACACTAACTGCTGCCCAAATGGTCAATTTTCAGGCCTCAATTGCACTTAATCCGGATTTGGTCATTTTTCAATTTGCCTTGCAAGCAGAATTTTGGCAAGCTTCCTTCATGAAAGTTGGCACATTTTGTGCCTAGTTTCACCTCCAATTGGTCTCATACCAATTGGAGCCACACACTTAAAGTTATAGGCCTAAAACACAAACTGCCTTATTGCATTTCTTTCATACGCATCAAGGATCACTCCTAACACTTACCAAACTCAATATTCAAGTCAATTCTGGTTGTATCATGACCTAAACATAATTCACAACACATTATAGGTCATTTTGGCAGCTTACAATTACATTCAACATACACCATAAAGTGCAGAATTTATCAACTCATTTACAACAATTTAAGCATCTAACCATAACACTTTTACATGTCCAACTTCACACCATCATACATACACTCAAACTGCCATAACCACTATTACAATTCCGCATTATTATTCCATAAACCAAGCATGAATTCCAGCATTCTTCAAGAATTAACAAACTGCCGCAATGGTGCCTTTACATTCCATTAATTTCCAAGCTTCGAATTTCAATATACATTTACATATACTAAGTATACATCACACAAACAATTTCTACACAATATACATTTAATCAATCATTTAATTCACCATTTACAAGAAAAAATAAACTCTCTTTAAAGTGTTTCCATGGCTGCCAAAAGTACACTTCCCCATTCAACATCAAACTTCAAAAATCTCTCCATAAATCAAACACCCATAACATCCTTACAAACTTTAATTAAACAATAATAAAAAAACACAAACTTACCACTTCGGAAATTCTTCAAAACCTCACCAAAACTTCTTAAAATTTCTATCAAACTCTTCCTTGTGATGTGGGGATAAACTTTAATGAAGCAACCTTGGTGTTTGGAGGTGGAATGGAGGAGATGTGGGAGCTTGAATCAAATGCGGCAATGGAGGATTTGGGAGCTCTTCACTATGGCAATGGTGGTTTTGAAGGTTGAAGATGAAGTGTGAGTGGAGTAATCTGCCCACTTAATGCATATTATAATCCTTAGTGGTCCACTCACATAAATTAAATCATATTATACGTTTTAATTGATAATTACCCCATTTACCCTCCATTTTTGCTATTTACATTAGGTACCCCTAAATTAATTTTTCATTATATTTTCCAAGTGTAATATTATTTATTTTTAATGGACATTTAGGTCAAAAGACAACTTGGGATGTCAAATGACCACAATGCCCCTGTTCGGGTTGCATTCCTGATTTTTCTGTAAAACCGAATTTTGTCCGTTTTTCGATTTCTCACTATCCTTTGTACTAATTATTTAATTTTTCTTTGATATTTCTAATGCTATTTATACTTCAATAAATATTTATTTGAGTCCTAAAATTATTTTCCAGGGTTCCCCTGCAGTCCAGGGCTAGTCAACGGTCCATGCCGTGACTTCCCGGTGCGGTCACCCATCGCTAGGGTTCTCGACTCTCTTAACTTGATTGCATTTTAATTTTCCTTTGTTTTTCTTGTATTCTCTTTTCTTGTATTTCATTATTTTATGTCTTCTCACTCATAACGAAGTGTAGTTCTAGGCATCCTAGCTGTTCGGACAACACTGGTCACAGGAACAGTAGAACGCACTACCGAACATAGGGGTGTTACAATTCTCCCCCACTTAAAATAAATTTTGTCTCGAAATTTTACCTGGCATTAGTCTCTGAATAGTTGTGGGTGCCGTCTCCTCATATCCTCTTCACGTTCCCAAGTAGCTTCCTGGCCTGAATGATGGTTCCACAGCACTTTAACCAGGTGTATCTATTTGTTCCTCAGCTGCTTCACCTCATAAGCCAGAATTTCTATGGGTTCTTCTTCATATGAAAGGTCTGGATTTGCTTCAATCTCTTCAACTGATAGTACATGAGATGGCTTTGATCTGTACCTCCTTAACATGGACACATGGAAGACACTGTGTATCCTTGCTAACTCCGGAGGTAATGCCAACCGATATGCCAAAGGACCCACTCTTTCCAGAACTTCATATGGTCCGATGAAACGAGGACTCGGTTTCCCCTTTCTGCCAAATCTCATAATCCTCTTCCAAGGAAAAACTTTGAGGAATACTTTATCACCCACTGCATATTCAATATCTCTTCTCTTCAGATCAACATAGGACTTCTGACGGTCTGATGTAGCCTTCAGACACTTAAGACTGGTATATTTCACTATTCCAGTGACTGGAGTTGGTCTAGATAATTAAGGGGATTAGAACCACACTTAAAACAACTAGATAAGCCATAAACACAAATAATTAGTAATTGTCAATTAGTTAAGTATAAATAAGAAAAATAGAACATAAGAAGTTAAACGAGCCGAGAGTCACAGCGATGGTTGACCTTCTCGGGAAGGACTGCGAAGTCATTTTAAACTCAAATTTCGAACCGTAAAATGTGACACTGTGGTCCTTAGGACTATTACGAACACAGTGGAAAAGAGAAAATCACGAAAAAGAACTGTTAAGCCAATCAAATAATTAGGTCAGGGAGCCAGAAGAAATATTGAATTAATTACAAACCAGGATGAACAGGCGAGGGGCAATTTGTTCAATTGACCCTGAGAGCTGACTCCTGACCTAACTGTCAAATAAAATCAGATAAAAGAAAATTTTGGAATCGAGAATTAGATTAAAGAACTAATAGAAAAATTAATGAAAAAGAAAAAAAAAGCTTTATTTCATCATCTTGATGACATCACAAATGATGTCAAAATAAAAATTAATTTTGCCCAATAATTGACCAAGTCAAATGGCTAATTTAAGAGATAAATAACATAAAAAAACAAAAAGAAATTCATTTTGCTTCTTTCTTTCTCCTTCTTGCCGATTCATCTCTTTCTCTCATCTCTCTCATTTTCTTCCTCCACCATGAAAGCTTGTGTTAAGCTCTCACAACCCTAAAAACCTCCATTAATTTCACAACTTCCTTAAGAAAAAATTTCCATTGAGCTTTGATTTGAAGATTGAAAAAAAAAAAGATAAGGAAAATTGAAGGATTAGAGAAGTGGAAATTCACAAATTTAGGTAAGTCCATTTTCTCTTTCAAATTAAGTATGAATTGCATGGAAAATATGAAAAATCATGCTTGTTAAGAGTCATAAAAAAATTCAGCAGCCATGAGATTAAGTGGAGATGATATATTTTAGTGTAATAAATTATGTACATAAGTTCAATGGAAGTAGTTTTTGTGCTTAGAATGTTTCAATTTCATAAATTGTGCAAATTAAAAAAATCTAGGGTTGTTGGTGCCATTGAAATTGGGAGAAAAATTTGAGAATTAGCCAAATGATGTTTTTGACCTAATGTGAAGTGAAAAATGGTCATTTGTGACCAAATGAAGTGTGTTGGAATGGTGGGAGTGTAACACCCCTAAGTTCGGTAGTGCGTTCTGCTGCTCCAGTGACCAGTGTTGTCCGGACAGCTAGGATGCCTAGAACCACACTTCAATGAGAGTGAGGAGACATAAAATAATGAAATAAAAGAAAAGAAAGTACAAGAAAAACAAAGGAAAAATGATTGCAAAGAAATGTGATCAAGTTAAGCAGTAGGAAACCTAACGATGGGTGATCAGACTTGGGAAGTCACGGCGTGGACCGTTGATCGCCTGGATCATGGGAACCATTGAATACATTTTTTGGTCATAAATAGAGACTTGTTGTAGAATAAATATCATTAGAAATATCAAAGAATATTTAAATAATTTGTACAAAGCAAAGTGAGAAATCGAATAACAGACAAAACCCTAATACTAAAAATCAGAATGCCACCCGAGCAGGGCATTATGGTCATTTGACATCCCAAGTGTCTTTTGACCTAAATGTCCATTAAAAATAAATAGTATTACACTTAGAAAATAAAATAAAAATTAAATTGGTGGTACCTAAAATAAATAGTGGAAATTATGGGTTAAATGTGGAATAAATGAATAATTACTTTATTATATGATTAAGTGACTAAGTGGACCACTAAGGGGATTAATTAAATACATAGTGGGACATGTGTACACTTAAAATGCAGCTGAATAAGTCATCTTCCTCATTTGCATTCAAATTGCCGAATTGAAGAGTGAAGGAAACTCCATAGCCATTTTCATGCAAGCTTTCTTAACTCTCCATTTTCAACTCCAACCTCTTAGTGTTCTTCATTAAACTTTGTCTACACATCACAAGGAAGATATTGATACTAATTTTGAGAAGTTTGATGAAGGTTTAGCAAGTTACAATTAAAGGTAAGTTTGCATTTTTGAGAATTTCTTTGTTAAAGTTTATGTTCATGTTATGGGTGTTAGTTTGGTGAAAGAAAATTTTGAGTTTGAAGGGTTATTGTTGTTTTCATTTTGGACAGCCATGAGTCACGTTTTTGATGAGATATTTGTGCATATAATTGATGAGAAATGGTGTTGATCATGATGAATTAGTAACCTAGTGAATTATTTCATGTTTATGTGGTGATTTATGCACTTGGATGGGAAATTGTAAAATGGACGGCACTTTGATGTTGAAGAATGGTTTGTGGCAGCTTGGGGACACTTGAGTAATGGTATATATTGAAGGAAATGTATGCAGAATATTAACCTAGAAGGATTGATGATATGTATGTAGATTGATCTTGTAAAGTGTGTGTAAAATTTGTAATGGTTAGGTGTGTTTGTAATAGTACTTAGAAATTGTAATTGTGAATGATATTGGTGTGTTGAGGCTGATTGGAATCTGCCCAAAATAATGTTAATGTAAAGTAGAAAGTGCTTTTGGTAATGTACCAAAACTGATTTGGTAGGGTATGGAAGTAAACTTTGCAAGGTAAATATGTGTTTTGAATGGGGTGTGAAAAGCATATTGAGGGCAGTACACATTTTAGCCTATAACCTTAAATGTGTAACCTCAATTGGTATGAGACCAATTTGAGGTGAAACTAGGCACAAAATGTGCCAACTTTCATTGAGAAACCATGCCAAAATTCTGCTTGCAAGGTGACCTAAAAAAATGACCAATTCGGATTAGGTGCAATTAGGACCTGAAAAATGACCAATTGGGCAGCAGTGAGTGTTTAGGCCATAACTCACTCAAACCAGGTCCAATTGACCTGAAATTTTAACCAAGAATAGTTAAGACCCATACCTACAAGTCTTATGAAGACACCAAAGCTCAGAAATGACCATAAGCAAGTCAAACAACTTGCACAAGTTCGGGTCCAAAAACTGGCCGAACCAGAATTGACCAATTTGACCTAAAATTGACCTAAAATGGTACCATTTGACCAGCAAGAGTGTAATGACCATAACTCGGTCTACTTAACTCGGATTGACCTGAAATTTTGCACCGCGGTCCATAAGACCTAAATATACAAGTTTGTAGTTTCGACCGAGACCCGAAAACCGAGGGAACTAGATCGTCCGGTTAGGTCAAACCAGTGTCCCGGAATCCAGCAATTTGCATTAAAATGCACTAAGCAAGGAAATGACTTTGGTAAAACATACCAAACCTAAAACCCTATCAAATGTGACATATTAACGACACTAAAACCTAATTTACCTAAAAGCATAGCGAGGGTCGGTATATTAGGTGATTAAGTGAATAATTGAGTTCAATGCATTATTTACCAAACACCATCGATAGAGACAGTTTAAATTAGTCTGAAACACTTCAAATTGTGTTTCTCGATTACCAAAGACTCGTGAAAAGGGAAGGAAACACTGAGTCGGATCGAGGGGATCATCGAGGTTTGTGCACAACAACTGTTTCTTTTGAATTATTTTCAATGGAAATAAATATTGACTATTTGCATATCATTGTTTTAAATTGTGGAAATGTGTTTGGTGGACACTTATTGATTGAAAAACATTGTGAATGGTTTGAAACTGTGAAAAATTGTTTGAATGGTATTTGATGGATACTTATTGATTGAAAAGCACAGTAAATAGTTTTTGGAAATTGAAGTGAATTACTAAATGAATAGCCATATTGAGAATGAAATTATAAAATTGGAAATTTAATAGAATCTTAAGGAACATTATAATAAAATTTATGAAAATGTTTTGACTAACAATTGGCATGACACTGATAATATGTTCCTCCTCCATTAATGGGGTGAGTGTGATTATTCCTCCCTCTTTGACTTATTAGTGCAGGGTGAGTATGATTATGTTCCTCCCTCTTTGACTTCCCGATCGAGGTGAGTATGGATGAGTTCTCATTATATAGCTAGCTTCCTCCCTCATTGATTTCGATTATTGGGGTGAGCATGTCTTGTCGTGGTGTACAACACGGCATATATGGAAAAAATTGTGTCATGGCCTAAATTGTGTTATAGAATGGCAACCTTTGTATTCTTGATTATTTGATCGAATTGTGTTATTATGTATTGTGAGATTATGAAATTGATTTAAACTCTTATTGACATATCTTGTCTATTGAATTCAACCATGATCGACTTATTGAAAATTATTGTGATATTAACAAATGGAGTTTAAATTCTTGTTGACATTTATTGTCTTGAATTGAACTATGGTTTTAAGTATCCACTATTGATATGATTTATGAATTGTGATTTAAAATTTGTATTTGGTAAATGTTGTGCACCATCGAGACATTGTCTCGTGATAGCTTTATTCTTTGTCGCAGTAGAGAGACAGAGCAGAGCGTGAGGCTAAACGCTAGTATCGCCAATGAGAGATTTTTGGGTATAGTGAGTATACCACATGTGGCATTTTGTCTTGTAATGTATATTCACTGTATGTATATTTTGTTCTTGGTTTTGAGCGGTTGTAAATTTAAGTTGTCTGAGAAAGTTGTAAAATAATTATGAGTTATTTGGCTTGTAAAATTGTGTTATATCTTTGTATCTTAGTCTTTGAAAATCATTGTGGATTTGACTTGAGAAATGTGTTGTGTTGATAAAAATGTTGGAGTTGAGATTTGAAAATATATTGAAGTGCTTTTCTGAGTTTTACAAGAACTGTTTTGTCCAAAATACAAATGGCACCTTGCCAAAATTTTCTGAGATATTCCAAATAAATCAAATGAGTTAGTTGTTTCACTTGATTCACCAAAGTCTTTCACACTGTAAATAGTGCTCACCACTGTAAAAGAAGTAAGAAAAGTTTTTAAAATCCCTTGTAGTGTATTTAATGGATTATCGATGAAGCGGAGTTGGTAATTCATTAGGTATACTACTGGGATCATGTTATGCCTTACAGAGGGTAGGGTGTGACATGTTTTAGTGGTATCGAGCAAAGTTTTTAAATTCTGTTTTCACTGTCATTTGAATATTCTTTCTTCACAAGACAACCGCTCAATATCATTGTTTGATACATACAAGACATTACATTATAAATATGCACTAACGGAGGAAATCTCCTTGTGTTATTGGTTTAGGAGATCTAAAATCCTCGCATTGACTATGGAAGAGGGTGATCGTTCAGTCGATCAATCTATTGAGGCTGAGGTGCAAGGGGATGCCCCATGCCTACATAATGTCAGTGGTTCAGTAGCACCAGCCCCTGCAGTACCGCAGTTCTCTGCTCAGTTCGCTCAGCAGACGGCTGCAATGTTCCAACAAATGGATGGTAATGTGCCTACTCAAGTCCCAATACAGACACCGGTGGTACAACCACAATCTTCTGCTAGACAATATGACAAATTGATGAAGTATGGGGCTACAGAGTTCAAGGGGACAGTAGATCCTCTAGAGGCAGAACAATGGTTAGAGAGGATGGATAGGGTATTCAAGAAACTGCATTGCACAGAGGAGCTTAGATTTGAGTACTCAGTATCTTTGCTACAGGGGGATGCTTATGACTGGTGGAAAACCATCCCCACGATCGATAGAACTGCGGTGCTAACATGGAATGACTTCCTCGGGAATTCAGCAAAAATATGTCCACGATGCTTATGTAGACCGGAAGTGCAAGAATTCCTAAGTCAAACAAGCAGGCGGTCGGTGGTCGAGTATGAAAGGGAATTCTCCGCCTAAGCCATTATGCAAGAAGTCTACTTTCTACCAAGAGGAGAGATGTAAGAGGTTTGAAACCGGCTTGAAGCCTAGTATCAGATTACAAGTGGTCGGATTCAAACATAACAACTTCTCTGAACTTATTTCTCAAGCACTAGAATTAGAAAGAATTGAATCTGAAGTGGCTCTTGAGAAAAGAAATCGGAGAAAGCGAGAAAAAGAGGAAAGTCAGTGAGCGAGTTCTAGTGGTCCTCTTTGGAAAGAGGAAAAACTTTGGGGATCTGACAGAGATAGTAAGAAGTCAGGTAGAGATAGATCTTTTGAATGAAACCACCTCGATCCGATCACCAACTCAACGAAACCCGAATGCGCTGTCGGATCGACTTTGTGAAACTTGTGGTAAACCACATAGTGGGGTATGTTATAGAGCCGTAGGAGCATGCTTTAATTGTGGAGAGACTGGTCATTTTGCTAAGGATTGTGTAAATCCAGTCGTTACGGATCATTTACTACACCAAAGGGATCAACCCAAGTTTCTACCCCAAAGAGTTCACCATCGTTAGTAGAGGCAAAGGTAGAGGTAGGGGTAGTACACCTAGAAGTCGGACTCTTGTGAATCGGCCAAAGCAGGTGATGCTTCAACGAGAGTATACGCTATAGGACAGAAAAGACAGTGATACTTATTACATCATTGTTGGTACTTTCTCAATTAGCAACTGAGATATATATATGTATTGTTTGACCTGGAATTTTCATATTTTTACATTAGTGTTAGAACTATATGTTCTGTTGTTATTCGTTTAGAGAGGACTAAATTTTGACGCATGAGTGATTAGCCCTTAAGATAAGGATTGTGATAATAAGTGAAATTAGTTTTGAAAGAGTTTATCGTGAAAAGTATTTTCTAACACACCATAAATTATAAAGCTAATTAGTGAGCCTACTTAATGTAAGGCAAGAGGGCGTAAAAGTAAGATGCGATAATGGAATTGCTCTTGATAAGGGCAAGGAGGTTCTTGTTAGAAATTGCTAATGGATATTGTAATCGAATAAGATTCGAATATCGTGAATTCAAAAAGAATAAAAGATAACAAAGTTTGATCTATTGGGATGTATCGTAGTAACTATGCAATGTTCTTGATGTTTATACTGTAAGCTGCAGATTACAGTACTAACTTGAGATTATTGTGTAGAGCTACGTACTAACCGATAGTACACCTAGATGAGAATAGTTGCCAACGGCATCTGTTTTGGCATAGTTATGCCAGGACAGAATTTAATTGTTAGAAATAAGTTTGAAAATCCTACTTAGGGATCTAAAACTCAAAAGTTAAAATATCGAAAGGTTATAGTTCGAGACAAAAGGAAGTAAGTTATAGAACATTGTGAGATAAAATGAGTTATGGAAGTAGAGACTTGAGCAGTTGATTCATATGTAACAAAGAAATATTCGAATGTGAGGAAGACTATGGACTAGAATGGTCGGAGGACCAATGCACGATGAATGATTCTAATATGACCTCAAGGGTCATTCAAGAAGGAACGTGGTGAAATATTAGACAACATAATAGTAAGAGGAGATTGGTGTTATCCAATTAAATTATATATTATATTAGATTGTTAAAAGTCTTACGATCATATAGAAAGGAGAAAATAAACGTATGACTATTGTAAGATGATTACTGGGTAAAATTTCGTGGACGAAATTTATTTAAGGGGGGGAGAATTGTAACACCCCTAAGTTCGGTAGTGCGTTCTGTTTGCTCCGGTGACCGGTGTTGTCGGACAGCTAGGATGCCTAGAACCACACTTCAATGAGAGTGAGGAGACATAAAATAATGAAATAAAAGAAAAGAAAGTACAAGAAAAACAAAGGAAAAATGATTGCAAAGAAATGTGATCAAGTTAAGCAGTAGGAAACCTAACGATGGGTGACCGCCTTTGGAAGTCACGGCGTGGACCGTTGGTAGCCACTGATCATGGAACCACGGAAAACATTTTTGGGACATAAATAGACCCTTGTTGAAGAATAAATATCATTAGAAATATCAAAGAAAAATTAAATAATTAGTACAAAGAAAAGTGAGAAATCGAAAAAGCAGACAAAACCAGTATACTGAAAAATCAGAATGCCACCCGAGCAGGGCATTATGGTCATTTGACATCCCGAAGTGTCTTTTGACCTAAATGTCCATTAAAAATAAATAGTATTACACTTAGAAAATAAAATGAAAAATTAAATTGGTGGTACCTAAAATAAATAGTGGAAATTATGGGTTAAATATGGAATAAATGAATAATTACTTTATTATATGATTAAGTGACTAAGTGGACCACTAAGGATTAATTAAATACATAGTGGGACATGTGTACACTTAAAATGCAGCTGAATAAGTCATCTTCCTCATTTGCATTCAAATTGCCGAATTGAAGAGTGAAGGAAACTCCATAGCCATTTTTCATGCAAGCTTTCTTAACTCTCCATTTTCAACTCCAACCTCTTAGTGTTCTTCATTAAACTTTGTCTACACATCACAAGGAAGATATTGATACTAATTTTGAGAAGTTTGATGAAGATTTAGCAAGTTACAATTAAAGGTAAGTTTGCATTTTTGAGAATTTCTTTGTTAAAGTTTATGTTCATGTTATGGGTGTTAGTTTGGTGAAAGAAAATTTTGAGTTTGAAGGGTTATTGTTGTTTTCATTTTGGACAGCCATGAGTCACGTTTTTGATGAGATATTTGTGCATATAATTGATGAGAAATGGTGTTGATCATGATGAATTAGTAACCTAGTGAATTATTTCATGTTTATGTGGTGATTTATGCACTTGGATGGGAAATTGTAAAATGGACGGCACTTTGATGTTGAAGAATGGTTTGTGGCAGCTTGGGGACACTTGAGTAATGGTATATATTGAAGGAAATGTATGCAGAATATTAACCTAGAAGGATTGATGATATGTATGTAGATTGATCTTGTAAAGTGTGTGTAAAATTTGTAATGGTTAGGTGTGTTTGTAATAGTACTTAGAAATTGTAATTGTGAATGATATTGGTGTGTTGAGGCTGATTGGAATCTGCCCAAAATAATGTTAATGTAAAGTAGAAAGTGCTTTTGGTAATGTACCAAAACTGATTTGGTAGGGTATGGAAGTAAACTTTGCAAGGTAAATATGTGTTTTGAATGGGGTGTGAAAAGCATATTGAGGGCAGTACACATTTTAGCCTATAACCTTAAATGTGTAACCTCAATTGGTATGAGACCAATTTGAGGTGAAACTAGGCACAAAATGTGCCAACTTTCATTGAGAAACCATGCCAAAATTCTGCTTGCAAGGTGACCTAAAAAATGACCAATTCGGATTAGGTGCAATTAGGACCTGAAAAATGACCAATTGGGCAGCAGTGAGTGTTTAGGCCATAACTCACTCAAACCAGGTCCAATTGACCTGAAATTTTAACCAAGAATAGTTAAGACCCATACCTACAAGTCTTATGAAGACACCAAAGCTCAGAAATGACCATAAGCAAGTCAAACAACTTGCACAAGTTCGGGTCCAAAAACTGGCCGAACCAGAATTGACCAATTTGACCTAAAATTGACCTAAAATGGTACCATTTGACCAGCAAGAGTGTAATGACCATAACTCGGTCTACTTAACTCGGATTGTCCTGAAATTTTGCACCGCGTCCATAAGACCTAAATATACAAGTTTGTAGTTTCGACCGAGACCCGAAAACCGAGGAACTAGATCGTCCGGTTAGGTCAAACCGGTGTCCTGAATCCGAGAATTTGCATTAAAATGCACTAAGCAAGGAAATGACTTTGGTAAAACATACCAAACCTAAAACCCTATCAAATGTGACATATTAACGACACTAAAACCTAATTTACCTAAAAGCATAGCGAGTCGGTATATTAGGTGATTAAGTGAATAATTGAGTTCGATGCATTATTTACCAAACACCATCGATAGAGACAGTTTAAATTAGTCTTGAAACACTTCAAATTGTGTTTCTCGATTACCAAAGACTCGAGAAAAGGAAGGAAACACGAGTCGGATCGAGAGGGCGATCATCGAGGTTTGTGCACAACAAGCTGTTTCTTTTGAATTATTTTCAATGGAAATAAATATTGACTATTTGCATATCATTGTTTTAAATTGTGGAAATGTGTTTGGTGGACACTTATTGATTGAAAAACATTGTGAATGGTTTGAAACTGTGAAAAATTGTTTGAATGGTATTTGATGGATACTTATTGATTGAAAAGCATCGTAAATAGTTTTGTGGAAATTGAAGTGAATTACGAATTGTGTTGCCATTTTGTGAATGAAATTATAACTTTGGAAATTTATTGGATTCTTACGGATCATTTGAATAAAATGTTTGGAATTGTTTTGACTCACAATTGGCATGACATTGATAATATGTTCCTCCTCCATTAATGGGGTGAGTGTGATTATTCCTCCTCTTTGACTTATTAGTCCAGGGTGAGTATGATTATGTTCCTCCTCTTTGACTTCCCACCGAGGTGAGTATGGATGAGTTCTCATTATATAGCTAGCTTCCTCCTCATTGATTTCGATTATTGGGGTGAGCATGTCTTGTCGTGGTGTACAACACGGCATATATGGAAAAAATTGTGTCATGGCCTAAATTGTGTTATAGATTGGCAACACTGTATTCTTCAGTTATTTGATCGAATTGTGTTATTATGTATTGTGAGATTGTGAAATTGATTTAAACTCTTATTGACATATACTGTCTATTGAATTCAACCATGATCTGACTTATTGAAAATTATTGTGATATTAACAAATGGAGTTTAAATTCTTGTTGACATTTATTGTCTTGAATTTAACTATGGTTTTAAGTATCCACTATTGATATGATTTATGAATTGTGATTTAAAATTTGTATTTGGTAATTGTTGTGCACCACAGAGACATTGTCTCAGCGATAGCTTTTTATTGCTGTCGCAGGTATAGAGACAGACAGGGCAGCAGGCTAGGCTGCTAGTATCGCCAGCGAGAGATTTTTGGGTATAGTGAGTATACCACATGTGGCATTTTGTACTGTAATGTATATTCACTGTATGTATATTTTGTTCTTGGTTTTGAGCAGTTGTAAATTTAAGTTGTACAGTAAAGTTGTAAAATAATTATGAGTTATTTGGCTTGTAAAAATTGTGTTATATCTTTGTATCTTAGTCTTTGAAAATCACTGTGGATTTGACTTGAGAAATGTGTTGTGTTGATAAAAATGTTGGAGTTGAGATTTGAAAATATATTGAAGTGCTTTTTACAGGTTTTCTGAAGAACTGTTTTGTCCAAAATACAAATGGCACCTTGCCAAAATTTTTACAGATATTCCAAATAAATCAAATGAGTTAGTTGTTTCACTTCAGTTCACCAAAGTCTTTCACACCTGTAAATAGTGCTCACCACTGTAAAAGAAGTAAGAAAAGTTTTTAAAATCCCTTGTAGTGTATTTAATGGATTATCAGTAGACGGAGTTGGTAATTCATTAGGTATACTACGGGATCATGTTATGCCTTACAGAGGGGTAGGGTGTGACAGGGAGTTAAGGCCAAATTCGGATGGAGTATGCAGCATGACCAAATTTCCTTTGAGGGACAAAAAATGAAATTTTACAAGTCCAATGGGTATTGGACCAATTGGGGATGAAAATAGACACTAAATGACACAATTTTCATTTAGGAAGCATGCCAAAAAAGTGACCAAAACCTACTGAACAAATTGACCAAAGTTGGAAAATTGTAGGCTGCCCTGTACAAACTGAATAAATGAACAGTATTTGTTCATTTAGTCATAACTTGGGCTAGACAGGTCAAAATAACTTGAAATTTTACCAGTGGTTAGATGAGATATAGACCTAAAACTTTAATGAAGAACACAAACCCAAATTATGCCACTAACCAAGTCATTTGGCCACCATAAGTTGGTGACCCAAAACTGCCAGCACCAAAAATTGCCCAGAATTCTGGGTAGAATCCAATCCGGCAGCCACGGTTCAAATGGCCATAACTTGAGCTACAAAACTCCAATTGGAGTGATTCAAAAAGAAAAATAAACTTAAGACAATAGGGAACATTTTCTATGAGGGAAGTTTTGCCAAATTCTAACAGAAAAGTGACCAATGGAACAGTGCAACCTTAGACTCCAAAACTGAAAATTATCAAATTTGCTTAAAAGACTTAGAATTTGAATAAACAACCAAAACCATCAAATTTAGTGACCAAAATGTGGTATGTGAGTGAAGTTGGAATTCTCATACCTATTAAGCCTTAGAAAGTCAACAATTGGACTTGAATAGTATAGTGAATAGTAACCCCGAGACACAAAATTTCAAAAACGTTGAGTTTAGCATGTTAGAGCTAGGTAAAAGTGAAGTTAAATTTATTTTTGGCTTTACGCTAAGTTATGGTATTGAAACATAGTAAATTTGTGCATTTCACTTGAAAAGAATACCTGGAAAGAATCCAAGGAACCGAGTCAAGGCCAAGAGGCGACTCGCTTGAGGTTTGTGCACAACATCACTATGTTTTAAAATTCATTGATAAAGTGATTGAAATATGTATTTTACTTTTTCTTTGAATTGTTGAAAGTTTATTTGTGACATTATTTATGATGTTTTGATTTAAACTATGAAAGTTATTGTGTATATTTGAAATAGCAATGTTTAGCAAATTGTTAAGATAAGTTTTGAAACCACAGTGTCATGACTATATATTTGAATACCTCACTAGCACGACTAGTGGGGGTAATTAGTTTCGAATTTTGATTCCTTCTCTGGAGAAGTGTTGAGGTGTGCCAGTAGAAGAGGATGTGAATGGATATCTACATATTTGAGCTAGCTAGCCTTGTGATGTGATTTCTCTTTAGCCTCTGGCTATTGAGATTCTATTTGTTTCGAATGGCAAGAACTAACTGTGAGTTTTATGAAATGTGATTTGATGCTTCAAAATGAAATTGTTTGGGATTAAAATGTCATAATGCATGATTTGTATTTAATTTTCATGTTCAGTCAAATTTTCGAATAAATGTGATTTAAGTTCTGCATAAAGATTATTTTAGCATGTTGTGCACCACTGAGTCTTAGTACTCAGTGATAGCTTTTATTGCTGTCGTAGATATAGAGACTAGAGGAGCAGCAGACCGAGCTGCTGAGGATTGAGGATTTATCAGCTTGAAGTTATCGGGTATAATTTATACCCTTCCTGTAAATATTTATTTTGATGTATGTACTGCACATAAATATATGGACATGTAAATTGGTCTTGAGCAGTTTGTCCAAAGTTTGTATAAAGTTGTAATAAAATTTAGTGGAATTTTCATACTGTAGATTTTGGTATGATGTGTATATATATATATAGTTTGTTGTCTTTAATGAATGGAAATGTTTTATTTTAATTTGAATGAGATTGATAGATATCATTTTACTGATGATTGAACTTTGGAAATTGAGAAATGTTGACTGTTGAATTTGAGATTTGAGAAATTGTTGAGATTGATTGTGAAATTGAAGTAGTGGGTGAGAAAATTTTTGGAAGTGCTTTTTACAGATATTTGAAGAACTGTTTTCTCAAAATATAAACGGAACTTTGTCAAAAAATTTATAAAATTTGCGAAAAAATAAAATGGGCCAAAAGTTTTAACTAGTTTTTAATTTCAATTAAATGTTTTAAACACTTATTAGAAAACGCACACCCCTTAACAAAAATAAAAAAAATTGTTTTAAAATCCCTTGTAGGGTACTTAATGAGTTATTGGTAGGTGAAGTTCGGTAGTTCATTAGGTATTCTACGGGATCATGTTATGTCTTATAGAGGGGTAAGGTGTGACAGTACCCCTCATTTAGCCACCATTTCCTTAAGAGTTCTTCATCAAAGTTATAGTATACACCTTGGGCAGCATATTAAGAGTAAGAAAGATAAGTTTTGGTGGAGTTTTGAAGAAGTTCAAAAGTGGTAAGTGAGTATTTTCCATTCTTGTTTCCTTAAACTTTGAGTGGATGTTGTAGGGAGTTGATTTATGGAAGAATTTTTTTATGTTTGATGGATAAATGGTGAAACACCATTTCAGCAGCCATGAAACCTCACCATGAACAGCTTGTCCTTGCATGTAAATAGTTGTTTGGATGATGTTTAAATGTTTAATTGTATTGAAGTTGAATTCCATGTGTAAGGTTTGATTTGTAAGCTTGAAAAGTGAAAATGGAAGTTGATGGGTATGTGTAAACTTGTGGCTGCCTCATGAAGAAGATTGAAGTGTTTGTGTTCATGAAATATTGTTGAATTATGTTGCTTATGGTGGCAGCATGTGTATATGAATAATTTTTTGAATTTGGACATGTGAATGAGGTATGTCATGTGGTTAAATTGTTGTAATTAGTAAGTGTTGAAGAATGTGTAGCAGGGCAGTGTGTGTTTTAGCTTAGAACCTTAAGTTTATGACTCCAATTGGTATGAGACCAATTGAAGGTGAAACTAGGCACAAAATGTGCCAACTTTCATGAAGGAAGCTTACCTAAATTCTGCCTAGAAGGTAACATGAAAAATGACCAAATCCGGATTAGTGACTTGAAAGTCTGAAAATTGACTATTTGAGCAGCAGTTAGTGTTTTGACCATAACTTACTCAAAATAGGTCCAATTGACATGAAATTTTTACCATGAATATTTTAGACATAGATCTACAATTCTTATGAAGACATCAAAGCCCAGAAATGGCCATAACCAAGCCAAATAGCTTGCACAAGTTCAGGTACCAAAACTGGCCGAACCAAAAGTGACCTAAAAATGACCTAAGCCTATCATTTTGGTGCATTCTGTCCAGCATTGGTAAATTGACCATAACTTGGTCTACACAACTCAGAATGACCTGAAATTTTGCCTCGCATGCAATAAGACATAGACCTACAAGTTTGTAGTTTGGACCGAAACCCGAAAATCGAGGAAACTAGGTCATCCGGCTACGTCAAAATAAAACACCGAAATCTGGTAAATTGCAATAAAATGCAATACACTTAGAAATGAAATTGGTAATACATACTAACACTAAAGGGCTATAAATTGTGACATATTGGTAACATTAGAATTGACTCACTTAGAGTGCATATTATATATTGACTAATGAAATGAACTGAGGGGAATAGTAATAAGAAAATTTAAATATTGGATTTTATTGTTAGAAACAAATTTATTGAGTACTGAAGCACTTTAAATTGTGTGTTTCAGTTGAAAAGGCTATTGAAAAGAGTAAGGAACACTGAGTCAGGGCCAAGAGGCATATATCAAAGGTTTGTGCACAATAATTTTGATTTCTCATTTTCTACTTAAAAATTTAATTGAACATTATAGTTTTAAATTATGTCTGTGCACAATATTTTTTATATTCACTGCTTTTACCAGAAAATTTATTTGAAGAAATGAGTTATGAATAATTTTTTATTATTTTATCTTTGGGAATATTATTTGGAAATTATTGTGTTGCCTACTTTGCAAATAGAAATTTTGAGATAAAATGTGATTTGTGGTTTGTATGAAATATTGTAATTTGGAATTGTTTTGATTCACACTTGGCATGACAATGTTACTATGTTCCTCCTCCATTTATGGGGTGAGTGTGATTATATTCCTCCCTCTTTGACTTGCCAATCTGAGGTGAGTGTGGATGAGTTCTCATTATCTAGCTAGCTTCCTCCCTCATTGATTTCGATTATTAGGGTGCCTTTTCGTGGTGTACAACACGCCATGTGTGAAAAAAATTTTGTGTCATGACCAAAACTGTGTTATTCAGTTATTTGATCAAATTGTGTTATTGATTGGCAAAACTGTATTACTCAGTTATTTGATCAAATTGTGTTATTGAGTGGCAAAACTGTGTTATTCAGTTATTTGATCAAATTGTGTTATTGATTGGCAACACTGTGTTATTCAATTGTTTGATCAAATTTGTGTTATATGAGCTTTGAAAAATTATGAATTGTTTGGATTGTAAATTGTCAATAAAAGTTTTACATACCGCATTTTAAATTGTTATTGTGCACCACTGAGTAAATTTTACTCAGCCATAGCTTTTCATTACTGTCGCAATAGACAGACAGACAGAGCAGCAGAGTAGGCTGCTTGTACCACATTTTGAGATTTCGCCGGGTATATCGAGTATACCATATTGTGTAGTTTTTGTTTAATGTATGTGCACTATATGTATATATTGTATTTGGTCTTGAGCAGTTGTAAACTAAAATTGTAAACTATTTTGGCCTGTAAAAGTATTGTGATAAATTTATCTTATCTCAGCTTTTGGAAACACTAGAAAATTGATTGTTGAACTAAGTTGTTAATGTTGAGAAATTTATTGTGTTGAACAAATTATTGGAGTTTGGAATTGAGGAATTATATATTTGAAGTGCTTTTTATAGGTTTTTGAAGAACTATTTTATTCAAAATACAGCTGGCACTTTGCCAAAATTTTTACAAAAATTATTGATACTCAAATTTGTTGTTTTGTTTCACTTCAGTTAAAAATTTTTAATACCTGCCAAAAGTGCTCACAACTATTAAAAGAAGTAAGAAAAGTTTTAAAATTCCTTGTAGTGTATTTAATGGGTTATCAGTAGACGAAGTTGGTAATTCATTAGATATACTACGGGATCATGTTATGCCTTACGGAGGGGTAGGGTGTGACATAATAAATTATCGAACTCTGTCTATCGATAATCCATTAAACATACTACAAGGGATTTTGAACGATTTCAAATTCATTTTCTAATTTAAAATTTTCAATTGAAAGGTTAATATTGACTTTAAGATTAAGATAATACCATGAACTTTATTTGAGAGAAGAAATTAGTATTTTTAACTTTAAGAAATTTGGCGAAAAATCGGTGTGGTGACAGCTAAAATTTCAATTATCCAAAAATTTAAACCTACTTAATAAAACCAGTAGCAATATATACATTGATCATAAATACTCATCAAATAAATAATTCATCAAATTCACATTTCATCAAGGCTTTTCTTCATTCACAATCAAAAGAAATAAGTCTTTACAAATTTACATTCATTTGAAGTTAACAAAATAATATTGTATTAATTTTGTACAACTGCTCAAATGATTTTTACATATACATATAGTTCATATTTACATCAAAACAATTTCAAAAAGATAACCTAGAATTATACTCTGCGGGTACAAAAAGATAGTGTCTATTAGTATCACTCTGCAGTTTTTTTATTTTCCTTTACCTGCGACAACATAAGAAAATCTATCGCTGAGTATTTAACTCAGTGGCACACAACTATCAAATTTTTAAATCCATCATAAAATATAGTTTGTAACGATCGGTGTAACGGCCCGGCCCACTAGTGATATTGTCCGCTCTAGACCGAAGCCCGCACGGTTTTAAAATGCGTCACTAGGGGTTACGAACCACCAACTTATAAACCCAGCATCTCTCCCGTGTTTTGTCGATGTGGGATTTGCCTAGGGTGTTACAATCCACCCCCCTTATGGGACTCAGCGTCCTCGCTGAGGTTTGCCCCACCATCGTTCAAGGTTGCACGCGGAGCGGCTCTTATACCACAAATGTAACGGCCCGGCCCACTAGTGATATTGTCCGCTCTAGGCCGAAGCCTGCACCGTTTTAAAACGCGTCACTAGGGGTTATGAACCACCAACTTATAAACCCAGCATCTCTCCCGTGTTTTGTCGATGTGGGATTTGCCTAGGGTGTTACAATCGGGCTCCAACCACTAGAGGAATTGTCCACTTTGGCCATAAGCCTCACGGTTTTGTCCCATAGGTGGAATGGAGAACTTTCCAGGAGGTCACCTATCTTAGAATTTCTCTCAAGTGAGCACGCTTAACCCTGGAGTTCTTCCAACTCTCCAGGCTATTCCACCAAAAGGCGCATCTAGTGATTAGTTCCCCCATTTTATATATCATTACTTTTGAATCCAAGACCAACTTCGTGCTTTGCCGATGTGGGATTTGCCTAAGGGACCTTTCTCTCCCCCTTTTGGGACTCAGCGTCCTCGCTGAGGTTTCCCCCACCATCGCCTAAGAGGACACGTGAGCGGCTCTGATACCAATTATAACGATCGGGCTCCAACCACTAGAGGAATTGTCCACTTTAGCCATAAGCCTCACGGTTTTGTCCCATAGGTGGAATGGAGAACTTCCCAGGAGGTCACCCATTCAAGGATTTCTCTCAAGTGAGCACGCTTAACCCTAGAGTTCTTCCAACTCTCCAGGCCATTCCACCAAAAGGCGCCTCTAGTGATTAGTTCCCCCATTTTATATATCATTACTTTTGAACCTAAGATCAACTCTGTGCTTTGCCGATGTGGGATTTGCCCAAGGGACCTTTATTTTGGTTACCTAACTTATTGGTTTTGGTCATTTAAAAAATTTTTATCCATTTTTATTTTTTCCTAAATTTTATAAAAATTTCGGCAGAGTGCCGTCTATATTTTGAGAAAACAGTTCTTCAAAACCTATGAAAAACACTTGCAAATAATTTCATTTCACAGCCTCAATCTCCAATAATATCCCAAACAATACAATCAACCACAATTTAAATCAAAATTCACTTTTTAAAATATTGTTAAAATAATTTCATCCATAAATGTTGTATTAAAATTAATTTTACATACACAATCTTAATATACAGAAAGAAAATTCAAAATAATATTATGGCAATTTTATCTGTACAATTGCTCAAACTACAGAGATGCATATGCATACTATCATATTACATCAAACTAAACTACCAGGGTATAGACGAATACCCGTACAAAAATTCTTCAACTATGCTCCTCTCCGACTGTAACAGCTCATTCTACTGCTATGTCCTTTTCTCTATCTGCGACAACAAGTTAAAGCTGTCGCTGAGTATAAAAATACTCAGTGGTGCATAATAAAGTATAAAATGCATAATATAAAACATTTATGAACAATTTATAATTCAAAAATCTCATAATCGCATTTCACAATTTTTCAAATCACATTTATAACAAATCATAATTTTCAAAGCTTAATATAACACAACTTTGATCAAACAATTTAATAAACACAGTGTTGCCAATCAATAACACAACTTAGGCCATGACACAAAATTTCCGAACATACCGTGTTGTACACCACGACAAGGCAAACTCACCCCACAAATTGAAATCAATGAGGGAGGTGGCTAGCTAGCTAATGAGTACTCATCCAAACTCATCCCTCAGACTGGGAAGCCAGAGAGGGAGGAAAATGATCAAATATCAAACTCAACCCCACAAGTGGAGGAGGAACATATTAATATTGCCATGCCAAGTGTGAATAAAAAACAATTTAAATCAAGTTATTCAAACATTTCATACTATTCATAAATCTTATTTCATTCCAAACTTTTCATTTACAAAGTAGACAACACACTATTTTTCAAATAAGATTTTCAAAGCCATAACAATCAAAATTATTCACAACATTTATTTTAAGAATTGTCAAGTAAAAACAAAGAATTTTAAGTTTGTTGTGCACAAACCTGACGTGAGTTGCCTCTAGGCCTTGACTTAGTCTCTTAGACCTTACGGGTCTTTTTAAGCTAAAACACAAAGTTTATAGTGTGTCAGTATCTTTGCCTCACAATAATTCCATAATTAATTCATATATGCTTAAACTTCATTCTTGAAAATTTTCATATTGAGGTTACTATTCATGGTACTATTCAAGTCAAAATATTGACTTTCTTTTGCTTAAAAGGTATGGGAACTCCAACTATACTCACATACCACATTTTGATCACCAATTTTGTTTGTTTTGGTTGTTTTCTCAAAACTTAGGTCTTTTAGGCAAAATTGCAAATTTTCAGTTTGGTTGTCCTATTTTTGTACTGTCCCATTGGTCATGTTGCTGTTAGAATTTGGCTAAGTTTTCTTCATAGAAATTGTTCCTTATTGTCTTAACTTTATTTCTCTTTTAGAATCATTGTATTTGGAGTTTTTTAGCTCAAGTTATAGCCATTTGAATCATGGCTGCTGGATTGGTCTAACCTAGATTTTCTGGGCACCAAAACTCATTCTGGTAGTTTTAGGTCACCAAATTTGGATGGCTAAATGACTTGGTTAAAGGCATAATTTGAGTTTATGTTCTCCATGAAAGTTATAGGTATATATCTCAGCTTTTTACTGGTAAAATTTTAGGTTATTTAGACCTGCCTAGCCCAAGTAATGGCTAAATGAACAAACACTGTTCATTTGGTCATTTTTTGTACAGGGCAGAATATCTAAGTCCAGATTTGGTCAATTTGTTCACTATGCTATGGTCACTTTTTGGGCATGATTCCTAAATGAAAAATGTGTCATTTTGTGTCCAGCTTCATTCCTAATTAGCCTCACACCAATTGGGTAGGTAAATTTTTAGTTTTGGTCCCTGAAAGGGACCTTGGTCCTGCTGTCTGCATAATGGCCCTAAGCAATCCGAATTTAAATGTAATTCTAACACTTCCAACATACCACAATTGGTCACATATGGCCATTTTTCAGCTCAAACAAGGTCAAACACACCATTTGGCTAATTCTCCAATTTTTTTCTTCCAAAACCCTAGGTTCAAACCCTAATTCACTTAATTTGTTATATTTAATTGATTCTAAGCATACCAACACCATTTCTCAACTCATTCAAGCTTACATACTCTTTTAATTCAATCAAAACACATCATACTCTCATAAATCTATGGCTGGCCGAAATTCTTCCCTTTCCAATCATATAATTTTTTTTCAATTTTCTCAATTTAATTACTTCATTTCTAATGCTAACTAAACATAATTAAGCCAAATTTCAAGATATCTAAAGTAATTTAGCTTGAACATTAACTTACCTAAATTGATGAATTTCAATCTTCTATTTCCTTCAATTTCTCTCAATTTCTTATGCCCAATCTTCCATTCATAGGTGATTTAGAGGTTTTCTAAGGATTGAATCATGAAAATTTGTGGAAAATTCAAGGTTTAATGAGCTTGAAATAGGCATCCATGGAAGCAAAGGAAGAGATAATGAGAGAGGAGTGGCGACCACAATGAAGGAAGAAGAAGCAAATTTCTTTTTTCTTTTCTTTTAAATTTTAGAGAAATTAATACATAATTATCCCATAATTTTTTAAATTTTTAATTATTAAGCTTATTGCATCATGCATGATGTCATGCATGATGTAATAAACCTTTTTCACTTTTTCAACTTTTTCTTTTTCCTATTTTTTTCATTTATTTTTTTTTAGTTCTTTAATTTAATTCTTGATCCCAAAAATTTTCTTTTCTCTGATTTTATTTGACAGTCAGATCAGGAGTCAGCTCCAGGGGTCAATTGACCAAATTGCCCCTCGCCGGTTCGATTCGGTTTGCAAATAATTCAATATTTCTTCTGGATCCCTGACCTAATTATTTGACCGGCTTAACAATTCTTTTTCGTGATTTTCTCTTTTCCACTATGTTCGCAATAGTTCTAAGGACCGCAGCATCATATTTTACGATTTGAAATTTGAGTTTAAATCGACCTCGCAGTTCTTCCCGAGAAAGTCACCCATCGCTATGACTCTCGGCTTATTTAACTTCTTATGTTCTGTTTTTCTTATTTATACTTAACTAATTGACAATTACTAATTATTTGTGTTTAGGGCTTATCTAGTTGTATTAGATGTGGTTCTAATCCCCTTAATTATCCGGGCTGACACCAATCACCGGAACAGTGAAATATACCTGGCTACATAAATAGGGGTGTTACATAGTTTATCAAACCATGATAGGTATTAGAGATGTTCAAATTTCCATGAAATATGAAAACAACAATAATGTTCTCAATCATCAGTAAATCATCATTCACAATTTATTTATTTGCTCAACACATTTATTAAAACAATTTAAATCATTTGTGTTGCCAATATCACACAATTTAAGCCATGACACAAAATTTCACGATCAATGTCGTGTTGTACATCACGATAAAGCTATCTCAACCCCATAGCAGTTACTATTGGGGGAAGTAAGGCTAGCTAGCAAATATGAATGCATTCATCCTATCTCAATCTCAATTGGCAAGCCAGAGAGGAAAGGTAAAAAATTAATTTCAACCCCATTAATCATTATTAATGAGGGAACAATCAAATTTTACCATGCCAACTGTGGTTTCAAAACAATTTAAAATAATTTCTATTCAAATCACAACATTTTAAATCATCATAAATCAACATATAGGGTTAACAACATCTTAATTTCACAAAGCACTTCTAAATTACATTCAATCCGGCCACCCCCTTGTTACAGTAAAATTAATTGCAAAATGTCTGCCTTTTTAATACAATAATACATTCTTTTCAACATTCAAAATATTCGCAAAACAATGTAAACATTTCTCAAATACAAAGGAAATTCACATTAGCTTCATTTGCTGTAACACCCTCATATTAGGCAGTTTCGTACTTTCTACTATCCTGGTGATCAATGTCTATTCTGACAGCTAGAATGACTGGAACCATACTTAAATCACATAGAGAAGTTATAAATTAAACTAATAAAGATCAAATGAAGTTAGAGGAAAATGGAAAAAATGAAGCACAAATTGGTTAAATGAGCCTAGGTTCCGGTGATAGGTGACCAACACGGGAAGTGACTGTGAGTTTAGTTGCTACCCTAATTTCGAAAGGAATCTCATAGAGACTTTAATGAAGGATTAATTTAGAAATTATTGGGAAATTGAAAATCAAAGAAATGAAAAGAGAACAAGCATAAATAAGTGAATCGAAACCTAAGGACTCATCAGGTATTATAGAAAAAGATGGACTATGTCACACCTTATCTCTCTATGAGGCATGACATGATCCCGTAATATATCTAATGAATTATCAAACTTTGCCTACCAATAACCCATTAAATATACTACAAGGTATTTTAATACAAATTCGATTCATTTTAAAGTTTGAAGTGATGACAAATAATTATTAGAGAGCTTTTAAATGAGGTTTATATCATAAATTGTAATTTGAATTAAGTTGGTTTTTTTAAAATTTTACAAAAATTTTGGCAGAGTAACAGCTAAAATTCGAGAAAATAGTTCTTCTAAACCTATGAAAAACAATTTATAAAAATATCATTCACAACCCATTTTAATCAAATTCAATTCATCACATTACTTTCCATCATTCCATGAATTATTTCTTATTCTCATCTCAAAAAGAGATAATAATTATTTATAAAAATCAAAGGAGTTCATGCTACTACAATTTACATAGTTCATGTTACAAAGAAATACAATTACAATAATTACAAATTCAAAATGTTATACACGACTTTTTATACAACTGCTCATCTGTCTTAATATACATACAGATTAATTTACATAAAAAAGAAAATTACAAAAGGTATAACTGATATACCTGGGAATAGTCAAAATCTAGCTCTAATCCCCGCTTCAAGCAGCTCACTCTACTGCTTTATTTATCTCCTTACCTGCGACAACATAAACAAGCTATCGCTGAATGGTGAACTCAGTAGTGCACAACTTAAAAATTTTAAAGCTCAATATAAATCATAATTCACCAAAACTTAATCAATCATAATGTTAAACACATGTAAAATATTACAATATTTTCAAAACGAGGGAATCATTTAATAAAAGCAAATTCTTATTCCAAACAATCATAAAACATAAATTTTTCTGAAAACCACATAATTTAGAACATGACACAATTATCCAATTCATCCCAATAATCAAAGGCTAATGAGGAATACAAGGGCTAGCTAGCAAATATATGAGTATTCATTCAATCCGTCCTCAACTAGCAACACACCTCAACACTTCAACTAGAGAGGGAAAACAAATCCAATTCATCTCACTAGGCAAGCTAGTGAGGAATACAAATCATATAGTCATGTCAACTGTGGTTTCAAACCATATTCGAACACTTCCCCATTCATCAAATATATTTCATTCAAAACAATTACCCCAAAAAGGTTTAGCAATACACAATATCTCAAATTCAGATTCTCAAGGCAATAAGAGTTGTAAATTATTCACACAACTCATTCAAATCAATTTCAATTTGAAAAACAAAGAGATAGTATTAGTTGTGCACAAACCTCTTTATTCTCTTCTGGTTTAGTTCAACTTTCTCTCTCCTTAGGAGGCTCCTTTTCCCCCCAAAATATACAATGGAGATGTCTCAATACTCAATTTAACTGCGACTAATAGTCAATTAATTAAATGCCTAATAAATGCCTAAGTTACTTAAGTAATTTCAAATATTTTGGGTTCTGGACAGATTTATGCCTTAACTTTCGAACCCAATTTTAATCTAGTTATAGTCATAATCTAGTGAGATGTTCTTCATAAAAACTGTCTCTCTATGTCTTACTTTTATTTTTCAATTTGAATCACTCCATTTGAAGTTTTGTAGCTCTAGATATGGTCAATTTATCAAGACTGGTTCACTGACCCTTTCTTGTTCTACAACCTGGCAGATTCTGGAACCTCACTTTGTTCAGCCAATTGGACCAGATACAATCATATTTTGGCCTAATGTTCTTTATATGAGCTATTCCCCTATGTGTCTTGGTTACACAGTTTCAAAATCATAAATTTTCAAGTTATGTATGGTGAGTTATAGCAATTTAACTGACCCGGACTCATAAACCCTGTGCATCAGGATTTTAGGTTCAGGTCAGTGTCTTGCATTTCATATTTAAGGTCCTTATCCTTAGGATTTGGTTAAGGTTTCTGAAGTAAAATTGTAGCCCTAAGTCTTAGGTTTTCAGATCATTTTGGCTCATCCCATTTGGAATTTTTTAGTGAAAGTTATGGTCTAATTACTGTCCTAAAGTCAAATGGCTAAATTGGTTCCAATGCAGGAATTCCAGATTGTGAAGTCCTAATTTATCCTTACAATTTCATTAAGTTCTTTTAGGATTTAGGTTCTGGCCAAAACATCAGAGTTGTAATTTTAGATATTATAAAGATTATGGTTTTTGAATCACTACATTTGCAGTTTTTTAGTCCAAGTTATGGCATTTTTTCCAAAACTGATCGAATGGCTATTTGTCTAGGTCAAATTTGGTTCTGGTAGATTTATTGAACTAAATTTGCTTAGCAATTTGACCAACTTAAGGTCATTATTTGGGTTCATGATCGTCATAAGAAGTGTTCTACTGTGTTTCAGGTTTCCATTAGTTCAAGAATCACCTAATTTAGAGTTTTTTAGTGTGAGTTATGCTTAATTGAATATATACTATTCATTTGGTCCATTCTGGCTAGGTCTAGAACACCAATTTCGGATTCAAGCAAATTTTAGACCAACTTATGGTCATTTTCTAGACAAGTTTTCTTCATACAATTTGTGGATTTATGTCTTAAGTTTCATCTTCAATTAGCCTCACACCAATTGGAGCTATATAATTCAACTTATAACTATCTAAGTGGACTGGACTCAAGCTATTCTAGATTCCAGCATAAGGCACCCCACCAATTCATCAATTCCATTCCTTAATTCAACATCAATTCTCACTCAAAACATGTCAAATGGCCATAATTAGGCCTTATAACCATCAGCATATCAAAATACAAAAGCCCTAAATTCCATAAACCCTAGATTTTTCATCTTATTAATTCAAACAATCCATGCAATTTCACTTTAATAATTAGGTATATCACATCATAACACATCCTAATTCATGTTTAATTTTGATCAAATCTACCAAACCCCTAAGTCCCTATGGCTAGCCGAAATTCATGGTCTACCCTCCATGCATGAATTTTCAATTTCTCATGTAATTTTCACTTATTCAACATCATTTCTATAAGTATATACCAATTTAAGTTAGAAGAGAGAGACTTACCTCTATGGAGCTTCTCAATCTTCTATTTCCCTTACTTATTTCTTGAATTTCTCTCCTTTAATCTCCCACCCAAGGTGAAATATCAACTTTTTATTAAATTGGCTGGGGATTTTCTAGAGTAAAACTTGAGTTATAAAAGCTCAATATGGTCATCAATGGTGGAAAGGAAAAGAAAAGAGAGAGAGAGAGAGAAGAGAAGGATGAGCCGGCCAAAGGAAATGGAAAGAAAGAAATTTTTATTTTTAATAAATTTTGTCCCTTTTAAAGTTATAATTATCTCCACAATTTATAATTTGAAAATTAGAATTTTTAATGGTGTCATGCTTGTGTAATGGTGATGTCATAATTCCACTTTAAACTTGAATTTTATTTCTTTCATTTTCTTTTTCCATGCTTCTCTATATTTTTAATTACTTTTCATTATTTTAATCTCATACATTTTAATGGACATTTAGGTTAGAAGTCATCTCTAAGAGTGAATTGACAAAAATGCCTCTCATCGGCTACCATCCGTCTTTTAAATAATACCTGATGAATCCTTAAGCTCTGATTCTTTTATTTGAACTTGTTCTCTTTTATTTTCTATGGTTTTCTAGTTCCCAATAGTTTTACAATTATCCCTTGGCCTAGGATGTCATGGGGTCCCATATGAACTTAGGGTTACAATTAAGCTCGCAGTCACTTCCCGGGTCAGTCACCCATCGCTGGGATCTCGGCTCATTTAACCCAATTGTGCTTCATTTCTTTTATTTTTACCCACCTTCATTTAATCTTTATCAATGTTATTTATAACTTCTGTATGTGATTTAAGTTTAACTCTAGACATTCTAACTGTTCGGACAGATATTGATCATCAGAACAGTGGAATACATAGGACTGCTTAATATGAGGGTGTTACAGACTATAACCCGATGAGGGGCATTTTGGTCAATTCACTTCAAGAGTTGACTATTGACCTAAATATCCATTTAAAAATGAGTGAGATTAAAATACCAGAATAAAATAAAATCAAAAGGATATGTGTAGGAAAATTTATGGGGACATATAAGGAATTAATGGAATTGTCTAAAAATAATAATAATTAAAATTATAAATTAAATATTTGAAATTGAAATAAGTATATAAGAGACAAAAATAATTAAAGTACTCTAAAAACATTTCTTCTTCTTCCCCAATAGTGGCCGACTCTCTCTCTCACTCTCTCTTCCACCTTCATTCCTCCATTGTTAACCAACTTTAAGCTTGGAAATTCCACTTTTCTCGCATAATTCTCATATAAAATTAGTAGAAAACCCTAAATTGAGTCTTGATTGTAAGATCGGAAGCAAGAAGAATAAGAGAAAATGCGAGTGCTATAGTGTTGCGAAGTGGGAAAGAAGTTGATAACCAGACTCCACATGAGTCAATGAAAAAGAAAAAGCAAGGAGCAAAAGAGCCTGAAGTTCCTGAAGTTGAGGTACATATTGAACCTAAACTGAATAAGGTTAAATAATTCTATTCTTCTTTCATTTTCATGCAGGTTGGCTAAGATTAAGAAAGAAGAACAAGAGAAAGAAATTTTAGAGACTTTCAGAAAGGTGGAGGTGAATATACCTTTACTTGATGCAATAAAACAAGTTCCCAAATATGTTAAATTCCTTAAGGAACTATGCATTACAAAGTGCAAGTTGAGGAATAATAAGAAGATCAGTGTGGAGGAAAATGTGTCAGCATGAATTTAGCAAAAATTACCCCTTAAGTGTAAGGATCCAGGTTAATTTTCTATTCCCTGCAGAATAGGTGATTCTAAATTTAAACGTGCAATGGCAAATTTAGGCGCATCTATTAATGTTATGTCAAATTCAGTTTTTCAAACTTTAAATTTGGGTCCTTTGAAAGAAACCAGTGTCATTATTCAGTTAGCTGATCGTTCTAATGCTTACCCATTGGGAGTAGTTGAGGAAGTGTTGGTGCAGGTTGGAGAATTGATTTTTCCTGTAGATTTTTACATTATGGATATGGAGGATAGTGTTCCCACATCAAAGTCAGCTTTGATTTTATTTGGAAGACCTTTCCTAAAAACTGCCAAGATAAAAATTGATGTGGATAATGGTACCTTAACTATGGAGTTTGATGGAGAGACTGTCAAATTTAATATCTTTGATGCCATGAAGTATTCTGCTGATGACCATTCTATTTTTTCTATTGATGTTGTTGATACATTTATGAAGGATGTTTTTGAGTTAAGCATGGAAGATGAGTTAGAATTGGTGATTAGTCAAGGAATTCAAGAAATCAGTACCAATCCACCATTAAGTGTAGAGGTTCAAGAGGCAGTAATGGCATTGCAGTCATTACCTCTTGTTCCAAAAAGGTATGGAGTATCAAAGATCGACTTACCTGTATCACACACAAAATTATTACCTTCTGTGGTGCAGGCACCAGTTCTTGAACTCAAGCCTTTACCTGAGCATTTAAAGTATGTTTAATTAGGAGACAGTGAGACACTTCCAATTATCATCTCTAGTAATTTAACAAAGATTGAAGAAGACAGATTGATTAGAGTTCTGAGAGTACACAAGGAAGCAACTGGATGGATAATAGCTGACATCAAAGGTATAAGTCCATCAGTGTGCATGCACAGGACTTTATTGGAGGATAAGGCTAAACCAAGTAGAGAAGCTCAAAGGAGGTTAAACCCATAGATGATGGAGGTTGTGAAGAAGGAGATTTTAAATCTACTCGATGCAGGAGTTATTTACCCAATTTCAGGTAGTAAATGGGTAAGTCCAGTCCAAGTAGTGCTAAAAAAATCAAGAGTCACTATGGTAGCAAATCAAGATAATGAACTAGTTCCAATAAAGATTCAGAGTGGATGGCGAATGTGCATAGACTACCACAAGCTGAATTCAACAACAAAGAGGACCACTTCCCACTGCCATTCATTAATCAGATGCTTGAACGGTTAGTAGGTAAGTCTTATTTCTGCTTTCTTGATGGCTTTTCTGGATATAATCAAATTGTGATTGCACCGGAGGATCAAGATAAGACTACCTTCACTTGCCCTTTTGGAACTTTTGCTTTTAGAAGGATGCCCTTCGGGCTTTGTAATGCACCTGCCACATTTTAGAGATGCATGATGAGCATATTTTCAGATTACATTGATAAATGCATTGAGGTGTTCATGGATGATTTTACTGTGTATGGTGATTCATTTGATGCATGTTTACATTATTTAACTTCTGTTCTTGAGAGATGCATTGAGAAAAATCTTGTTCTGAATTATGAAAAGTGCAATTTTATGGTGGAATAAGGGATTATTTTGGATCATGTTGTCTCTAATAGGGGTATTAAGGTGGATAAATCTAAAATTCCTTTAATTGTGAACTTACCCTACCCCATAACTGTGAGGGAAGTACGCTATTTTCTTGGTCATGCTGGTTTCTATCGCTGGTTCATTAAGGATTTCTCTAAGATAGCATTGCCTTTGTCTAGACTCTTGCAAAAAGATGTTCCTTTTGAGTTCAGTGAAGAGTGCAAGGACGCTTTTAACAAATTGAAATCTGCATTGACATCACCCCCTATTATCTAGGCTTCTGATTGGACTATACCATTTGAAATTATGTGTGACGCGAGTAATTATGCAATGGGAGCAGTTTTAGGGCTGCATGTTGGGAAGCTCTTTCATGTCATTTATTATGCATCCAGAACACTCAATTCATCTCAGCACAATTATTCTATGACCGAAAAAGAGTTTTTGGCTATAGTTTTTGCTTTAGATAAATTTTGATCATATTTGCTTGCTTCTAAAATAATTATCTTCTCTGATCATGCAGCATTGAAGTATCTCTTGGCAAAGAAGGAAGCAAAACCAAGGTTGATTAGATGGATCCTTCTGCTGCAAGAATTTAATCTTCAAATCAAGGATAAGAACGGAGCTAAGAACCTGGTAGCAGATCATATGAGCAGGTTAGTGACACAAGAAGAGAAAATTCCTTTGCAGGAATTTTTTCCTGATGAGCAGTTATTCAAATTGCAAGGTATGATCCCTTGGTATGCTGATTTAGTGAATTATTTGGTTACTAAGGTTGTGCCTTTTGATTTGAGTAGAGCCAAGAAAGAGAAATTGAAAAGTGAAGCTAAGTAATATATGTGGGATGACCCGTATTTGTGGAAATTTTTAGGACATGTGTTCCTGATAATGAGATTCAATCTATTCTTGCTTTTTGTCATGCTTATGCATGTAGAGGTCATTTTGGACCTAAGAGAACAGGTAGAAAAATATTATATTGTGGTTTTTACTGGTCCGCTATATTTCGTGATTCATATTTAATTTGCAAAAATTTTGAACAATGTCAAAGAACAGGAAGTTCAACCCATAGGAATGAGATGATTAAGAATCCAATACTTGTTTGTGAGATTTTTAATGTGTGGGGTATTAATTTTATGGGACCATGTCCTTCTTCTTTTGGCTTTGTTTATATATTACTTGCTGTTTATTATGTTTCAAAATGGGTGGAAGCCAAAGCCACTAGGACTAATGGTTCTAAAGCTGTCGTAGGTTTTATCAAGTCAAACATTTTTAGCAAGTTTGGAGTTCCTAGAGCTTTGATCAGTGACCGGGGCACACATTTTTATAATAGAACTATTGAGGCACTGTTGAGGAGATATGGTGTTTTCCATAGAGTATCTACAGCTTATCATGCTCAAACAAGTGGGCAAGCAGAAGTGTCTAATAGAGAGATCAAGTCTATTTTGGAAAAAATAGTGAAGCCAAATAGAAAAGATTAGAGCCTTATACTTGGTGATGCACTACAGATGTAAGGTGACTCTGGACTCCTAATGCAGGTCTGAAAGTTCACCTAGTCTGATGTCTGCTGGGCTCCCCAGCTAGGTTTCCAGTACCTGCGTGTGGCAAAAGTGACGCGCTAAGTAATTCTACTTAGTGGTGATAATATAAAATAAAATAAAATAAATATGCAGAATGTATGATTATATTTTTGGGTAGACTTAATTTCTGATATTTATTGCAGTATTATTTGATTAAAATTTGATAAAATTTATTATCATTGCCTGAGTAACCCATACTAGTCAACTGGACTGGATAAATGAGTAAACTGACACTGGGTACTAAGTACCTCGGACCATCACACCATCGGTCACATTGTGTCTCCCGGTGTGTAACAGAACAGCTAATAAGCTGTAATAATCATCAAGGATAAAATCCGAGTGTAACAACTCAAATAACATAGCCAAAGGCTATTATGTCACAGAATGGCATGGAAAGCCATGAAACACAGAATGGCATGAAGCCATATGCAGCACTGCTAACAGAACCCTATTGGCATGCCAACCTATCCAAACCAATCTTGCTAGGTATACTAGGGCATTTTACACTTTTAAGTTTCACAATTTTTGAAATTCAAGTTTTAGTGTTACTATTCGATTCATTAGTCAACAAAATGTTGACTTTTACATGGACAATAGGTGCATTGGTTTTAATACTCCAACATACCAGATTTTGCATTCTAAACTTTTTGGTATTGATTACCAATACCATTTCTAAGCTTAATGTTAATTGGACAGAATTTTCAGTTTTCAAGCTTTGCGTTTACTATTCCATTAGCTATTTTTGTAGTGGGAATTTAGCAAAATTATCAACATGAAAATTTTTCCTTATTTTGTCTAGTTGTATTTCCTTTTTTGAATCACTCCATTTTGGAGTTTTGTAGCTCATGTTATGGCCCGAAAACCACAACTGGCCGGACTGCAATTTTTCTAGAATTTATGGACTGACTAAATCTACAGTATTAGGAGCAATGAATTTAGGTCACTTTTTGAATATGTTATGGTCATAATTTGGGTTGGGTTTCTTCATAAAAGTTGTTGGTCTATATCTCAGCTTATTTCTAGTAAAATTTCAGATCAATCTGACCTTTCTACACTGAGTTATGGCCAAATGACTAAATACTATTCATTTGGTCATTTTGCCCAGGCAGAATGTAGGTCACTAGGATTAGGGCAATCTTTTGGTCAAGTTGGTTTGGTTTTTTGGGCATGGTTTCTTCACCAAAGTTGTGCCATTATGTGTCTAGTTTTATGTCTAATTAGCCTTGCACCAATTGAACCTCTACAATTCTAGTTATTGCTGCCCAAACCTACTGGACTCATGTCTAGTCCTGCAAGTCACCAAGGGCAGCCACACCAAACTCAAATCCCACTACACAATTCATTTCATTTTTTATTCAAACAAAACCAAATCATTACTAATTGACCATTAACACCTACATTCATCATCACATGATCAAAGTCTCATTTTTCTCCCCAAACCCTAACCAAACATTACAAATCATGCATTATCATTGCATTTCATCAATTCACTTAAGAGATGCACATTAAGGGCAGCCATACTAGCATGTTAGCTCCATAAAACTCATCACAATCATACCCCAACCATGGCTGCTAAAATTTAGGGATGGCATACAAATGGTATTTCATCAATTTCTTTGTCATTTGCACTCATTCATAGTCCTTAAACATGAATTGAAAATGAAAACCATGGTTAGGTCACAAACCTCTAATGGAGTGAGATTTCCCACTCACTAGGGTTCTTGTTTTCCTTTTCTTTTTGCTCCCACAAGACTCTCCAAGGTGCAAGAACACTTTTTTGTGTTGGGAGTATAGGGTTTAGTGGGACAAAAGCTAGGGAAATCAAGATTTGAAAAGCTTGCTCAAGGTTAGCTATGGTGGAGGGGTGACGGCAAGAAGAAGAAGAAAGAGAGATTTCTAATTTTTCTTCATTTTTTAACCCATCTCTTTTAAGTAAGTTTATGCCATTTGTCAACATTAGATTGGTTGGGAGAATTTTAATGACATCATTATGATGTCATAATTCCATTTTCTTTCATTTTCTCTCCTTTTCTTGTCTATTTAATTTCAATTAAGTTTTTAATAATATTTAGTCATATTTTATGTCATATAAATTATTTATTTAATTGGACAAGTTGGACAAAAATCATCTTTGAGGATGAAATGACCAAAATGCCCTCCATTTGGCTTAACAAGCCAAAATTGTGTACCGATAGAAAAATTTTTCTAAGCTTTTTCTTGGCATTCTAATGCCATAAGAATCTCAATAACCCTTCTCTGGAGTCTCAAAAATTATTTTATAATTTTTCCCTCGAGTCTAAGATTGCTAACGGCCTTCACCGTCACTTCCCCTTTGGGTTACTCATCTTTTGGGTTTCGATTCGTTTAACCTTAGTGTATTTCGTTTCTAAAAATTTATCCTTGATTTTTATGAGCATTATTTAGTTTCTTTATAACCTTACTCTAGTCTATTTATAATTTCAAACATTCTAGCTGCCCGGACTGACATTGGTCGCCAGAACAGTAGACTATACGGACTAGCTAAAGTGAGGATGTTATAACTCTTCCCCTCTAATAAAAATTTTATTCTCGAAATTTACCTGATGCAAACAGTTGAGGGAACTGTTGCCTCATTGTCTCTTCACTTTCCCAAGTTGCCTCTTCAGTGTTGTGGTGCCTCCAAAGCACTTTCACCAGTGGAATTTGTTTATTTCTTAGTTCCTTCACTTCCCGAGCTAGGATCTGTATAGGTTCTTCTATATATGTCATGTCCAGTTGGATTTCAATTTCTTCCATGGAAATGACATGTGAAGGGTCTGAGCGATATCTTATCAGCATAGAAACATGAAATACATTATGGATTTTATCCAGTTCTGATGGTAAAGCTAGCCGATAGGCCACTGGTCCCACACGTTCAATGACTTCATATGGGCTAATGAACCTAGAGCTTAACTTACCCTTTCTTCCAAACCTCAGTACTTTCTTCCACGGTGAGACTTTGAGAAACACTTTATCACCAACTGTGTACTCTATCTCTTTCCTCTTCAAGTCGGCATATGATTTCTGTCTATCTTAGGCAACCTTCAAGTTAGCTTTGATTATCTTCACTTTCTCCTCAGTCTGTTTCACCAGGTCTGGTCCTGCCAGCTTATCTTCACCCAATTCAGTCCAACACACTAGGGTTCTACATTTCCTCCCATACAATGCTTCATACGGAGCCATTTGAATGCTAGCTTGGTAGCTATTATTATATGCGAATTCTGCCAGTGGGAGGTATCTATCCCAACTCCCTTCAAACTCAATTACACAACTCCTTAGCATATCCTCCAGTATCTATCACATAATTCACATTGTTACTATCATTTCAATTTATTAATTGTGAAAATTCAATTAGGTTCTAAATTTACCTGGATTACTCATTTTGACTGTCCATCCGTCTGAGGATGAAAAGCCATGCTAAAACGGAGTTGTGTGCCCAAGGCTTCTTATAACATTTTCCAGAATCTCGTTGTAAACTTTGGATTTCGATCAGATATGATGGAAAGTGGGATTCCATGCAGTCTAACTATCTCACTGATATACAATTCCGCTAACTTCTCCAGTGAGTAGTTAGTCCTAACTGGCAGAAAGTGTGCTGACTTCGTCAATCTATCCTCCATCACCCATACTGCATCATGCTTCTTTTGGGTGAGAGGTAGATCAATAACAAAATCCATAGTGACCCTGTCTCATTTCCATTCAGGTATGCTTATAGGCTGTAGCAATCCTGCCGGAACTTGATGTTCTACTTTAACTTGCTGACATGTTAAACACTTAGTCACATAGTCAACTATATCCCTCTTCATACTAGGCCACCAATAATGAGGCTTCAAATCATTAAACATTTTCGTGCTTCTCGGGTGCATAGCATAAACACTAGTGTGTGCTTCTTTCAGTATACTAGTCTTCAGTTCCCCATCATCTGGTATACACACTCATCCTCTGTAGTACAGACACCCATCTGCTTTCACCTCATATTTAGTTTCCTTTCCCTCTAGAATTTTACCCACAATGGCCATTAATTTTTCATCTTCCCTCTGCTCATCTTGTATCTGCTGTAGCAGGTTTGGCCTCACTTGTAACTTAGCCAAAATAGCTCCATCTTGAGCTAAGGACAGACAGGCATTTAGTGATCTTAAAGTTGTGACGGATTTTCTGCTCAAAGCATCAGGAACTACATTTGCCTTCCTAGGATGATAATCTATCACACAATCATAGTCCTTTAGGAACTCAATCCATCGCCTCTGTCTAAGATTAAGCTCCTTCTGGGTTGGCAAATATTTTAGACTCTTGTGGTCTGTATAGATGTAACATTTTTCACCATATAAATAATGCCTCCATATCTTCAGTGCGAAGATAATTGTTGCTAACTCTAGGTTATGAGTAGGGTAGTTCTGTTCAGGTGGCCTTAATTGCCTGGAAGCATAGGCGACCATTTTCCCCTCTTGCATCAATACACCCCCTAGCCCATTATGCGAGACATCACTGTAGACCACAAAGTCTTTTCCCGAAACTGGTTGTGTTAACACTGGTGCTTTTGTCAACATAGCCTTCAGCCTCTCAAAACTGGCCTGGCACTTGTCGTTCCAGCCAAATTTCACATTCTTGTGCAACAACTTGGTCACTGGAGCAACTATAAGTGAGAACCCCTTCACAAATCTTCTGTAATACCTAGCTAGCCCCAAGAAACTTCTAACCTCAGTTGTATTTCTGAGAGGCTTCCATTCCATCAGTGCTTCTATCTTTTTGGGATCCACTCTAATCCCCTCGACTGATACTATGTGTCCAAGAAAGGAGATTTCACTCATCCAGAAGTCACACTTGGACAGCTTAGCATACAGCTTCTTTTCTCGTAGGGTTTGCAGAACAATCCTCAAATGTTCATCATGTTCTTCCCTGGTCTTGGAATACACCAGAATATCATCAATAAAGACCACTATAAACTGATCTAAGTATGGATGGAAGATACGGTTCATAAGGTCCATTAATGCTGCTGGTGCATTTGTTAACCCAAACGGCATCACTAGAAATTTATAATGCCCATACCGAGTTCTGAATGAAGTTTTTGACACAGCTGCATCCTTTACCCTTAACTGATGATACCCTGATCTGAGATCAATTTTTGAAAATACACTAGCTCCCTTCAACTGATCAAACAGATCGTCAATTCTAGGTAATGGATATTTATTATTCACAGTTACCTTATTCAACTGTCGGTAATCAATACACAATCTCAAAGTTCCATCCTTCTTCCTCACAAACAGCACCAGAGCTCCCCATGGTGACACACTGGGGCGTATGAGCCCCTTATCGAGTAACTCTTGTAACTGAATTTTCAACTCCTTCAATTCAGTGGGTGCTATCTTATATGGAGCAATAGAAATGGGTGCTATACCTAGCATTACCTCAATAGCAAACTCGACTTCCTTTTCTGGTGGTAAACCAGGTAACTCTTCAGGAAATACATCTGGGAAGTCTCTTACTATGTGTATATCACACAGGTTTGGCTTAGCCTGCCTAGTATCAACCACATGTGCTAGGTAAGCTTAACAGCCTTTTCTCATCAATCTTCTTGCAACTGTGGCTGAGATAACATTGGACAGGAAATCTGTCCTTTCACCCACAATAGTGATCTCATTACCCTCAGAAGTTTTCAGAGAAATCCTTTTCAATTTGCAATCAACTATTGCCTGATGACGTGACAACCAGTCCATTCCCAAAATCACGTCAAACTCGTGGAAGGGAAATTCAATTAGGTCTGCCGAGAATTCATACCCATGAATCCTCAACGGACAACCTTTATACACCTTATTCACTACCACATTGTCGCCTAGTGGATTTGTGACCAGAATGTCTTTATCACTCTCCTCTACTGGAACTCCCCTCTCTATAGGTAGTTTGATGCAAATGTAGGAATGAGTGGATCCTGGATCCACCAATGCATGCATAGAAGTGTTGTAGAGGAAAAACGTACCCCTGATGACATCCGGGGCATCTTGCTCCTCCTAAGCTCTGATGGCATAGGCCCTAGCAGGTACTCTAGTATCTGGCTTCTCAGCTGACTCAGATGCAGGCCTCAGTGATGGACCAGCTGCCTCAGATTTACCGAGCTTCCTACCACTTTGTGGTGCAGGAGTAAGTCTGCTAGCTTGTGTTGGAGGAACTGTAGTAGTCCTCTTCGAACAATTCTTGATCTGATGTTCTGTAGATCCACACTGTAAGCATACACTGGTCACTTGCCAACAGTCCCCCTTATGCCACTTCGCGATCTTGACAGTAAAAGATGCCGGGCTGGTCCTCAACACCATCCTCGGAAAGTCGCCACCGATGGTGTGGGTGGCCTCTCCTAGGTGTGAACTGTGGTCTGAGCCCCTAAGACTGACCCTGATCTTGTGGTGGTCCTGGACTCTGAGCAGGAGGACCCTTACTCTTCTTACTAGGAGCATAAAATGTACTAGACTGACCCGGACCCCTCTTCTATTGTCTTTCCCTTCTATATTTTTCATTTATTCGGACCCTTTCCGCTTTTGATGCAACATCTACAAGCTTAGTAAAATTTGTAATCTCCAATGCTGTTATCATGATTTAATATTGTCATTGAGTCCTTCTTCAAACCTTCTGCACCTTTCTGCCTCTGTAGGGACTATCTCCGTCCCATATCGGCTCAGTCTGACAAACTCACGCTCATACTCTACCACTGACAATTGCCTCTGTCTCAGACTGATAAATTCTCTTCTTCGCTCTTCTAAATACACCTTGCTAACATATTTCTTCCAGAACTCTGTGAGGAAGAATTCCCAAGTGATCCGTTCTGGTTGCACCTCACTAGTTACTGTGTCCCACTACTAATATGCATCGTCCTAAAGTTGGGACACAACACCCTCCATGTCACACCTTACCCCTCTGTAAGGCATAACATGATCCCGTAGTATACCTAATGAATTACCAACTCCGTCTACTGATAACCCATTAAATACACTACAAGAGATTTTCAAAACTTTTCTTACTTCTTTTACAGTGGTGAGCACTATTTACAGGTGTTAAAACCTTTTTGAACTGAAGTGATAGAATTGACACATTTGAATTATTTGGAATTTCTGAAAAAATTTTGGCAAAGTGCCCTCTGTATTTTGGATAAAACAGTTCTTCAGAAAACCTGTAAAAAGCACTTCAATATGTATTTGCAAATCTCAACTCCAACATATTTCTCAACACAACATTTTTCTCAACTCAAATCCACAGTGATTTTTCAAAGACTGAGATACAAGAAATATAATACAAAACTATTCAAGTAAATGAAATCTCAAATTTACATTTACAATAACTTACATTTAATTACATACCAAAATATTTTACAAGAGTTTCTATACAACTGCTCAAATAATTTACATACATATTATTACATGCATACATCAAAACCTATGTACATGGGTATACCTATGATATACCTGGAGCTGATCTGAATATATCTTCAAGGAAATTTAATTACTGCTCTATGCTCTTCTTACCTGCGACAGCGTACAAAGCTATCGCTGAGTGGTGAACTCAGTGGTACACAACTATAATTTAAAACATAGTACAATATACATTGACAAAATTTACAGTAAATAATTTGAGAATCTGAATACTGATCAAATTTCACAACTCAAAATATTCATTGCCAATAACGTAAATCATTTGTATAAATGACTTGGAGCACAAATTTAATTTATCAAATCTTGACTATCCATTTAAGTAATTCCAGCAAAATCAATTATACATAAACCATAATTGAAATCACCATTCCTTACCATTCAAAAGTCATTCTGTATCTCAAAAATCATTATGTATCTCAAAAATCATATTGTATCTCAAAAGTCATTATGTATCTCAAAAATCATATTGTATCTCAAAAGTCATTATGTATCTCAAAAACCATGTTGTATCTCAAAAATCAATCTTTATCTCACTAACTATGCAAGACTAATCCGAAAGGGCCATATTCTATGTGATTCTAACTCCCTATGGTCGGGGAGGTCGAATCAGATTCTAACTCCCTATGGTCGGGGAGGTTGAATCATCGTGCACAGTACCATCACAATAATGAATCTTCCGCAAGGGCCATAACGATAAAATAAACTTAGATCTAACCTCAAATCAGAGGAAAATCTAAGCCTGTGCACGTACCATGGTAATCAAAACACAACTAACTCCATTGTCTTCTCAACAAACGAGAGAGACGGGTAATAACCTAGTCAAGCATCTATAGTGAGATATAAAACAATATCACAATCCTTTTAGTGAGCATAAATCACAATATAATTCGATTCAAATTCAATTGTAATATCCAATAATTTTTATGTTCATCACAATTCAAATCATAATTTTGCATTTTTCCATGAAAATTACCATCACAATTCAAAACATGTTCTATCACAATTTTCCAAAACATAATTTATTCAATCCATAACAATGCTTAATACTTGCGGAAATACCATTTCACAAAGCTAAATTCATACATACTATAACAATTTTCAATAATCATTGAATTAAATCCAATGCTTGTTAAGCATAGTACATAAGAAAAGTATATCATTTAATCATATGAAATATTCAAACAAAATCAGTTAAAAACTAGTTGTGCACAAACCTCTGATGACTGTCTCTCGGTCTGAACTCAGTGTTTCCTTCCCTTTTCCTGAGTCTTTGGTAACTGAGAAACACAATTTGAAGTGTTTCAGTACTAAATTAAACTGTCTCTATCGATAATGTTTGACAAATAATTCACTGAATTCAAATATTTACTTAGTCAACCTAATATGTCGACCCTCGATGTTTTCTAGGTAAATTAGGTTTTGGTGTCCTTAATATGTCACATTCGACAATGTTTTAGGATTGGTACGTGTTACCAAACTCAATTCTATGTATATTGCGTTTTCTTGCATTTCATTGCAAATTGCTGGATTTCGGGATACTAGTTTGACCTAGCCGGACGGCCTAGTTCCCTCAGTTTTCGGGTTTTGGTCAAAACTACAAACTTGTAGATCTATGTCTTATTGCACGCGGGGCAAAATTTCAGGTCAATCCGAGTTAAGTAGACCAAGTTATGGTCATTACACTATTGCTGGTGAAATGGCATCAAATTAAGTCAATTTTAGGTCAATTTGGTCAACTTTGGTTTGGCCAGTTTTTGGACCCGAACTTGTGCAAGCTTTTTGACTTGCTTTTGGTCATTTCTGGGTTTTGGTGTCTTCATAAGACTTGTAGGTATGGGTCTTAACTATTCATGGTTAAAATTTCAGGTCAATTGGACCTGTTTTGAGTGAGTTATGGCCTAAACACTCACTGCTGCCCAATTGGTCATTTTTCAGGTCCTAATTGTACCTAATCCGAATTGGTCATTTTCTTAGGTCACCTTGCAAGCAGAATTTTGGTATGGTTTCTCAATGAAAGTTGGCACATTTTGTGCCTAGTTCCACCTCCAATTGGTCTCATACCAATTGAGGTTACATATTTAAACTTATTGGCTAAAATGTACACTGCCCTTGGTTACTTTGCTTAACACACATCAATTACACACATTTACCTTGCAATATGTTTACTTCCCTACCAAATCTGTTTTGGTACATTACCAAAACTATATATTACTTTACATTAACATCACTTTGGGCAGATTACAATTATCTTCAATACACCAAATATAACTCTAATTCCCAAAGTCCAAACACAATTACACATACACATAACATTACTAGTTTTTACATACTCTTTACATAACAAGTTCATATACATATCCATCAATCCTTCTATGTCAATATTCTGCCAACACTTCCATGAATACATACATTTATTCAAGTGTCCCCAAGCTGTCGAAAATCTTCTTCAACACCAAATGCCCTACAATTCATCAATTCTCATCCAAGTGCCAAAATCACCATATAAATATGAAGTAATTCACTAGGTTATTAAATCATCATGATCAATATCATTTCTCATCAAATATATGCACAATTATTTCATCAAATACATGACTACATGGCTGCCCAAAAATGGAGATCTCAATACTCTTCAAACTTAAAAATTTCCTTCACAAAACCAACACCCATAACATGCACACAAAGTTTAACAAAGCAAAGTTCAAAAATGTAAACTTACCTTATGGTTGGAACTTGCCAAACCTTGATTAAACTTCTCAAATTTGGTATCAAGCTCTTCCTTATGATGTGTAGACAATTTTTGATGAAGGAACCTAAGTGATTGGAGTTGAAATGGAGGGTGTTAAGTGAGCTTGAAGAAAATTGTAACACTCCTAAGTTCGGTAGTGCGTTCTGCTGCTCCAGTGACCAGTGTTGTCCGGACAGCTAGGATGCCTAGAACCACACTTCAATGAGAGTGAGGAGACATAAAATAATGAAATAAAAGAAAAGAAAGTACAAGAAAAACAAAGGAAAAATGATTGCAAAGAAATGTGATCAAGTTAAACGAGCCGGGAAACCTAACGATGGGTGACCGCACTGGGAAGTCACGGCGTGGACCGTTGACTGGCCCTGGACTGCGGGGAACCCTGGAAAACATTTTTGGGACATAAATAGACCCTTGTTGAAGAATAAATATCATTAGAAATATCAAAGAAAAATTAAATAATTAGTACAAAGAAAAGTGAGAAATCGAAAAACAGACAAAACCCGGTAATACCGAAAAATCATGAATGCCACCCGAACAGGGGCATTATGGTCATTTGACATCCCGAAGTGTCTTTTGACCTAAATGTCCATTAAAAATAAATAGTATTACACTTAGAAAATAAAATGAAAAATTAAATTGGTGGTCCCTAAAATAAATAGTGGAAATTATGGGTTAAATGTGGAATAAATGAATAATTACTTTATTATATGATTAAGTGACTAAGTGGACCACTAATGGGATTAATTAAATACATAGTGGGACATGTGTACACTTAAAATGCAGCTGAATAAGTCATCTTCCTCATTTGCATTCAAATTGCCGAATTGAAGAGTGAAGGAAACTCCATAGCCATTTTTCATGCAAGCTTTCTTAAGTCTCCATTTTCAACTCCAACCTCTTAGTGTTCTTCATTAAACTTTGTCTACACATCACAAGGAAGATATTGATACTAATTTTGAGAAGTTTGATGAAGGTTTAGCAAGTTACAATTAAAGGTAAGTTTGCATTTTTGAGAATTTCTTTGTTAAAGTTTATGTTCATGTTATGGGTGTTAGTTTGGTGAAAGAAAATTTTGAGTTTGAAGGGTTATTGTTGTTTTCATTTTGGACAGCCATGAGTCACGTTTTTGATGAGATATTTGTGCATATAATTGATGAGAAATGGTGTTGATCATGATGAATTAGTAACCTAGTGAATTATTTCATGTTTATGTGGTGATTTATGCACTTGGATGGGAAATTGTAAAATGGACGGCACTTTGATGTTGAAGAATGGTTTGTGGCAGCTTGGGGACACTTGAGTAATGGTATATATTGAAGGAAATGTATGCAGAATATTAACCTAGAAGGATTGATGATATGTATGTAGATTGATCTTGTAAAGTGTGTGTAAAATTTGTAATGGTTAGGTGTGTTTGTAATAGTACTTAGAAATTGTAATTGTGAATGATATTGGTGTGTTGAGGCTGATTGGAATCTGCCCAAAATAATGTTAATGTAAAGTAGAAAGTGCTTTTGGTAATGTACCAAAACTGATTTGGTAGGGTATGGAAGTAAACTTTGCAAGGTAAATATGTGTTTTGAATGGGGTGTGAAAAGCATATTGAGGGCAGTACACATTTTAGCCTATAACCTTAAATGTGTAACCTCAATTGGTATGAGACCAATTTGAGGTGAAACTAGGCACAAAATGTGCCAACTTTCATTGAGAAACCATGCCAAAATTCTGCTTGCAAGGTGACCTAAAAATGACCAATTCGGATTAGGTGCAATTAGGACCTGAAAATGACCAATTGGGCAGCAGTGAGTGTTTAGGCCATAACTCACTCAAACCAGGTCCAATTGACCTGAAATTTTAACCAAGAATAGTTAAGACCCATACCTACAAGTCTTATGAAGACACCAAAGCCCATAAATGACCATAAGCAAGTCAAACAACTTGCACAAGTTCGGGTCCAAAAACTGGCCGAACCAGAATTGACCAATTTGACCTAAAATTGACCTAAAATGGTACCATTTGACCAGCAAGAGTGTAATGACCATAACTCGGTCTACTTAACTCGGATTGACCTGAAATTTTGCACCGCTGTCCATAAGACCTAAATCTACAAGTTTGTAGTTTCGACCGAGACCCAAAAACCGAGGGAACTAGATCGTCCGGTTAGGTCAAACCAGTGTCCCGGAATCCAGCAATTTGCATTAAAATGCACTAAGCAAGGAAATGACTTTGGTAAAACATACCAAACCTAAAACCCTATCAAATGTGACATATTAACGACACTAAAACCTAATTTACCTAAAACGCAACGAGGGTCGGTATATTAGGTGATTAAGTGAATAATTGAGTTCAAAGGCATTATTTACCAAACACCATCGATAGAGAGACGGTTTAAATTAGTAATCAAACACTTCAAATTGTGTTTCGCTACCAAAGACTCAGGAAAAGGAAAGGAAACACTGAGTCCAGATCAGGGGGACAGTCATCAGAGGTTTGTGCACAACAACTGTTTCCTTTGAATTATTTTCAATGGAAATAAATATTGACTATTTGCATATCATTGTTTTAAATTGTGGAAATGTGTTTGGTGGACACTTATTGATTGAAAAACATTGTGAATGTTTTGAAATCAGAAAAATTGTTTGAATGGTATTTGATGGATACTTATTGATTGAAAAGCACTGTAAATGGTTTTGTGGAAATTGAAGTGAATTACGAATTGTGTTGCCATTTTGTGAATGAAATTATAACTTTGGAAATTTATTGGATTCTTACGGATCATTTGAATAAAATGTTTGGAATTGTTTTGACTCACAATTGGCATGACACTGATAATATGTTCCTCCTCCATTAATGGGGTGAGTGTGATTATTCCTCCCTCTTTGACTTATTAGTCTGGGGTGAGTATAATTATGTTCCTCCCTCTTTGACTTCCCAGTCTTAGGAGAGTATGGATTAGTTCTCATTATATAGCTATCTTGCTCCCTCATTGATTTCGATTATTGGGGTGAGCATGTCTTGTCGTGGTGTACAACACGGCATATATGGAAAAATTGTGTCATGGCCTAAATTGTGTTATAGATTGGCAACACTGTATTCTTCAGTTATTTGATCGAATTGTGTTATTATGTATTGTGAGATTGTGAAATTGATTTAAACTCTTATTGACATATACTGTCTCTTGAATTCAACCATGATCGACTTATTGAAAATTATTGTGATATTAACAAATGGAGTTTAAATTCTTGTTGACATTTATTGTCTTGAATTTAACTATGGTTTTAAGTATCCACTATTGATATGATTTATGAATTGTGATTTAAAATTTGTATTTGGTTAATGTTGTGCACCACTGAGACATTGTCTCAGCGATAGCTTGTATTGCCGCCGCAGTAGAGAGACAGATGTGGCAAAGCAGTTAGGTCGCTAGTATCGCCAGCGAGAGATTTTTGGGTATAGTGAGTATACCACATGTGGCATTTTGTACAGTAATGTATATTCACTGTATGTATATTTTGTTCTTGGTTTTGAGCAGTTGTAAATTTAAGTTGTACAGTAAAGTTGTAAAATAATTATGAGTTATTTGGCTTGTAAAAATTGTGTTATATCTTTGTATCTTAGTCTTTGAAAATCACTGTGGATTTGACTTGAGAAATGTGTTGTGTTGATAAAAATGTTGGAGTTGAGATTTGAAAATATATTGAAGTGCTTTTTACAGGTTTTCTGAAGAACTGTTTTGTCCAAAATACAAATGGCACCTTGCCAAAATTTTTACAGATATTCCAAATAAATCAAATGAGTTAGTTGTTTCACTTCAGTTCACCAAAGTCTTTCACACCTGTAAATAGTGCTCACCACTGTAAAAGAAGTAAGAAAAGTTCTTAAAATCCCTTGTAGTGTATTTAATGGATTATCAGTAGACGGAGTTGGTAATTTATTAGGTATACTACGGGATCATGTTATGCCTTACAGAGGGGTAGGGTGTGACAAAAATGGCCATGGAGTTTTCCTTTTCCTTCAATTCGGCATGGATGGAGCATTTGGAGAAGATGAAGTTTCTGATTGCATTTTAGGTGTACACATGTCCCACTTAACTCTTAGTTTATTCCTTTAGTGGCCCACTCACTCACTTAATCATATAATATGTTAAACTTTCACTTAATCCCACATTAAACCCTTAATTCTCACTATTTACTTTAGGTACCACTAAATTAATTTTTCATTTTATTTTCTAAGTGTAATATTATTTATTTTTAATGGACATTTAGGTCAAAAGACAATTCGGGATGTCAAATGACCATAATGCCCTGTTCGTGGCATTCAGATTTTCTGTAACACCGCTTTGTCCTGCTTTTTCGATTTCTCACTTTTCTTTGTACTAATTATTTAATTTTTCTTTGATCTTTCTAATGATATTTATTCTTCAATAAGGGTCTATTTAAGTCCTAAAATGTTTTCCGGGGTTCCCCGCAGTCCGGCTAGTCAATCAACGGTCCACGCCGTGACTTCCCAAGGCCACCCATCGCTAGGGTTTTACCGCTTAACTTGGTTACATTTCTTTGCTATGATTTTTCTTTTGTTTTTTTGTATTTTCTTTTCTTGTATTTCATTATTTTATGTCTCCTCACTCATATTAAAGTGTGGTTCTAGGCATCCTAGAGCCGTCCGACAAGAGTCACCTGAGCAAGAGAACGCACTACCGAACTTAGGGGTGTTACAATTCTCCCCTTAAATAAATTTCGTCTCAAATTTTACCGTATTAGTCTCTCAAAGGTGCTGTCTCCTCATATCCTCTTCACGTTCCCAAGTAGCTTTCTGGCCCGAATGATGGTTCCACGATTTTTAACTAGGTGTATCTGCTTGTTCTCACTGCTTGTTTCACCTCATAAGCCTAATTTCTCCGGTTCTTCCTCATATGAGAGGTCCGGATTTTACCTCAATCTATTCAACTGATAGTACATGAGATGGGTCTGATCTGCACTCTCTTTAACATGGACACATGAAAGACATGAAAGTATCCTTGCTAACTCTGGAGGTAATGCCAACCGATATGCAAAAGGACCTACTCTTTCCAGAACCTCATGTGGTCCAATGAAACGAGGACTCAGTTTCCCCTTTCTGCCAAATCTCATAATCCTCTTCCAAGGACAAACTTTGAGGAATACTTTATCACCCATTGCATATTCAATATCACTTCTTCTCAATATATCTATCACTTGACCTTCAACATAAGACTTGAGTCTTTGCATCGATCCTTTTGATCACTCTCTCTTTTTTTATCTTTAATTGAACAATTTTTTCACTTCTTTTTAATTCCCTTTCAAGATCATCCTTCAACCTTCTTCCGCCATACAAAGCTTATATCGCAATTTCATATGGCTTATCCCAATAGATATTGCCCAGCAATCTAGGCAAAAGTAACAATAGTCAAGGCAATTCAAATTCAATCATCATCCACTACCTCCAAATCCTCCCCATAGCATATCATCTTCCGATCTCCTTTACCCTTTTCGGTGGCCGGAACCTCTTGCCGTTGTGGCTCTCAACTATACCTCAAGTTCATAGAACTTCTTTGAAGAATCTAGAGATGAATCCGGCTACCGGATATACGAACCAAGAATCTTCGGTGACTCTACAATCTTACAATCTCCACAGTTTCCAATCTCATGCATATGCATACAATCTCCGCTTTCATCTATCAATTATAATCAATCATTAGTCTAATACATCCTCATCTATCTGATAAAACCATCACTAATACCTCAAAACTTTATATTTATTATCATTCTTATTATGCTCTATAAGTTAAATTCATAGTAGCTCTATACTTATTATTATATATAAATTCTTTATTGGCTTGCTCATTCTCCCTCTCATTCATCCCTGACAAAAGTTCCTCGGTTATTCTGTATATACTTATCATTTATTTTATTTCATTTTCATTTCTTTATTTTCAATTATTATAATAGAGTTATTATTATCTTTTCTAAAATTTATTTATATTAGTTTTTATATTTACCTTATTCATAACATTTCTATTATTAATAGAAGATTATAGCAAGATCAAATCACATTAATATTCAATTGTATAGCAAGACCAGTACTATCAATATATTTTGATCATTATCAAAGCTTTGTTTTTTATTTTTAAAAAAATTTTCAATTTTTTGGCTAGTTAGTACTTTTAAAATTTATTAAAATTTAATTTTTTAGTTTACTGCAATTAATATCTTTACATTCTTATAACATATATTCAACATTTAGGTAATAATATTATAATCTTATTATACCACGAGGAAACTACATATTAATTACAACATCGATCCATCGATAATTACAATCACTATTCTTCATGGACTAATGTTCTAACATATCATCTTATCTTTCTCCACTAATATCCACTAGAGTTTTTTATCATCTTATCTTAATTCATTAATATTAATAAGAATATCTTTACCCTTATCTAATCAAATTTATTAATTCTCCATTATTTTCTTTTTCATTATTTCTATTACGAGGGCTACAAAATAAGCTTTATAATTACTTCATAATTAATGGAAATTTTTGTAATACTTTACTTTTGTGTAAATAATACAAAAATAAAATACTATCAAAATTAATAAAATAATCTTCAAAAATAATAGATCAAAAACTTTTTCCAAAATTTATTCTCTTTTCCTAATTAGTAGCAAATAAATTCCAACAACTAATTAGAAAAATCAAAATTAATAACTAAGCCTAAATAATAACACACAAACTGTTCTTTTCACTGTTTCTAATAACTCGCTATTTCTTCTTAAATTTTAAGAACTTACAGTTTCTACATCTATAGTGTTACTGGATTCTCTCCTTTATGCCATAGTGGACACTCTTGGTTCTATAAGGAACTCCGTTATCGTTGTGTTACAACACTCTCACTGACGGAGATGTTTACATTTCTTCCCAGTCTGGATGGTGTAGTCAACTCGGGCAGCGTGATGCATCCATGAAGTTTCAGCAACTCCAGTAAAATTCTAGCATTTCCATAAAACATAGAGCACTACCAACATGTGAAAATTACCATAGAGCTTAAACATGGCCATTTTTCGAGAGAATAGTTCTCAAATTTGCCATTCTGATCCGCTCTCATCATTTGTGCTCAATGCCTCGTTCTTCATCTATTTTCATATTTACTCCCTTCTGTTTCATGTTGCCCTCAATACTTACATCTATTCTTTGCCACCTTGTGGGAGTATCTCCTTTCTGTTGATTTGCACAGGAGTGTTGGTTGTTGGAGTGCAAAGCTTTTCCATATCTTTTGTGGTATTATCCTTTAACTTGTAAAAGGGGGCATCATTTTCGATTTTTTGTTTTATGGGAAATGCTTGTCTTTCCAATTTTATATCATATTCATAACATACATAAGGACATCATCTCATTTTCAATTAACCAATTCTCTCTTCCATTCTCTCCATTCTCATTCTTCTATCCCAATTAGATCTATATATTTTTTAAAATCTTAATAAATTCCCTAATTATTTCTTCCCATTAATGTGTATATAAAATTTCAAATTCAACCATACCATTCAAACAAAATTATTTCTACATAACACTCAAAACTAATTCCACTTCACACTTTAATTACCTTAACATTCTACATACTACCCCATGAAACATTTTTATTACCATTTTTTAAATACCACTTACTACTTTCACCAAATTAATTCATTACTTTTAATTAAATTAACATTTAATTAAATTTCGTACTTTTTCACTTCTTTTTTTCAATCTTCTTTCTTTTTTTAATTTTAGCAAAATTATTTGGAATTTTTGAAAATTTTGAATTTTCGAAATTTTTACAATTTTTTTATTATTTTAACAACTAAAAATTTTGGCAAACATAACAAAATTTTGGATAAAAGACTTCTTGACAAAGATATATTCTATAATATGTATTTTAACAATCTCATAAAATTAACATTTTTCAACAGCTTAATTTACAAAAATATACAAATACAAATTTCTCATTTATTTTTAATCATAAATATACAAACAAATCAATAAATTATATCTCAAAACTTAAATTTACACACAAAAAAATTACATTAAATTAATTTAAAACATTTATATATTGTTATATAACATATACATTGACAAAATTTACAGTAAATAATTTGAGAATCTGAATACTGATCAAATTTCACAACTCAAAATATTCATTGCCAATAAAGTAAATCATTTGTATAAATGACTTGGAGCACAAATTTAATTTATCAAATCTTGACTATCCATTTAAGTAATTCCAGCAAAATCAATTATACATAAACCATAATTGAAATCACCATTCCTTACCATTCAAAAGCCATTCTGTATCTCAAAAATCATTATGTATCTCAAAAATCATATTGTATCTCAAAAGTCATTATGTATCTCAAAAATCATATTTTATCTCAAAAGTCATTATGTATCTCAAAAACCATGTTGTATCTCAAAAATCAATCTTTATCTCACTAACTATGCAAGACTAATCCGAAAGGGCCATATTCTATGTGATTCTAACACCCTATGGTCGGGGAGGTCAAATCAGATTCTAACTCCCTATGGTCGGGGAGGTTGAATCATCGTGCACAGTACCATCACAATAATGAATCTTCGCAAGGGCCATAACGATAAAATAAACTTAGATCTAACCTCAAATCAAAGGAAAATCTAAGCCTGTGCACGTACCATGGTAATCAAAACACAACTAACTCCATTGTCTTCTCAACAAATGAGAGAGACGGGTAATAACCTAGTCAAGCATCTATAGTGAGATATAAAACAATATCACAATCCTTTTAGTGAGCATAAATCACAATATAATTCGATTCAAATTCAATTGCAATATCCAATAATTTTTATGCTCATCACAATTCAAATCATAATTTTGCATTTTTCCATGAAAATTACCATCACAATTCAAAACATGTTCTATCACAATTTTCCAAAACATAATTTATTCAATCCATAACAATGCTTAATACTTGCGGAAATACCATTTCACAAAGATAAATTCATACATACTATAACAATTTTCAATAATCATTGGATTAAATCCAATGCTTGTTAAGCATAGTACATAAGAAAAGTATATCATTTAATCATATGAAATATTCAAACAAAATCAGTTAAAAACTAGTTGTGCACAAACCTCTGATGACTGTCTCTTGGTCTGGACTCAGTGTTTCCTTCCCTTTTCCTGAGTCTTTGGTAACTGAGAAACACAATTTGAAGTGATTCAGTACTAAATTAAACTGTCTCTATCGATAATGTTTGACAGATAATTCATTGAATTCAAATATTTACTTAGTCAACCTAATATGTCGACCCTCGATGTTTTCTAGGTAAATTAGGTTTTGGTGTCCTTAATATGTCACATTCGACAATGTTTTAGGATTGGTACGTGTTACCAAACTCAATTCTATGTATATTGCGTTTTCTTGCATTTCATTGCAAATTGCTGGATTTCGGGATACTAGTTTGACCTAGCCGGACGGCCTAGTTCCCTCAGTTTTCGGGTTTCGGTCAAAACTACAAACTTGTAGATCTATGTCTTATTGCACGCGGGACAAAATTTCAGGTCAATCCGAGTTAAGTAGACCAAGTTATGGTCATTACACTATTGCTGGTGAAATGGCATCAAATTAAGTCAATTTTAGGTCAATTTGGTCAACTTTGGTTCGGCCAGTTTTTGGACCCGAATTTTTGCAAGCTTTTTGACTTGCTTCTGGTCATTTCTGGGTTTTGGTGTCTCATAAGACTTGTAGGTATGGGTCTTAACTATTCATGGTTAAAATTTCAGGTCAATTGGACCTGTTTTGAGTGAGTTATGGCCTAAACACTCACTGCTGCCCAATTGGTCATTTTTCAGGTCCTAATTGTACCTAATCCGAATTGGTCATTTTCTTAGGTCACCTTGCAAGCATAATTTTGGTATGCTTTCTCAATGAAAGTTGGCACATTTTGTGCCTAGTTCCACCTCCAATTGGTCTCATACCAATTGAGGTTACACATTTAAACTTATTGGCTAAAATGTACACTGCCCTTGGTTACTTTGCTTAACACACATCAATTACACACATTTACCTTGCAATATGTTTACTTCCCTACCAAATCTGTTTTGGTACATTACCAAAACTATATATTACTTTACATTAACATCACTTTGGGCATATTACAATTATCTTCAGTACACCAAATATAACTCTAATTCCCAAAGTCCAAACACAATTACACATACACGTAACATTACTAGTTTTTACATACTCTTTACACAACAAGTTCATATACATATTCATCAATCCTTCTATGTCAATATTCTGCCAACACTTCCAAGAATACATACATTTATTCAAGTGTCCCCAAGCTGCCGAAAATCTTCTTCAACACCAAATTGCCCTACAATTCATCAATTCTCATCCAAGTGCCAAAAATCACCATATAAATATGAAGTAATTCACTAGGTTATTAAATCATCATGATCAACATCATTTCTCATCAAATATATGCACAATTATTTCATCAAATACATGACTACATGGCTGCCCAAAAATGGATATCTCAATACTCTTCAAACTTAAAAATTTCCTTCACAAAACCAACACCCATAACATGCACACAAAGTTTAACAAAGCAAAGTTCAAAAATGTAAACTTACCTTATGGTTGGAACTTGCCAAACCTTGATTAAACTTCTCAAATTTGGTATCAAGCTCTTCCTTATGATGTGTGGACAATTTTTGATGAAGGAACCTAAGTGATTGGAGTTGAAATGGAGGGTGTTAAGTGAGCTTGAAGAAAATGGCCATGGAGTTTTCCTTTTCCTTCAATTCGGCATGGATGGAGCATTTGGAGAAGATGAAGTTTCTAATTGCATTTTAGGTGTACACATGTCCCACTTAACTCTTAGTTTATTCCTTTAGTGGCCCACTCACTCACTTAATCATATAATATGTTAAACTTTCACTTAATCCCACATTAAACCCTTAATTCTCACTATTTACTTTAGGTACCACTAAATTAATTTTTCATTTTATTTTCTAAGTGTAATATTATTTATTTTTAATGGACATTTAGGTCAAAAGACAATTCGGGATGTCAAATGACCATAATACCCCTGTTCGGGTGGCATTCCCGATTTTTCGGTAACACCGCGTTTTGTCTGTTTTTCGATTTCTCACTTTTCTTTGTACTAATTATTTAATTTTTCTTTGATCTTTCTAATGATATTTATTCTTCAATAAGGGTCTATTTAAGTCCTAAAAATGTTTTCTGTGGTTCCCCATGATCCGAGAGCTAGTCAACGGTCCACGCCGTGACTTCCAGTCTTGATCACCATCGCTAGGGTTTTCGGCTCGCTTAACTTGGTTACATTTCTTTGCTATGATTTTTCTTTTGTTTTTCTTGTATTTTCTTTTCTTGTATTTCATTATTTTATGTCTCCTCACTCATATTAAAGTGTGGTTCTAGGCATCCTAGCTGTCCGGACAAAGATCAGTCACCGGAGCAAGAGAACGCACTCTAGAACTTAGGGTGTTACACTCCGTGTTACGCTCGAAGTGCGATTAAGATATTTCAGCACTCTGATGGTTCTATCCAACCAGTTTTCTACGGTCATGGGATCATCCTCCCTCTTCCCAAAGAAATCCACAGCCCCATGTTTTCGCAGTTTCTCTAAATGGGACTTTTGTGGTGCTGGTGGAGGTTGTGGCTGTGGTTGTAGTGGTGGAATTGCCCCTATCATTTACCGGTAGAATTCAGTCATTTGCTAAAATAGCACAAACTGAGGTTGGGCAGGTGCCTAAACTGCTGGTGGAGCAGATTCAGCCCTGCCCCCAAATTCAGCCCTTGGTGGAGCACGACTCTCCACCTCTTCATCAACTGCTCTTTACGAAGCAGGATCCATATCCTATTCAAAATAAGAAAACAAACAGATCTGCATCAGTATCACCTCAACACTTACAAATGCAATGCAATGGTATGCACTCTATTTAGGCCTAGAAACGCCTAAACCGATGCTCTGATACCACTAAATGTGACACCCCTTACCCGTCTATAGTGTAGCCGAGCAAGATATGCCACTCAGTGTACTGGAGCACCAATTCATGTTTCAATTACTATTTACCCCTTTTTATTCATTTATTTACAATTTTTGATAAATCTAAATTTTTTCACAAATTTTATAAAAAATCCGGTAGAGTGCCGGCTGTAAATTGGAAAAATAGTTCTTCTGAACCTGTTAGAAACACTTCCAATATAATTTTCAAATCCAGAACTCTATTATACACATTTCAAATCAATCTCAAAATCTCAATCTATTTGCAGAACTTTCTGTTCACATCACCACTTGAAACATATCCATAAATATTTCTCAAATTTTCATTTATCAACATACATTATACAGAAAATTTCAATATATGAAATTTCATATATTTACATTATTACATAATTTCAAGAGTTTATAGTTACAATCCAAACTAATAAAAAATGCAAAATACAAAATGCTACCCCAAAGTCTTAATGTCCTACCATATGCACTGCAGATGTGAGGTGACTCTGGACTCCAGATGCAGGTCTGAAAGTTCACCCGATCTGATGTCTGTTGGGCTCCCTAGCTAGGTCTCCAGTGCCTGCGCATGGCAAAAGCGATGCGCTAAGCAATTCTGCTTAGTGGTGACAATATAAAATAAAATAAAATAAAATAAAATAAAATAAATATACAGAATGTATGATTACATTTTTGGGTAGACTTAATTTCTGATATTTATTGCAGTATTATTTGATTAAAATTTGATAAAATTTATTATCATTGTCCAAGTAACCCATGCTAATTGACTGAACTGGATAAACGGGTAAACTGGCACTGGGTACTAAGTACCTCAGACCATCACACCATCGGTCACATTGTGTCTCTCGGTGTGTAACATAACAGCTAATAAGCTGTAATAATCATCAGGGATAAAACCCAAGTGTAACAACTCAAATAACATAGCCAAAGGCTATTATGTCATAGAATGGCAGGGAACGCCATGAAACACAGAATGGCATGAAGCCATATGCAATACAGCTAACAGAACCCTATTGGCATGCCAACCTATCCAAACCAATCTTGCTAGGTATACTAGGGCATTTTACACTTTTAAGTTTCACAATTTTTGAAATTCAAGTTTTTAGCGTTACTATTCAATTCATTAGTCAACAAAATGTTGACTTTTACATGGACAATAGGTACATTGGTTTAATACTCCCAACATACCACATTTTGCACTCTAAACTTGTTGGTATTTGTTGCCAATACCATTTCTAAGCTTAATGTTAATTGGACAGAATTTTTAGTTTTCAAGCTTTGTGTTTACTGTTCCATTAGTCATTTTTGCAGTGGGAATTTGGCAAAATGATCAACATGAAAGTTGTTCCTTATTTTGTCTAGTTGTATTTTCTTTTTTGAATCACTCCATTTGGAGTTTTTTAGCTCAAGTTATGGCCCAAAAACCACAACTGGCTGGATTGCAATTTTTCCAGAATTTATGGACTGACCAAATCTATAGTATTAGGAGCAGTGATTTTAGGTCACTTTTTGAATATGTTATGGTCATAATTTGGGTTAGGTTTCTTCATGAAAGTTGTTGGCCTATATCTCAGCTTGTTGTTGGTAAAATTTAAGGTCTATTGGACCTTTCTACACTGAGTTATGGCCAAATGACTAAATACTATTCATTTGGTCATTTTGCCCAGGCAGAATGCAGGTCACTCGGATTAGGGCAATCTTTTGGTCAAGTTGGTTTAGTTTTTTGGGCATGGTTTCTTCACTAAAGTTGTGCCATTATGTGTCTAGTTTCATGTCCAATTGGCTTTGTACCAATTTAACCTCTACAATTCTAGTTATTGCTACCCAAACCTGCTGGACTCATGCCTAGTCCTGCAGGTCACCAAGGGCAGCCACACCAAACTCAAATCCCACTACACAATTCACTTCATTTTTTATTCAAACAAAACCAAATGGTCACTAATTGACCATTAGCACCTACTTTCATCATCACATGACCAAAGTCTCATTTTTCACCCCAAACCCTAACTCAAACATTACAAATCATGCATTATCATTGTATTTCATCAATTCACTTAAGAGATGCACATTAAGGGTAGCCATACTAGCATGTTAGCTCCATAAAACTCATCACAATCATAACCCAACCAAGGCTGCCAAAATTTAGGGATGGCATACAAATGGTATTTCATCAATTTCTTTGTCATTTGCACTCATTCATAATCCTTAAACATGAATTAAAAATGAAAACCATGGTTAGCTCACAAACCTCTAATGAAGTGAGATTTCCCACTTGCTAGGGTTCTTGTTTTCCTTTTCTTTTTGCTCCCAAAAGACTCTCCAAGATGCAAGAACACTTTTTTATGTTGGGAGTATAGGGTTTAGTGGGACAAAAGCTTGCTCAAGGTTGGCTATGGTGGAGGGGTGACGGCAAGAAGAAGAAGAAAGAGAGAGTTCTGATTTTTTTTTTCAGCCCATTTATCTCTTTCAAATAAGTTTATGCCATGTGTCAACATTAGATTGGTTGGGAGAATTTTATGACATCATTATGATGTCATAATTTCATTTTCTTTCATTTTCTCTCCTTTTCTTGTCTATTTAATTTCAATTAAATTTTTAACAATACTTATTCATATTTTATGTCATAAATTATTTATTTAACTGGACAAGTTAGCCAAAAATCATCTCTGAAGATGAAATGACCAAAATGCCCTCCGTTTGGCTTAACAAGCCAAAATTGTGTGTACCGATAGAAAAAAATTTTCTAAGCATTTTCTTAGCATTCTAATGCCATAAGAATCTCAATAACCCTTATCTAGAGTCCCAAAAATTATTTGATAATTTTTCCCTCGGGTCTATGGTTGCTAACGGCCTTCACCTTCACTTCCCCTTCGAGTTACTCATCTCTGGGGTTTCGGCTCATTTAACCTTAGTGTATTTTGTTTCTAAAAATTTATCCTTGATTTTTATGAGCATTATTTAGTTTCTTTATAACTCCTCACTCTATTCTATTTATAATTTCAAACATTCTAGCTGCCCGGACCGACATTGGTCGCCGGAACAGTAGACTGTACGGACTAGCTAAAGTGAGGATGTTACATGCCTGGTAAGTTGCGTTCTCATTGGATTGGACCCTTTGTTGTTACTAATGTGTTTCCTTATGGTGCAGTTGAAATTCAAAGTTTAGGAACTAACAAAGTGTTCAAGGCCAACGGTCATAGACTCAAGCCATTTTATGAAGGGTTTCAAGAGCATACAGTGGAGGAGCTCAAATTGAGTAACCCAATTTATGTGGATTAAGGAGCTTTGCCATATCGAGCTAACGACGATAAACAAAAGCGTTTATTGGGAGGCAACCCATGGGTGGCTTGTTAGCCACATTTAGATTTGTTTTCTTTCCTTTATTTTATTTTATTTTCTAGCATTTTTTTTCCTTTTCTTTTACATTTGGGCTTTACATTGGGGACAATGTAATTTTTAAGTGTGGGGAAGGAGAAATTTGTTGCTGTAATTTTGAAAATAAATAAATAAATTTGTTCTTATAAGCTTGATTCATGATTCTATATTAACTCTCGGAGAGAAGTGCTTTGTCTTTGAAATGACTTTTCTATTTTAGATTGAATTTTTGAGATTTTAGGCAAGGTAATAGTAACTTTAATGATGGATTTTCCCTCGTCTCCATACCATAGAGCAATTTTTTTCTTGCATAAATCACTTAGGCTTCATTTAATGGTGAAATGATCAGTTATGTGTGCTTTAAACTAGTGTCATGCATATTTTAGAACTTTTTTTAATCTATTAGGGTACTTTTTAATATGTAGATGCATAAATTGGGGGAAATAAAAGATTAAACTTGAAAATTGCTCCACTATTTTAGTTAAGCAAACTAACTAGGGGTCTTCATGAACCCCATGTCGATTCTCAAGCCAAAAGCTAGTTAGGATATGAGCAAGGTACTTTTCTGAAGGTGACGGTTGAAATAAAAAAAAAACAGTAACTGTGACAAGAGAGAAGTACTAATTTCAAATATAAAAAAAAGGGCATTTCTATCTCCCCTAAGATTTGCAAGGAGCTATAATTGTTGTGCCTTGATAAATTAACCTTGTGTTTTGGTATGTATTGATTTAAAATTTTATGGAACTTTAATTGTGTGAACTTAATTGATTTTAAGCCTTTTGTTTTGTGTTGAAAAATTATTGATATATTGGTATGGTGTTGATGGAATTTATTGTGATGGTTATCACCTTACTTGCCTTTTCTTTCAAACTTTTAATATTTTGTTAGAGAATGTTGTGATAGGGTGAAGTTAAAGAACTTCTAAGTGGAGTTGATTGAGAATTTAAGTCATGCTTGAGGACAAGCATGGAATAAGCGTGGGGAATTTGATAAGTGCATAATTTATTAATTTTACTTCCATCACATTTAGTGTTTCTAGGGTATCTTTCTGCCTAATTCAGTTGATTAAAGTATAACTATCTATTAGGCATATGTTTAGAGAGTTGTTGAAATAATTGTGTTAAATGAAGAAATTTTCAGCATTTGCATTAATTTGACTCTTGCTGCATTTTTCAGGGTTTTGGTAAGTCCCAGAGCATAGAAGTGTGGAAGGAAGCTTAAAAAGGGTGAAGGATTGAGAAGCGTTATTGATACAAAGTACACGGGTCATGTAAGCACAACCACAGACCCGTGTAACATTCTGCCAGAAGAAATCTAAAGAACCAAGGAAGAAACAAAGTACACGGGTCGTGTAACTTGACCCGTGTAAATCCTAGAGACTCGTGTAACTTTCTGTGCCAATGTAAGACATACCCACTCAGCTCTAGTAAGTTACACGGCCTTGGGCCGTGTAGTGATACACGGGCCGTTTATCCATCGATAATCAGTTTCCTGATTTTGCTCTAGTTGCAATTTTTGACAAAGAGAAAGACTCTTAAACCTAACCCTAGGCCATTTATTATAAATAGAAGAGGCAGCAGCCGTCACAAAGGAAGAGAATTAGACTTTTGTTCTCCATTCATATTCTAGATTTCTTCAATTTTCTTCTTTAATTTTCTGTAAGCCATGAACATGAGTGACTAAGTTTTTAATTCAGTTCAAGGGATTCAAGTTCTTTTGCTTGATTTGTGAGATCAGGTACTTAATTTAATTTATGTCTTTTTTAATATCTATTGTTTTCTGATTTCATTGTCTTTGATCTATTGAATGATTTGCTAAAAAGGCCTATTAGTTAATTGTTTGATGTGATCAATTGCTAGTTCATCTTTATAATCCATAATTGTTGTGTAAGATTGAACATGAGTAGCAATTAGGTTTTATTGATTATGATCCCAGTTTTTGATAATAACCTAAGGAAACAATAGGGCAAATTAAATAATTTATGCTTCATAAATTGTTGTACAACTTAACTACTTCCTATTCTTAAAGCAGTTATTAATTTGATGAGGATTGCTTAATACCAATTTAGTTAATAATTAGAGTCAATAAGAGTGTTGGGCTCGAATTGATGAGTATAGGGAAGTTAAGGATTTTACCTCTTTGTTTGGTAAATCTACGTTAAGTATTCAATAAGATATAATTGTATTCCTTTTATCTATGATCAAATCAATGCATTGGAATGTGAATTACCTTGGACTGAAGTTTCTTTAATTTGAGAGTTTCATATTTAATTTTAGTTCTTAATTTCTGATTTTTTATTTCTTCTTTAGATTCCGAATTACCCCCCCCCCAACCTTTATTTCTTTTTCCATTACACAAGCACACGATATTTAATAATTCAGTCTCTAAGGTTTGACCTGGATTTACCACTTACTGTAGAAAACATTTCATAATTGGTAATTTCAGTTAATTTAATTTCTAGTGGATTCAACAGCCATCATAGAGGCAGTGCTACAAGCAACTAAGGCACAGTGAACCAACCTGAGAAGAGTGGTGCACCAGTTAGGGTGTACACCATGAGCCAAAGGGGAGAGGCAGAGATTTTAGATGTATTTGCCTACACATTCTCAACTTTTAAATGGAATGTTTATGTACTATTTGATCTCGGCTCTACTCATTCTCATGTTAGTGCTAGAATTATGTATTATGCTGCTATTCCCTTGCATGAAAATGAATTTTAATGTGCTGAAGACTAGTCCTTTAGGATAAGAGTTACAATAATAAGTGTGATTGGAATCAGTTATGAAAGAGTTATTAGTGAAAGGTATCTTCTAGAATATAATAAATTATAGGGCTAATTGGCGTGCCTATTTAGTACACGGCAAGAGGACCTAAAGGTGAGTTATAGCATTATAGCTGCCTTAGACGAGGGCAAAAGTACCACTGCTAGTAGTTGTCATGGATACCACAATCAGAATAAGTTTAGGATATTAGTGGATTCAAGAAGGATAAGATATAGGAAAATCTAGTTTATTGGGATGTACCGTAGTAACTATGGAATGTTCTCAAAGTTTGTGCTGTAAGCTACAGATTACAGTATCAACTTAGGATTATTGTGTAAAACTACGTACTTCCTTGTAGTGCACCAAGATAAGGATATTTACAAATGGCTTCTGCTTTGGTACAATAATGCCAGAACAAAGTTCTATTACTAGAAATGAGTTTGAAAATCCTAATTAGGGATTTAAAACCCTAGAGCTAGAATATCAAAAGCTCATAGTTGTAAGGTAGCTAGAGTCAGTGACTTAGTTACCCTAGCATGAGCTACAGTTACATCAGGAATTGTTATAAGATTAGAGGCTTCAGTATTGTCATAAATTAAGGGTAACACCTATAGGGTGAGCTCATCTGGTCTTTGATATGGGGTTTTACAGTTGTTTTAGCATTGCAACGGACCTTTTGCCTAAAGTTTAGTGAAAAACAATATCTTATTTGTGTAGCAGCAAGGCACAAGTTATGATTTTGTTCCTCTGATGGAGACAGGATACTATGGATGATGTTCTCAATTTGTAAAATGACACTTTAAGGGATTTATAGTATGAAAAGAGAGTAGGTAACTTTATACAGTTGTGGTAAGGTGGTAGATATAGTATTTCTCTTGTAGTCAGTTGTACTATAAGATTATAATAGTGCTTTCTCAAAAAGGATGGATGAATACCACTAATAAAATGATTTGTGAAATGATGTTCTGACTAAGATAGTAGTGTGATAGGAAATAGTTAGCTTAGGTATCCCTTAGGAAGAGTAAAATTTTCGTTGTGAGGATCATAAGGATCAGATCATGAAGGATGCAGAGCTTTTGAATGGCAAGGGGAAAAAAGAGTCCTATAAACTCCCTTCTTCAGGTATTAGAGGGTGGTTTATAGTTAAGTAGAAGAGAGGACAATAATTGCAAATCAGTGAAAAATAAGTCATAGAATATCGATAGATAAAAGAAAATATACAAGTGAAAATTTGAATAGTTGGTTTAAACGTAACAAAGAGATGCCACAAATATTAGTGAAAGTGTTGGCTAGAGTGGTCAGAGGACCAATTTAGAGTAATATTGAAGTGTAGATGACTTATTAGAGATAGTAAAAAGGTACAAGTTTTTGACACGACAGTCGGGTCAAGAAAGAGAATAAGACTAAAGAATAATTTAGCCAAAGTTGAGTTGTGGGGCAGATAAAGGAGTTAATTAAGGAACAAATTGAAGAGCCCATACTAGGATAAGATTGGAAAAAATAGAGTCAAGATTTAAAGGAAGCAAATGCAGTCTTAGAAAGGGTAAAAGAGGTAAACAGAAAATTAAGGATGAAGAATGTAGAAAGGGATGACACTAGGGAGAATGTTTGTTACGATATAGAATTCAAAAGTGTAGAACTCAGAGCAGGTCAAATTGGGACAGTGTTAGGAGCCAAACTATGGAGTTCAAAATTATAGGATATGGGTCAAACTCTGTTTATTCCTATTTCCAAGACAAAGTAGGCAGCACGGGGATAAGATCCATTTAAGTTTATAACAATTGGAGAAAAGTTAGTTAAGAAATGCAACCAGAGCAAGCAATAATTTTAAGATGTGCAATGGTATCCTGAACTATTCTATTAGGCAAATGAGTGAATTAATGAGTAGTAAGTTAAATAAAAGTGAACATAGATGGTAGAGAATGGCACATAGGCCTAGGTCATGAGTAGAGCTGGTGAGATAGCGGTTATGGGGTCTACGGCCAAAGGGTAGATAAGTATTTCTAATATGACCAATAGGGTCACTTTATAAGGAAAGGTGAATGAAAATAAGTGACAGAACAACAGTAAGATAAGATTAGGATTATTCAAAACAGACTAAAGGCTGCATCAAATCATCAGAAGTCCTACATAGACTTAAAGAAAGGGGATATTGAATATAATGTTGGTGATAAGGTGTTTTTAAAGATTTTCTGTGGAAGAAGATCATGAGACTTAGCAAGAAAGGGAAATTAAGTCCTTGCTTCATAGGACCATATGAGGTTCTAAAAAGAGTGGGTCCATTAACACACAGACTTGCTTTACCTCTAGATGTGCAATGGTATCCTGAACTATTCTATTAGGCAAATGAGTGAATTAATGAGTAGTAAGCTAAATAAAAGTGAACATAGATGGTAGAGAATGGCACATAGGCCTAGGTCATGAGTAGAGCTGGTGAGATAGCGGTTATGGGGTCTATGGCCAAGGGGTAGATAAGTATTTCTAATATGACCAATAGGTTCACTTTATAAGGAAACATGAATGAAAATAAGTGACAGAACAACAGTAAGATAAGATTAGGATTATTCAAAACAGACTAAAGGCTGCATCAAATCATCAGAAGTCCTACATAGACTTAAAGAAAGGGGATATTGAATATAATGTGGGTGATAAGGTGTTTTTAAAAATTTTCCGTGGAAGAAGATCATGAGACTTAGCAAGAAAGGGAAATTAAGTCCTCGCTTCATAGGACCATATGAGGTTCTAAAAAGAGTGGGTCCATTAACACACAGACTTGCTTTACCTCTAGAATTGAAGTAAGTCCAGAGTTTAGTTATGATGAAGAACCCATAAAGATCTTGGCTCATGAGGTGAAACAGTTGGGGAATAAGCAGATACCACTGGTTAAAGTGCTATGGAACCACCATTCAGACCAGGAGGCTACGTGGGAATGTGAAGAGGACATGAGGAGACAACACCCACAGTTATTCAGAGACTAGTACCAGGTAAATTTCGAGACGAAATTTCTTTTAAGGAGGGGAGAATTGTAACACCTTGATATTAAGTATTTCCGTACATTCTATTGTTCTGGTGACCAATGTCTGTTCGGACAGGTAGAATGACTAGAAACATACTTAAATCACATAGAAATGTTATAAACTAAACTAATAAAGATCAAATGAAGTTGGAGGAAAATGGAAGATATGAAGCACAAATCTGTTAAATGAGCCTAGTTTCCGGCGATGGGTGACCAACACGGGAAGTGACTATGAGTTTAGTTGCTACCCTAATTTTGTAAGGAACCTCAACGAGACTTTAATGAAGGATTAATTTAGAAATTATTGAGAAATTAAAAATCAAAGAAATAAAAAGAGAACAAGCATAAATGAGTGAATCGAAACCTAAGGACTCATCGAGTATTATAGAAAAAGATGGACTATAACCCGATGAGGGGTATTTTGGTCAATCACTTCAAGAGTTGACTTTTGACTTAAATGTCCATTTAAAAATGAGTGAGATTAAAACACTAGAATGAAATTAAATCAAAAGGATATGTGTAGGAAAATTTATGGGGACATATAAGGAATTAATGGAATAGTCTAATAATAATAATAATTAAAATTATCAATTAAATATTTAAAATTGAAATAAGTATATAAGAGACAAAAATAATTAAAGTAAACCAAAACATTTCTTCTTCTTCCCCAATAATGGCCGACTCTCTCTCTCACTCTCTCTTCCTTTTTCATTCCTCCATTGTTAACCAACTTTAAGCTTGGAAATCCCACTCTTTTCCCATAAATCTCATATAAAATTAGTAGAAAACCCTAAATTAAGTCTTGATTGGAAGATTAGAAGCAAGAAGAATAAGAGATCTTAAAGGAATTTGAAGATTGGAAAAGCTCCATTAGAGGTAAGTTAGCTTACAAGCTTAAATTGTTATGTATTCATGGAATTAGGGCTGATTACGATGAAATTACTTGAGAAATTATGAAAATCTTGCATGAAGAAAATTAAGAGGGAATTTTGGCTAGCCTTGGTAGGAGAGGGTTTTGGTCCTTTGGTTGGGATTAAACATGATTATTGGTTTTATTTGAAGTTGTAGACTTGAATTACGTGCTTAAATTTGCTTGAATTGGGAATATGTGGAATTAGGGTTTGGAGAATTAGGGCTTTTGTGGTATGATGTTCAATTGATGTTTATAAGGTCAAATTATGGTCATTTGATGTTCTTTGGTTGAGAATTGGTGTTGGTTTAGTAAAGGAATTAATGAGATAGGAGCATAGTGAATATGCTGGAATCTGGACACTTGAGTCCAGTGTGTTTAGAGGCCCATAAGTTGAGCTACACAACTCCAATTGGTGTGATGCTAATTTGAAATGAAACCTAAGATACAATGCTCCAACTTTCATGAAGAAAGTCTGCCCAAAAAATGGCCATAGGGAACCTTAATTAGAGCTTGAATCTAGATTACCAATTCTAGACCTAGAGAAAATGATCAAATGAATAGTACTTAGTTAATTAAGCTTAACTTACTCTAGAAAATTCCAAATTATGTGATTCTTGAACCTATGAAATCTTGAGACATTGGAGAATAGTTCTTATGCAGATTGTGAAACCAAATTATGACCCTAATTTGATCAAATTGCTGGACAAATTTAGTCCAGCAAATTTGCTCTGATTATGGACTGAACCTGGAAAATGTGAAGGATTCGACATCCGACCAGTTTTGGAAAAATGGCCATAACTAGAGCCATATAAATGAAAATTAGGTGATTCTAAAGCCAAAATACTGATAAGACATATAGCTACAAATGTCATGTTTTGACCTAAATCGGTAAGGTAGAGGAATTGTTAGGATAAGTCAGGAATGCCAAATCTAAAAATCCTGCACTTCAACAAAATTGCACTGTAACCTCTGAATGGTTATTAGGTCATAACTTCTTCTACAAAACTCCAATCAAAGTGATTAAAAATGATTTGGAAACTTAAGACAAAGGCCTAAAACATTGTTTTAGGGACTTGATGCCAATTCTAAGCCTAAGGTGCTAAGATGTTAAATGCAAAATTTGGTGCAATTCTGGAAAACTAGAAAAGGATAGTGTTCAGTATCTTGGAATAGTACTTAGTAATTTAACCATAACTTGAGCTACAGAACTTTAAATTGAGTGATTCAAATTGGAAATTAAAGGTAGCACATAAAGGAACAATTTTCTTGAAGATCACATTAGCAAATAAGGACTGGAATTAGGTTGAAATTAGGTTCTACACTGAGGCTTTAAACCTGTCTATAACCCATAATTCATTTAACTTCTATAGTTAATTTAGGGATTCATTAGGCATTTCTTTGATTAGCTATTAGTGATAGTTGTGATGAGTATTGAGAAACTTCAATTGTGTGTTTTCAGTAGAAAAGGAGCCTTCTAAAGAAGGGAGAAGTGGAACTAAGTCAAGAGAAGTATAAAAAGGTTTGTGCACAACTACACTTTTCTTTTGTTTTAACATTACAAATGTTTTGAATGAATTTGTATGACTCAAATATGATTTCTCTTATGCATTTAAGAATTAACTACATTGTTTTGAAGATTGTGAATAGTGAAATGAATTTATATTATGGAAAGGCGGATGTCGGCCCTTAATTTCATGTAACAAGGGAGTGGGCCAGTATTCGATGTGTTTTGAAGTGTTTTTGCAAACTTGATGTGTTGCCAACTATGTGCATGAATTTGCATTAATTAAATATGTTTATTGATTTGTAAATGCATTTTGTGAATGGAAATTACTTTGAATATGTTTTAAAATCACAATTGACATGGCAATGTAATTTGTATTCCTCATTAGCTTGCCTAGTAACACCCCTTACCCATCTACAGTGTAGCCAAGCAAGGAATGTCACACTCGGTGCTGGAGTGCCTTAACTTATATTATTTCATTTCCTAGTAATCACATTTAATTTTTATTGATTTAGGTTCAATTAATCAAACGGGGAAAATGATGGGGTTTCCCCTAGTTTATTCACACTTTGACGGTTACCCACCTAGTTAAATCTCAATAATATTCTCAATAATGTAAATTTTTCTCACAATTTCAATGATTCATTTCAATATCTCAAACTCAATAATTCATTCATTCCATACATAAATAAAATCATGCTCGCATTCAAATAAAATACTCAAATTTTTATTAATTATTTGTAAATTATTTGTAAATTTTTATTAATTTACATAATTTACAAATAATTACATGAGTTCTTAATTTACATGACATAATTATTGTCTCACTACAAAATATAAAATTATTAACAAAACTTAGCCGGTCCTAGCAAAATGCACTGCAGAGGATGTGACACAGGACTTAAGTGCAAATTTGGACTCCCAAAATAATCCCAGTCTGTGGTGTGACACCTCTCACCCGTCTACAGTGTAGTCGAGCAAGACATGTCACACTGTAACACCCCGAACCTCCGAGTTATGAATAGTACCATTTTTGGTATGTGACTAATACTATTCAAAGACACATTGAGGATTAAAAATAAATAGAAAATTAATTGAGATAGACACAATAAAAATTCTAGTGAACAAAAAAGCTAAGGACTCATCGGGTATTATAAAAAAAAGGATTATGACCCGATGAGGGGCATTTTGATTAATTCACCTCAAGAGTTGACTTTTGACCAAAATATCAATTAAATTAAATGAAATTAATGAATTGAATTATGGGGTAAAAATTGAAGAAAAATTCAAGTAAAAATATTTAAGGGAAAATTTAAGAAATGAAAACTTAAACTTTTATTTCCATTGTGACAAAAATAAAATGAAAGACTTATGGGCTTTTGATAGTTAAATTTAATTATTTAATTAAAAGGAACAATTAAGTATAAATGTAAAAAAAAAAAGGAATAAAAATTTAAGTTTAATTATCCTTATGACACAATTAAAATTTATAATTTTAATTAGCTAATTTTGGGGATAAATATATATATATAAAAAAGAAGACAAATGTCTTCTTCATTTCTTTTTTTTCATAAGATGCCACCACCCTCTCCTCTCTCTTCCTCTCTCTCTCTTTTTCTCTTATTCTTCCACTTCTTCCCCTCATTGATTTCCCCTCCCAAGTTTTAATTCTCTCAAATTCCCTTTATAAATTCCATAGCCCACTAAAAGAAAACATCAAAGAGATCTTTGATTGAGAGATTAAAAGCAAGGAAAACAAGAATTGAAAGAAAAGTGAAGTTGGAAAGAAATCAACAAGAGGTAAGTTTCTTTTCATGTTAGATTAGTTGTATAAGCATGGAGTGAAGTTAATTTATGATGAAATTTCATAAGAAAATCAAAGAAAACATGTATGGAACCTAAACTAGGATTTTGGCCAAATGGGACAAAAATTAGGGTTTGATATATTTTTAGTTAAATTGATGATAAATCTAAGTTAAAGTGAAGTAGTATGCATGATTGGAAGTAGTAAGATTTCATGGGATTGCATAAATTTAATTATGGGAGATTAGGGTTCATGGAAAATTTGGGTTTTGGTACTAGAGAGTGAAATTGGTGTGTGTAGTCTTAAATTATGATCATTTGAGGTTTATTTAGTTTAAATTGATATTGGGTTGATGAATGGAAGTAACGAAATGATAGGATTAGGGAAAATTACAAACTTTGGTGTTTAAAAATTGTGGGTTTTGTGCTAGGAAGTGCCATTGATGTGTCAATGCTAAATTATAGTCATTTTGGGTGAATTAAATGTGAATTGAGGTTGGTTAGAGGGAATAATTGAAGAAATGAAAATTTTAAACCTAGGGCAGAATTTGCACACTGAGTTTAGTGTATTTAACAGCCATAAATTGAGCTACACAACTCCAATTAGTATGAAACCAATTGGAAATGAAACTTAAGACATAGGGTTAGAATTTTCATGAAGAGACTCACCCCAGAAACTGCCCAGAAATTGCCTAAACCTTGGCTTGAACTTAGAGACACAATTTTGGAACCTGTGGAATTTGACCATATGAACATTAAACTTTGCATGGCCATAACTCTCACTAAAAAACTCCGATTTAGGCAATTCTTGAATCGATGGAAACCTAAGACATAGTAGAACATTTCATATGAAGAACTTGAGGCCAAATTATGGACTTAACCCAAACAAATTTCTGAGCAAAGTTGAATCATCGAATCTGTAGAACTGTAGATTTACCATATGATTTCTCATTTGAAATGTTATTCCAATAAATGGCTCTTATGAATTCAGAACTATTGTGAAGTTTTCATGCTTAAGAAAAATGTGATTTATTATGCTTTGACAAATTATGTTTTACCTTAATTTTTAAAGTTATTAGTTGTGCACCACTGAGTGATATACTCAGCGATAGCTTCTTTATGCTGTCGCAGGTAAGGGAAAGGAGAAGGCTACCGAGTGAGAGACTTGGAAGCAGCATTTTGGTATCGTTTGTCGGTATATATTGTAGTTATACCCCTGTAATTTCCTTTTGATGTATTTTACACCTATATTCATGGATGTACAGACATTGAGCAGTTTGTATTTAAAAGCATTGCATTCCTATCACATTTTGAGTTTGTAACTATTTTATATTTTACTTTGAGACTTATGAAAATATAACTTTTGCAATATTTAGTCTATCGTTATTTCCAATGAATGTTTACATGGAATTTTAACTATTCTCATACAGTTTTCCACAAAAGAATTGATAAGATAAAAAGCTATGGTTTGTTTTAAAATCCTTTGTGGCATAACTAATGGGTTATTGGTAGGTGGAGTTCGGTGATTCATTAGGTATGCTACGGGAACATGTCATGCCTTACAAGGGATAAGGTGTGACATGTTTTAATGGTATCAGAGCTTTGGTTTTTATACAAGTTTTGAAATTTCATGTTTGAAAATTTTTGATAAGCACAACTGCTCAATTGTCATTGTTGATACATATAGTGCATTACATCATAAATATGGACTAATGGAGGGAAATCTCCTTGTATTGGTTGTTCAAGGAGTAGAATTCATTATGATTCAATATGGAAGAGGGGGATCACACAGTAGAGCAATCAGTAGCAGCTGAGGTACAGGGGGAAGCCCTAACTCCTCAGAATGCCAGTGGATCGGCTGCACCCATCCCACCCATGCAGTTTCTTGCTCAGTTCGCTCAGCAGATGGCTGGACTATTTCAGCAAATGGCTAGCAATATACCAGTCCAAGCTCCTGTGCAAGCACCTCCAGTGCAACCACCATCCCCAGCCAGACAATATGACAAGTTAATGAAGTATGGGGCAATAGAGTTCAAGGGTACAGTGGACCCATTGGAAGCTGAGCAATGGTTAGAACGGATGGAGAGGTTCTTCAAGAAATTGCACTGCACAAATTAGTTGAAGTTTGAATATTCAATTTCCTTGCTGCATGGAGATGCATATCAGTGGTGGAAGACCATTCCCCACGCTTTGAGCGCCTTGATCTTGACATGGGATGACTTTCTGAAGGATTTTAGACAGAAGTATGTTCCTGATACCTATGTGGATATGAAGCTATAGGAGTTTCTCAGTTTGAAGTCAGGGAACAAAACTATAGCCGAGTATGAGAGAGACTTTTCTCACCTCAGCCACTATGCTGGAAGCCTACTCACTACCAGTAGAGACAGATGTAAATGGTTTGAGGCCGGTTTGAGGCCTAGTTTGAGATTGCAAGTGGTTGGGTTTCAACATGACAACTTTTCTGGGTTGATATCATAGGCCCTTGAATTGGAAAGGATAGAACTGGAAGGGGCATCTGAGAAGGTAATCACTAAAAAAGAGAAGAGCAGTAAGCCTACAAGTCAGAGTCCAAGTAACAATTCGGGTAAGAGGAAGATCTTTGGGGGACCAAGTAACAGAGGATCTAGTAGGGGAAGATTCTCAGGGCAGAGGCCACCTAGATCTGGACAGCAGACATCTAAGGGTTCCTTTCCTACCCATGCTTGTGAGACTTGTGGCAGGACTCATGGAGGAGTATGTTATAAAGCCATAGGAGCCTGTTACAACTATGGTGGAAGTGGGCATTTTGCTAGAGATTGCACTAATACCCGCAAATTTGGGTCGCTTACTACCACTAAGGGATCTGTTCAAGGTTTTGCTTCCATATGACAACAGACAATTAGTAGAGGAAGAGGCAGGGGTAGAGGTAACACTTATAGCAGCTAGGGCATAGTGAGCCAACCAGAGCAGAGTGGTGCACCAGTCAGGGTGTACACCATGCGCCAAAGGGATGAAGCTGAGACATCAGATGTTATGGCTGGTACTTTCTCCATTTTTGATAGAGATGTATATGTGCTATTTGACCCTGGTTCTACACATTCTTATATTAGTGCCAGTATTGCATGCTATGTTGCTATTCCTTGTGTGAAATTGGATTATGATGTGCTAGTGACTAGTCCTTTAGGACAAGAGGTTAGGGTGAACAAATTGTATAAGGATTGTCCTCTGGTGATCCAAGGACATACATTCTTGTCAGACTTAATTGACATGTCCTTCCGAGATTATGATATCATCTTGGGCATGGATTGGTTAGCCAGGCATCACGCCATGATCGACTGTAGACTGAAGACAGTCACTTTTGGTCTTCTCGAGTATGCAGACATAGTGATACACGGGGAGAGGCAATTATTACCATCCAACATCATTTCAGCTGCACTTGCTAGAAAGATGATTAGAAAGGGATGTGAAGCTTATCTAGCTCATGTGATAGACACCCAAGTGGGGAGTCCAGATCTTAAAGATATTCCTACATTATGAGATTTTCCAGATGTCTTTTTGAAAGAATTACCAGGATTGCCTTCGGAAAGAGAGGTGCAGATTGAGATTGAGACTATGCCTGGTGTGGAGCCAATCTCCATCACTCCTTATAGGATGGCACCTGCTGAGTTGAAAGAGTTGAAGGTATAATTGCAGGAATTGTTAGATAAGGGTTTCATCCGCCCTAGCGTGTCACCTTGGGGAGCACCAGTATTATTTGTGAAGAAGAAGGATGGTACTCTCCGCCTATGCATAGGCTACAGACAGTTGAATAAGGTGACTATAAAGAATAGATATCCTCTGCCACGGATCGATGATTTGTTTGATCAGTTGAAGGATGCAACTGTATTCTCCAAAATTGACTTGAGATCAGGCTGCTAGCAATTGAGAGTGCAGGAGCAAAGTATTCCTAAAACTGCCTTTAGGACTCGGTATGGCCACTATGAGTTCTTGGTAATGCCATTCGGGTTGACTAATGCTCCAGCTGCTTTTATTGGCATGATGAACACTATCTTCAGGCCATATTTGGACTAGTTTGTTGTGGTGCTCATTGATGATATTTTGGTGTACTAAAAAAATGCAGAGGAACATGACAAGCACTTGAGAATAGTATTGTAGACTTTGAGGGAGAAGCAGTTGTATACCAATCTATTGAAATGTGAGTTTTGGCTAAAGGAGATTACATTTTTGGGGCATATTGTATCTGCAGAGGGTATCCAGGTGGATCCTAGCAAAGTAGAAGCCATTCTTAATTGGAAGCCACCTAGAAATGTCACGAAAGTTCAGAGTTTCCTTGGTTTAGCTGGGTATTACCGAAGGTTTGTGAAGGGATTCTCCATACTAGTATCGCCACTGACCAAGCTACTTAGGAAGGATGTAAAATTTCAGTGGACTGATCAGTGCCAGGAAAGTTTTGGTGAGTTAAAGAGGCGTTTAACTGAAGCTCCAGTCTTAACCTTGCCCACTTTGGGTAAGGAGTATACCATATATAGTGATGCTTCTCATAACGGATTGGGTTGTGTGTTGATGCAAGATAGGAATGTCATTGCCTATGCTTTACGCCAGCTTAAACCGCATGAGTGGAATTATCCTACACATGACTTGGACCTAGCAGCCATTGTTTTTGCCTTGAAGATCTGAAGACATTACTTGTATAGAGAGAGATGTTATATATACACAGATCATAAAAGTTTGAAATACTTGGGTACACAGAAGGAGTTAAATTTGAGGCAAAGGAGATGGTTAGAGCTGATAAAAGATTATGATTGCTTGATAGACCATCAGCCTGGAAAGGCAAATGTTGTAGCTGATGCTTTAAGTCACAAGACTATGGCTGGTTTGAGGGTTTCTCCTTTGTCTATGGTGCATGAATTAAGGGCATTGCATGCTAATTTGGAGATTAATGAAGATAGGTAGATGGTAGCTACTTGGCAAGTGAAGCCAATGCCGGCAAAAAAAATTAAAATAGTTGCACAGAAGGATGATAAGTATGTGAAGTTGATGGAAGAGGTTCAGGATGGCAAGAAAACAGAATTATCAGTAAATGATGAGGGCTTGTTGTTATATAAGGGCAGAATGTGCATTCCTGAGAATGTTGAAGTGAGGCAGACCATTTTAAAGGAAGCACATGATTCACTTTTTGCAATGCACCCTGGTGGAACCAAAATGTATAGAAGTGTGAAAGAGCACTTTTGGTGGAGAGGAATGAAGAAAGACATTGCAGAATATATTGCCAAATGCCTAACTTGTCAGCAAGTAACGGCAGAACACCAAGTGCCTACAGGGTTGCTACAGCCATTGCCAATTCTCGAGTGGAAATGGGAAAGAATCACTATGGATTTTGTGACAGGACTCCCACGTACACAAAAGAATCATGATGCAGTTTGAGTTATTTTCAATAGATTGACCAAGTCTACATACTTTTTGCCAGTGAGGATGGATTACAGCCTGAAAAAATTGGCCAAATTGTACATTGATGAAGTAGTGAGGTTGCATGTGTTAGTAGTATGCCCTAGAGCATATCATTTAGTATGTATCTTGTATATATTTTTATTAATAAAAGGCATTTCCACTTTTCCGTTTACATAATATATTTATGTGTAATAGAAAAGGTCCATTGATATTTTGTTAGAAATATTATTCTTAAGTTGTTAAGAATATGAGTGACAATATTTCTAGCACAAAGTATCATAAATAGGTTCACAATCGAGGATACTTCATAATAAGGACATGACTTATCCAGAAAGATTGTATTCATGTTTGTTCCCAAGTTATTTATATGAGATATAAATAAGATGGAATGGTGAGTCTCATGCCATATGACAAACATGATAGGCACTTATAAATGATAAGTAGGCGAACGGTGACACTTATGACAAGCACATGGAGTTTACTCTTGTCAATGTTTTGTCATAAATCATATCGATGCATATAATCTTTAGACACAGAGATAGCAGTTATCTTGTATATAGGTAGTTTGAGTTTGATCGCTTTCATACTTGTACTGTGTATGGGTATATGGGCATGTGTTGGCTCCTACTAGTTATATATGGAGGTAGGTGTTGATCAAGATGGAATCTGTTCCTCTAAGTAAATAGAGATAAAATCCTATGTTCATTTAATTGTTCTTGATGTTTCAAGTTCTGGCCAGACAGATAGATTTATTCGTAAAAGAGTTTACGATGAGAAAATCTTTTTAATCAATAACTGGAATTAAAAGAGAACATAATATTCATAGCAAATGGAGTTTGACATAAACCATGACTCCAGCTTGAGTTGGGATTTTGTAACAGAGAGATTCTAGTGCATGGTAACATATGATTATAGGTTCATTTAAGGTAAACCTTATTACTAATTGGGTGGCCATGGCATGCTATGCTAGGTGTTAACCATGGTCTATGAGGTTCATAAAATGATTTAGAGAAATCATTTATGGTAAGAAAGAGTTCGATTATATTAAGAGTTGATATCATGTCTCATTGCCAATTAGTGATGAGCCTAGTAAGTCACACACATACACAAGTTATCACCTATTTAAATATGATTTAATTAATTAATTAAAGAGTTTAATTGATTAATTAAATAGGTTTGGTTTGCAATTAAATTGCAAAGTCCCTAGCATGGCTTGAAACCAAATCTAGATTATTGGATGTGTAGTATAAATTAAATTTATATTTAAAGTGTTTAAATATGAATTTAATTAATGAGAAATTAATTAATAGAGATTAATTAATTAATTTATATTTGATATAAATTAATTAGAAGAAGAAAAATAATTATTTTGGGTTGAGAACTCAAAATTAAGACACAGGGGCATTTTGGTCATTTTGCAGTGTGACACGTGGCACCATGAGATGGTGACACATGGCATAACACATAAGCTTTCCAAATGTTTTTTAATCATGTAAGATGATTAAAATCAAGATTAAATATAGGTTTGACACTTGGCACAATGTGATTGGGTCACTTAAACCTAGAGCTAATCAAAGGGTGACATGTGGCAAGGGTTTAATGTGTTAACCTAACTATTTAAGTGTTGTTATGAGAAAATAAAATACAACCAGCAACCACCCTCATTTGTCACGCCATTTTGCAGCCTTCTCTCTATTCTTCTTCATCTCTCATCAATTCAAAGAGATTAGCCATCAATCTCTTGAATTAAGAACGCTAGAAATTGTTTCTAGTGTCCTGTTTACATCTTTAATCTCTTAAAAGGCAGAACTTGATTTTCTAATTAATAGAAAAAGCTTTAGAAGCTATTCAAGGGCTGCCATAGGTGTTCTTGGTGTGGACAAGCTAGAGGGACAACATCTGGTGTCCTGAAGACGAATCTCAAAGGCGCAGACACGCTGCAGTGCATCAAGAGGTTAGTGTAATCGTTCTTGATTTAATCTAGGGTTCTAAAATTAATCTGATTAATTTTAAAATCTTAAATGGCAAATACAGATCCAAAAACATATTAAAAGAGTTTTAATATGTTGTTTATCATTGAAATCAAATAGATAAAAATAAATCTTGCATGATGCATGTGACCCTAGGTGAAAATTTTTTAATTCAATGGTATAAACTTGTGTTTTTCACGCTTCCGTTCCTTCAGCATGGAGTGCTAATGTCTATTGTGTCTGATAGAGATTCTAGGTTCACTTCTAGATTCTGGGGTAGTCTCCAAAAAGCCCTAGGAACTAGATTGAACTTTAGTATAGCATTCCATCCACAGACAGATGGCCAATCAGAAAGGATCATTCAAATTTTGGATGATATGCTTCGGGCCTGTGTGATTGAGTTTTAAGGGAGTTGGGACACACACTTGCCTTTAATTGAATTTGCCTACAACAACAGTTATCAGTCAAGCATCGGGATGCCTCCATACGAAGCACTTTATGGCAAAAAGTTTAGAACTCCCTTGTGTTGGGATGAAGTGGGCGAGAGGAAGTTGATTGGCCCAGAATTAGTGCAGTAGATGAAAGAAAAGGTTAAGCTCATTAAAGACAGACTCAAAGTTGCAACGGATAGACAAAAGTCCTACATTGACCTAAAGAGAAGAGATATTCAGTATAGTGTGGGTGACAAGGTGTTCCTGAAAGTTTTCCTATGGAAGAGGATCATGAGGTTTGGTAGAAAGGGGAAACTAAGTCCTCGCTTCATTAGGCCGTATGAGGTTCTGGAAAGAGTGGGTCCATTGGCATATAGACTTGCATTGCCTCCGGAGTTGGAAAAGATTCACAATGTCTTCCATGTCTCCATGTTGAGGAGGTATAGATCAGACCTCTCTCACATTTTGCCAATAGAGGAGATTGAGGTGAATCCAGACCTGACATATGATGAAGAGCCCATAAAGATCTTGGCACATGAGGTGAAGCAGCTAAGGAACAAACAGATACCTCTAGTCAAAGTGTTGTGGAACCATCATTCAGGCCAGGAGGCTACATGGGAGCGCGAGGAGGACATGAGGAGACAACACCCACAGCGATTCAGAGTCTGAGACCAGGTAAATTTCTAGGACAAAATTTATTTTTAAGGAGGGGAGAATTGTAACACCCCGAACCTCCGAGTTATGAATAGTACCATTTTTGGTCCGTGATTAATACTATTCAAAGACACCTTGAGGACAAAAAATAAATAGAAAATTAATTGAGATAGACACAATAAAAATTCTAGCGAACAAAAAAGCTAAGGACTCATCAGGTATTATAAAAAGAAGGATTATGACCCGATGAGGGGCATTTTGGTCAATTCACCTCAAGAGTTGACTTTTGACCAAAATGTCAATTAAATTAAATGAAATTAATGAATTGAATTATGGGGCAAAAATTGGAGAAAAATTCAAGTAAAAATATGTAAGGGAAAATTTAAGAAATGAAAACTTAAACTTCCATTTCCATTATAACTTAAAATGAAAGACTTATGGGCTTTTGATAGTTAAATTTAATTATTTAATTAAAAGGAAAAATTAAGTGTAAATATAAAAAGAAAAGAGAGGAATAAAAATTTAAGTTTAATTATCCTTATGACACAATTAAAATTTATAATTTTAATAAGCTAATTTTGGGGATATATATATATATATATATACATATATATATATGTATATATATATATATATAAGAAGACAAATGCCTTTTTCATTTCTTTTTTTGCATAAGATGCCACCACCCTCTCCTCTCTTTTCCTCTCTCTTCCTCTCTCTCTCTTTTTCTCTTCTTCTTCCACTTCTTCCCCTCATTGATTTCCCCTCCCAAGTTTTAATTCCCTTAAATTTCCTTCATAAATTCCATATCCCACTAAAAGAAAACATCAAAGAGATCTTTGATTGAGAGATCAAAAGCAAGGAGAACAAGAATTGGAAGAAAAGTGAAGTTGGAAAAAAATCAATAAGAGGTAAGTTTCTTTTCATGTTAGATTAGTTGTATAAGCTTGGAATGAAGTTAATTTATGATCAAATTTCATAAAAAAAGTGAAATAAAACATATATGGAACCTAAACTGTAACACCCCTATGTTCGATAATGTGTTCTACTGTTTTAGTGACCAGTGTTGTCCGGACAGCTAGAATGCCTAGAACTACACTTCGATATGAGTAAGGAGATATAAAATAATGAAATATAAGAAAATAAAATACAAGAAAAACAAAGGAAAAATAATAGCAAAGAAATGTAACCAAGTTAAGCGAGCCGAGAACCCTAGCGATGGGTGACCGCAACGGGAAGTCACGGCGTGGACCGTTGACTAACCCTGGACCACGAGGAACCCTGGAAAATATTTTTAGGACTTAAATAAATATCTATTGAAGCATAAACACCATTAGAAATATCAAAGAAAAATTAATTAATTAGTACAAAGAAAAGTGAGAAATCGAAAAACAGAGAAAACTTGGTGTTACCGAAAAAATCCGGAATGCAACCCGAACAGGTGGATTGTGGTCATTTGACACCCCGAGTTGTCTTTTGACCTAAATGTCCATTAAAAATACATGATATTACACTTGAAAAATATAATGAAAAATTAAATTAGGGGTACATGATGTAAATAGTGAAGGAAATGAGATAAATGTGCAAATTAGGAAAATTTGAATAATTAAACATTAAGTTAAAGTGAGTGCTCCACTAACTCAAGTTTTGGGACACTTAATTAAGTCATTTTGGACAGAAATTCAGTCCATCTTCTTCCTCCCAAATGACCAGCCGTGAGCCTCCATTGAAGAACCTCCATGGCCATCCATGGCCAAGCTCCATGCAACCATGATCCAAGCCATTTTTCCACTAGCTTCCTTCACAAAAACTATTCTACACCACTTGGGCAGTAGATAGGCAGCAAGAAGATCAAGTTTAGTCAAGGTTTTGAAGAGTTTCCAAAGTGGTAAGTTTGTATTTTTGGTTATTACTTCATTAAAGTTTGTGAGGAGGTTATGGGTACTTGAATTGTGGAAAGAATTTTGGAGTTTGATGTTCTAAGGGAGATGTGTACTTTTGGCAGCCATGAAAACTCCTTGAAGACAGTTTATTTTTGCTTGTATATGGTGGATTAAAGGATTGATTAAATGTTTATGTGTGTAGGAAATTATTTGGGTGATGTATACTTAGTATATGTGAATGTGTATTGAAATTTGAATGCTTGGAAATTATGGGAATGTAATGCATGAATTGACAGCCTGGTTAGGTGAACCATAAGGATGTTAATTCATGTTTGGATTATGGAATATTAATGTTGAATTGTGTTAGTTGTGATGGCAGTTTGGGTATATGTGTGATGGTGTGAAGTTGGACATGTAAATGAGAATGAATAGGTGACTAAATTGTTGTAATTGATTTTGACAAATTCTACACTTAATGGTGTATTTTGAATATGATTGTAAGCTACCAAAATGATCAATAAAATGTTGTGAAATATGTTTAGGTTAGGGTACAAACCAGAAATGGCATAAAGGTGAAGTTTGGTAAGGGTTAAAGGTGATCTTTGATGAGTACGAATAAAATGCAATAGGGCAATTTGTGTTTTGGGCTTAAAACCTTAAGAGTGTGGCTCCAATTGGTATGAGACCAACTGGAGGTGAAACTAGGCACAAAATGTGCCAACTTTCATGAAGGAAGCTTGCCAAAATTCTGCTTGCAAGGTAGCTTGAAAAATGACCAAATCCGGATTAAGTGCAAATAAGGCCTGAAAATTGACCAATTGGGCAGCAGTTAGTTTTTTGGCCATAACTCACTCAAAATAGGTCCAATTGACCTGAAATTTTGACCATAAACAGTTAAGACCCATATCTACAAGTCTTATGAAGACACCAAAGCCCAGAAATGACCATAAACAAGTCAAACAGCTTTCACATGTTCGGGTCCAAAAACTGGCCGAACCTAAAATGACCTAAAATGACCTAAGGTGACCAATTTTGATGCACTTTGACCAGCAATAGTAAAATAACCATAACTTGGTCTACATAACTCAGAATGACCTGAAATTTTGCCCCGTGTGCAATAAGACATAGATCTACAAGTTTTTAGTTTTGATCGAAACCCGAAAATCGAGGGAACTAGGTTGTCCGGCTAGGTCAAACTAGTATCTCGAAATCCAGCAAATTGCAAGAAAACGCAAGATACATGGAAATGAATTTGGTAACATGTACCAACCCTAAAAGGCTATCGAATGTAACATATTAGTAACATTAAAACCTAAATTACCTAGAATGCACCGACGGTCGACATATTAGGTTGACTAAGCAAATAATAGAATTCAGTGAATTACTTATCAAGCATTATCGTTAGAGACAGTTTAAATTAGTACTAAAACACTTCAAATTGTGTTTCTCAGTTAGCAAAGACTCAGGGAAAGGGAAGGAAACACTGAGTCAAGGCCAGGAGACAGTTATCAGAGGTTTCTACACAATAAGTATTTCTTTTGAATTTTTCAATTGAAATAAATTACGATTATTTATATGTTATTGTTTTAAATTGTGTTTGTGCACAATAAGTATTTCTTTTAAAATTTTCAATTGAAATAAATTACGATTATTTATATGTTATTGTTTTAAATTGTGTTTGTGCGCAATAATTTTGATATTTACTGCTTTTACTAGCAAATTTATTTGGAGAAATGAGTTATGAATAATTTTTTATTACTTTGGTTTTAGGAATATTATTTGGAACTTATTGTGTTGCCAACTTTGCAAATGGAAATTTTGAGATAAAATGTGATTTATGGTTTGTATGAAATATTTTGATTTGAAATTGTTTTGATTCACACTTGGCATGACACTGTTACTATGTTCCTCCTCCATTTATGGGGTGAGTGTGATATATTCCTCCCTCATTGACCTATCAGTCTGGGGTGAGTGTGATTATGTTCCTCCCTCTTTGACTTGCCAGTCTGAGGTGAGTGTGGATGAGTACTCATTATATAGCTAGCTTCCTCCCTCATTGATTTCGATTATTGGGGTGAGTGTGTCTTGTCGTGGTGTACAACACGGCATGTGCGGAAAAACTGTGTCATGGCCTAAATTATGTTATTGATTGGCAACACTATATTATTCAGTTATTTGATCAAATTGTGTTATGGATTGGCAAAACTGTATTATTCAGTTATTTGATCAAATTTTGTTATTGATGGGCAAAACTATATTTTTCAGTTATTTGATCAAATTATGTTATTGATTTGCAAAACTGTATTATTCAGTTATTTGATCAAATTGTGTTATGGATTGGCAAAACTGTATTATTCAGTTATTTGATCAAATTTTGTTATTGATGGGCAAAACTATATTATTCAGTTATTTGATCAAATTGTGTTATTGATTTGCAAAACTGTATTATTCAGTTATTTGATCAAATGGTGTTATTGATTGGCAAAACTGTATTATTCAGTTATTTGATCAAATTGTGTTATAGATTGGCAAAACCGTGTTATTCAGTTATTTGATCAAATTGTGTTATTGATTAGCAAAACTGTGTTACTCAGTTATTTGATCAAATTTATGTTATATGAACTTTGTAAATTGTGAAATGGAATTGTGAACTATTTGATTTGTGAATTGTCAATAAAAGATTTATTTATCGCATTTCAAATTGTTATTATGCACCACTAAGTAAATTTTACTCAGCGATAGCTTTTCATTGCTGTCACAGGTAGACAGACTGACAAGGCAGCAGACTAGGCTGCTAGTACTACATTGAGAGATCATCGGGTATATTGAGTATACCACATTTTGCATTTTGTACTGTAATGTATGTTCACTGTATATATATATTGTTCTTAGTTTTGAGCAATTGTAAATTAAAATTGTACATTGAAATTTGTAAAGTAAATTATGAGTTATTTTGGCTTGTAAAATTTGTACTGTATTTCTTTTATCTCAGTCTTTGAAAATTATTGTGGATTTGAGTTGCAAAACATATTGTGTTGAATTATGTTGGAGTTTGAGATTGAGAAAAATATTGAAGTGCTTTTTACAGGTTTTTGAAGAACTGTTTTGTCCAAAATACAGATGGCACTCTGTCAAAATTTTTACAGAAATTATTAATAGTCCAAGTGTGTTAGCTGTTTTACTTCAGTTCAAAAAGGTTTTTAACACCTGTAAATAGTGCTCACCACTATAAAAAGAAGTAAGAAAAGTTTTAAAATCCCTTGTAGTGTATTTAATGGGTTATCAGTAGGCAAAGTTGGTAATTCATTAGGTATACTATGGGATCATGTTATGCCTTACAGAGGGGTAGGGTGTGACATAAACTAGGGTTTTGGCCAAATGGGTGAAAAATTAGGGTTTGATGTATTTTTAGTTAAATTGATGATAAATCTAAGTTAAAGTGAAGTAGTATGCATGATTGGAAGTAGTAAGATTTCATGGGATTGCATAAATTTAATTATGGGAGATTAGGGTTCATGGGAAAATTGGGTTTTGGTACTAGAGAGTGAAATTGGTGTGTGTAGTGTTAAATTATGATCATTTGAGGTTTATTTAGTTTGAATTGACATTGGGTTGATGAATGGAAGTAACGAAATGGTAGGATTAGGGAAAATTACAAACTTTGGTGTTTGAAAATTGTGGGTTTTGTGCTAGGAAGTGCCATTGATGTGTCAATGCTAAATTATAGTCATTTTGGGTGAATTAAATGTGAATTGAGGTTGGTTAGAGGGAATAATTGAAGAAATTAAAATTTTAAACCTAGGGCAAAATTTGCACATTGAGTTCAGTGTGTTTGATAGCCCATAAATCGAGGTACACAACTCAAATTAGTGTGAAACTAATTGGAAATGAAAATTAAGACATAGGGCTAGAATTTTCATGAAGAGATCCACCCCAGAAACTGCCTAGAAATTGCCTAAACCTTGGCTTGAACTTAAAGACACAATTTTGGAACCTGCAAAATTTGACCATATGAACAGTAAATTTTGCATGCCCATAACTCTCTCTAAAAAACTCTGATTTAGGCAATTCTTGAACCGTTGGAAACCTAAGACATAATAGAACATTTCATATGAAGAACTTGAGGCCAAATTATGGACTTAACCTAATAAAATTGTTGAGCAAAGTTGAATCATCGAATATGCAGAACTGCAAATTTACCATTTGAATAGGAAACTTTGCATGGCCATAACTCTCTCTAGAAAACTCCAATTTAGGCAAATCTTGAACCGATGGAAACCTAAGACATAGCAGAAGATTTCGTATGAAGAATATTAGACCAAATTATGGACTTAACTTGATCAAATTGCTAAATGAAGTTGGATTGATAAATCTGCCAGAGCTGATTCTGCAGCATGAACAGTGACGTGAACAGTAACCATATTTTGGTCATAACTTGAGCTACACAACTCTGAATTAGGTGATTCAAAAAGGAAAATAAAGTTAAGACCTAAATGAACAATTTTCATGAAGAATACCTCACCAAATTATGATCGAAACTAAGTAAAAATTGGGTTCAAAGATTGGGGCACCAAGCTATCCCAAAACCAAAATATTCTAAAATTTTCAAAGCTAACTTGGGATGCATTGGACATGCATGTAATGAGTTCTTGGCAGTAGTTGAGATTAGTATTGAGGTATTCTATTTGTGTATTTTCAGTAGAAAAAGAAGTTGGAATAGACGAGGAGAAGTAGGTAACAAGAAAGGAGAGCATTGAAGGTTTGTGCACAACTAACCTTTTTCTTTGTTTTAGGTTCGTAAATTAATTTGAATGAGTTTATTTGAATGAGTTTGATTTGAAATGAGTTTATTTTGAATGAGGTATGTTTTTCTCTTGTATTTGAGGAATTTGTGTGTTGCCACCCCTTTTATGGGTTTTATGATGATTTGAATATGTTATTATTTTGCAAACGTGATTATTGATTTAGAAACTCTTGAAAGTTGTTTTGAAGCCACAGTTAGCATGACAGTCCCTTTCGAAACTCCCCAGTAGTAACGGCTACTTGGGGTTGATAATTGATATTGATTATGTCTCCCATTAATAGTGGTTAATGGGGTAAGAAAACATGAGTACTCATTAGCTAGCTAGCCCTTCCCTCATTAATAACGGTTAGTGAGGTTGAGATTGCTTTGTCGTGGTGTACAACACGACACTGATCGTGAAATTTTGTGTCATGACCTGAACTGTGTATTGATGTTGGCAACACTAATGCTTTGTGAATTATGATTTATGAAGTATGATTTCTCATTTGAAATGTTATTCCAACAAATGGCTCTTATGAACTCAGAACTATTATGAAGTTTGAATGCTTAAGAAAAATGTGATTTATTATGCTTTGACAAATTATGTTTTACCTTAAGTTTTAAAGTTATTAGTTGTGCACCACTGAGTGATATACTCAGCGATAGCTTCTTTATGCTATCGCAGGTAAGGGAAAGGAGAAGGCTACCGAGTGAGAGACTTGGAAGCAGCATTTTGGTATTGTTTGTAGGTATATATTGTAGTTATACCCCTGTAATTTCCTTTTGATGTATTTTGCACCTATATGCATGGATGTACGGACATTGAGCAGTTTGTATTTAAAAGCATTGCATTGCTATCACATTTTTGAGTTTGTAACTGTTTTGTATTTTACTTTGAGACTTATGAAAATATAACTTTTGTAATATTTAGTCTATCATTATTTCCAATGAATGTTTACATGGAATTTTAACTATTCTCATACAGTTTTCCGCAAAAGAATTAATAAGATAAAAAGCTATGGTTTGTTTTAAAATCCTTTGTAGCATAACTAATGGGTTATCGGTAGGTGGAGTTCGGTGATTCATTAGGTATGCTACGGGAACATGTCATGCCTTACAAGGGATAAGGTGTGACACACACTCAGTGCCGGAGCACCCTATCTTATCTTACTTTATTCTTTTAATAATTTTTTCTTGTTATATTTTAATATCAATTATTTTTCTAAGGAGAAACCAGCGAAGTTTCCCTATTTTAATGCCGTTTGGCATATTTCACTATTTACATGTTTAAAAATCTCAACAATATTTTCATACAATAATTCATCCATATTAATATCATCATTTCAAAAATCATTATGTAATTCAAATCTATACTTATTTGTACAAATTCATTCATGCTTATTACATATATCAAAATTCTCAATTTCATTAGTTTACATAATTTGCAAACTAATTACACAAATTCATAATTTATATCTGGTGCATATTACATACAACTTCCAAATTTTCAATTTCTCCCAACTTCCAAACTTCAATTCACATTCATAGCACTTCTAATAGTCAATAATCAACATCAACATCATCAAATTCAAGTCACAACACAAAATTCCTAATTTTAGCAAACCCTCAATCAACTTGCATAAACTTTAAATTCCAAGAGAATTTCTAGCACTAACCTTATTCTTCTAGCCCAAAGCAACCTTCAATGAACCCAACACTTGATTCACCTCTTTGAGGCTGCCAACCAAATTTTCCTTTCACTTTTCTTCCCACTTTCCTTGGGTTTTATGGTTGGCTATGGAGGTTTATCAAGGCTACCAACTATTTTTGTGAAGGAAGCTAATGATTTGAAAGCTTGAAATGGCGTTTTAATGATAGGAAAATGAAAGAATTTGAGAGGAAAATGGAGAAGAGAGGGTTGAACAGGAGAATGGTTGGAGAAGAAGATGCCTTTTTCCAATTTTAACTCATTTATCGCTTTTAATTGGGTTTATAAGTATGTGTCACAATATGATTGGGTGGAGGCATTTCAATAACATAATAGTGATGTCATAAGTCCCATTTTAATTCATTTTCTTTTCTTTTCTTTTCTTTTCTACTCATTTTTAATTAAATTTTTACTAATATTTATTTACATTTTATGTCATATAATTTATTTACTCAATTGGACAAGTTGGTCAAAAATCGTCTCTAAAGGCGAAATGACCAAAATGCCCTCTGTTTGGCTTAAGGAGCCAAAACTGTCTGCACCGATCTTAAAAATTCTCCTAACCTTTTCTTTGCATTCTAATGCTACCTATGGCTCTGTAACTCTTCTTTGGCATCCCAGAAATTATTTCACTGGGTTTCCCTCGGGTTTAGGGCTACTAACTGTGAAGACAACAATATCCCATTAAGTCACTCATCATCGGGGCACTGGTTCATTTAACTTTGTTGTATTTCATAGCTTAAAATTTTCTAAATTTTTTCTTACCATTATTTGGGTTATTTATGACTCCTTACTTTAGTTTATATATAGTTCCAGACATTCTGACTTTCTAGATCGATATTAATCACCGGAATAGTCGAATGCATGGACTAGCTAAAGTGAGGGTGTTACAATTCTTCCCCTCTAACAAAAATTTCGTGCTCAAAATTTACCTAATGTACGTAATTGAAGATTTGCATTAGAGTCACCTCGACTCATATGAATGCAATGCATAGTATGAACTCTATCTAGACCCAGAAACGCACTAAACCGTGCTTTGATACCATTAAATGTGACACCCTTCACTCGTCTATAGTGTAGCCGAGTAAGATATGTCACACTAGATGTAAAACCCTCACCGTCGGTAGTCCGTACGTTCTACTGTTCTGACGACTGATGTCTATCCAGACAAGTCAGGATGTCTGGAACTACACTTCGGTGATAGTGAACAGGCATAAAATGATGAAATAAATAATAAGAAAATACAAAAAAAATTAAGGAAAAATAAAAGAGAAGAAGTGTAATCAGGTTAAACGAGCCGAAACCATAGCAATGAGTGACTATACCGGGAAGTTACAGTGGGGACCGTTGACTAGCCCTGGACCACGGGGAACCTGGGAAAATATTTTTGGGACCTAATTAGAGGTCTACTGATGTGTAATTGACATTGAAAATGTCAATGAAAAATTAGTAAGTATAAATGAAAATAAAAATTAAAGAAATCGGCGATATAAGGAATTAATCTGTTGTACCAAAAAATTCGAAATACAACCCGAAGAGGGGCATTTTAGTCAATTGACACCTAAAGTTAACTCTTGACCTAAATGTCCATTAAAAATAAGTGACACTAAAATTTTGAAAATGCCATGAAAATAAGAAATTTTACACATATTGTAATTAAAGGAATTATGGGGGATTAATTGAAATTCAAAAGTTTAATTGTTATAATATTAAACTAAGGTTAGTGGAAGGTTAGTGGAGGTATATAAGGATGTGAAGGAGCGGAAGCATGAAAAATACAAGTTTATACCATTGAATTAAAAAAATTTCACCTAGGGTCACATGCATTATGCAAGATTTATTTTTATCTATTTGATTTCAATGATAAACAACATATTAAAACTCTTTTAATATGTTTTGGATCTATATTTTCCATTTATGATTTTAGAATTAATCAGATTAATTTTAGAACCCTAGATTAAATCAATAACAAACACACTAACCTCTTGATGCACTGCAGTGTATTTGTGCCTTTGAGATTCATCTTCATGATACTAGATATTGTCCCTCTAGCTTGTCCACACCAAGAATACCTATGGCAGCCCTTGAACAGCTTCTAAAGCTTTTTCTATTATTTAGAAAATCAAGTTCTACCTTTTAAGAGATTAAAGATGTAAACAGGACACTAGAAACGATTTCTAGTATTTTTAATTCAAGAGATTGTTTGCTAATCTCTTGGAATGAATGAGAGATGAAGAAGAAAAGAAGGGAGACTCTTGGGTGGCGGCACCAAGGATGAGGAGCTGCTGGTTATATTATTTTCTTTTCATAACAACACCTATATAGCTAGGTCAACACATTAAACCCTTGTCACATGTCACCCTCTCATTGGTTCTAGGTTTAATTGACCCAATCACATTGTGCCAAGTGTCAAACCTATATTTAATCTTAATTTTAATCATCTTACATGATTAAAAGGCATTTGGCAAGCTTATGTGTAATGCCATGTGTCACCATCTCATGATGCCACATGTCACCCTGTGAAATGACCAAAATGTCCCTGTGTCTTAATTTTGTGTTCTTAACCCAAAATAATTATTTCTCTTCTTCTAATCAATTTATATCAAATATAAATTAATTAATTAATCTCTATTAATTAATTTCTCATTAATTAAATTCATATTTAAACACTTTAAATATAAATTTAATTTATACTATGCATCCAATAATCTAGATTTGGTTTCAAGTCATGCTAGGGACTTTGCAATCTAATTGCAAACCAAACCTATTTAATTAATCAATTAAACTCTTTAATTAATTAATTAAATCATATTTAATTAGGTGATAACTTGTGTATGTGTGTGACTTACTAGGCTCATCACTAAATGGCAATGAGATATGATATCAACTTTTAATATCATCAGAACTCTTTCTTACCATAAATGATTTTTCTAAATCATTTTATGCACCTCATAGACCATGGTTAACACCTAGCATAGCATGCCATGGCCACCCAATTAGTAATAAGGTTTACCTTAAATGAACCTATAATCATATGTTACCATGCACTAGAATCTCTCTGTTACAAAATCCCAACTCAAGCTGGAGTCATGGTTTATGTCAAACTCCATTTGCTATGAATATTATGTTCTCTTTTAATTCCAGTTCTTGATTAAAAAAATTTTCTCATTAGAAACTCTTTTCTGATTAAATCTATCTATCCTGGCCAGGAACTTGAAACATCAAGAACAATTAAATGAACATAGGATTTTATCTCTATTTACTTAGAGGAACGGATTCTATCTTGATCAACACCTACCTCCATATATAACTAGTAGGAGCCAACACATGCCCATATACACATATACAGTACAAGTATGAAAGCAGTATCAAACTCAAACTACCTATATACAAGATAACTGTGCTATCTCAGGTCTAAAGATTATATGTACTGATATGATTCATGACAAAACATTGACAAGAGTAAACTCCATGTGCTTGTCATAAGTGTCACTGGTTTGGCCTACCTATCATTTATAAGTGCTAATCATGTTTGTCATATGGCATGAGATTCACCATTCCATCGTATTTATATCTCATATAAATAACTTGGGAACAAACATGAATACAATCTTTCTGGATAAGTCATGTCCTTATTATGAAGTATCATCGATTGTAAACCTATTTATAATACTTTATACTAGAAATACTGTCACTCATATTCTTAACAACTTAAGAATAGAATTTCTAATAAAATATCAATGGACCTTTTCTATTACACATAAATATCTTATGTAAATGGAAAAATAGAAATGCCTTTTATTAATAAAACATGTACAGGCTAATACTAAATGATATGCTCTAGGGCATACTACTAACAATCTCCCACTAGCACTCGAGCCATTCATTACAATATCTTAGACCCATCTTATTAAGATGTCGGTCTAGCTGAGTCAGTGACATAGGCTTAGTGAATGGATCAGTTGGATTTTCAGCTGATGCTATTTTCTGCATGGCTACATCACCTTGTCCAACTATTTCTCTGATAATGTGGTAGCGCCTTTCTATGTGTTTGGATTTCTGGTGAGACTTGGGTTCCTTAGCTTGTATGGCTGCTCCATTGTTGTCACAGTGTAGTGGAACTGCTGACTCAATGGAAGGAACTACTATAAGTTCTATCACGAACTTCTTTATCCAAACAGCTTCCTTTGCCGCATCTGATGCAGCAATATACTCAGCCTCGGTAGTGGAATCTACAGTCGTGCTCTGTTTGGAACTCTTTCAACTGACTGCACCTCCATTACAAATGAACACAAATCTAGAGGTAGACTTTTTATCATCGATATTATCACACCTTACCCCTCTGTAAGGCATAACATGATCCCATAGAATACCTAATGAACTACCGAACTTCACCTACAGATAATTCATTAAGTACCCTACAAGGGATTTTAAAATAATTTTTTTACTTTTGTTAAGTGGTGAGCATTTTCTAATAGGTATTTAAAACATTTAATTAAAATCAAAACTAGTTAATATTTTTGGTCCATTTTATTTCTCCGAAAATTTTATAAAAATTCTGCCAGAGTTCCGTCTGTATTTTGAGAAAACAGTTCTACAAATACCTGAAAAAAAGCACTTCCAAAAATTTTCTCAACCACTACTTCAATTTCACAATCAATCTCAATAATTTCTCAACACATTTATCAACTTTCAAATTTCAGATCCCTTATCCAATGATCATCAAAATACTAGCAATCCATTTCATTCAAATTAAATAAAATAGTTCCATTCATAATTCATTAAGGACAAAACAATTTATATACATCCTTACAAAATTTGCATTAAGAGAAATTCAACTGAAATTTATTGCAAACTTTATACAAACTTTGTACAAACTGCTCAAGACCGAATTTTCATGTCCATACATTTATGTGCAATACATACATCAAAAGAAATATTTACAGTCAGGGTATAAATTATACCCAATAACTTCAAGCTGATAATTCCTCAATCCTCAGCAGTTCAGTCTGCTGCTCCTCTAGTCTTTATATATGCGACAGCATTAAAAGCTATCACTGAGTACTAGGACTCAGTGGTGCACAACATATTAAAATAATCTTTATGTAGAACTTAAATCACATTTATTCAAAATTTTGATTGAACATGAGAATTAAATACAAATCATACATTATGAGATTTTAATCCCAAACAACTTCATTTTCAAGTATCAAATCACATTTCATAAAACCCACAGTTAGTTCATGCCATTTGAAGCAAATAGAATCTCAATAGCCAGAGGCTAAAGAAAAATCACATCACAAGGCTAGCTAGCTCAAATATATGGATATCCATTCACATCCTCTTCTACTGGCACACCTTAACACTTCTCCAGAGAAGGAATCAAAATTCGAAACTAATTACACTCACTAGTCGTGCTAGTGAGGTGTTCAAATATATGGTAATGACACTGTAGTTTCAAAACTTATCTTAACAATTTGCTAAACATTGTCATTTCAAATATGCACAATAACTTTCAACAATTTAAGTCAAAACTGTTAGTAGTATGCCCTAGAGCATATCATTTAGTATGTATCTTGTACATATTTTTATTAATAAAAGGCATTTCCACTTTTCCGTTTACATAATATATTTATGTGTAATAGAAAAGGTCCATTGATATTTTGTTAGAAATATTATTCTTAAGTTGTTAAGAATATGAGTTACAATATTTCTAGCACAAAGTATCATAAATAGGTTCGCAATCGAGGATACTTCATAATAAGGACATGACTTATCTAGAAAGATTGTATTCATGTTTCTTCCCAAGTTATTTATATGAGATATAAATAAGATGGAATGGTGAGTCTCATGCCATATAACAAACATGATAGGCACTTATAAATGATAAGTAGGCCGAACCAGTGACACTTATGACAAGCACATGGAGTTTACTCTTGTCAATGTTTTATCATAAATCATATCGTGCATATAATCTTTAGACTGAGATAGCACAGTTATCTTGTATATAGGTAGTTTGAGTTTGATCTGCTTTCATACTTGTCTTGTGTATGGGTATATGGGCATGTGTTGGCTCCTACTAGTTATATATGGAGGTAGGTGTTGATCAAGATGGAATCTGTTCCTCTAAGTAAATAGAGATAAAATCCTATGTTCATTTAATTGTTCTTGATGTTTCAAGTTCTGGCCGGGATAGATAGATTTATTGTAAAAGAGTTTCTGATGAGAAAATCTTTTTAATCAAGAACTGGAATTAAAAGAGAATATAATATTCATAGCAAATGGAGTTTAACATAAACCATGACTCCAGCTTGAGTTGGGATTTTGTAACAGAGAGATTCTAGTGCATGGTAACATATGATTATAGGTTCATTTAAGGTAAACCTTATTACTAATTGGGTGGCCATGGCATGCTATGCTAGGTGTTAACCATGGTCTATGAGGTTCATAAAATGATTTAGAGAAATCATTTATGGTAAGAAAGAGTTCTGATGATATTAAGAGTTGATATCATGTCTCATTGCCAATTAGTGATGAGCCTAGTAAGTCACACACATACACAAGTTATCACCTATTTAAATGTGATTTAATTAATTAATTAAAGAGTTTAATTGATTAATTAAATAGGTTTGGTTTGCAATTAAATTGCAAAGTCCCTAGCATGACTTGAAACCAAATCTAGATTATTGGATGTGTAGTATAAATTAAATTTATATTTAAAGTGTTTAAATATGAATTTAATTAATGAGAAATTAATTAATAGAGATTAATTAATTAATTTATATTTGATATAAATTAATTAGAAGAAGAAAAATAATTATTTTGGGTTGAGAACTCAAAATTAAGACACAGGGGCATTTTGGTCATTTTGCAGTGTGACACGTGGCACCATGAGATGGTGACACCTGGCATAACACATAAGCTTGCCAAATATTTTTTTAATCATGTAAGATTATTAAAATCAAGATTAAATATAGGTTTGACACTTGGCACAATGTGATTGGGTCACTTAAACCTAGAGCTAATGAAAGGGTGACATGTGGCAAGGGTTTAATGTGTTAACCTAGCTATTTAAGTGTTGTTATGAGAAAATAAAACACAACCAGCAGCCACACTCCTTTGTCACGCCACTTTGAGGGTTTTTATCTCTTCTTCTTCATCTCTTATCAATTCAAAGAGATTAGCCATCAATCTCTTGAATTAAGAACACTAGAAATTGTTTCTAGTGTCCTGTTTACATCTCTAATCTCTTAAAAGGCAGAACTTGAATTTCTAATTAATAGAAAAGGCTTTTGAAGCTGTTCAAGGGCTGCCATAGGTGTTCTTGGTGTGGACAAGCTAGAGGGACAACATCCGTGTCTGAAGGCGAATCTCAAAGCGCAGACATTTGCGATTGCATCAAGAGGTTAGTGTAATCGTTCTTGATTTAATCTAGGGTTCTAAAATTAATCTGATTAATTTTAAAATCTTAAATGGCAAATACAGATCCAAAAACATATTAAAAGAGTTTTAATATGTTGTTTATCATTGAAATCAAATAGATAAAAATAAATCTTGCATGATGCATGTGACCCTAGGTGAAAATTTTTGAATTCAATGGTATAAACTTGTGTTTTTCATGCTTCCGTTCCTTCAATTGGTATCAGAGCCACTATATTTGCTATTTAGATTGTTGATTATATGATTTAATTGTGTGTTTGATCATGAGATCAAAAGTTCATTGCTGGTTGCAAAGCAAGTTGGCGGCATACTTGAAAAAACACCATCAATGGTGCGCATGGTTTGGCTTCCATGGGTGGTTTAAGGTTTGGCTTTTAATTTTGCAATTGTTGTATGATCTAAGGCCTATTCTTTGACTAATTAAAGTGTTTAATTAGTAGTTTTTATCACACAATTAAATTATGATTCAAATCAGAATTTTAAAAAATTGTTTGAATGTGATTCAAATCTGAATTTTAAAAGTTGTTTGAATGTGATTCAAATCTGGATTTTTAAAGTTGTTTGAATCATATTTAAATCTGATTTTTTAAAATTGATTGAATAAAATTCAGATCTGATTTTTAAAAAATGTTTGAATGTGATTCAAATCTGATTTTTTAAAAAATGTTTGAATGTGATTCAAATCTGAATTTTTGAAGTTGTTTGAATGTGATTCGAATCTGAATTTTTAAATTTGTTTGAATGAGATTCAAATCTGAATTTTTAAATTTATTTGAATCATATTCAAATCTGGATTTTTAAGTTGAATATGAGATATTCAATTTAATTTAAGTATGTATGTTTTATTTAATTGTTAAATAGTGATATGCATGATGGATGATCATGGACTATAAAAGACCAATGTGATTGGATTTATTTCTTTTATGTTTCTTTGGGATTGTAAATTAATTAATTTATTTTAATTTATTTTGGGCATGTATTATTAAGTTTGTAATAATTTTTGGGTTGTAATTTCATTTATTTAAGTTCTTGTAAATTCGCCTTGGTATGCCAAGGATTACTATGTAATATTAGATTGCAAGAAGTTCAAGGAGGTCAAGAGCATTGGTGGGACCAGTGGGAGGAATTCAAGATCAAGTGTTGATTATGTACTCCTTCAGTAACTCTTGTAAAATGAATGAATGAAATGCACCTAGGAATGCCCTGATTCAATTCTTGGTGGCTCAGAATTGAATCCCTTAGAAAGTCCATGATCATACCATATTTACTGCTTATCCATGAATGCATGAGATGTATGGGAATGTATGCAATTATATGATATATGCATGCTAAATGGATAATGTGCAAAGTGAGACCTTAATAGTAAATAGAATGACCATAAAATCTTCCAAACAAATGATTAAGTTGGAAATGCTATAATTAAAGTAATTATAACATAGGCCCTCCATTGGGGCAATTATTGTTAAGCATGAGATGTTGTAAATATGTAAATGGTTTAGTGGCCAATATTGGATGTACCTGAGGACATTAAAATTATTTGCATAATTACTGGCTCAATGGGATCAACTTAACTAATGCAAGATAAGTCAATAATGGATGTACCTGAGATTTTGAGCATTAGGGGCTTGGTAAAGGATTGAACCTCACATGAGATGTGATGGGCAAAGAGTTGCTCACTTATAGTTTATTGTAATTCCAATAATGGATGTACCTGAGGATGATCAATAGAATTATAAGAATTCAATCACCCACTAGAAATCCATCCAATTAGGATTTCCGTTTTCTACTTTGGAAGTGTAGGATTCGCTAAGTTAGTGGGAGGACCAATTTGATTAAAAGACCATAATCATTTTGGTTAATTACATGATACATTTACTAATTAATCTGGTTATTTTCTGCAGTTAATTTTCTGATAAAAATGAGCACAAAACAACCACCACCATCCAATATCCTTGCAAGCATACTTGATCACAATAGGTTGACAGACCTAATCATCTGATTGGCTAAGAAATTTGAAACTTGTCCTGAACCTTGAACATATAGGATATGTTCTAAATTCAAATGTTCCTGGTCCCTTACCTCCAGAGGCCACACAAGAGGAACATGAAACTTTGGACAAGTGGAAGGAGCATGATATGAGAGCTAAGTGTTACATGCTTGCTTCCATGAGTAATGAGTTACATAAGCAACATGAGAACATGCAGAGTGCGAGTGAGATCCTCCTTCACCTACAAGAGTTGTATGGTGAGCACAGCAGGAATGCTAGGTATGAGATATCTAGATAGCTATTCCGTATGAGGATGTCTGAGGGACAGAATGTTGGGGATCATGTCCACAAGATGATTCGGATGATTGAGCAGTTGGAACATCTTGACTTCAACATGGATTTCCAACTACAGACGGATTTGATCCTTGATCCCTTCTCGAGTCTTTTGGAAATTTTGTGACAAATTTCCATATGACTAAACAGGAATGCACCTTAGCTGGTTTACTCAACATGCTGGTTATTGCCCAAAAGAATATGCCAGGCAATAAAGGAAAAGAGGTAGCTTTGGTTGATTCTTCTTCTGCTGGAAAGTCCAACAAGAAGAAGGGCAATAAGAAAAAGAAACTTTAGATTCCAGGTCCTTCCAAGAAAATAGCTAAACAGAAAGGGAAGACCAAAGCTGACAAAGGCAAAGGTAAGTGTTTCCACTGCCAATAGGAAAGTGTTTCCATTGCCAGTAAGAAAGTGTTTCCACTGGCTAGAGTATAGCAATCTAAAAGAATGTAATGCCATGGTGAAAACCAACTCAAGTTCAAAATATATTTGGCACTTAAGGTTATGTCATGTTGCAGAAGATAGGATTGCAAAACTAGAGAAAATGGGGATTCTATCCTCATTGGGCTCTGAGCCTACTCCAACTTGTGAATCTTGCCTTCAGGGCAAAATGACTAGATCACCCTTTGTTGGACAGGGGTTAAGAGCTGAAAATATTTTAGAGCTAATACATAGTGATGTATGTGGTCCATTTAAAGAAATGGCTAGAGGGGGTTTTCATTATTTTATTACCTTTAATGATAATAAATCAAGGTTTGGGTATTTGTATTTGATGAAATACAAACATGAATCTTTTGAAAAGTTTAAAGAATTTAAATCTGAAGTAGAAAATCAAACAGGAAAGAATATTAAAGCTCTTCGATCAGATCGTGGAGGTGAATATTTGAGTACTGAATTTGATGAATACTTGAGAGAGCATGGCATTGTTTCTCAGCTGACTCCTCCAGGAACGCCACAGCTGAATGGTGTATCTGAAAGGAGAAATCATACCCTATTGGATATGGTACGTAGTATGATGAGCTATACTGATATGTCAATCTTCTTTTGGGGATTTGCATTAGAATCAGCTTTGTATATTCTGAATAGGATTCCATCAAAATCAGTTTCTTCCACACCTTATGAGATATGGCATGGAAGAAAACCAAGTCTTAAGCATGTTAAGATTTGGGGTTGTCCAGCTTATATAAAAAAGCTGAACACTGATAAATTGGAGACCAGATCAGAAAAAGGTCGATTTGTTGGATATCCAAAAGATAGTTTTGGATATTATTTTATTTGCCTATTTCACAAAAGGTTGTTATAAGTAGAGATGCCACATTTCTTGAACAATAGTTTGTTCAAAAAGGAGGCAAAGGAAGGCAAATAGAGTTAGAATTGGAGAATTCTGACCAACCAACAGATCAGATGGATATAGATCCATCTAGTCAACCAATACCCGTTGATGAAACATCTACAGCTGTTCCTCGTAGAACAACCAGGGTATCTCACCCACCAATGAGATATGGTTTTCTTCATGAAGAAGAACAAGAGTTGTCTACTCATGAAGAAGTAGATCATGGAGATGATCCACTTACCTATGAAGAAGCTATATCAGATATAGACTCTTCAAAATGGATTGATGCTATGAAATCCGAGATTGATTCCATGTATAAGAATCAAGTTTGGGATCTTGTTGACCCACACAAGGTATTGTACCTATAGGGAACAAATGGGTTTTCAAGAAGAAAATTGGTTCTGATGGAAAGGTAGAGACCTATAAGGCAAGGCTAGTAGCGAAAGGGTTTCGCCAAAGGCAAGGAATCGACTATGAGGAGACTTTTTCGCCTGTTGCCATGCTTAAATCAATTAGGATTTTATTAGCAATAGCTGCGTACTATGATTATGAGATTTGGCAGATAGATGTCAAAACAGCTTTTCTCAATGGATACATTGAAGAGAACATTTTCATGGAACAACCTAAGGGATTTGAATCCCAAGATGGTTCCAAGGTATGCAAGCTAAAGTGATCCATTTATGGGTTGAAACAAGCTTCGAGGAGTTGGAACATCCGTTTTTATGAAGCCATTAAGTCCTTTGGTTTTATCAAAAATGAGGATGAGCCATGTGTATATAAGAAGGTTAGTGACAGTGCTATCACTTTCCTTATCTTATATATGGATGACATACTATTGATGGGTAATGACATAGGTATGTTGACGACTATAAAGGTATGGTTGTCAAATACATTCTCCATGAAAGACTTAGGGGAGGCAACCTATATTCTTGGGATTCGCATCTATAGAGATAGAGCGAAAAGAATAATTGGTTTATCCCAAAGTCTATACTTTGAAAAGGTGTTAAAGAGGTTTAACATGCTTGATTCCAAGAGAGGATTGTTACCAGTGAGACATGGTATCCATCTTTCTAAAGAGATGTCTCCAAAAACACCTGAAGAAAGAGATAAGATGGCCAGGATTCCATATGCTTCGGCTATTGGAAATTTAATGTATGCAATGTTGTGTACTAGGCCGGATATCGCATATGCTATTAGTTTGACTAGCAGGTATCAATCCAATCCAGGTTTGGAACACTGGATAGCTGTCAAGAATATCCTTAAGTACTTGAGAAGAACTAAGGATTTATTCTTGATTTATGGAGGTGGAGACTTGCAACTAGATGGTTATACTGATTCTGATTTCCAATCAGATATCGATGATAGAAAGTCTACCTCTGGATATGTGTTCATTTGTAATGGAGGTGCAGTCAGTTGGAAGAGTTCCAAGCGAGCACGATTGCAGATTCCACTACGTGTGAGTATATTCTTTGCATCGAATCGCAAAGGAAGTCGTTTGGATAAAGAAGTTCGTGATAGAACTTACAGTAGTTCCTTCCATTGAGTCGCCAGCCCACTACACTGTGACAACAATGGAGCAGTCATACAGGCTAAGGAACTAAGGTCTCACCCAAAATCCAAACACATAGAAAGGCACTACCACATTATCAGAGATATAGTTGGGCAAGGCGATATAGCCATGTAGAAAAAATAACATCAGCTAAAAAAAATCCAGCTGATCCATTCACTAAGCCTATGTCACAGACTCAGTTAGACCGACATCTTGAGAAGATAGGTTTAAGATATTGTAATGAATGGCTCTAGTGCTAGTGGGAGATTGTTAGTAGTATGCCCAAGAGCATATCATTTAGTATGTATCTTGTACATATTTTTATTAATAAAAGGCATTTCCACTTTTCCGTTTACATAATATATTTATGTGTAATAGAAAAGGTCCATTGATATTTTGTTAGAAATATTATTCTTAAGTTGTTAAGAATATGAGTGACAATATTTCTAGCACAAAGTATCATAAATAGGTTCACAATCGAGGATACTTCATAATAAGGACATGACTTATCCAGAAAGATTGTATTCATGTTTGTTCCCAAGTTATTTATATGAGATATAAATAAGATGGAATGGTGAGTCTCATGCCATATAACAAACATGATAGGCACTTATAAATGATAAGTAGGCCGAACCAGTGACACTTATGACAAGCACATGGAGTTTACTCTTGTCAATGTTTTGTCATAAATCATATCAGTGCATATAATCTTTAGACCTGAGATAGCACAGTTATCTTGTATATAGGTAGTTTGAGTTTGATACTGCTTTCATACTTGTAATGTGTATGGGTATATGGGCATGTGTTGGCTCCTACTAGTTATATATGGAGGTAGGTGTTGATCAAGATGGAATATGTTCCTCTAAGTAAATAGAGATAAAATCCTATGTTCATTTAATTGTTCTTGATGTTTCAAGTTTCTAGCCAGGACAGATAGATTTATTCATAAAAGAGATTATGATGAGAAAATCTTTTAATCAAGAACTGGAATTAAAAGAGAACATAATATTCATAGCAAATGGAGTTTGACATAAACCATGACTCCAGCTTGAGTTGGGATTTTGTAACAGAGAGATTCTAGTGCATGGTAACATATGATTATAGGTTCATTTAAGGTAAACCTTATTACTAATTGGGTGGCCATGGCATGCTATGCTAGGTGTTAACCATGGTCTATGAGGTTCATAAAATGATTTAGAGAAATCATTTATGGTAAGAAAGAGTTCTGATGATATTAAGAGTTGATATCATGTCTCATTGCCAATTAGTGATGAGCCTAGTAAGTCACACACATACACAAGTTATCACCTAATTAAATATGATTTAATTAATTAATTAAAGAGTTTAAATTGATTAATTAAATAGGTTTGGTTTGCAATTAGATTGCAAAGTCCCTAGCATGACTTGAAACCAAATCTAGATTATTGGATGTATAATATAAGTTAAATTTTTATTTAAAGTGTTTAAATATGAATTTAATTAATGAGAAATTAATTAATAGAGATTAATTAATTAATTTATATTTGATATAAATTAATTAGAAGAAGAAAATAATTATTTTGGGTTAAGAACTCAAAATTAAGACATAGGGGCATTTTGGTCATTTTGCAGTGTGACACGTGGCACCATGAGATGGTGACACATGGCATAACACATAAGCTTGCCAAATGTTTTTTTAATCATGTAAGATGATTAAAATCAAGATTAAATATAGGTTTGACACTTGGCACAATGTGATTGGGTCACTTAAACCTAGAGATAATCAAAGGGTGACATGTGGCAAGGGTTTAATGTGTTAACCTAGCTATTTAAGTGTTGTTATGAGAAAATAAAACACAACCAGCAGCCACACTCCTTTGTCACGCCAGTTTGAGGTTTTTTATCTCTTCTTCTTCATCTCTTATCAATTCAAAGAGATTAGCCATCAATCTCTTGAATTAAGAACACTAGAAATTGTTTCTAGTGTCCTGTTTACATCTCTAATCTCTTAAAAGGCAGAACTTGAATTTCTAATTAATAGAAAAGGCTTTAGAAGCTGTTCAAGGGCTGCCATAGGTGTTCTTGGTGTGGACAAGCTAGAGGGACAACATCTGGTATCCTGAAGACGAATCTCAAAGGCGCAGACACGCTGCAGTGCATCAAGAGGTTAGTGTAATCGTTCTTGATTTAATCTAGGGTTCTAAAATTAATCTGATTAATTTTAAAATCTTAAATGGAAAATACAGATCCAAAAACATATTAAAAGAGTTTTAATATGTTGTTTATCATTGAAATCAAATAAATAAAAATAAATCTTGCATGATGCATGTGACCCTAGGTGAAAATTTTTGAATTCAATGGTATAAACTTGTGTTTTTCACGCTTCCGTTCCTTCAAAAACATCATAAATAATGTCACAAATAAATTTTCAACAATTCAAAGCAAATGTAAAATACATATTTCATTCACTTTATCAATGAATTTTAAAGCATAGTGATGTTGTGCACAAACCTCAAGCGAGTCGCCTCTTGGCCTTGACTCGGTTCCTTGGATTCTTTCCCGGTATTCTTTTCATCTGAAACACACAATTTTACAGTGTTTCAGTATCATAACTTAGCATAAATCCAAAAATAAATTTAACTTCGCTTTTACCTAGCTCTAACGTGCTAAACTCGACGTTCTTTAAATTTTTGTGTTTCGGGTTACTATTCACTACACTATTCAAGTCAAATTATTGACTTTCTAAGGCTTAATAGGTATGGTAATTCCAACTTTACCCACATACCACATTTTGGTCACTAAATTTGTTGGTTTTGGTTGTTTATTCAAACTCTAAGTCCTTTTAGGCAAATTTGAAAATTTTCAGTCTTGGAGTCTAAGGTTGCACTGTTCCATTGGTCACTTATCTGTTAGAATTTGGTAGAACTTCCTTCATAGAAAATGTTTCCTATTGTCCTAAGTTTATTCTCCTTTTTGAATCACTCAAGTTGGAGTTTTGTAGCTCAAGTTATAGTTTGAACCATGGCTACCAGATTGGACACAACCTAGAATTCTGGGCAATTTTTGGTGCTAGCAGTTTTGGGTCAACAACTTGGGGTGGCCAAACGGCTTGGTTGCTAGCAGAATTTGGGTTTGTGTTCTTCATGAAAGTTTTAGATATATATCTCATCTAACTTCTGGTAAAATTTCAGGTCATTTAGACCTTCCTAGCTTATGTTATGACCAAATGAATAAACACTATTTATTTGGGCAGTTTGTACAGGGCAGTCTGCAATTTTCTAACTTTGGTTAATTTATTCATTAGGTTTTGGTCACTTTTTGGGCATGCTTCCTAAATGAAAATTATGTCATTTAGTGTCTATTATCATTCCCAGTTGGTTTCATACCAATTGGACTTGTAAAATTTCATTTTTGGTCCCTCAAAGGAAATTTGGTCATGCTACATACTCATTCGAATTTGGCCTTAACTCCCATCATTCCAACACACTTCATTTGGTCACAAATGATCATTTTTCACTTCACATTAGGTCAAAGACATCATTTACCACTTTCTCACATTTTTGGTCTTTAAACCCTAATGTTCAAAACCCTAATTCACAAACTCATGCATTTAGCTACTTTCAAAGTCTTTAATCCTAACCATTCAACTAATTAAAGTTCCTATACCCATTCAAATCATTCAAATCATGTAAATCACCCTCCCCTTCATGCTGGCCGAATTTCAACTTAGTCCCTCAACAATTTGATTCATTTCATTTTAAGTTTATTTACAAGTAATTCAAGCTAAAAACACAACAAGTAAACTAATCTTGCATCGTAAATCACTAACCTTGTTAGGTGTCTTTTCCTCTTCTTATTTCTCCTCCTTTCTTCTTTCTTTGGTGACCAAGCTTCTTCTCAAGTGAGGTTAACAAGGTTTAACTAAGAGGATTACACTTATATGGCTGAATTTGTGGTTCCTTCAAGCTAAAAAATGAGCTTTCATGGAGGACTAGTGAGGGAGAGAGGGAAGAGAGAGGTGGACGGCTAACTTGAAGAAGATAAAATTTTGTTTTATTTTTTTTTATTTTGTTTTGTTTTGTTTTTATCCTTATGGAAGACCCAAAAATCTAATTAATTAAATATATTAATTATTATTTTTATGGCATCATGCATGATGTCATGCATGATGTCATCGCGTTTTTAACTTTTTCATTTTTTTTCTATAAGTTCTTTAATTTAATTCCCTACTCCAAAATTTTCTTTTCTCCGATTTTATTTGACAGTTAGGTCAGGAGTCAGCTCTCGGGGTCAATTGACGAAATTGCCCCTCGTCGGTTTAACCCGGTTTGCAAATAATTCAATATTTCTTCCGGCTCCCTGACCTAATTATTTGACTAACGTAACAATTATTTTTCATGATTTTCTCTTTTTAACTATGTTCATAATAGTCCTAAGGACCGCAACGTCACATTTTACGGTTCGAAATTTGAGTTTAAAATGACTTCGCATTCCTTCCCGAGAAGGTCACCCATCGCTGTGACTCTCGGCTTGTTTAACTTCTTATGTTCTGTTTTTCTTATGTATACTTAACTAATTGAATATTACTAATTATTTGTGTTTATGGCTTCTCTAGTTGTCTTAAGTGTGGTTCTAATCCCTTTAATTGTTTGGACCGACACTGGTCACCTGAACAGTAAAATATACCAGGCTATACAAATAGAGGTGTTACAATTCTGCCCCCCTTAAAATAAATTTCGTCTCAAAATTTTACCTGGTATTAATCTTTGAACAGCTGTGGGTGTTGTCTCCTCACGTCCTCCTCTCGTTCCCAAGTAGCCTTCTGGCCCGAATGATGGTTCCACAGCACTTTTACCAATGGTATCTGCTTGTTCCGTGGCTGCTTCACCTCATAAGCCAGAATCTCTATGGGTTCTTCTTCATATGTGATGTCTGAATTCACTTCAATTTCCTCTACTGGTAGTACATGAGATGGGTATAATAGATACCTCCTCAATATAGACACATGGAAGATGTTATGTTTCTTTTCCAACTCTGGAGGTAGTGCCAAACGATATACCAAAGGACCCACTCTTTCCAGAACCTTATATGGCCCGATAAAACGAGGACTCAGTTTCCCCTTTCTGCCGAATCTCATAATCCTCTTCTAAGGGGAAACCTTGAGGAAAACTTTCTCACCCACTGCATACTCAATATCCCTTCTTTTCAAATCAATGTAGGACTTCTGACGGTCTGATGCAGTCTTAAGTTGATCTCTGATCACCCTGATCTTCTCCTCAGTTTGCTGAATAATTTCAGGTCCAATCATCTTTCTTTCACCCACGTCATCCCAACACAACAGGGTTCTACATTTTCTGCAATACAAAGCTTCCTATGGAGGCATCCCAATGCTTGACTGATAGCTGTTGTTGTAAGCAAACTCAATCAAAGGCAAGTGTGTATCCCAACTGCTCTCAAATTCAATCACGCAAACCTGTAGCATGTCCTCCAAGATCTAAATTACCCTCTCAGATTGGCCATCTATCTGTGGGTGGAATGCAGTACTGAAGTTCAATCTAGTTCCTAGGGCTCTCTGAAGACTACCCCATAATCTAGAAGTGAACCTAGGATCCCTGTCTGATACGATGGATACTGGCACTCCATGCAGTCTCACAATCTCATCAATGTATAACTTGGCCAATCTTTCTAAACTGTAGTCCATCCGGACTGGCAGAAAATGAGCAGACTTGGTCAGTCTGTCAATAATGACCCAAACTGCATCATGACTCTTCTATGTCCTCGGAAGTCCCATCACAAAATACATCGTTATTCTCTCCCATTTCAATTCTGGTACTGGTAGTGGATGTAACAACCCGGCGGGTACTTGATGCTCTGCCTTTACTTGATGACAAGTTAGGCATTTGGATACAAATTCTGCTACATTCCTTTTCATACCCATCCACCAGTAATGCTCCTTTAGCCCTCTATACATTTTTGTGCCACCATGGTGCATGGCAAAAGGAGACTCATGTGCTTCCTTCAAAATGATTTGCCTCAAATCAACATCATTAGGAACACACATTCTGCCCTGGTGTAGCAGTAGACCATCATCTCTTATTGAGAATTCTGGTTTCTTGCCCTACCTGACTTCTTCTAATAGCTTCTGATACTTCTGATCATTCTGAGCAGCCATTCTAATCTGATCAATCAACATTGGCTGTACATGCCATGCAACTGCTGTCTGCCTATCATCATTAACCTCTAAGCTGGCATGCAATGATCTTAACTCATATACCAAAGACAAAGGAGTAACCCGTAGACTTGCCATAGTCTTGCTACTTAAGGCGTCAGCCACAACATTAGCTTTCCCTGGCTGATAGTCTATTAGACAATCATAATCTTTTATTAACTCTAACCATCTCCTCTGTTTCAAATTCAGCTCTTTCTGGGTGCCCAAATACTTTAAACTCTTACGATCTGTGTAGATGTAACATTTCTCCCCATAAAAATAATGTCTCCAAATCTTAAGAGCAAACATAATAGCTGCAAGCTCCAAATCATGTGTTGAATAATTCCTCTCATGCAGTTTTAGCTGGCGTGATGCATAGGCAATGATATTTCGATCTTGCATCAATACACAGCCTAACCCATTGTCAGAAGCATCACTATAAACTGTGTATTCTTTACCCGGAGTAGGTAAAGTCAGGACTAGAGCTTCAGTCAAACATATCTTCAATTCATCAAAACTCTGTTGGCATTTATCCGTCCACTGAAATTTTACATCTTTTCGGAGTAGCTTAGTCAATGGAGATGCCAACATGGAAAATCCCTTTACAAATCTACGGTAGTATCTAGCTAAACCCAGAAAACTACGAATCTCTATGACATTTCTGGGTGGCCTCCAATTAAGGACAGCTTCAATCTTACTTGGATCTACCTTGATGCCCTCTTCTAATACTACATGCCCCAAAAAGGATATCTCCTTCAGCCAAAATTCACATTTCGACAATTTGGCATATAGCTGTTTCTCCCTTAAAGTTTGCAGTACAATGTGCAGATGTCTATCATGCTCTTCTGCATTCTTGAACAAACCAATATATCATCAATGAATACCACAACAAACTGGTCGAGTATGGTCTGAAGATAGTGTTCATCAGATCCATAAAAGCAGCCGGAGCATTAGTTAACCCGAATGGCATGACCAAGAACTCATAATGGCCATAACGGGTTTTAAAGGCAGTTTTAGAAATGCTATGCTCTTGTACTTTCAGCTGATAATAACCTGATCTCAAGTCAATTTCGGAGAACACAGCTGCACCCCTCAACTGATCAAACAAGTCATCAATGCGGGGCAATTGATATCTATTTTTTATTGTCACCTTATTCAACTGTCGATAATTAATACACAAATGGAGAGTGCCATCTTTCTTCTTAACAAACAACACTGGCGCTCCCCAAGGTGACACACTAGGGCGGATAAAGCCCTTATCAAGCAGCTCTTGAAACTGCATTTTTAACTCTTTCAATTCTGCAGGTGCCATTCTATATGGTGTTATGGAGATTGGGTCCACACCAGGCATAACATCAATCTCAAACTGCACCTCTCTTTCTGGAGGTAATCCTGGTAATTCATTAGGAAATACATCCGGAAAGTCACATACCGTAGGGATATCCCTTAATGCTGGACTCCCCACTTGGGTGTCTATCACATGTGCCAAGTATGCTTCACACCCCTTTCGGATCATCCTTCTGGCTAGTGCAGCCGAAATGATGTTTGATGGCAGTAATTGCCTCTCCCATGTATTACCACATCACCGTATAGAGGGAGACCAAAAGTGACTGTGTTCAGTTTACAGTCAATCATGGCGTGATGCCTGGCTAACCAATCCATGCCCAAGATAATATCATAATCTCTGAAGGGCATTTCAATCAAATCTGATAGAAAAACGTGTCCTTGGATCACCAAAGGACAGTCTCTATAGATCCTATTGACCCGGACCTCTTGTCTTAACAGACACTACTAGCACTTCAAAACCCATTTGCACACATGGAATAGCAAGTGAACTGACTATGCTAGCACTAACATATGAATGGGTAGAACTCGGATCAAACAATACAAATACATCTCGATCAGAGATAGAGAATGTACTAGCTACCACATCGAAAGTCTCAGCCTCTTTTCACTGTCTCATCGTGTAAACTCTGGCTGAAGCACTTCCTTGTGCTGAATGACCAACTGTGCCCTGATTGCCAGAAGCATTGCCTCTACCTCTGCCTCTTCCTCTGCCAACTGATTGTGAACCTCTGAGAGCAGGACTCTGAATAGATCCTTCAGCAGTAGTAGGAGCTGGACCATATTTCGGAGACGGAGCACTAGTGTAGTCTTTAGCTATATGGCCCTTGCCTCCACAGTTAAAACAGGCTCCAGTGGCCCAATAGCATTCCCCACATGAATCTTGCCACAAGTCTCCCAGGGGTGGGCAGAATGTGAACCCCTGCTTGACTGCTGATCAGACCTAGGGGGTCTCTGTCTGGAAAATCTGCCCCTACCAAATCTTCCACCTCGGCCCCTGCTGGGTCCACTAAATTTCTTCTTCTTTCCAGAGGTAGCACCAGAACTCTGTTCAACTGATTTTTCCCCTTTTTCTTTTTTTTGATTTCTCAGCTCTCTCTGATTTTTCTTTTACTGGGGTTGCTTGTGATTCAATTCTCTCCAGCTCAAGTGCTCTAGACATAAGTTCTGAAAAGTTGTTGTGTCAGAATCCCACAACTTGCATCCTTATACTGGGCTTCAAACCCGTCTCAAATCTCTTGCATCTTGCCTTGCTAGTAGTAAGGAGACTCCCAGCATAGTGACTTAAGCAGGAGAACTCCCCCTCATACTCTGCCACTGATCGGTTTCCTTGTTTTAGACTAAAAAATTCTTGCAACTTCTGATCAACATATACGTCTGGGACGTATTTCTGTCTGAATTCTCTGATGAAGTCATCCCATGTCAGCACTGGTGGTTGGTCTTCCACCAATCATATGCATCCCCTTGCAGTAGCGACACATAATAGTCAAACTTCAGTTCATCTTGGCAGTGCAGCTTCTTAAATACTCTGTCCATTCTTTTAAGCCATTGCTCTGCCTCTAAAGGATCCACTGTACCTTTAAATTCTGCAGCCCCATACTTCAGTAATTTATCATACTATCTGGCTGGAGGCAGTGGTTGTGCCACAGGTGTCTGGGGTGGAGCTTGAGTAGGCATACCCCCAGCCATTTGTTGAAACATCGCAGCCATCTGCTGTGCGAACTGTGCAGGAAACTGCGGCATTTGTGGGATTGGTGCTACTGATCCACTAACATTCTATAGAGCTGGGACTTCCCCTTGTGCCTCAGCTTTAACAGATTGCTCGACTGAGCGATCCCCTTCTTCCATTTCAGTCTGAAGTTAGGGTATCTCTTGAACAAATAACACATGAAGATTTCCCTCTGTTAGTTCATATTTATGATGTAATGCACTGTATGTAACAAATATGAACATTGAGCAGTTGTACTTAACAAGGAAAGACACAAATTCTCAAGTCAAAACATACTTCAAAAATTTTGCTCTGATACCACTAAAACATGTCACACCTTACCCCTCTGTAAGGCATAACATGATCCCGTAGAATACCTAATGAACTACCGAACTTCACCTACCGATAATTCATTAAGTACCCTACAAGGGATTTTAAAACAATTTTTTTACTTTTGTTAAGTGGTGAGCATTTTCTAATAGATATTTAAAACATTTAATTAAAATCAAAACTAGTTAATATTTTTGGTCCATTTTAGTTCTCCGCAAATTTTATAAAAATTCTACCAGAGTTCCGTCTGTATTTTGAGAAAACAATTCATCAAATACTTGAAAAAAAGCACTTCTAAAAATTTTCTCAACCACTACTTTAATTCCATAATCAATCTCAACAATTTCTCAACACATTTATCAACTTTCAAATTTTAGATCCCTTATCCAATGATCATCAAAATACTAGCAATCCATTTCATTCAAATTAAATAAAATAGTTCCATTCATAATTCATTAAGGGCAAAACAATTTATATACATCCTTACAAAATTTATATTAAGAGAAATTCAACTAAAATTTATTACAAACTTTATACAAACTTTGTACAAATTACTCAAGATCGAATTTTCATGTCCATACATTTATGTGCAATACATACATCAAAAGAAATATTTACAGTCAGGGTATAAATTATACCTGATAACTTCAAGCTGATAATTCCTCAATCCTCAGCAGCTCAGTCTGCTGCTCCTCTAGTCTCTATATCTGCGACAGTAATAAAAGCTATCACTGAGTACTAGGACTCAGTGGTGCACAACATACTAAAATAATCTTTATGCAGAACTTAAATCACATTTATTCAAAAATTTGACTGAACATGAGAATTAAATACAAATCATGTATTATGAGATTTTAATCCTAAACAACTTCATTTTGAAGTATCAAATCACATTTCATAAAACCCACAGTTAGTTCATGCCATTTGAAACAAATAGAATCTCAATAGCTAGAGGCTAAAGAGAAATCACATCATAAGGCTAGCTAGCTCAAATATATGGATATCCATTCACATCCTCTTCTACTGGCACACCTCAACACTTCTCCAGAGAAGGAATCAAAATTCGAAACTAATTACCCCCACTAGTCGTGCTAGTGAGGGGTTCAAATATATGGTCATGACACTGTGGTTTCAAAACTTATCTTAACAATTTGCTAAACATTGTCATTTCAAATATACACAATAACTTTCAACAATTTAAGTCAAAACATCATAAATAATGTCATAAATAAATTTTCAACAATTCAAAGCAAATGTAAAATACATATTTCATTCACTTTATCAATGAATTTTAAAGCGTAGTGATGTTGTGCACGAACCTCAAGCGAGTCGCCTCTTGGCCTTGACTCGGTTCCTCGGGTTCTTTCTCGATATTCTTTTCAACTGAAACACACAATTTAATAGTGTTTCAGTACCATAACTTAGCATAAATCTAAAAATAAATTTAACTTTACTTTTACCTAGCTCTAACGTGCTAAACTCGACGTTCCTTAAATTTTTGTGTTTCAGGTTACTATTCACTACACTATTCAAGTCAAATTGTTGACTTTCTAAGGCTTAATAGGTATGGTAATTCCAACTTCACCCACATACCACATTTTGGTCACTAAATTTGTTGGTTTAGATTGTTTATTCAAACTTTAAGTCTTTTTAGGCAAATTTGAAAATTTTCAGTTTTGGAGTCTAAGGTTGCACTATTCCATTAGTTACTTTTTGTTAGAATTTGGCAGAACTTCCTACATAGAAAATGTTCCCTATTGTCTTAAGTTTATTCTCCTTTTTGAATCACTCCAATTGGAGTTTTGTAGCTCAAGTTATAGCCATTTGAACCATGGTTGCCGGATTGGACACAACCCAGAATTTTGGGCAATTTTTGGTGCTGGCAGTTTTGGGTCACCAACTTGGGGTGGCCAATGGCTTGGTTGCTGGCAGAATTTGGGTTTGTGTTCTGCATGAAAGTTTTAGGTCTATATCTCATCTAAGTACTGGTAAACGTTCAGGCCATTTAGACCTTCCTAGCTCAAGTTATGACCAAATGAACAAACACTGTTCATTTGGTCAGTTTGTACAGGGCAGCCTGCAATTTTCTAACTTTGGTCAATTTTTTCATTAGGCTTTGTCACTTTTTGGGCATGATTCCTAAATGAAAATTGTGTCATTTAGTGTCTATTTTCATTCCCAATTAGTCTCATACCAATTGGACTTGCAAAATTTCATTTTTGGTCCCTCAAAGGAAATTTGGTCATGCTGCATACTCCATCCGAATTTGGCCTTAACTCCCACCATTCCAACACACTTCATTTGGTCACAAATGACCATTTTTCACTTCAAATCAGGTCAAAGACATCATTTACCACTTCCTCACATTTTTGGTCTTTAAACCCTAATGTTTAAAACCCTAGTTCACAACCTCATGCATTTAGCTACTTTCAAAGTCTTTAATCCTAACCAATCAACTAATTAAAGTTTCTATATCCATTCAAACCATTCAAATCATGTAAATCACCCTCCCCTTCATGCTGGCCGAATTTCAACTTAGTCCCTCAGTAATTTGTTTCATTTCATTTTAAGTTTATTTACAAGTAATTCAAGGTTAAAACACAACAAGTAAACTAATCTTGCATCCTAAATAACTAACCTTGTTAGGTGTCCTTTCCTCTTCTTGTTTCTCCTCCTTTCTTCTTTCTTTGGTAACCAAACTTCTTCTAAAGTGAGGTTAACAAGGTTTAACTAAGAGGATTATACTTGTATGGTTGAATTTGTGGTTCCTTCAAGCTCAAAAATGAGCTTTCATGGAGGACTAGTGAGGGAGAGAGGGAAGAGAGAGGTGGACGGCTAACTTGAAGAAGATAGACTTTTGTTTTATTTTTTTTTCTTTTGTTTTGTTTTGTTTTTATCCTTATGGAAGACCCAAAAATCTAATTAATTAAATATATTAATTATTATTTTTATGGCATCATGCATGATGTTATGCATGATGTCATCACCTTTTTAACTTTTTCATCTTTTTTTTTTCTTTTAGTTCTTTAATTTAGTTCCCTACTCCAAATTTTTTTTTCTCCAATTTTATTTAGCAGTTAGGTCAGGAGTCAGCTCACGGGGTCAATTGACCAAATTGCGCTTCGCCGGTTCAACCCGGTTTGTAAATAATTCAATATATCTTCCGGCTCCCTGACCTAATTATTTGACTAACTTAACAGTTCTTTTTTCGTGATTTTCTCTTTTTCACTATGTTCATAATAGTCCTAAGGACCGCAGTGTCACATTTACGGTTCGAAATTTGAGTTTAAAATGACTTCGCAGTCCTTCCCGAGAAGGTCACCCTTCGCTGTGACTCTCAGCTCATTTAACTTCTTATGTTCTGTTTTTCTTATTTATACTTAACTAATTGAACATTACTAATTATTTGTGTTTATGGCTTCTCTAGTTGTCTTAAGTGTGGTTCTAATCCCCTTAATTGTCCAGACTGACACCGGTCACCGAAACAGTAAAATATACTAGGCTATACAAATAGGGGTGTTACAGATATCTGATTAGAAATCAGATTCAGTATAACCATCCAATTGCAAGTCTCCACCTCCATAGATCAAGAATAAATCCTTAGTTCTTCTCAAGTACTTAAGGATATTCTTGACAGTTATCCAGTGTTCCAAACCTCAATTGGATTGATACCTGCTCGTCAAACTAACAGCATATGCAATATCCGGCCTAGTACACAACATTGCACACATTAAACTTTCAATAGCCGAAGCATATGGAATCCTAGCCATTTTATCTCTTTCTTTAGGTGTCTTTGGAGACATCTCTTTAGAAAGGTGGATACCATCTCTCACTGGTAATAATCCTCTCTTAGAATCATGCATGTTAAACCTCTTTAACACCTTTTTCCAAGTATAGACTTTGGGATAAACCAATTATTCTTTTCACTCTATCTCTATAGATGCGAATACCAAGAATATAGGTTGTCTCCCCTAAGTCTTTCATGGAGAATGTATTTAACAACCATACCTTTACAGTTGTCAACATACCTATATCATTACCCATCAATAGTATATCATCCACATATAAGACAAGGAAAGTGATAGAACTGTCACTAACCTTCTTATATATATATGGCTCATCCTCATTTTTAATAAAACCAAAGGATTTAATGGCTTCATTAAAACGTATGTTCCAACTCCTCGAAGCTTGCTTTAACCCATAAATGGATTGTTTCAGCTTGCATACTTTGGAACCATCTTGGGATTCAAAACCCTTAGGTTGTTCCATGAAAATGTTTTGTTCAATGCATCCATTGAGAAAAGCTGTTTTGACATCCATCTACCAAATCTCATAATCATAGTACGCAACTATTGCTAATAGAATCCTAATTGATTTAAGCATGATAACAGGCGAGAAAGTCTCTTCATAGTTGACTCCTTGCCTTTGGCGAAACCCTTTCGCTACTAGCCTTGCCTTCTAGGTCTCTACCTTTCCATTAGAACCAATTTTCTTCTTGAAAATCCATTTGTTCCCTATAGGTACAATATCTTCAGGTGGGTCAACAAAATCCCAAACTTGATTCTTATACATGGAATCAATTTCAGATTTCATAGCATTAATCCATTTTGAAGAATCTATATCTGATATAGCTTCTTCATAGGTAAGTGGATCATCTCCATGATCTATTTCTTCATGAGTAGATAACTCTTATTCTTCTTCATGAAGAAAACCATATCTCATTGGTGGGTGAGATACCCTGGTTGTTCTACGAGGAACAGCTGTAGATGTTTCATCAACGGGTATACGTTAACTAGATGGATCTATATCCATCTGATCTGTTAGTTGGTCACAATTCTCTAATTCCAACTCTATTTTCCTTCCTTTGCCTCCTTCTTGAACAAACTGTTATTCAAGAAATGTGGCATCTCTACTCACCACAACCTTTTATGATGTAGGCAAATAAAAATAATATCCAAAACTATCTTTTGAATATCCAACAAATCGACCCTTTTCTGATCTGGTTTCCAATTTATCAGTGTTTAGCTTTTTGATATAAGCTGGACAACCCCAAATCTTAACATGCTTAAGACTTGATTTTCTTCCATGCCATATCTCATAAGGTCTAGAAGAAACTGATTTTGATGGAATCCTATTCAGAATACACAAAGCTGATTCTAATACAAATCCCCAAAAGGAGATTGGCATATCAGTATAGCTCATCATACTACGTACCATATCCAATAGGGTACGATTTCTCCTTTCAGATACACCATTCAACTGTGGCCTTCCTGGAGGAGTCAGTTGGGAAACAATGCCATGCCCTCTCAAGTATTCATCAAATTCAATAATCAAATATTCACCTCCACGATCTGATCAAAGAGCTTTAATACTCTTTCCTGTTTGATTTTCTATTTCAGATTTAAATTCTTTGAACTTTTCAAAGGATTCATGTTTGTATTTCATCAAATACAAATACCCAAACCTTGATTTATCATTAGTAAAGGTAATAAAGTAATGAAAACTCCTTCTAGCCATTTCTTTAAATGGACCACATACATCACTATGTATTAGCTCCAAAATATTTTTAGCTCTTAGCCCTTGTCCAACAAAGGGTGATCTAGTCATTTTTCCCTAAAGGCAAGATTCACAAGTTGGAGTAGGCTCAGAGCCCAATGAGGATAGAATCCTCATTTTTTCCAGCTTTGAAATCCTATCTTCTGCAACATGATATAACCTTAAGTGTCAAATATATTTTGAACTTGAGTTGATTTTCACTATGGCATTGCATTCATTTAGATCACTTGCATTCACTTTGTGTTTGTCATTATTATCCAAATAATAAAGACCATCATTTATATAACCTGAACTAACATATTTATTTCTAAAATAAATATTGCAAACATCATCTGTGAACTGAAATTCATAGCCATTTCTAGTCAAACTAGATATAGAAATGATGTTTTTAAAAGCATCAGGTACATATAAAATATTATCCAAACACAAAACATGTCCAAACATGTAAAAAGATTTAGATCCTATGGCTAAAGCTTCAACAGTTGAGCCATTGCCAATCCGGACTCTAACATCTTGAGAATGCAAGCTGCTACTATTTACTAGTTCCTGCATATCATTACAAATATGAGAACTGGCACCAGTATCTAAAACTCAAGCTGTAGATGAACTATGAGTATCATCAGAATCTAAATAACAAGATATGGACATACCTTTCGAAGGTCTATCCTTCTTGTCCTTTAGAGAAGCAAGATACTCTGGGCAATTTCTTTTCCAGTGCGCATCCTTCTGGCAGTGGAAACACTTTCCTTTGCCTCCATCAGCTTTAGTCTTCCCTTTCTGTTTAGCTATTTTCTTAGAAGGACCAGGAATCTGAGGTTTCTTTTTCTTATTGCCTTTCTTCTTGTTGGACTTTCCAGCAGAAGATGATGCAATCAAAGCAACCTTTTTTCCTTTATTTCCTGGCATATTCTTTTGGGCAATAACCAGCATGTTGAGTAAACCAGCTAAGGTGCATTCCTGTTTAGTCATATGAAAATTTGTTACAAAATTTCCAAAACACTCAGGAAGGGACTGAAGGATCAAATTCGTCTGTAGTTGGAAATCCATGTTGAAGTCAAGATGTTCCAAATGCTCAATCAGCTGAATTATCTTGTGGACATGATCCCCAACATTCTGTCCCTCAGACATCCTCATGCAGAACAGCTGCCTAGATATCTCATACCTAGCATTCTTACTGTGCTCACCATACAACTCTTGTAGGTGAAGGAGGATCTCACTCACACTCTGCATGTTCTCATGCTGCTTCTGTAGCTCATTACTCATGGAAGTAAGCATGTAACACTTAGCTCTTATATCATGCTCCTTCCACTTGTCCAAAGTTTCATGTTCCTTTGGAGTGGCCTCTAAAGGTAAGGGATCAGGAACATTTGAATCTAGAACATATCCTATATGTTCAAGGTTCAGGACAAGTTTCATATTTCTTAGCTAATCAGAGAGATTAGGTCCCGTCAACCTATTGCGATCAAGTATACTTGCAAGGATATTGGATGGTGGTGGTTGTTCTGTGCTCATTATTATCAGAAAATTAACTGCAGAAAATAACCAGATTAATTAGTAAATGTATCAAGTAATTAACCAAAATGATTATGGTCTTTTAATCCAATTGGTCCTCCCACTAACTTAGCGAATCCTATACTTCCAAAATAGAAAACGGAAATCCTAGTTAGATAGATTTCTAGTGGGTGATTGAATTCTTATAATTCTATTGATCATCCTCAGGTACATTCGTTATTGGAATTACAATAAACTATAAGTGAGCAACTCCTTGCCCATCACATCTCATGTGAGGTTCAATCCTTTACCTAGCCCCTAATGCTCAAAATCTCAGGTACATCCAATATTGACTTATCTTGCATTAGTTAAGTTAATCCCATTGAGCCAGTAATTATGCAAATAATTTTAATGTCCTCAGGTACATCCAATATTGGCCACCAAACCATTTACATATTTACAACATCTAATGCTTAATAATTATTCTTAAGAAAATCTCTTAAATTAATTGTATCTTATGCAACTATTTAAAATTTCTTAAAATAATTGCCCCAATGGAGGGCCTATGTTATAATTACTTTAATTATAGCATTTCCAACTTAATTATTTGTTTGGAAGATTTTATGGTCATCCTAATTACTATTTAGGTCTGGCTTTGCACATTATCCATTTAGCATGCATATATCATATAATTGCATACATTCCTATACATCTCATGCAATCATGGATAAGCAGTAAATATGGTATGATCATGGACTTTCTAAGGGATTCAATTCTAAGCCACCAAGAATTGAATCAGGGCATTCCTTGGTGCATTTCATTCATTCATTTTACAAGAGTTGCTGAAGGAGTACACAATCAACACTTGATCTTGAATTCCTCCCACTGGTCCCACCAATGCTCTTGACCTCCTTGAACTTCTTGCAATCCAATATTACATAGTAATCCTTGGCATACCAAGGCGAATTTACAAGAACTTAAATAAATGAAATTACAACCCAAAAATTATTACAACCTTTATAATACATGCCCAAAGTAAATTAAAATAAATTAATTAATTTACAATCCCAAATAAACATAAAAGAAATAAATCCAATCACATTGGTCTTTTATAGTCCATGATCATCCACCATGCATATCACTATTTAATAATTAAATAAAACATACATACTTAAATTAAATTGAATATCTCATATTCAACTTAAAAATCCAGATTCGAATATGATTCAAATAAATTTAAAAATTCAGATTTGAATCTCATTCAAACAAATTTAAAAATTCAAATTTGAATCACATTCAAACTACCTTAAAAATTCAGATTTGAATCACATTCAAACAATTTTTAAAAATTCAGATTTGAATCATATTCAAACAATTTTTAAAAATTCAGATCTGAATATTATTCAAACAACTTTAAAAAATTAGATTTAAATATGATTCAAACAACTTTAAAAATTCAGATTTGAATCACATTAAAATAACTTTTAAAATTCAGATTTGAATCACATTCAAACAATTTTTAAAATTCTGATTTGAATCAAAATTTAATTGTGTGATTAAAATTCTAATTAAATAATTTAATTAGACATAGGATGAGCTTTTAGATCATATAACAATTGCAAATTAAAAAGCCAAACCTTTGCACCACCCATGAAGCCAAACAATGCGCACCATTGATGGTGTTCTTCAAGCATGCCGCCATACCTTTTGATCCAACCAGCAATGGATCAATCATCTCATGATCAAAACACACAAATAAATCATATAATCAACTATCTAAATGGCAAATATAGTGGCTCTGATACCAATTAAAGGAGTGGAAGCGTGAAAAACACAAGTTTATACCATTGAATTCAAAAATTTTCACCTAAGGTCACATGCATCATGCAAGATTTATTTTTATCTATTTGATTTCAATGATAAAAAACATATTAAAACTCTTTTAATATGTTTTTGGATATGTATTTGCCATTTAAGATTTTAGAATTAATCAGATTAATTTTAGAACCCTAGATTAAATCAAGAACAAACACACCAACCTCTTGATGCACTGCAGTGTATTTGCGCCTTTGAGATTTATCTTCAGGACACCAGATATTGTCCCTCTAGCTTGTCCACACCAAGAACAGTTATGGCAGCCCTTGAACAACTTCTAAAGCTTTTTCTATTATTTAGAAAATCAAGTTCTACCTTTTAAGAGATTAAAGATGTAAACAGGACACTAGAAACGATTTCTAGTATTTTTAATTCAAGAGATTGTTTGCTAATCTCTTGGAATGAATAAGAGATGAAGAAGAAAAGAAGGGAGACTCTTGGGTGGCAGCACCAAGGATGAGGAGCTGCTGGTTATATTATTTTCTTTTCATAACAACACTTATATAGCTAAGTCAACACATTAAACCCTTACCACATGTCACCCTCTCATTGGTTCTAGGTTTAATTGACCCAATTACATTGTGCCAAGTGTCAAACCTATATTTAATCTTAATTTTAATCATCTTACATGATTAAAAGACATTTGGCAAGCTTATGTGTAATGCCATGTGTCACCATCTCATGGCGCCACATGTCACCCTATGAAATGACCAAAATGCCCCTGTGTCTTAATTTTGAGTTCTTAATCCAAAATAATTATTTCTCTTCTTCTAATAAATTTATATCAAATATAAATTAATTAATTAATCTCTATTAATTAATTTCTCATTAATTAAATTCATATTTAAACACTTTAAATATAAATTTAACTTATACTATACATCCAATAATCTAGATTTGGTTTCAAGTCATGCTAGGGACTTTGTAATCTAATTGCAAACCAAACCTATTTAATTAATCAATTAAACTCTTTAATTAATTAATTAAATCATATTTAATTAGGTGATAACTTGTGTATGAGTGTGACTTACTAGGCTCATCACTAATTAGCAATGAGATATGATATCAACTCTTAATATCATCAGAACTCTTTCTTACCATAAATAATTTCTCTAAATCATTTTATGCACCTCATAGACCATGGTTAACACCTAGTATAGCATGCCATGGCCACCTAATTAGTAATAAGGTTTACCTTAAATGAACCTATAATCATATGTTACCATGCACTAGAATCTCTCTGTTACAAAATTCCAACTAAAACTGGAGTCATGGTTTATGTCAAACTCCATTTGCTATGAATATTATGTTCTCTTTTAATTCCAGTTCTTGATTAAAAAGATTTTCTCATTAGAAACTCTTTTCTGATTAAATCTATCTGTCCTGGCCAGGAACTTGAAACATCAAGAACAATTAAATGAACATAGGATTTTATCTCTATTTACTTAGAGGAACAGATTCCATCTTGATCAATATCTACCTCCATATATAACTAGTAGGAGCTAACACATGCCCATATACCCATACACAGTACAAGTATGAAAGCAGTATCAAACTCAAACTACCTATATACAAGATAACTGTGCTATCTCAGGTCTAAAGATTATATGCACTGATATGATTTATGATAAAACATTGACAAGAGTAAACTCCATGTGCCTGTCATAAGTGTCACTGGTTCGGCTTACCTATCATTTATAGATGCCTATCATGTTTGTCATATGGCATGAGACTCACCATTCCATCTTATTTATATCTCATATAAATAACTTGGAAACAAATATGAATATAATCTTTCTGGATAAGTCATGTCCTTATTATGAAGTATCCTCGATTGTGAACCTATTTATGATACTTTGTACTAGAAATACTGTCACTCATATTCTTAACAACTTAAGAATAGAATTTCTAACAAAATATCAATGAACCTTTTCTATTACACATAAATATCTTATGTAAACGGAAAAGTGAAAATGCCTTTTATTAATAAAACATGTACAAGATATATACTAAATGATATGCTCTAGGGCATACTACTAACAGGATGCATATAGACAGATTTTACCACTTAATAACCTCATTTTCTACATTTTATACATCCATGGCCGAAATAAAATCATCCCAAATCCACCATGGCCATTTCATGCATGTGCTCAAGTCCTCCATGATCAAGCCATTATTTCTTCAAGCTCCCTTCATGAGAAATGATCTTTACACCATGGGCAACCTATAGGCAGCAAAAAGGAGAGAAAATTCCAAGGATTTGTCAAGCTCAAGTTGAGGTTAGTGCTAGTTTTCCTTTTCTCACTTAATTAAACTTTGTGTTGAGGTTGAGACAAGTTGAATGGTTAAGAAAAATTTAGGAAATGGTTGAGTATTGGTGAACCTTAGTTTTGGCAGCCATGAAAATGCATGTTAGTGACTTATTCTTATATATATTTGATGGGAATTAAGGTTGATTAGGGTAATTTTATGTATTAGTAAGTCAATTTGGTGAGTATGTGATGATTGGGTATTTAATTTAGGGTTTGAACAACTTTTAAAGACCTAAGAGAAAGTGACAATTTATGGCAGCTTTGATGGGTTTAGTAGATGGTTAATTACATGAATTTAATTAATGAATTATGGTATTGATGAATGGTGAAAGCATAATACATGTTGCTAATTGAGATTACATGTATTGATTAGTAGTTTTTATGTCTATATTGTTGACTTTGATTATTTAATTTAGGATTGTGTTTTGAATATTGTGGACTAGTGTAAACTGTTAGAAAATTGAAAATTTTGAGATGTGATGAATGATATAGAAGTGCCATCAATGCAGAATTGTAGTTTTGGGAGAAGGAGGAATGACAATTGGAAGTGTACATTCTTGTGCAGGTTGTGTTATGTTGAAAACAGTAGATAAATTGAGCCATAAATAAAAAAGTATGACCCCAATTGGTACGAGACCAATTGCAGGTAAAATTAGACTTGTAATGGACCAATTTTCATGTAGAAGTTATGCCATAATTCTGCCTAGAAAGAGACCTAAAAAGTAACCAAATCCGAATTGCCATTAGTGAACCCAAAATTTTTGACCATATGAACAGTAGTCAATCAAATGACCATAACTCATTGTACATAGGTCCAAATGACCTGAAATTTATACCGATGGAAAGAGAGACATAGGGCTACAACTTTGGTGAAGATCACAGAACCCAGAAATGCCATTTACTAAGTCAAATTGCTTGCACAAGTTGAGGTATCAAAACTGTCTAGAACCATGCAACCCAGAATTTAACCATATGAACAATAGTCACTCATTTGACCATAACTCACTCAAAACAGGTCCAAATGACCTTAAATTTATATCAATGGAAAGATTAGACATAGAGCTATAACTCTTATGAAGACACAAAAGTCCAGAAATGACCAGAGCCAAGTTAAATTGCTTGCTCAAGTTAGGGTACTAAATCTGCCAGAATTGAATTTGACCTAAAAATGACCTAAAATTGCATTGAAAATGCAATCTGTCCAGCTGTAGTAAATTGACCATATCTTGGCCTATACAACTCAGAATGACATGAAATCAGTGGCAAAAATTCAATAAGACATAGACCTATAAATTTTCTTCTTTGACCAGAGTCTAAAAACCAAACGAAAAAGGAAATTTAGCTAGATCAATCTAGCATACCAAAACTGAAAAATTGACAATGCTATACAATAAAGCCTAGAAATGAAATTGGCAATATATGCCAACATGTGAGGAATGAAAAATGGAACATATCAGTGACATTAAAACCAATTCACCTAGTGTGTATAAAATGTCAACATTTGTGGTTGACTAGTGATGTGAATAGTAACAGAATGACATGATAAAACATATGAATGTGTGCATAGGACATTAGTCCTCATCCTCAGAGAGAAGAAATCTGTTTTGAGTACAATAGTACTTTTGAACATTTGATATGATACAATGACATAATGAATGTTAAAGGAATGCAATAATTATGCAATTGTGAGTTAGAAATCAGTGTTCCTACTAGGAGCAGAATCAATTGTGATAAATTATAATTGAGCTTATAATTAAATAATAATATTTTAATACATATTAACATTTGATAATACTTATGTGCCCATGTATTGCCTAGACATGTGTATCAGATTGGATAGGTTGGCATGCCAATAGGATAATATTTGAGCAGTACTGCGTAACACTTTATGCGTAAGGCTTTATGCCTATATTTAATGCTTTATGCATAGGGCTTTATGCCTGTATTATTGAGGCTAGTATGCTAATTATTTGATTATCTGTCTGATGGCTTTTTAGCCATAATGATTGTATTTGTTACCATGGCCTCTTTGTCATATTGATTGCATAGGTGGTTGACGTACTAAGTTTACACGTCCCATGGTATGACGGCCCGAGACACTGCGGTGTCCAGTGCTATCGCCCATTATCTAGTTTAGTTAGCCTGTCATTAGTTACTTGGGTAGTGTAATTGATTGAAATAAATTTAAGAATATTAGTAATTAAAAACATTAAAAATAATTAAATGTAATGAGAAAAATGATTAGCAATAGAAACACAATTGAATATTATTACTGTAAAGTTGTAAACTCGACATTTCCGAAGGGGTATAAATTAGCATATAAGATGGTTAATACTAGAAAAATTTTAGTAAATCAAATTGATTATTGAATATTTAAATTATGCTCTATCCTTTCTTTATTTGTATATATTATTTCTTGTTATACTATTACACCACTAAGCAGAAATGCTTAGCGCGATGGAATTGTTTCCTCACACAGGTACTTCGACTGAGATTTTTGGAGTCCAGATCTGCAGAAGTGTCAGAAGAGTACAAGGTTGTCACCTCCTCAGCAATGTATGCAGATAGGGCTCACATTAAGCATACTATGTATTTTGTATATTTTAATTATTTCTTATGCTATAATTCAAATTAAGAAATTGTATTGAATATGTATATGATGCAATCAATTTGCATAATATGTAGACTATGAATTTATGCAGTTAGTTTCAAATTATGTATATTAATGAGATTGAGCATTTTGGTATATGAACTGAGTTTGAATATGAATGAATTTGAGATTGAGAATACAGAGAATACATGATATTGAGTTGAGATTATATTGAGCAAAGTTGAATTGTAAAAATATATTAGAAATGTTCTTTTACAGGCTAGAAAAACTATTCTGTGAATTTTAAATCGACACTCTGCCAAATTTTGGAAAATAAAATGTTTGGAATACCACATTAGTTAGACTTTAATAAACAAAGTTAGTACCTAAACCATACCTAGAAATTTTTAAATAAATCAAGAACTGAAACGAAATAAGATAAGCTTAGGTGCTCCGGCACACTATGTGGCATGCTTTGCTTAGCTACACTGTAGACGGGTGAGGGGTGTTACACTCGGTGCCAGAGCACCCTGTCTTATCTTACTTTATTCTTTTAATAATTTGTTCTCGTTATATTTAATATCAATTATTTTTTTAAGGAGAAACCGGCAGAGTTTCTTTATTTTATTGCCGTTTGGCGTATTTCATTATTTACCTGTTTAAAAATTTCAATAATATTTTTATACAATAATTCATCCATACTCATATCATCATTTCAAAAATCATTATATAATTCAAATCCATACTCATTTGTACAAATTCATTCATGCTTATTACATATATCAAAATTCTCAATTTCATTAGTTTACATAATTTGCAAACTAATTACATAAATTCATAATTTACATCAGGTGTATATTACATATAATTTCCTAATTTTCATTACAACATAATAAATAATTATAATGTACAAATTACATAATTTGACTAATGTGAGCCCTATCTATATGCATTGCTGAGGAGGTGGCAACCTTGAATACTTCAGACACTTCTGTAGATCTGGACTCCAAAAATCCTAGTCAATTGTCCACTGGATTTTAACTTCGATACCTGTGCGAAGGAAATAATCCATCGCGCTAAGCATTGCTGCTTAGTGATGCAATAATATAACAAGAAATAACATACAAATAAAGAAAGAAATGGATTACACTTTGGATACTCTGGAATTTAATATAATTTATTTTAAATATTCTTACTCATTTATTTAATTGCTAATATTTTCAGTTGCTAATATTCTTAACTTATTTCAATAAATTTCACTGCCCAAGTAACCTATGACAGGATGACTAAACTGGATAACGGGTCGTTGGCACTGGACACCGCGGTGCCTTTGGCTGTCATACCGTGGGACATGAAATGCGAAACGTAAACCATGTATGTAGTTAGAATGGCTAAAAAGCCATGATAACATATCAGTATGGCTAAGAGCCATGATAATATATAATCAGGCATAAAAGCCATGAATGCAAGCATAAAGCCACAAATATAGGCGTAAAGCCTTATGCAGTACTGCTAAAATAATACCCTATTGGCATGCCAATTTATCCAATCTGATACACGTGTCTAGGCAATACATGGGCACATTAGTACCATTAAATGTTCTTATGTTTTATTATTTCGTTATAATTTATACATTCATTTGATCATTCATATAATCGCAATTCACATTAATTATCCTTCTATAACATTGTACACAAAGTATTTTTTCTTTCTACAAAAATGAGAACTAATATCTCATGCTTACATTCATTTGATTCATTTATTCAATTCACTAATTACACTATACATATTAGTACTCATAATAGTTTCTTTAATTTCTTTTATTATTTCTTATGTCTTTGGGATTACTATTCACATATCACTATTCACTCAAATTCTTGACTTTTTCATACATAATATGTATACAAATATTTGATACATAATTATACCACATTTTGGGTTCTAAGTTTGTTGGCATTGATTGCCAATTGCAATTCAAAGCCTCCTAGAATTATTTTCGAAACTTCATTTTTTGTGTCCTATGTTTACTATTCCATTGGTCTAAGCTACAGTGAGAATTTGGTAAACTTTTCTTCATCAAAGTTGTTCCTTTATGTGTCTTCTTTAATTCTCTTTTTGAATCACTCCATTTGGAGTATTTTTAGCTCAAGTTATGGCCTAAATACCATAACTAGATCATTGACCCTTTTCGGATCTAGAACCAGGCAGATTCTGGAGTATAATTTATTCTAATTATTTGGGTATACTACAATCATTTTTTGACCTAATATCCTTCATATGAGTTGTTACCTTATGTCTTAGGATCAGTCAGGTTCAAGAATCATAATTTTTCTAGTTATGTAGAGTGAATTATTTCCAAATAACTGACCTAGACTCATGAACCCTATGCCTTTAGGATTTCAGGTTCAGGTCAACATCTTTGATTCCCATTTTAGGGTACTTGCACTCAAATTTTGAAGAAGGTTCCTAAATGAAAGTTTGAGTCCTGATTCTTAGGTTTCTAGAGCAATTTAGCTCATCTCAATTAGAGTTTCCTAGTGGGAGATATGATCTAAATACTATTCTGGGATCAAGTGTCTATTTGGTTAAATTTCAGGATTTGGAATACTAAATTGTCCTAGCACTCTCTTCAAGTTCCATCAGGTTCTGGGTTTTGGTCAAAACACCAAATTTATATTTCTAGGTCTTATAGAAATTTTGGCTATGGTTTCACTGCATTTGCAATTTTTTAGACCAAGTTATAACATTTTTTCAAAACTGGTCAAGCTGATCAATGTCCAGAAGCATCTGGTCAGTTTGGTTCTGGTAGTTTTATTAGACTAAATTTGGTTAACAATTTGATTAGGCTAGGGTCAGAACTGGCTATGAGTTCTTCATATGAAATGTTCTTCTATGTCTAAGCTTTCCAATGGTTCAAAAATCAGGTCATTCTAACCTTCCTAGAGTGAGTTATGGCCATTTGAACATTTACTGTTCATATGGTCATTTTTCTGGGTCCAGCATATAGTTACCCGGATTCAAGCCAATTTTTGGTCATTTTGTGCTTGGTTTCTGGGCATGGTTTCTTCATGAAAAATGTTGCTTTAGGTCTTAAATTTCATCTCCAATTAGCCTCACACCAATTGGAGCTGTCTAGCTCTACTTATGTTCATATAAACACACTGGACTCATAAGTCCAGAATTCCCTGAATAAGAACAACACTCCTAATTTTCAATTCCACCCAACTTCCAAACTTCAATTCACATTAATAGCACTTCTAATAGTCAATAATCAACCTCAACATCATCAAATTCAAGTCGCAACACAAAATTCCTAATTTTAGCAAACCCTAAATCGACTTGCATAAACTTTAAATTCTAAGAGAATTTCTAGCACTAACCTTATTCTTTTAGCTCCAAGCAACCTTCAATCAACCCAACACTTGATTCACCTCTTTGGGGCTGCCAACCAGATTTTCCTTTCACTTTTCTTGCCACTTTCCTTGGATTTTATGGCTGGCTATGGAGGTTTATCAAGGCTACCAACTATTTTTTTGAAGGAAGGTAATGGTTTAGAAGCTTGAAATGGTGTTTTAATTATAGGAAAATGAAAGAACTTGAGAGGAAAATGGAGAAGAGAGGGCTGAACGGGAGAATGGCTGGAGAAGAAGATGGCTTTTTCCAATTTTAACTCATTTATCTCTTTTAATTGGATTTATAAGTATGTGTCACAATATGATTGGCTGAGGCATTTTAATGACATAATAGTGATGTCATAAGTCCCATTTTAATTCATTTTCTTTTCTTTTATTTTCTTTTCAATTAAATTTTTAGCAATATTTATTTACATTTTATGTTATATAATTTATTTACTCAATTGGACAAGTTGGTCAAAAATAATCTTTGAAGGCAAAATGACCAAAATGCCCTCTGTTTGGCTTAAGGAGCCAAAACTGTCTGTATTGATCTTAAAAATTCTCCTAACCTTTTCTTGGTATTCTAATGCCACCTAGGGTTCCGTAACTCTTTTCTGGCATCTTAGAAATTATTTCACTAGGTTTTCCTCGGGTTTAGGGCTACTAGCTCTAAAGACAGCAACTTCCCATTAGGTTACCCATCAACGGGGCACCGGCTCATTTAACTTTGTTGTATTTCATAGCTTAAATTTTTCTAAATTTTTTCTTACCATTATTTGGGTTATTTAGGACTCCTCACTTTAGTTTACAGATAGTTCTAGACATTCTGACTGTCTAGACCAACATTAATTACTGGAACAGTCGAATGCACGGACTAGCTAAAGTGAGGGTGTTATATATGGTCTACTGGGCTCTCTCTCCTTGTAACACCCTCCCGGTAGCAACTTCGTACATTCTACTATTCTGGTGACCAATATTGGTCCGGACAGCTAGAACGTCCGGAAAAATATTTAAACTAAAGTGAGGAACCATAATTAACTCAAATATTAATAAGAAAAATTTAGTAAAAAATTTTAGAAATAAAATACAACCAAGTTAAATAAGCCGGTGCCCTAGCGATGGGTAACCTAGTGAGAAGTTGCGGTTCTCGCAACTAGGAGCCCTAGACCCGGGGGAAAAATTATAAAATAATTATTAGGACTCCAGAGAAGGGTTATTGAGGTTCTTATGGCATTAGAATGCCAAGGAAATGCTTAGAAAAATTTTTCAATCGGTACAGACAATTTTGGCCCGTTAAGCCAAACAAAGGGCATTTTGGTCATTTCGTCTTCAGAGATGATTTTTGGCTGACTTGTCCAGTTAAGTAAATAATTATTATGACATAAAATGTGAATAAATATTACTAAAAATTGAATTGAAAATGAGTAGAAAAGAAAAGAAAAAAAATAAATTAAATGGGAACTTATGACATCACATGATGTCATTAGTGTGCCTTCACCCAATTACATGGTGACACATGGCATAAACTAACTTAAAAGAGGTCAAATGGGCTGGAAAATGAAGAAAATCAGACTTTACTTTCTTTCTTCTTCCTCTTGCCGTGAACCATTCCACCATAACCACTATTAACAAACTTCTAAACCTCCATTTCCCTAGCTTTCTTCCACCAAAAGCCCTAGTTGTCTTCACAAAAAATTCACCCCACACCTTGAGGAAGCTTTGGGCAGCAAAATTTTGAAGAAAAATTAAAGTTTTGGTTGGCTTGGATTTGAGCTAAAAGAGGTTAGTGACCTAAACCTTGAAATTCACTTTAATTTCATTTTTAAGAACTATAAATATGTGTAAATGACAAAGAAATTTGATGAAACACCATTGGTATGTTAACCCTAAATTTTGGCAGCCATAGCTAGGGTAATATGGTGATGATTTTTGGGGAGTTAACATGCTAGTATGGCTGCCCTTAATGTGTATCTTATAAGTGAATTGATAAATGCAATGATAATGCATGGTTTTGAAATGTTGAGTTAGGGTTTGGGTTGAAGAATGAGACTTTGATCTTGTGATGATGGGAGCAGGTTTTAATGGTCAATTAGTGACCATTTGGTTTGGTTTGAATAAAAAATGAAGTGAATTGGGTTGTGAGATTTGAGGTTGGAGTGGCTGCCTTATGTGACCTACAGGTTTGGATGTGAGTCTAGCCTGTTTGGACTGCCAGAACTTAAATTATAGAGGTTCAATTGGTGTTTGGCCAATTAGACATGAAACTAGACACAAAATGGCACAACTTTGGTGAAGAAACCATGCCCATAAAACCAAACCAAGTAGACCAAAAACTTGCTCAAATCCGGGTGACCTGCAGGCTGTTTCTGCAGAATGACCAAATGAACAGTATTGTTCATTTGGCCATAACTCAATGTCGAAAGGTCCAATTGACCTGAAAGTTTACCAGAAACAAGCTGAGATATAGACCAACAACTTTCATCAAGAAACCTACCCGAAATTATGACCAGAACCTATGCAACAATTGAGTTGCAGTCACTATTCACTGCACTGTAGATATGGTCAGCCCTGAAAATTTTCAATCCGGCCAGTTGTGGTTTTTGGACCATAACTTGAGCTACAAAACTCAAAATGGAGTGATTCAAAAAAGGAAATTCAACCAGACAAAATAAGGAACAACTTTCATGTTGATCATTTTTCCAAATTCCCACTCCAACAGTAACTAATGGAACAGTAAATCCAAGGCTTGAAAACTGAAAATTCTGTCCAATTCACATTAAGCTTAGAGATGGTATTGGCAACCAATACCAACAAGTTTAAAATGCAAAATGTGGTATGTTGATGATATTTAAACTAATTTACCTATTGTCAATGCAAAAGTCAACATTTTGGTTGACCAATGAAATGAATAGTAATATTAAAAATTCAATTTCAAAGAATTACATAAATGAAAGTGTTAAATGCCCTAGTAGGCCTAATGTTATTGGTTTGGATAGGTTAGCATGCCAATAGGGTTCTGTTAGCAGTACTGCATATGGCTTCATGCCATTTTGTATTTCATGGCTTCCCATGCCATTCTGTGACATAATAGCCTTTGGCTATGAAATTGAGTTGTTATACTCGGGTTTAATCCCCAATAATTATCACAGCTTATTAGCTGTTCTGTTGCACACCGGGAGACACAATGTGACCGATGGTGTGATGGTCTGAGGTACTTTGTACCCAGTACCAGTTTACCCGTTTATCCAGTCCAATCAACTAGTATAGGTTACTCGGGCAGTATTAACAAATCTTACCAAACTTCAATTGAATAATATTGCAATAAACATTTGAGATTTAGTTCACCCAAAATTGTAAACATACATTATGTACACATGTTTTTATTTTATTTTATTTTATTTTTATTTATATTGCCACCACTAAGCAGAATTGCTTAGCGCGTCTCTTTTGCCACGCGCAGGTACTGGAGACATAGTGGGAGTCCAAAGCAGCCTCATACTGAGGTGAGCCTTCATATCTGCACTCAGAGTTCAGAGTCACCTCACATTGCAGTGCATTTGGTAGGACATTAGGCCACTTTGATATTTTGATATTTTGTATTTTGTAACCTTCTGTAATGTATATTATAAATTCATGTAATCAAGCTTTTGATGTAAGTATCTATGAAATATGTTCAGTAATAAATTGAGCATTTTTCATTGAATTGACTGTGTTTTGAATTGAATTGAATTTTGAGATACTGAAGTGAATTGAGAAATTGTTGAGTATATATTGGAGGTTGATTGAGAATAATGTGATGATATTATTGGGAGTGTTTTTAACAGGTTCAGAAGAACTGTTTTTCCAATTTATAGCCGGCACTCTACCGGATTTTCTATAAAATTTGTAAAAAAATTTAGTTTTATCAAAAATTATAAATAAATGAATTAAAAAGGATTAATTGAAATTGAAACATGAATTGGTGTTCCGACACACTGAGTAGCATAACTTGCTCGACTACACTGTAGACGGGTAAGGAGTGTCACATTTAGTGGTATCAGAGCATCGGTTTAGGCATTTCTGGGTCTAGATAGAGTACATACCATTGCATTGCATTTGTAAGTGTGGAGTTGACACTGATGCAGATTTGTTTGTTTTCGTATTTTGAATAGGTTATGGATCCTGCTTCGCAAAGAGCAGTTGATGAAGAGGTGGAGAGTCATGCTCCACCAAGGGTCGTGGTCTCAAAGGCGGGGAGAACCCACTCCACCAGCAGCTGAGGCACCTGCTCAACCTTAATTTGCTCTATTCCAGCAAATGACCGAGTTCTACCGGCAAATGATGGGGGCAATTCCACAACCACAACCACAACCACAACCTCCACCAGCACCACAGAAGTCCCATTTGGAGAAATTGCGAAAACATGGGGCTGCAGACTTCTTTGGGAAGAGGGAGGATGATCCCATGGCTGCAAAAATTGGTTGGGCAGACAACCATCGAGTATCAAACAACTAAACCGCACTCGAGTAGAACTCAGTGGGTGTTGTGTCCCTACTTCAGGATGACGCATATCAGTGGTGGGGCACAGTAACCAGTGAGGTGCAACCTGAACGGATCACCTGGGAATTCTTCCTCATAGAGTTCAGGAAGAAATATATTAGTAAAGTGTATTTAGAAGAGCGAAGAAGGGAATTCATCAGTTTGAGACAGAGACAGTTGTCAGTGGCTGAGTATGAGCGTGAGTTTGTTAGACTGAGCCGGTATGGGAGGGAGATAGTCCCTACCGAGGCAGAGAGGTGTAGACGGTTTGAGGAAGGGCTCAATGACAACATCAAAGTCATGATCACAACATTAGAGATTACGGATTTTGCTAAAGTGGTAGATGCAGCATCAAAAGTGGAAAGGGTCAGAATCAATGAACAAAATAGAATGGAAAGACAGCAGAAGAGGGGTCCGGGTCAGTCCAGTGCATTTTTTGCTCCCAGTAAGAAGAGTAAGGGTCCTCCTGCTCAGAGTTCAGGACCATCATAGGGTCAGGGTCAGTCTCAGGGGCCCAGACCGCAGTTCACACCTAGGAGAGGCCAGCCTACACCATCAATGGGCAGCTCTCCAGGGACGATGTTTAGGGGACCAGCCCCTGCATCTTCTGCCTGTCAGTACTGTCAGAAGTGGCATAAAGGGGAGTGTTGGCGAGTGACCGGTGCATGCTTATGGTGTGGATCGACAGAACACCAGATCAAGAATTGTCTGAAAAGGACTACTATTGTTGCTCCAACACAAACTGACAGACCTACTCCTGCACCACAAAGAGGTAGGAAGCCTGGTAAACCTGAGGCAGCTGGTCCATCACTGAGGCCTACATCCGAGTCAACTGAGAGGCCAGACACTAGAATACCAGCCAGGGCTTATGCCATCAGAGCTCAAGAGGAGCAAGATGCCCCGGATGTCATTAGGGATACATTTTCCCTCTACAACACTTCTGTACATGCATTGGTGGATCTAGGATCTACTCATTCCTACATTTGCATCAAACTACCCATAGAGAGGGGAGTTCTAGTAGAGGAGAGCGATCAAGACATTCTGGTCACAAATCCACTAAGCCACAGTGTGATAGTGAATAAGGTGTATAAAGGTTGCCCGTTGAGGATTCAGGGGTATGAATTCTCGGCAGACCTAATTGAATTGCCCTTCCACGAGTTTGACGTGATTTTGGGAATGGATTGGTTGTCACGTCATCAGGCAATAGTTGATTGTAAATTGAAGAGAATTTTTCTGAAAACTTTTGAAGGTAATGAGATCACTGTTGTGGGTGAAAGGACAGATTTCCTGTCCAATATTATTTCAGCTACAGTTGCAAGAAGAATGATGAGGAAAGGCTGTGAAGCTTACCTAGCACACGTGGTTGATACTAGGCAAGCTAAGCCAAACCTGAATGATATACCCACAGTAAGAGACTTCCCAGATGTATTTCCTAAAGAGTTGCTGGTTTACCACCAGAAAGGGAAGTCGAGTTTGCTATTGAGGTAATGTCGGGTACAGCACCCATTTCCATTGCTTCTTATAGGATGGCACCCACTGAATTGAGGGAGTTGAAAACTCAGTTGCAAGAGTTGCTTGATAAGAGGTTCATATGCCCCAGTGTGTCACCATGGGGAGCTCCGGTGCTGTTTGTGAAGAAAAAGGATGGAACTTTGAGATTATGTATTGATTACCAGCAGTTGAATAAAGTAACTATGAAGAATAAATATCCATTGCCCAGAATTGACGATCTGTTTCATCAGTTGAAGGGAGCCGGTGTATTTTCAAAAATTGACCTCATATTAGGGTATCATCAGTTGAGGGTAAAGGATGCAGATGTGTCAAAAACTGCATTCAGAACCCAGTATGGGCACTATGAATTTCTAGTGATGCCGTTTGGGTTAACAAATGCACCAAAGAGATTTATGGACCTTATGAACCGTATCTTTCATCCATACTTAGATCGGTTTGTAGTGGTATTTATTGATGATATTCTGGTGTATTCCAAGACCAGGGAAGAACATGATGAACATTTGAGGATTGTTCTGCAAACCCTGCGAGAAAAGAAGCTGTATGCTAAGTTGTCCAAGTGTGACTTCTGGATGAGTGAAATCTCTTTCCTTGGACACATAGTATCAGCAGAGGGGATTAGAGTGGATCCCAAAAAGATAGAAGCAGTGATGGAATGGAAGCCTCCCAGAAATACAACTGAGGTCAGAAGTTTCTTAGGGCTAGCTGGATACTACAGAAGATTTGTGCAGGGGTTTTCTCTTATAGCTGCTCCAATGACCAAGTTGTTACACAAGAATGTCAGATTTAACTGGAATGACAAATGTCAGGCTAGTTTTGAGAGATTAAAGGCTATGTTCACAGAGGCACCAGTGTTAACACAGCCAGTGTCGAGAAAGGACTTTGTGGTCTACAGTGATGTCTCACATAATGGGCTAGGGTGTGTATTGATGCAAGAGGGGAAAGTGGTCGCCTATGCTTCCAGGTAGTTAAGGCCACATGAACAAAACTACCCTACTCATGACCTGGAGTTAGCAGCATTTATCTTTGCACTGAAGATATGGAGGCATTATTTATATGGTGAAAAATGCTACATCTATACCAACCACAAGAGTCTAAAATATTTGCCAACCTAAAAGGAGCTCAATCTTAGACAGAGGCGATGGATTGAGTTCCTAAAGGACTATGATTGTGTGATAGATTATCATCCTGGGAAGGCAAATGTAGTTGCTGATGCTTTAAGTAGAAAGTCCATCACAGCTTTAAGATCACTCAATACCTGTCTGTCCTTAGCTCAAGATGGAGCTATTTTGGCTGAGTTGCAAGTGAGGCCAACCCTACTACAGCAAATACAAGATGGGCAGAAGGCAGATGAAAAACTAATGGCAATTATGGCTAAAATTCCTGAGGGCAAGGAAACTGAATATGAGGTGAAAACAGATGGTGTCTATACTATAGAGGAAGAGTATGTGTACCAGATGATGGGGAACTGAAGACTAGTATTCTGAAAGAAGCACACACGAGTGTTTATGCTATGCACCCGGGGAGCACGAAAATGTATAATGATTTGAAGCCTCATTATTGGTGGCCTGGTATGAAGAGGGATATAGCTGATTCTGTGACTAAATGCAGACATGTCAGCAAGTTAAGGCAGAACATCAAGTTCCATCGGGTTTGTTACAGCCTATAAACGTACTTGAATGGAAATGGGACCGGGTCACTATGGATTTTCTTAGTGGTCTACCCCTCACCCAAAGGAAGCATGATGCAGTATGGGTGATAGTGGATAGATTGACGGTCAAGACATTTTTCGCGATTAGGACCGACTACTCACCGGAGAAGCTAGTAGAATTGTATATCGCTGAGATAGTTAGGTCGCATGGAATCCCACTTTCTCATATATCCGATCGAGACCCAAGGTTTACATCAAGATTCGGAAGAAGTTGCATGAATCCTTGGGTACACAACTCCACTTCAAAGATGACTTTTCATCCTCAGATGGATGGGCAATCAGAAAGAGTAATCCTGGTAAACAACTGAAACCAATTGAACTAATGCAAATATTGAACTGAAATGATAATAATAACATGAAATATATGTCAGGTCCTTGAGGATATGCTGAGGAGTTGTGTCATTGAGTTTGAGGGAAGTTGGGATAGATACCTCCCAACTCGCACTCGCATACAACAATAGCTACCAAGCTAGCATTCAAATGGCTCCGTATGAAGCACTGTATGGGAGGAAATGTAGAACCCTAGTGTGTTGGACTGAATTGGGCGAAGGTAAGCTGGTAGGACCAAACCTGGTGAAACAGACTGAGGAAAAAGTGAAAATAATCAAAGCTAACCTGAAGATTGCCTCCGATAGACAGAAGTCTTATGCCGACCTGAAGAAAAAAGAGATAGAGTATGCAGTTGGTGATAAATTATTTCTCAAAGTCTCACCATGGAAGAAAATATTGAGGTTCGGAAGAAAAGGTAAGTTGAGCCCCAGGTTTATTGGCCCATATGAAGTCATTGAACGTGTGGGACCAGTAGCCTACAGGCTAGCTTTACCACCAGAGCTGGACAAGATCCACAATGTGTTCCACGTGTCCATGCTCAGAAGATACCGCTCAGACCCTTCACATGTCATCTCCATGGAAAAAATTGAAGTACAACTGGATTTGACATATGAAGAGGAACCTATACGGATCCTAGCTCAAGAAGTGAAGGAACTGAGAAATAAACAAATTCCACTGGTGAAAGTGCTTTGGAGGCACCACAACATTGAAGAGGCAACTTGGGAAAGTGAAGAGACGATGAGGCAACAGTTCCCTCAACTGTTTGCATCAGGTAAATTTCGAGTTCGAAATTTAAATTAGAGGGAAAGAGTTGTAACACCCTCCCGGTAGCAACTCCGTACATTCTACTGCTCGATGACGATGTCGATGCGGGCTAGAACGTCCGGAAAAATATTTAAACTAAAGTGAGGAACCATAATTAACTCAAATATTAATAAGAAAAATTTAGTAAAAAATTTTAGAAATAAAATACAACCAAGTTAAATGAGCCGGTGCTCTAGCGATGGGTAACCTAGTGAGAAGTTGCGGTTCTCGCAACTAGGAGCCCTATACCCGGGGGAAAAATTATAAAATAATTATTGGGACTCTAGAGAAGGGTTATTGAGGTTCTTATGGCCTTAGAATGCCAAGGAAATGCTTAGAAAATTTTTTCAATCGGTACAGACAATTTTGGCCCGTTAAGCCAGACGGAGGGTATTTTGGTCATTTCGTCTTCAGAGATGATTTTTGGCCGACTTGTCCAGTTAAGTAAATAATTATTATGAAATAAAATGTGAATAAATATTACTAAAAATTGAATTGAAAATGAGTAGAAAAGAAAAGAAAAAAAATAAATTAAATGGGAATTTATTACATCACATGATGTCATTAGTGTGCCTTCACCCAATTACATGGTTGACACATGGCATAAACTAACTTTCTTTCTTCTTCCACTTGCCATGAGCCATTCCACCATAACCACTATTAACAAACTTCTAAACCTCCATTTCCCTATCTTTCTTCCACCAAAAGCCCCAGTTGTCTTCACAAAAAATTCACCCCACACCTTGAGGAAGCTTTGGGCAGCAAAATTTTGAAGAAAAATTAAAGTTTTGGTTGGCTTGGATTTGAGCTAAAAGAGGTTAGTGACCTAAACCTTGAAATTCACTTTAATTTCATGTTTAAGAACTATAAATATGTGTAAATAACAGAAATTTGATGAAATTCCATTGGTATGTTAACCCTAAATTTTGGCAGCCATGGCTAGGGTAATATGGTGATGATTTTTGGGGAGTTAACATGCTAGTATGGCTGCCCTTAATGTGTATCTTATAAGTGAATTGATAAATGCAATGATAATACATGGTTTTGAAATGTTGAGTTAGGGTTTGAGTTGAAGAATGAGACTTTGATATTGTGATGTGAGTCCAGCCTGTTTGGACTGCCATAACTTAAATTGTAGAGGTTCAATTAGTGTTTGGCCAATTAGACATGAAACTACACACAAAATGGCACAACTTTGGTGAAGAAACCATGCCCATAAAACCAAACCAAGTTGACCAAAAACTTGCTCAAATCCGGGTGACCTGCAGGCTATTTCTGCAGAATGACCAAATCAACAGTAATTGTTCATTTGGCCATAACTCAATGTAGAAAGGTCCTATTAACCTGAAATTTTACCAGAAGCAAGCTGAGATATAGACCAACAACTTTCATTAAGAAACCTACCCCAAATTATGACCAGAACCTATCCAACAATTGAGTTACAGTCACTATTCACTACACTGTAGATATGGTCAGCCCTAAAAATTTTCAATCCGGCCAGTTGTGGTTTTTGGACCATAACTTGAGCTACAAAACTCAAAATGGAGTGATTCAAAAAAGGAAATTCAACTAGACAAAATAAGGAACAACTTTCATGTTGATCATTTTTCCAAATTCCCTCTGAAACAGTAACTAATGGAACTGTAAAACCAAAGCTTGAAAACTGAAAATTCTGTCCAATTCCCATTAAGCTTAGAGATGGTATTGGCAACCAATACCAACAAGTTTAAAATGCAAAATGTGGTATGTTGATGATATTTAAACTAATTTACCTATTGTCAATGCAAAAGTCAACATTTTGGTTGACCAATGAAATGAATAGTAATATTAAAAATTCAATTTCAAAGAATTACATAAATGAAAGTGTTAAATGCCCTAGTAGGCCTAATGTGATTGGTTTGGATAGGTTGGCATGCCAATAGGGTACTGTTAGCAGTACTGCATATGGCTTCATGCCATTCTGTATTTCATGGCTTACCATGCCATTCTGTGACATAATAGCCTTTGGCTATGAAATTGAGTTGTTATACTCGGGTTTAATCCCCGATAATTATCACAGCTTATTAGCTGTTCTGTTGCACACCGGGAGACACAATGTGACCGATGGTGTGATGGTCTAAGGTACTTAGTACCAGTACCATTTTACCTATTTATCCAATCTAGTCAACTAGTATAGGTTACTCAGGCAGTATTAACAAATCTTACCAAACTTCAATTGAATAATATTGCAATAAACATTTGAGATTTAGTTCACCCAAAAATGTAAACATACATTCTGTACACATGTTTTTATTTTATTTTATTTTATATTGTCACCACTAAGTAGAATTGCTTAGCGCGTCGCTTTTGCCACACGCAGGTACTGAAGACATAGCTGGGGAGTCCAGCAGGCCTCATACAGGGTGAGCCTTCATATCTGCACTCAGAGTTCAGAGTCACCTCACATTGCAGTGCATTTGGTAGGATATTAGGCCACTTTGATATTTTGATATTTTGATATTTTGTATTTTGTAACCTTCTGTAATGTATATTATAAATTCATGTAATCAAGCTTTTGATGTAAGTATCTATGAAATATGTTCAGTAATAAATTGAGCATTTTTCATTGAGTTGACTGTGTTTTGAATTGAATTGAATTTTGAGATACTGAAGTGAATTGAGAAATTGTTGAGTATATATGGGAGGTTGATTGAGAATAATGTGATGATATTATTGGGAGTGTTTTTAACAGGTTCAGAAGAACTATTTTTCTAATTTATAGCCGGCACTCTGCCGGATTTTCTATAAAATTTGCAGAAAAATTTAGTTTTATCAAAAATTATAAATAAATGAATTAAAAAGGATTAATTGAAATTGAAACATGAATTGGTGTTCCGACACTCTGAGTGGCATAACTTGCTCGGCAACACTGTAGACGAGTAAGGGGTGTCACACTCCTAGCCTCCAATACCTACGTGTGGCAAAAAGCGACGCGCTAAGCATAAAGTTTAGTGGTGCAAATATAATATAAAGATAAACAAAATAATTAAAATAAGAAAATTTTACAATTTTCCTATGCAGAATGTGTTTTTGGTAATTATTTATAATATACTTAATTTAATGGTTTGTATATTCATTATTTATTTGTATGTTATTAGGACTTACTCTCATGCCCAAGTAACCTATACAAATTGACTGGACTGGATAAATGGGTAAACTAGCACTGGGTATCAAGTACCTTGGGCCGTCACACCATCGGTCACACAGTTTCTACCAGATGTGCAACAGAATGGCTAAAAAGCCATAATATCAATCGAGCATAAAGCCGTCTATGTCAAAGAATAACAAAATGGCCAAAAGCCATAAATCACAAAATGGCAATAAAAAAATAATGAAATGGCATGAAGCCATAGGCAATACTACAATTAAAACCCTATTGGCATGCCAATCTATCCAAACCAATCATAACTAGGCACACAAGGGCATATTTGCTTCTTATGTATTAGTTCTTTGCATTTTGTGTCATAGTGTTACTATTCATGCAAATTTTGACTATTTCATAAATAATAGAAATACAAATTCTAAATTCATGATAATATCACATTTTAGGTTATAAATTTGTTGACATTAGTTGCCAATTGCAATTGAAATCTTTCTAGGAGCATTTCCACAATTTCAGTTTTTGTCACCTAAGTTTACTATTCTATTGGACCAACCTATAATGGGATTTTGGCTAACCTTTCTTCATCAAAATTGTTTTCTAATGTCTCTACTTTATTTCTCTTTTTAAATCACTCCATTTAGAGTTTTGTAGCTCAAGTTATGGCATTTTTACCATAACTGGCTGGATTGGTCAATGTCAAGAATTTTTTGGGCAGTTTTGGTTCTGGCAATTTTGATGAGCTAAATTTGGTTAGAAATTTGACTAGGTTATGGTCAGAATTTGAGTTTTTGTTCTTCATGAAAGATGTTTTACTATATCTAAGCTTTCCATGGGTTCAAGAATCAGGTCATTTGAACCTCGCTATACAAATTTATGCCCATTTGAACAGTCACTGTTCATATGGTCATTTTTCCAGGTTCAGATTTTGGTTACTCGGATTCAAGCCAATTTTAGGTCACTTTTTATTAGTTTTCTGGGTAGGGTCTCTTCACGAAAAATGTGACATTATGTCCCTAGTTTCACCTGCAATCAACTTTACACCAATTGAAGTAACACAACTCCACTTATGGCTGCCTAAACCTACTAGACTCAAGGTCCAGAATTTCCAGCACAAGGGCAACTCATCCAATTCACAATTCAATTCCACAACCAATTCCATTTTAAGGTCAAACCACATTAAATGGTCACTAATTGACCTTAATAACACTAATTCATCAACAATTTGGCAAAACCCTAATTTTGGTTTGATACCCTAATTCCCAAATGTCTCAATTTCATACCACACATAGAAATTGAGGTTCTAATCCATATATGCTTATCAAAGGCCATCACTAAACAACTTTAATTCAATAAAAATTTCATCAAATACTTCCCTACTCATGTCTACCAAAATTCATGGGTGTTCATACATGTATATTTTATTTCTTTTTCAATAATTTCTAACTCAAATCAAGATCCTAACAAAGAATAAAGAAAAAGAGAAGTGAGAATTGGCACTAACCTTGAATTGACTGATCTTTGGCTTGTTAAAACATCAATTTCTCTTCAAATTTTTGCTACCTAAGGCTTCCTCAAGGTGTAAGATGAATTTTTAGTGAAGATAATTATAAGTTTTGGGTTGAGAAGAGGAAGGAATTTAAGCTCACAAGATCAAAAATGGTGGAGGCTTCACAAAGCATGGTTCGGCCAATTAAGGGAGGTAGAAGATAATGTTAATTTTTGGTTTATTTGTTTCCTTTTTATCTTTTATACTTAGGCTTGTCTAATTTTGATTGGTTGAAAATTTTAATTGCATCACTTTTACATCATGCTTATGTAATAATTGGAATTAAATTTCTTTTGTTTTTATTTTTCTTTTTTTCTTTCTTTTACTAATTTTTAATTAAATTTTTATCAATATTTATTCATATTTTATTACATAATTCTCACTTACTTAAATGGACAAGTTGATCAAAAATAATCTCTGAGGGTGAAATGACTAAAATAGCATTCGTTATGTTCACCGAGTTATAATTGTCTGTATCGATTAACATAAATTTTTTTGTATTTTCTTGGCATTCTATTATCATCTAAACCTTAGTAATCCTTCACTTAAGTCCCAAATAATTATTTCATAGGTTTCTCCATGGGTCTAGGGTTGGCAACTGTCTCCACAGTCGCTTTCCGTTAAGGTTACCCATCACTGGAGCTTCGGCTCATTTAACCTCTTTGCATTTCATTTCTTTAATTTCTCCTTAATTTTTCTTAGTTATTATTTAGGTTATTTATAAATCGTCACTCTAGTTTAAATATAGTTCTTTGGCTGTGCAGATAGACATTGGCCACCAGAATAATAGAATGTACAGACTACCTAAAGTGAGGGCGTTACAGCTTTTCCCCTCTAACAAAAATTTCATCCTCAAATGAACTGTTTCCTCATCATCTCTTCACTTTCCCAGGTTGCCTCTTTCGTATTGTGGTGCCTCCAAACCACTTTCACCAAAGGAATCTACTTATTTTGCAGTTCTTTCACTTCCTAAGCCTGGATCCTTATTGGTTCCTCTTCATATGTTAAATCTGGTTGTATTTCAATTTCTTCCATTGATGTGACATGCGAAGGGTTTGATCGATATCTTCTCAATATAGATACATGAAACACATTGGATCTTGTCCAGCTCTGGTGGTAAAGTTAGCCTGTAGGCTACTAGACCCAAATGTTCAATAACTTCATGTGAGCCAATAAACCTTGGGCTTAACTTATTCTTTCTCCCAAACCTCAATACTTTCTTCCACGGTGATATTTTGAGAAACACCTTCTCCCCAACTTCATACTCTATGTCTTTTCTCTTTAGATTAGCATAGGACTTCTATCTGTCTGAGGTAGTTTTTATATTATCTTTGTTCAATTTCACTTTTTTCTCGATATGTTTCACTAGGTCTGGTCCCACGACTTTATCCTCACCAAGTTTTGTCCAACACAGCGGTGTTCTACACTTCCTCCCATATAGTGCCTCATATGGAGCCATTTGAATACTAGTTTGGTAGCTATTGTTGTAAGCAAATTCTACCAGTGGAAGGTATCTATCCCAACTTCCCTCAAACTCTATAACACAACTCCTCAGCGTATCCTCAAGCACCTATCATGTATTTCATGTTATTAATATTATTTTAGTTTAATATTTATAATAATTCAATGAGTTTTAAGGTTTACCTAAATCACCCATTCTGACTGTCCATCCATTTGAGGATGAAAAGCCATGCTATAGTGGAGTTATGTACCCAAGGCTTCCTGTAACTTCTTCTAAAATCTAGATGTGAACATCGGGTCTCTACCAAATATAATGGAAATTGGGATTCCATGTAGTCTAACTATCTCACTAATATACAATTTTGCTATCTTCTCCAAAGAATAGTCAGTTCTGACTGGCAGAAAATGTGTTGATTTGGTCAATCTATCCATTATCACCCATATGGCATCATGTTTCTCCTGGGTGAGAGGTAGACCACTAATAAAATCCATAGTGACCTGATCCCATTTCCATTCAAGTATGCTTATGGGCTGTAACAGGCCTGATGGAACTTGGTGCTTTGCCTTGACCTGCTGACATGTCAAGCATCTAGTCACATAGTCAGCTATATCCTTTTTCATACTAGGCCACTAGTAATGAGGCTTCAAGTCATGGTACATTTTAGTAGTTCCTGGGTGCATAGCGTAAACACTATTGTGTGCCTCTTTCAGAATATTTGTCTTCAATTCCCCATCGTCTAGTATACATACTCTTCCCTCATAGTACAAGCACCCATCCTCTTTCACCTCATATTCAGTCTCCTTCCCCTCTATGATTCTGCCCATAACAATCATTAATTTCTTATCCAGCTTCTATCCCTCCTGTATCTGTTGTAGCAGGTTTAGCTTTACTTACAACTCAGCCAAAATAGCTCCATCTTGAGCTAAAAATAAGCGGGCATTCAAGGATCTCAAAGCTATAATAGACTTCCTACTCAGAGCATTAGCAACCATATTTGCCTTCCTAGGATGATAATCTATCACACAATCATAGTACTTTAGGAACTCAATCCATCGCCTCTGTCTAAGGTTGAGCTCCTTCTGGGTTGGTAAGTATTTGAAACTTTTGTGGTCTGTGTATATGTAGCACTTTTCACCATACAAATAGTGTCTCCATATCTTCAATGTGAAGATAATTGCTGCTAACTCTAGATCATAGATGGGGTAGTTCTTTTCATATGGCCTTAGTTATCTATAAGCATAGGCGACTACTTTCCCTTCTTGCATCAGAACACACCCTTAGCTCATTGTGAGAAGCATCACTATAGACCACAAAGTCCTTCCTAAATATTGGTTGTGTTAACACTGGTGCCTCTATGAACATAGCCTTCAACTTCTCAAAACTAGCTTGATATTTGTCATTCCAGTCAAATTTTGCATTCTTATATAGCAACTTGGTCAGTAGAGCTACTATCAGAGAAAACCCCTTCACAAACCTTCTATAATACCCAACTAGCCCCAAGAAACTTCTCACTTAGTTGCATTTCTGGGAGGCTTCCATTCCATTACTGCTTCAATCTTCTTCGGATTCACTCTAATCCCATCAGCTGATACTAAGTGTCCAAGGAAAGCAATCTCATTCAACCAAAAGTCACACTTGGATAATTTAGCATACAGTTTCTTCTCTCTCAGGGTTTGTAGAACAATCTTCAAATGCTCATCATGTTCTTCTCTGTTCTTGGAATACACCAGAATGTCATAAACAAAGACCACTATAAACTGATCTACGTATGGATAGAAGTTACGGTTTATAAGGTCCATAAAAGTTGCTGGTGCATTTGTCAACCTAAATGGCATTACCAGAAATTCATAGTGCCCATATCGGGTTCTGAATGTAGTCTTTGGCACATCTGCATCCTTTACCCTCAGTAAATGATACTCTGATCTGAGATCAATCTTGGAAAATACACCTGCTCTCTTCAATTGATCAAACAGATCATCAATTTTGGGCAATAGTTACTTGTGCTTCACAGTTACTTTATTTAACTACTGGTAATCAATGCATAACCTCAAAGTCCTATCCTTCTTCTTCACAAATAGCACCGGAGCTCCCCATGGTGACCACTGGGATGTATAAACCCCTTATCTAGTAACTCCTGTAACTAGATTTTTAGCTCCTTCAATTCAGTGGGTGCCATCCTATAAGGAGCAATCGATATTGGTGCTGTACCCGACATTACCTCAATAGCAAATTTTACTTCCCTTTCTAGTGGCAAACCAGGTAACTCCTCAGGGAAGACATCGAGGAAGTCACTTATAGTGGGAATGTCATGGAGACTAGAACCAGCCTTTCTGGTATCAACAACATGCACTAGATAGGCTTCACAACCCTTCCTAATCAGTCTCCTTGCAGCAGTGGCTGAGATGACATTAGACAGAAAACTTGTCCTTTCCCTCACAATAGTAATCTCATCATTTTTAGGAGTTTTTTGTGTAGTCCTCTTCAATTTACAATCCACTATTGCCTGATGACATGACAATCAATCCATCCCAAGGATAACATTAAACTCATAGAAGGGTAATTCAATGAGGTCTGCAGAGAACTCATACTCCAGAATCTTCAATGGGCAACCTCTGTACACTTTATTTACCACTACACTGTGGCTTAGTGGGTTAGTGACTAAAATATCTTGGTCACTTTCCTCTACTGAAATACCCTTTTCCATAGGAAATTTAATACAAATATAGGAATGTGTTGATCCTGGATCTACCAAAGCATATATAGGTATGGGACAGAGAGAAAATATACCTCGAACAACATTAGGTGCATTTTGCTCCTCTTGAGCCCTGATAGCATACATCCTGACTGGTGCCCTTGCCTTTGGCCTCTCAACTGATTATAATGCAGGCCTCTGTGAAGTACCAGCTACCTTAGATTTACCCGGCCTTCTACCCCCTTTAAGCTGCAGGGGTAGGTTTGTTTGTTGGTGCTGGAGCAGCTGCAACAGTTCTCTGTGGGCAATCTCTTACTTGATGTTCAGTAGACCCACACTGAAAACATTCCCCAGTCAATTGCCAACATTTGCCTCTGTGCCACTTATGGTAGTGTGGACACGCTGAAGAAACTGCTGGGGCTAATCCCCTAAATAACGTCCCTGGAGAGCTGCCCACTGATGGAGTGGGTTAGCCTCTCCTAGGTGTAAACTAAGATCTAGGCCTCTGTGACTGGCCCTAACTTTGTGTCTGGCTATGGCCTTAAGCCTAGGGGCCTTTGAACTTCTTATGGGGTATAGAGGAGGAACTAGTCTGACCCTGACCCCTCTTTTACTACCTATCTCTTCTACTCTATTCATTTATTCTAACCCTCTTAACTTTCAGTGCAGCCTCAACCAACTGTGCAAAGTCTATGATGCGCATGGCTGTCATAAGCAGCTTAGTATTGTCATTTAGCTCCTCTTCAAACCATCTACATCGATCTACTTCTATAGGGACTATCTCTCTTCCATATCTACTAAATCTGACAAATTTCCATTTGTACTCTGCTACAGACAATTGTCTATGCCTCAAACTAATAAATTCTCTTATTCTCTCCTCCAAATACACATTATTGATGTGTTTCTTCCTGAACTCTGCAAGGAAGAAATCCCAGGTTATTTGGACTGGTTACACCTCCCTAGATACTGTGTCCCACCATTGATAGGCATCTTCCTAAAGTAGGAACATAGCACCCTCCACATTCTGCTCTGGGGTGCAGTGGAGCTGATGAAGAACCCTTTCTGTTCTTTCTAACCAATGTTCAGCTATTCCAGGATCATCTTCTTTCTTACCCATAAAATTCACAGCCCCATATTTTCCGAGTTTCTCTAAATGGGACTTTTGGGATGGCTGCTGAGGTTGTGGAATAGCCCCAGTCATTTGTCTAAAGAATTCTGCTATTTGTTAGAATAGGGCCTATTGAGGCTGTGCAGGTACCTCTTGCACTGGTGGAGCAGGCTCTCCCCTGCTTCCAACTTTAGCCATGGGTGGAACATGACTCTCCACCTCTTCCTCAATGGCTCTCTATGACGTCGGATCCATAACTTAACCAAAAATAATCAAAGACAAACAGATCCGTATTAGTGTCATCTCAACTCTTACAAATGCAATGCATAGTATGCACTATTTCTAGGTCCAGAAATGCCTAAACCGTACTCTGATACCACTAAATGTAACACCCTTACCCGCCTATAGTGTAGTCGAGCAAGAAATGTTACACTCGGTGCCAGAGTGCCTTAACTTATATTATTTTATTTGCTAGTAATCACATTTAATTTTTATTGATTTAGGTTCAATTAATCAAACGAGGAAAATGAAGGGGTTTCTCCCAGTTTATTCATAGTTTGACGGTTTTTCAGCTGTTTAAGTCTCAATAATATGCTCAATAATGTAAATTTTTTTCACAATTTCAATGCTTCATCTCAATATTTCAAACTCACTAATTCATTCATTCCATACATAAATAAAATGAAGCTCGCATTCACAGATAAAATACTCAAATTTTCATTAATTTACATAATTTATAAATAATTACATGAGTTCTAAATTTATGTGACATAATTAATGTCTTACTACAAAATACAAAATTACTAACAAAACTTAGCTGGTCCTACCAAAATGCACTGCAGAGGATGTGACACCGGACTTAAGTGTAGATCTGGACTCCCAAAATAATCCCAGCCTATGGTCTACTGGGTTCTCTCTCCTGGTCCCCAGTACCTACACGTTGTAAAAAGTGATGCGCTAAGCATAAAGCTTAGTGGTGCAAATATAATATAAAGATAAACAAAATAATTAAAGTAAGAAAATTTTACTATTTTCCTACACATAATGTGTTTTTGATAATTATTTATAATATACTTAATTTAATGGTTTGTATATTCATTATTTATTTGTATGTTATTAGGACTTACTCTCATGCTCAAGTAACCTATATAAGTTGATTGGACCGGATAAATGGGTTAACTAGCACTGGGTATTAAGTACCTTAAGCCATCACACCATTGATCACATAGTGTCTGCTAGGTGTGCAATAGAATGGCAAAAAGCTATAATATCAATCGGACATAAAGCCGTATGTGTCAAAGAATAACAAAATGGCCAAAAGCCATAAATCACAAACTGACAATAAAAGCCATAAATCATGAAATGGCATAAAGCCATAGGCAGTACTGCAGTCAAAGCCCTATTGGTATGCCAACTTATCCAAACCAATCATAACTAGGCATACAAGGGCATATTTGCATCTTAGGTATTGGTTCTTTGCATTTTGTGTCGTAGTGGTTACTATTCACATTATATTCATGCAAATTTTGACTATTTCATAAATAATAGGAATACAAATTCTAAATTTATGATAATACCACATTTTGGGTTATCAATTTATTGGCATTAGTTTACAATTCAAGTATTTCTAGGAGCATTTCCACAATTCTAGTTTTTGTCACCTAAGTTTACTGTTCCATTGGACCAATCTACAGTGGAAGTTTGGTTAACTTTTCTTCATCAAAGTTGCTCCTTAATGTCTCAACTTTAATTTTCTTTTTGAATCACTCCATTTGGAGTTTTGTAGCTCAAGTTATGGCATTTTTACCATAATTGGACAGATTAGTTAATGTCAAGAATTTTCTAGATAGTTTTGGCTCTAGCAGTTTCAATGAGCTACATTTGGTTAGAAATTTGATTAGGTTATGGTCCGAATTTGGATTTATATTATTCATGAAAGATGTTCTAATATGTCTAATCTTTCCATGGGTTCAAGAATCAGGTCATTTGGACCTCTCTACACAAAGTTATGCCCATTTGAACAATCACTATTCATATGGTCATTTTTCCAGTCCAAATTTTGGTTACCCGGATTCAAGCCAATTTTAGGTCACTTTGTGTTGGTTTTCTGGGTAGGGTCTCTTCATACAAAATGTGACATTATGTCCCTAGTTTCACTTGAAATTAACTTCACACCAATTGAAGCTACACAACTCTACTTATGGCTGCCCAAACCTACTGGACTCAAGGTTCAGAATTTCCAGCAGAGGTCAACTCATCCAATTCACAATTTAATTCCACAACCAATTTCATTTTAAGGTCAAACCACATTAAATGGTCACTAATTGACCTTAATAACACTACTTCATCAACAATTTGGCAAAACCCTAATTTTGGTTTGAAACCCTAATTCCCAAATGTCTCAATTTCATACCACACATAGAAATTGAGGTTCTAATCCATATATGCTCATCAAAGACCATCACTAAACAACTTTAATTCAATTAAAAATTCATCAAACACTTCCCTACTAATGGCTACCAAAATTCATGGGTGTTCATACATGTATATTTTATTTCATTTTCAACAATTTCTAACTCAAATCAAGATCCTAATAAAGAATAAAGAAAATGAGAAGTGAGAATTGGCACTAACCTAGAATTGACTAAACTTTGGCTTGTTAAAACATCAATTTCTCTTCAAATTTTTACTGCCTAAGGCTTCTTCATGGTGTAAGATGAATTTTTAATGAAGACAATTATAAGTTTTGGGGTGAGAAAAGGAAGGAATTTAAGCTCACGAGATAAAAAATGGTGGAGGCTTCACAAAGCATGGTTTGGCCAAGTGAGGGAGGTAGAAGATGATGTTAATTTTTGGCTTATTTGTTTCCTTTTTAACTTTTATACTTAGGCTTGTCTAATTTTGATTGGTTGAAAATTTTAATTGCATCACTTTTACATCATGCTTATGCAATGATTGGAATTAAATTTATTTTGTTTTTATTTTTCTTTTCTTCTTTTTTTTACTCATTTTTTAATTAAATTTTTATCAATATTTATTCATATTTTATTACATAATTCTCACTTACTTAAATGGATAAATTGGTCAAAAATCATCTTTGAGGGTGAAATGACCAAAATACCCTTCGTTATGTTCACCGAGTTATAATTGTTTGTATCGGTTGACATAAATTTTCTTGCTTTTTCTTAGCATTCTATTGTCATCTAAACCTCAGTAATCCTTCACTTAAGTCCCAATTAATTATTTCACAGGTTTCTCCATGGGTTTTGGGCTGGTAACTGTCTTCACAATTGCTTCCCGTTCAGGTTACCTATTGCCGAAGATTTGGCTCATTTAACTTTTTTGCATTTCATTTCTTTAATTTATGCTTAATTTTCCTAGTCATTATTTAGGTTATTTATGACTCCTCACTCTAGTTTAAATATAGTTCCAAATATTCTGGTTATCTGGACAGACATTGGTCACCGAAACAGTAGAACGTACAGACTACCTAAAGTGAGGGCATTACGTGCCTAGTGAGACGTATTGGATGTGATCTCTTCCACTTGTGGGGTTGAGTTTCCCTCTCTCGCTTGCTAGTTGAGGTTGATTTGGATAATTACTCATATTTGCTAGCTAGCCTTTGGTGCCTCCCTTTAGTCTCAGTTATTGGGGAGAGTTTGCTTTGTCATGGTGTATAACACATCATTAATCATGAAATTTTGTGTCATGGGTCTAGCTGTGTGAATTGTTGGCAGCACTTTTAAATTGTGATTACTTGATAAACATGGGATTGAAAAAAAAATGTTTTGTCAATGATTGCCAAATGTTGTGATGATTTCATGGAAATGTGAACATTGCAAATACATCTTTTGATTTGCTTTAATAAATTATGCCTTATCTTGAGTTTTTTAATTATTAGTTGTACACCATTGAGTTCACCACTCAGCAATAGCTTTTGTATGCTATCGCAGGTAAAGGAAAAGATAGTGCAGTTGTATGAGCTCCCTTGGAGTTGAGTTGGAGTTGTCTTTTGGGATAGACATCAGGTATATTTTGGTATACCCTTGTAATTATATTTTGATATAATTGTAACTATATGTAAGTAAAGTTTATTTGAGCAGTTGTACCTAAAAACTTTGTAATCTTACTTTTTGTGACTTTAATCATGTAAATCTTGTAAAGTTGTAATTAAATATTTCTTTTGGATTGTAAATTTTTGTAATATTACTTTCTTAATTTCAATAAATGTAAATGTTAATTTTCTTTTAATGGTTTGTGAGAAAATGATTTATTTACTAATATAATTGATGAAATTGAATTGCACAAGCTATCACAGGTTGTTTTTAACAGGTGTAAAAATTGGTTTATTGAATTTTAAGCTACCACTACGCAGATTTTCTAAAAAATTTTAATGTTTATTTCTTTTCAAAAAAATTTTATGACACACATTTGAATTGAAAACACTTAAATAATTCTTTTACCACCACATTAAACCTAAAAAATTGAATTGGTTTTGTTAAAATCCCTTGTAGTATATTTAATAGATTATCGGTAGGTGAAGTTCGGTAATTTATTAGGTATACTACGGGATCATGTCATATCTTATAGAGGGGTAAGGTGTGACATTTGCAATTTAAAACACAAGAGAAATTCAAGTTGTGCACAAACCTTGTCTTAGACTTAATTCTCCTTTTACTCCAAAGTTCTCTTCTCCACTGAAAATACATAATTTTAAAAGTTTCAATACTCATTCTGTGACACCCCTTACCCGTATATAGTGTAGCCGAGCAAAGTATATCACACTCGGTGCCGGAGCACCTTGACTTATCATATTACATTCCTAATTATCACATTTTATTTTATTAAATTTAAATCTAATTATTTTGTTAGAGAAACTGATGGAGTTTTCCCTAATTTATTAGTAATTTTGACGATTTCCCACCTATTAAAGTTATCAATAACATATGTATTCAATAATGTAAATTCTTTTTTATATTCTATTCCAATGTGTCATCTTAACATTGGCATTCATAGTTTCATATATTCTATACATAAATAAATTTGTCATCACATTCATAAAAGAAATACTTAATCTTCATTAATTTGCATAATTTATAATAATTATACAGATTTATAATTTACAATACAAAATGAATACATACTACAAAATACAAAACTGTTAACAAGCCTAATGGGACCTACCCAAAATGCACTGTAGTGGAGTTGACACTGTACATAATGCAGATCTGACTCTCACCCAGTCTGAGGTCTGCTGGATTCACGCTCTGTGTTTCTAGTACCTACGCATGGCAAAAGTAATGCGCTAAGCAACACAGCTTAGTGGTGCCAATATAAAATAAAAATAAACTAAAATAATTAAATATGCAGAAATTATGGTATTATTTTATGCAGATTGAATTCTTGATAATTATTCGTAATATTATTCATTTAGTACTTTTTATGTTCATTATTTGATTATAAATTGTTAAGACTCATTTTGATTGCTCAAGTAACCTATACTAGTTGACTAGACTGGATAAATGAGTAAACTGGCACTAGGTATCAAGCATCTTAGGCCGTCACACCATCGGTCACAAAGTGTCTGCCAAGTGTACAACAGAATGGCTAACAAGCCATAATAATCATCGGGCACAAGGCCAAGTATATCAAGAGTATCAAAATGGCTAAAAGCCATAATATCACAAAATGGCACTACATACCATAAATCACGAAATGGCATGAAGCCATATGCAGTACTGCTATTGGAACCCTATTGGCATGCCAACCTATCCAAACTAATCATACTAGGCATATTAGGGCATGTTACAAAGTTAATTGTTTAATTCTTTGCATTTGAGGTTTGGTGGTTATTATTCACCTTACTATTCATGCAAAAATATTGACATTTTCATAATTAATAGGTATGCTAGTCCTAATTACACCAAAATGCCACATTTTGGATTTTACATTTGTTGGCATTAGTTGCCAATTTCAATTCAAAGCTCATTGGAAGAATTCAAAAAATTTAGATTTGGTCACTTAGGTTTACTGTTCCATTGGACCAATCTATAGTGGTAATTTGGCTAAATGTTCTTTACCAAAGTTGTTCCTTAATATGTCTTCTTTAATTGCCTTTTTGAATTACTCCCTTTGGAGCTTTGTAGCTCAAGTTATGGCATTTTTACCATAACTGGCCGGATTGGTACATTCCTAGATTTTCTGGGCAAAATTGGCTCTAGCAGTTTTGGTGTCCTAACTTTGGCTAGCAATTTGAATTATTTATGGTCAGAATTTGGATTCTATTCCTCATGAAAGTTGTTCTAAATTGTCTAAGCTTTCCATAGGTTTAAAAATCAGGTCATTTGGACCTCTCTACACAAAGTTATGGCCAATTGAACAAACACTGTTCATTTGGTCATTTTCCAGGTCTAGAATTTTGGTTACCCAGATTTAGGCAAATTTTAGGTCACCTTAAGTTGGTTTTCTGGGTAGGATCTCTTCATAAAAAAATATAGCATTATGTCCCTAGTTTCACCTTCATTTGGACATGCACCAATTGAAGCTACAATAATCAAGTTAGGGCTACCCAAACCCACTGGACTCAAGTTCAGAATTCTAGGCACATAGGGCAGCCTATCCCTTGCACCATTCAATGCCACAATTCATTCCAAATTAAGGCCAATTCACCTCAAAATGGTCACTATTTTACCATTAAAACATCAATTCATCATCAATTGCATAAACCCCTAATTTTTGGGTTCAAAACCCTAACCATAATTCCTCAATTTCACATAACATAAGCAATTCACCGTATACTTCGTATATATGCTCACAATCAAACTAGAATTCAAGTTTAAATTGAATTACACACTCAAATTCTTCTCCCTACCATGGCTGCTGAAAATTTAAGGTGAGTTTAACATGCACAATTTGTTTCAATTTCTACAATTTTCCACTTAATTTATGCTCCTAACATAAAATATAAAGAGAAACAGAAACGAATTGGCACTAACCTTGCTTGAGTCAATTTCCAAGCTTGTTAAACCTCTTTCTTTCCTCTTCTTTTTGCTGCCTCAAGCTTGCTCAAAGTGCAAGGATTAATTTTAGTGAAGACAAGAAAGAGTTTTATGGTGAATTCAAGTGGGAAATGAAGCTTTGTTGAAAGCAAAATGGTGGAGATTCTAGAGTGAGGTTCGGCTAGCTTGGTGAAGGGAGGAAGATAACTGAATTTTTGTTTGATTTTATCTCTTTTTAATGGTTTTGTGACTGCTTGTCTAAATGTGATTGGTGGGAGATTTTAAATGACATCATTATTATGTCATAATTAACTTTTTATTTTCATTTTATTTGTATTTTCTTTATTCTTTTATCATTTTTCATTAAATTTTTAATAATATTTATTCATATTTTAGGATATTTACCTCAATCACTTAAATGGAGAAGTTGGTAAAAAAAATCTCTGGAGGTAAAATGACCAAAATGCCTTTCGTTTTGCTTATTGAGTTGAATTTGTCTATACCGATTTAGAAATTTTTCTTAGTATTTTCTTTGCATTCTTTTGTCATATAAGCTTCAATAACTCTTCACTGGAGTGCCAAAAATTATTTCACAGGGTTTCCCCATAGGTCTAGGGTCGGTAACTGTCTTCACAATAGCTTCCCATTAGGGTTACCCATCATCGGAGCTATGGCTCGTTTAACCTTAGTGCATTTCATTGGTTAAATTTTTTCTTAATTTTTCTTATCATTATTTGGTTTAGTTATGACTCCTCACTCTAGTTTAAATATAGTTTCAGACATTCTGGTAATTCGGACAGACATTAGTCACTAGAATAGTAGAATGTACAGACTATCTAAAATGAGGGTGTTACAGCTCTTCCCCTCTAATTAAAGTTTCATCCTCGAAATTTACCTGATGTAAATAGTTAAGGGAACTATTGCCTCATCGTCTCTTCACTTTCCCAAGTTACCTCCTCAGTGTTTTGGTGCATCCAAAGCATTTTCACCAGTGGAATTTGCTTCTTCCTCAATTCCTTCACTTCCCAAGCTGGGATCCTTATTGTTTCCTCTTCATATGTCAATTTTAGTTGTGTTTCCATCTCTTCCGTGGAGATGACATGTGAATGGTCCAATCTATACCTTCTCAGCATGGATACATGAAACACATTATGGATCTTGTCCAGCTCTAGTGGTAAAGCTAGCCTATAGGCCACTAGACCTATATGTTCAATAACTTCATATGGGCCAATGAACCTAGGGCTTAACTTACCCTTTCTCCCAAACCTCAATACCTTCTTCCATGGTGAGACTTTAAGAAATACCTTGTCACCAACTTCATATTCTATATCATTTCTCTTCAAGTTAGCATAAGACTTCTATCTGTCTGAGGCAACCTTCAAATTAGCTTTGATTAACTTCACTTTCTCCTCAGTCTGTTTCACTAAGTCTGGCCCCATAAGCTTATCTTCACCCATTTCAGTCCAGCACAATGGTGTTCTGCACTTCCTCTCATACAATGCCTTATATGGAGCCATCTGAATGCTACTCTAGTAGCTATTGTTATAAGCAAATTCTACCAATGGGAGGTATTTGTCCCAACTTCCCTCAAACTCAATAACACAACTCCTTAGCATATCCTTAAGCACCTACCACATATTTCATGTTATTACTATCATTTTAATTTAGTATTTATACTAATTGAATGAGTTTTAAGTTTTACCTGAATCACTCGTTCCTACTGTCCATTGGTTTGAGCATGAAAAGCCGTGCTAAAATGGAGTTGTGTGCCCAAGGCTTCTTGCAACTTCTTCCAAAATCTTGATGGTAACCTCGGGACTCTATCAGATATGATGGAGAATGGGATTCCATGCAGTCTAACTATCTCACTGATATATAACTCTGTTAGCTTCTCCAGTGAGTAGTCAATTCTAACCGGCAGAAAATGTGCTAATTTCGTCAATCTATTTACTATCACCCATACTACATCATGCTTATTCTGGGTGAGTGGTAGATCACTAACGAAATCCATGGTGACCCAGTCCCATTTCCATTCAGGTATGCTTATAGGCTGTAACAAACCTGATGGAACTTTGTGTTCTGCCTTGACTTGCTGATATGTCAAGCATCTAGTTACATACTCAGCTATGTCCTTCTTTATACCCGGCCACCAATAATGAGGCTTCAGATCATGGTACATTTTTGTGCTTCCTAGGTGCATAGCATAAACACTGTGATGTGCTTCTTTTAGAATACTTGTAACACCCTAGGCAAATCCCACATCGGCAAAACACGGAAAGGTCCCTTAGGCAAATCCCACATCGGCAAAGCACGGAGATGGTCTTGGGCTCAAAAGTAATGATATATAAGATGGGGGAACTAATCACTAGAGGCGCCTTTTGGTGGAATGGCCTAGAGAGTTGGAAGAACTCCAGGGTTAAACGTGCTCGTTTGAGAGAAATCCTAGGATGGGTGACCTCCTGGGAAGTTCTCCATTCCATCAATGGGACAAAACCGTGAGGCTTATGGCCAAAGCGGACAATTCCTCTAGTGGTTTGAGCCCAATCGTTACAATTGGTATCAGAGTCGCTCGCATGTCCTCTTGAGCGATGGTGGGGCAAACCTCAGCGAGGACGCTGAGTCCCGAAAGGGGGGGAGAAAGGTCCCTTAGGCAAATCCCACATCGGCAAAGCACGGAGATGGTCTTGGGCTCAAAAGTAATGATATATAAGATGGGGGAACTAATCACTAGAGGCGCCTTTTGGTGGAATGGCCTGGAGAGTTGGAAGAACTCCAGGGTTAAGCGTGCTCGCTTGAGAGAAATCCTAGGATGGGTGACCTCCTGGGAAGTTCTCCATTCCACCTATGGGATAAAACCGTGAGGCTTATGGCCAAAGCGGACAATTCCTCTAGCGGCTGGTTCCCGATCGTTACAATTGGTATCAGAGCCGCTCGCGTGTCCTCTTGGGCGATAGTGGGGCAAACCTCAGCGAGGACGCTGAGTCCCGAAAGGGGGGGGAGAAAGGTCCCTTAGGCAAATCCCACATCGGCAAAGCATGGAGATGGTCTTGGGCTCAAAAGTAATGATATATAAGATGGGGGAACTAATCACTAGAGGCGCCTTTTGGTGGAATGGCCTGGAGAGTTGGAAGAACTCCAGGGTTAAGCGTGCTCGCTTGAGAGAAATCCTAGGATGGGTGACCTCCTGGGAAGTTCTCCATTCCACCTATGGGACAAAACCGTGAGGCTTATGGCCAAAGCGGACAATTCCTCTAGTGGCTGGTTCCCGATCGTTACAATACTGGTCTTCAATTTTCCATTATCTGGTATACACATTCTTCCTTTATAGTACCAACACCCATCTTTTTTTAACTAAAATTTAGTCTCCTTTCCTTCTATAATTTTGCCCGTAATAGCTATTAACTTCTCATCTGTCTTCTGCCCATCTTGTATCTACTGCAGCAGGTTTGGCTTCACTTGCAACTCAGCCAAAATAGCTCCATCATGAGCTAAGGATAAACGGGCATTCCATGATCTCAATGCTGGAATAGACTTTCTGCTCAAGGCATCAGCAACTATATTTGCCTTCCAAGGATGGTTATCTATCACACAATCATAGTCCTTCAGGAACTCAATGTGACACCCCTTACTCGTATACAGTGTAGCCGAGCAAGACATGGTACACAGTGTACCGGAGATCCAGATCTTATCTTAAATCAATTTACATTTCTTAATTTGTTAATTAAAAAGTTTTTGAGTGAAACTCATAACATTTGTATTATTTATTGAAATATTGATTAATATAGAATTTCTAAAAATTTTATAGAAAATCCAGCAGAGTGTCGGCTAAAAATTGAGAAAATAGTTCTTCGAAACCTGTTAAAAACACTTCCAATATAATCATATCATCAATTTCAGTCAACCACCAACACACTTCCACAATTTCTCAATAATCTTAATATTTCAAAACTCATTTTTTTTCATATCATACTCAAGCTCAACTTAATAAGAAATACTCATATTTTATTTATTAATAAAATTTGCAAATAATTACATCATCATATAATTACATGAGTTTCAAATGTACAGAACAAAAACTAATATTTATTACAAAATGTAAATTACAAAATCCAAAAGATTCCTAAGAGTCCTACCAAGGATGCACTATAATGGAGGCGACTCTAAACTCTATGCAGATCTGACTCTCACCTAGTTTGGGGTCTGCTGGGTTCTTACTCCGTATCTCCAGTACCTGCACATTGCAAACAGCGACGCGCTAAGCAATACTGCTTGGTGGTGCCAATATAAAATAAAAATAAACTAAAATAAAATAAATATATAGAATATATGCTGATATTTTTTTTTTACAGAGTAAGATTTTGGTAATTATTAGTGATATTATTAATTCGGTACTTTTTATATTAATTATTTGGTTATAATTTATTAAAACTTAATTTAGTTGCCCAAGTAACCTATGCAAATTTACTGGACGGGATAAATGGGTAAACTGGCACTAGGTACCAAGTACCTCAGGCCATCACACTATCGATCACAAAGTGTCTCCAATTGTGCAACAGAATAGCTAACAAGCCATAATAAACATTAGGCACAAGGGTTAGTAAATCAAGAATATCAATTGGCCATAAGCCATCATATCACATAATAGCCACAAGAGCCATAAATTACAGAATGGCAAGATGCCATATGAAGTACTACTATCAAAACTCTATTAGCATGCCAACCTATCCAAACCAATCATACTAGCTATGCTAGGGCATGTTATAAAATTAATTGTGTAATTCTTTGCATTTGATTTATGAGTTACTATTCATCTTGCTAGTTAACTAAAATATTGACTTTTTCATACACAATAGGTATGTTAGTTCGGATAACACCAACATACCACATTTTGTATTCTATAATTGTTGGCATTTGTTGCAAATTCCATTTCAAAGCTCATTGAATGTTATTTCCAATTTTCAGATTTTATGGCTCATGTTTACTATTCCATTGGATATTGCTACAGTAAGAATTTGGCTAAACTCTCTTCATCAAAGTTATTGCTTATTATGTGTTCTTTTTGAATCACTCCATTTGGAGTTTTGTAGCTTAAGATATGACATTTTTCCCATGGCTGGCCAGATTGGCCATTACCTAGAAATTTCAGGGCAGAAATTTGGTTCTGGCAGTTTTGGTATCCTGAATTTGGTGGATACTTTCATTAGGTTATGGTTAGAATTTGGGTTTCTATTATTCATGAAAGTTGTTATAAATTGTCTAATCTTTCCATTGACATAAAAATCAGGTCAATTGGACATTTCTACACTAAGTTATGACTATTTGAGCCAACACTATTCATTTGGTCATTTTCCAGGGATAGCTTGTGTGTTACATGGATTGAGGCAATTTTTAGGTCAACTTATGTTAGTTTTCTAGGCATGGTTTCTTCACAAAAAAATGTTGCATTATGTGTGTAATTTTACCTCCAATTGGCCTTGTACCAATTGGATCTACACAAGTACAACTAGAGCTGTTCAAACACACTGGACTCCAATGGTCCAGATTCACAGCCATAAGGCAGTCCACAATTTCCCCAATCCAGTGCCACAATTCACTTCATTTTATGTTCAAACCTTACCAAATGGTCATTAATTGACCATTAAAATGTTCAAACACCATTACATGAGAAAAATCCTAATTTTGCTTAAAACCCCAATTCTCAAATTTCAATTCTTACATTTCACCTATAATTCAATGTTCTAATCATGAAATTCATGTCAAAGGGTCTCTAAATTCCATTTACCATCTAATTAATCATCAAAACCCTAACAATCCCATGGCTGCCGAAATTATGAGGTGAGTATACAAGTGGTTTTCATTTCAATTCCTTACAATTCTCAACTTAAATCAAGTCCCTAAACATGAATTAAGAGAGAGAGAGAGAGAGAGAGAGAGAGAGAGAGAGAGAGAGATCGGACACCAACCTTTTGATGAGCTAATCCCAACTTGCCAAACTTCCTTCATTTCTTCTTCTCTTTGCTACCTCAAGTTACTCAAGGTACAAGGGTCAAGTTTACTAAAGAAAGTAGGTGGTTTTATGGTGTAAAATCAAGGTTTGATAAGCTTTGAGGGAGGAGCATCAATGGTGGAAATGGAAAAATGAATTTTGGCCAAGTGGGAATTAAAGAAGAAGAAGCTGATTTTTTTATGTTTTTTTATCCTCTCTTATTTGTTTTACGTAAGCTTGTTAAGTTTTGATTGGTTAAAAATTTTTAATGACCTCATATTTACATAAGGTTTAGGTAATAATTAAGTTTACATTTTATTTTTGTTTTGTTTTTCTTGCTTCTTTCTTTACTTATTTTTAATAAATTTTTTCATCAATATTAATTCACATTTTATGTCATATATTTCACTTACATAAATGGACAAGTTGGTCAAAAATTATCTCTGAAGGTGAAATGACCAAAATGCCCTCCGCTTAGCTTAATGAGCTAAAATTGTTTATACCGATTTAGAAAATTTTCTGAGCATTTTCTTGGCATTCTATTATCATCGAAACCTCAATAATTCTTCTCTAGAGTCCCAAAAAATTATTTTATAGGGTTTTCCTATGGGTCTAGGGTCGCTAACTATCTTCACAGTAGCTTCCCGTTAGGTCACCCATCGTTGGAGCTATGGCTTATTTAACTTTGTTGTATTTTATTTCTAAATATTTTCCTTAATTTTTCTTACCATTATTTGGTTTATTTATGACTTCTTACTCTAATATAAATATAGTTCCATACATTCTAATTGTTCGGACAAACATCTATCACTAGAATAGTAGAATGTACAGACTATCTAAAGTGAGGGCGTTACAACTCTTCCCCTTTAAGAAAAATTTCATCCTTGACATTTACCTGATGCAAATAGTTGAGGGAACTGTTGCCTCATCATTTTTTTGCTTTCCTAAGTTGCCTCCTCAGTGTTATGGTGCCTCCAAAGCACTTTCACTAGTGGGATTTGCTTGTTCCTCAATTCTTTCACTTTCCAAGCCTGGATTGGTATTGGTTCTTCTTCATATGTCAAGTCTGGTTGGATTTCAATTTCTTCCATGGAGATGACATGTGAAGGGTCTGATCTATACCTTCTCAGCATAGACACATGAAACACACTGTGGATCTTGTCTAGCTCTGCCGATAAAGCTAGCCTATAGGCCACTGGACCCACACATTCAATAACTTTTTATGGGCCAATGAACCTAGGGATTAACTTACCCTTTCTCCCAAACCTTAACACTTTCTTCCATGGTGTGACTTTGAGACACACCTTGTCGCCAACTTCATATTCTATATCTTTTCTCCTCAAGTCAGCACAAGACTTCTGCCTATATGAGGCAACCTTCAAATTTGCTTTGATTAACTTCGCTTTCTCCTTAGTCTATTTCACCAGGTCTGGTCCCATAAGTTTATCTTTGCCCAGTTCAGTCCAGCATAACGGTGTTCTACACCTCCTCCCATACAGTGCCTCATACGGAGCCATCTAAATATTAGCTTGGTAGCTATTATTGTATGCAAATTCTGTCAGCGATAGGTATCTATCCCAACTTCCCTCAAACTCAATAACACAACTTCTCAGCATATCCTTAAGGACATATCACATATTTTATATTATTATTATCATTTCAATTTAGTATTTATAGCAATTCAATGAATTTTAAAGTTTTACCTAGATTACTCATTCTGACTGTCCATCCCTCTGAGGATGAAAAGCCGTGCTAAAATAGAATTGTGTGCCTAAGGCTTTTTTCAACTTCTTTAAAAATCTTAATGTAAACCTCGGGTCTCGATCAAATATGATGGAAAGTGGGATTCCATGCAGTCTAACTATCTCACTGATATACAATTCTGTTAGCTTCTCCAGTGAGTAGTCAGTTCTATCTGGCAGAAAATGTGCTGATTTAGTCAACCTATCTACTATCACCCATACTACATCATGTTTCTTTTGGGTGAGTGGTAGACCACTGACGAAATCCATGGTGACCCGTTCCCATTTCCATTCAGGTATGCTGATGGGCTATAACAAACCCGATGGAACTTGATGTTCTGCCTTGACTTGCTGACATGTCAAGCATCTAGTTACATAATTAGCTATATCCTTCTTCATACCAGGCCACCAATAGTGAGGCATTAGATCATGGTATATTTTTATACTTCCTGAGTGCATAGCATAAACACTAGTGTGTGCCTCTTTCATAATAATAGTCTTCAATTCTCCATCATCTGGTACACACACTATTTCTTTGTAATACAGACACCCATCTATTTTCACCTCAAAATCAATTTCTCTTCCCTCTAGGATTTTGCCCCTTATAGCTATTAGCTTCTCATCTGCCTTCTGCCCATCCTGAATCTATTGTAGCAGGTTTGGTGTAACACCCTCACTATAGAAATTACGTACATTCTACTATTCAGGTGATCGGTGTCAGTCCAGACAGCTAGAACGTCTGAAAAAATATTTAGACTAAAGTGAAGAGTAACAATTAACTCAAATAATAATAAGAAAAATTTAGAAAAAATTTTAGAAATAAAATACAACCAAGTTAAATGAGCCGATGCCCTAGCGATGGGTAACCCAGTGGGAAGTTGCGATCCTCGCAGCTAGAAGCCCTAAACTCGAGAGAAAATTTATAAAATAATTTTTGGGACTCCAGAGAAGAGTCATTGAGGTTTCTATGGCATTAAAATGACAAGAAAAGACTTAGAAAAATTTTTCGATCGGTACAGACGATTTTGGCTCAATAAGTCAAACAGAGGGCATTTTGGTCATTTCGTCTTTAGAGATGATTTTTGGCCGACTTGTCCAGTTAATTAAATAATTATTATAACATAAAATTTGAATAAATATTGATGAAAATTTTATTAAAAATGATAAATGAAAGTAAGAAAACAAAATAAAAAGAATTTCAAGATAATGTTAATTATGACATCATAATGATGTCATTTAAAATTGATCCACCAATCACCATTCAACAAATACACTTAAAACAAATAAAAAGGGATGAAAAACAAAATCAAAATCTGCTTCTTCTTCCTTCATACCAGCCGAAACTCTCTCCCTCTCTATTCTCCATTGATGCTCTTACTTCTCTCTAAAAGTTCCTCGTAAATACACCATAAAATCACTTGTTGATTTCACAAAAATTGCTCCTTGCAACTAGAACAAGCCTAAGGCAGCAAAAAGAAGAGGAGAGCAAGATTTTTCTTCTAGCTTGGGTTGGCACACACAAAGGTTAGCGCCATATCTCTTCCTTTTCTCTTTAAAATTGATGTTAGGAGTATGAAATGAGTTAGAAATTTAAAAAAAAAAAAATTGAAAGAATATGTTGAGGAATTGAAAGCCATAAATTTTGGCAGCCAAGAGGAACCTTGAGTAAATTATGATTTTGATGGAATTAAATTTGATTAGTATTGTTCTTGATGAGTTGTATATGGTAGAAGTTGAATTATAAGGTCTTATGCATGAATTGAGGTATTGAAAATTAGGGTTTTGAGCTATATTAGGGTTTGGCCATATTGATGGTAAATGGAAGTTCTAATGGTCAATTAGTAACCATTTGGCTTAGTATAATGAGGAATTGAAGTGAATGGTAGCTTGGGATTTGAGGTTGGGTGTGCTGCCTTGAGTGCCCGGCAGGTCTGGATGTGAGTCCAGCATGTTTGGGCAGCTATAACTTGAGTTGTGTAGGTTTAATTGGTGCAAGCCCAATTGGACATGAAATTAGACATATAATGACATGACTTTGATGAAGGTACCCTGTCCAGAAGCTAAGCTTAGGATACCCTAAAAATTGACCAAATCCGGGTAGCACCAATTCTGCCTGGGCAAAATGACTAAATGAATAGTGTTCATTCATTTGGTCATAACTCAGTGTAGAAAGGTCCAATTGACCTGAAATTTATATCAATGGAAAGCTGACGCAATTTAGAACAACTTTCATGTAGAATACAAACTTAAATTCTAGACTTAACTAAATGAAATTGCTAGCCAAAGTTGGACTACCAAATCTAGCAGAACCAAAAATTGCCCAGAAATTCTGGGTAAAGGCAATTCGACCAGTTATGGTGCAATAGCCATAACTTGAGCTAGAAAACTCAAAATGGGGTGATTCGAAAGATGAAATGTAATTAGACATAATAAAGAACAACTTTGATTAAGAACACTTAGCCAAATTCTCACTGTAGAATGGCCTAACGGAACAGTAAACTCTAGCACCCAAAAACTGAAATTTTGATTCATTCTCCATGAGTTAGAAGTATGGATTGGCAACTAATGCCAACACTTTTGGGAACCAAAATCTGGTAAATTTATGTGATTAGGACTCATGTAATTATTATGCATTGGAAAGTCAATAATTTGACCTAAATAGTAAAATGAATAGTAACCTTACATGTGAAACATGAAAATTCAATCAATAACTTTGAAATGTGCTCTAGTACACTTAGTAAGATTGGTTTGGATAGGTTGGCATGCCAATAGGGTTCAGTTAGCAGTACTGCACATGGCATTATGCCATTCGGTGATTTTATGGCTTTTAGCTATTCTGATATTATGGTAACACTTGGCCTTGTGCCTAATAATTATTACAGTTCATTAGCTATTCTGTTGCACACCGGGAGATACATACGTGACCGATGGTGTGACAGCCTGAGGTACTTGGTACCCAATGCCAGTTTACCCGTTTATCCAGTCTAGTCATCCAGTATAGGTTACTTGGGCAACCAAAAATGGAAGTTGCTAAATTTAATGAAATAATTGATATAACAAGTACCAAATAAATATGTTAGTAGTATGCCCTAGAGCATATAATTTAGTATGTATCTTGTACATATTTTACTAATAAAAGGCATTTCCACTTTCCATTTACATAATATATTTATGTGTAATAGAAAATGTCCATTGATATTTTGTTAGAAATATTATTCTTAAGTTGTTAAGAATATGAGTGACAATATTTCTAGCACAAAGTATCATAAATAGGTTCACAATCGAGGATACTTCATAATAAGGACATGACTTATCCAGAAAGATTGTATTCATATTTGTTCCCAAGTTATTTATATGAGATATAAATAAGATGGAATGGTGAGTCTCATGCCATATAACAAACATGATAGGCACTTATACATGATAAGTAGGCTGAACCAGTGACACTTATGACAAGCACATAGAGTTTACTCTTGTCAATGTTTTGTCATAAATCATATCAGTGCATATAATCTTTAGACCTGAGATAGCACAGTTATCTTGTATATAGGTAGTTTGAGTTTGATACTGCTTTCATACTTGTACTGTGTATGGGTATATGGGCATGTGTTGGCTCCTACTAGTTATATATGGAGGTAGGTGTTGATCAAGATGGAATCTGTTCCTCTAAGTAAATATAGATAAAATCCTATATTCATTTAATTGTTCTTGATGTTTCAAGTTCCTGGCCAGGATGGATAGATTTATTCAGAAAAGAGTTTCTGATGAGAAAATCTTTTTAATCAAGAACTGGAATTAAAAGAGAACATAATATTCAAAGCAAATGGAGTTTGACATACACCATGACTCCAGCTTGAGTTGGGATTTTGTAACAAAGAGATTCTAGTACATGGTAACATATGATTATAGGTTCATTTAAGGTAAACCTTATTACTAATTGGGTGGCCATGGCATGCTATGCTAGGTGTTAACCATGGTCTATGAGGTGCATAAAATGATTTAGAGAAATCATTTATGGTAAGAAAGAGTTCTGATGATATTAAGAGTTGATATCATGTCTCATTGCCAATTAGTGATGAGCCCAGTAAGTCACATACATACACAAGTTATCACCTATTTAAATATGATTTAATTAATCAATTAAAGAGTTTAATTGATTAATTAAATAGGTTTGGTTTGCAATTAAATTGCAAAGTCCCTAGCATGACTTGAAACCAAATCTAGATTATTGGATGTATAGTATAAGTTAAATTTATATTTAAAGTGTTTACATATGAATTTAATTAATGAGAAATTAATTAATAGATATTAATTAATTAATTTATATTTGATATAAATTAATTAGAAGAAGAAAAAAAATTATTTTGGGTTGAGAACTCAAAATTAAAACACAAGGGCATTTTAGTCATTTCACAGTGTGACACGTGGCACCATGAGATGGTGACACATGGCATTACACATAAGCTTACCAAATTTTTTTTTAATCATGTAAGATGATTAAAATCAAGATTAAATATAGGTTTGACACTTGGCACAATGTGATTGGGTCACTTAAACCTAGAGCTAATCAAAGGGTGACATGTGGCAAGGGTTTAATGTGTTAACCTAGCTATAAAAGTGTTGTTATGAAAAAGAAAAATACAACCAGTAGCCACACTCCTTTGTCATGCCATTTTGAAGCTCCCCCTATCTTCCTCTTTATCTCTCATCAATTCAAAGAGATTAGCCATCAATCTCTTGAATTAAGAGCACTAGAAATTGTTTCTAGTGTCCTGTTTACATCTCTAATCTCTTAAAAGGCAGAACTTGAATTTCTAATTAATAGAAAAAGCTTTAGAAGCTATTCAAGGGCTGTCATAGGTGTTCTTAGTGTGGACAAGCTAGAGGGACAACATCTGGTGTCCTGAAGATAAATTTCAAAGGCGCAAACACGCTGCAGTGCATCAAGAGGTTAGTGTAATCGTTCTTGATTTAATCTAGGGTTCTAAAATTAATCTGATTAATTTTAAAATCTTAAATGGCAAATACAGATGCAAAAACATATTAAAAGAGTTTTAATATGTTGTTTATCATTGAAATCAAATAGATAAAAATAAATCTTGCATGATGCATGTGACCCTAGGTGAAAATTGTTTATACCCTTGTAGTTCTTTTGATGTAAATATTGTGATGTTGTATGTATCAATGTAAAGTGAGCAATTGTGTAATAAGTTGTAATAATATTATTTTTGAAACTTCTTTTTGTAAATTAATATTTGTAGTTTGTGAATTTGATACTTTATGCACTGTGAATGAAGTTATTAAATATTTTGAGATGATAAACTTTGATTGGATTGTGGAATTATTTTTGAAGTGGATTAAATTGAGTTAACGTGAAATTATTGGTGGTTGGGAGTTGTGAAAAATTTTTGGAAGTGTTTTTCTTAGGTATTTGAAGAACTGTTTTCTCCAAATACAAACGAAACTTTATCAAAATTTTTATAAAATTTGAGGTAAAATTAAAATGGACTAAAATTTTTACTAGTTTATAAGCTTTGAATAAATGATTTTAATTCCTACCAAAATGCTCACCACCTCCAAAATGTAAGAAAATAGTTTTAAAATCCCTTGTAGTGTACTTAATGAATTATTGGTAGGTGAAGTTTGGTAGTTCATTAGGTATTCTACGGGATCATGTTATGCCTTACAGAGGGGTAAGGTGTGACATGTTTTAGTGGTATCAGAGCATGGTTTTGCAATGAATTTTGACTATTTATATGACCATTTCTTTGATAAGTACAACTGCTCAAGTGTCTTTAATTGATACATATGACATATTTACATCATGAATATGCACTAACAGAGGTCAACCTCCTTGTGCTTGATCTCAGGAAGTAGAAATTTTGGGAAAAATGGAATGGAAGGAGGAGATCATTCTGTAGAACAATTTGTTGAGGCTGAGGTTCAAGGGGAAGCCCCAGCACTCCAGAACGTGAGTGGGTTAGCTACTCCAGCTCCTACTCCAGCACCGCAATTCCCTGCTCAGTTTGTACAGCAGATGGCTATGTTTTTCCAGCAAATGGCTATGTTTTTCCAGCAAATGGCGGGAAATGTGCCGCCCCAAGCTCAAATGCAAGTACCTGTAGCACAACCACAGCCCTCAGCTCAACAATATGAAAAATTGATGAAATTTGGGGCCATCGAGTTTAAAGGCACTGTGGATCCACTGGAGGCAGAACAGCGGTTGGAAAGAATGGAACGGGTTTTCAGGAAGCTACAGTATGCAGAAGAGCTAAAGTTCGAGTATTCTGTTTCCTTGTTGCAAGGGGATGCGTATGAATGGTGGAAGACCATCCCCCATAGCCCGGTAGAACCTCCAGTCCTTACTTGGTCAGACTTTTTGAGGGAGTTTCGACAGAAGTGGGTCCCTGATGCATATGTGGATATGAAGTTACAAGAATTCTTGAGTTTGAAACAAGGGGACAGAACCATAGCAGAATATGAGAGAGACTTCTCTCGACTGAGCCACTACGCTAGAAGCTTAGTCTCCACCCCCAGAGACAGATGCAAGAGGTTTGAGTCCAGGTTAAGGCCGAATATGAGGATGCAAGTTATGGGTTTCCGACATCAGAATTTCGCTGAGTTGATCTCACAGGCCCTGGAACTGGAAAGGATAGAATCAATAGGGGCAGTGAAGAAGGGTACACAAGAGAAAGAGAAGACTGAAAAGACTACTGGACAAGCACCTGAGAGTGGTTCTGGGAAGAGGAAATAGTTTGGGGGATCTAGCTCCCGTAGATCTGATAGAGGCAGATTCTCTGGCCAAAGACCACCCCGGTCTGGTCAGCAGACCCAGCAAGCACCCCGAGGAGCTTTATCAGTACGACAGTGTGAAACTTGTGGTAGAACACACGGTGGGGTGTGTTTCAAGGCCACTGGTGCATGTTTTAACTGTGGAGGGAGCGAACATTTCGCTAAGGATTGTACTGGTCCGCGCCGGTCTGGACCTTCTACTACATCTGGGCGATTAGCCCAAGTCTCTGCACCTAGAGGATCACAGCCAGCTGGTAGAGGTAGAGGCAGAGGTAGGGGTCCTGGTAACACTCCTGGGAGTCAAAGCACTATTAACCAGCCAGTATCCAGTGGCGCACCAGTCAGAGTGTATACCATGCATCAGAAGGAGGAAGCTGAAACATCAGACGTAGTAGCTGGTATTTTCTCTATCCTTGACCAAGATGTACATGTGTTATTTGATCCTGGCTCCACACATTTGTATATTAGTGCTAGTGTGATGTGTTCTACTGCTATCCAGTGTGTACTGATGGATTATGATGTGCTAGTAACTAGTCCATTAGGCTAGGAGGTCAGGGTAAATAAATTATATAGGGATTGTCCTTTGGTGATCCAAGGACACACTTTTCTATCTGATTTGATTGAAATACCCTTAAGAGATTATGATATTATCTTGGGCAAGGATTGGTTAGCTAGGCATCATGCGATGATTGACTGTAGACTGAAGATAGTCACTTTTGGTCTCCCTCTGTACGGTGATGTGGTCATATATGGGGAGAGGCATTTATTGCCTTCAAACATCATTTCAGCTGCACTGGCCAGAAAAATGATTAGGAAAGGGTGTGAAGCGTACTTGGCACATGTGTTAGACACCCAAGTGGATAGTCTAGCATTAAGGGACATCCCTACGGTATGTGATTTTCCGGGTGTATTTCCTGATGAATTGCCAGGATTACCTCCAGAAAGAGAGGTACAGTTTGAGATTGATGTTATTCTTGGTGTGAACCCAATCTCCATAATGCCATATAGAATGGCACCTGCATAATTGAAAGAGTTGAAAGTACAGTTGCAAGAATTGCTTGACAAGGGCTTCATCCGCCCTAGTGTGTCACCTTGGGGAGCGCCGGTGTTGTTTGTAAAGAAGAAGGATGGTGTCACACCTTAGCCCTCTGTAAGGCATAACATGATCCCGTAGTATACCTAATGAATTACCAACTTCGTCTACTGATAACCCATTAAATACACTACGAGGGATTTTAAAACTTTTCTTACTTCTTTTTACAGTGGTGAGCACTATTTGCAGATGTTAAAAAATTTTTTTTGAGCTTAAGTGAAAGAGCTAACACATTTGAATTATTAATAATTTCTGTAAAAATTTTGGCAGAGTGCCATCTGTATTTTGAACAAAACAGTTCTTCAAAAACCTGTAAAAAGCACTTCAATATTTTTCTCAATCTCAAACTCCAACATAATTCAACATAATACGTTTTTCAACTCAAATCCACAATAATTTTTCAAAGACTGAGATTTAAGAAATACAGTACAAATTTTACTAGCCAAAATAACTCATCATTTACTTTACAACTTCAATGTACAATTTTAATTTACAACTGCTCAAAACCAAGAACAATATATACATACAGTGAACATACATTACAGTACAAAATGCAAAATGTAGTATACTCAATATACCCGATGATCTCTCAGTGTAGTACTAGCAGCCTAGTCTGCTGCCATGTCAGTCTGTCTACCTGCGACAGCAATGAAAAGCTATCGCTGAGTAAAATTTACTCAGTGGGGCACAATAACAATTTGAAATGCGATACATAAATCTTTTATTGACAATTCACAAATCAATAGTTCACAATTCCATTTCACAATTTACAAAGTTCATATAACATAAATTTGATCAAATAACTGAGTAACACATTTTTGCCAATCAATAAAACAATTTGATCAAATAACTGAATAACACGGTTTTGCCAATCCATAACACAATTTGATCAAATTACTGAATAACACGGTTTTGCCAATCCATAACACAATTTGATCAAATTACTGAATAACACGGTTTTGCCAATCCATAACACAATTTGATCAAATTACTGAATAATACGGTTTTTCCAATCCATAACACAATTTAATCAAATAACTGAATAATACAGTTTTGCCAATTCATAACACATTTTGATCAAATAACTGAATAATACAATTTTGCCAATCAATAACACCATTTGATCAAATAACTGAATAATACAGTTTTTTCAATGAAATAACTGAAGAATACAGTGTTGCCAATCAATATCACAATTTAGTCCATGACACAATTTTTCCACACATGCCGTGTTGTACACCACGACAAGACACACTCACCCCAATAATCGAAATCAATAAGGAGGAAGCTAGCTGTATAATGAGTACTCATCCACACTCACCTCAGACTGGCAAGTCAAAAAGGGAGGAATATAGTGTATTTATCAGAGCACTTGCAGGCGTTACGTATCGCCATCCCTGCAAGCTCCTGAGTTCACTTGTGAGAGTTCCCAAAAATCGTAGGTGTTACGTATCGCCGTCCCTACTTTGCTCTGATAACACTAAACACATTTTATCCCAAAATTTCCATTTGCAAAGTAGGCAACACAATAATATTCAAATAGAATTCCCAAAGCCAAAACAATCAAATATTATTCATAATTCATTTCTCCAAATAAATTTTCTAGTAAAAGCAGTAAATATCAAAATTATTGTGCACAAACACAATTTAAAACAATAACATATTAATAATCGTAATTTATTTCAAATCAGTAAATATCAAAATTATTGTGCACAAACACAATTTAAAACAATAATATATAAATAATCATAATTTATTTCAATTGAAAAATTCAAAAGAAATACTTATTGTGCACAAACACAATTTAAAACAATAACGTACAAATAATCATAACTTATTTAAATTGAAAAATTCAAAAGAAATAACTATTGTGCACAAACACAATTTAAAATAATAACATATAAATAATCGTAATTTATTTCAATTGAAAAAATCAAAAGAAATAATTATTGTGCACAAACCTCTGATAACTGTCTCCTGGCCTTGACTCAGTGTTTCCTTCCCTTTCCCTGAGTCTTTGCTAACTGAGAAACACAATTTGAAGTGTTTCAGTACTTATTTAAACTATCTCTAATAATAATAATTGATAATTAATTCACTGAATTCTATTATTTGCTCAATCACCTAATATGTCGACCCTCGATGTAGTCTAAGTAAATTAGGTTTTAATGTCACTAATATGTCACATTCGATAGTCTTTTAGGGTTGGTACATGTTACCGAATTCATTTCCATGTATCTTGCATTTTCTTGCAATTTGCTGGATTCCGGGATACTAGTATGACCTAGCAGAACGACCTAGTTCCCTTGGTTTTTGGGTTTCGGTCAAAATTACAAACTTGTAGATCTATGTATTATTGCATGCAGAGCAAAATTTCAGGTCATTCTGAGTTATGTAGACCAAGTTATGGTCATTTTACTATTGCTGGTCAAAATGCATCAAAATTGGTCACTTTAGGTCACTTTAGGTCAATTTTGGTTCGGCCAGTTTTTGGACCCAAACTTGTGCAAGCTGTTTGACTTTCTTATGGTCATTCTTGGGCTTTGGTGTCTTCATAAGACTTGTAGATATAGGTCTTAACTATTCATGGTCAAAAGTTCAGGTCAATTGGACCTATTTTGAGTGAGTTATGGCCTAAACACTAACTGCTGCCCAAATGGTCAATTTTCAGGCCTTATTTGCACTTAATCCGGATTTGGTCAATTTTCAAGCTACCTTGCAAGCAGAATTTTGGCAAGCTTCCTTCATGAAAGTTGGCAAATTTTGTGCCTAGTTTCACCTCCATTTGGTCTCATACCAATTGAAGCCACACACTTAAGGTTCTAAGCTCAAAACACAAACTGCCCTATTGCATTTTATTCATACTCATCAAAGATCACCTTTAACCCTTACCAAACTTCACCTTCATGCCAATTCTGGTTTGTACCCTAATCTAAACATATTTTACCACATATTGTTGATCATTTTGGCAGCTTACAATCACATTCAACATACACCACAAAGTGCAGAATTTGTCAAATTCAATTACAACAATTTAACTACCTATTCATGCTCATTTACAGGCCCAACTTCACACCATCACACATATACCCAAACAGCCATCACAACTAACACAATTCAACATTAATATTCCATCATCCAAACATGAAATAACATCCTTATGGTTCACCCAACCAGACTGCCAATTCATGCATTACATTCCATTAATTCCCAAGCTTCAAATTTCAAATACACATCCACATATACTAAGTATACATCACCCAAATAATTTCCTACACACATATACATTTAATCAATCCTTTAATCTACCATTTAGAAGCAAGAATAAGCTGTCCTCAAAGTGTTTCCATGGCTGCCAAAAATACACATCTCCATTTAAACATCAAACCTCAAAAATCTCTCCATAATTCAAGTACCCATAACATCCTTACAAACTTTAATGAAACAATAATCAAAAACACAAACTTACCACTTTGGAAATTCTTCAAAACCTTTCCAAAACTTGGTTTTCTTGTTGCCTATCTACTGCCCATGGTGTGAGGATTAACTTTAATGAAGGAAGGTGCAAAGAAGGAAGCTTAAATCAAGCTTGCATGAAGCTTTCAAGTGGACGTCAATGGTGGATCTTCTTGGGAGCAATTTGGCTGGTTCTTGGAGAAGTGAGGAAGAAGATGATCTTCTGTCCAAATGAAGTGGTAGTGGTCCACTTTGATGAATTAGTGGAGCACTATGTCAAAATAAATTATTAGTTTAATCCAAGATTTCATTTTCCCACATTAAGCTTTCCATTTTTGCTATTTACATTAGGTAACACTAATTTAATTTTTCATGACATTTTCCAAGTGTAATATCATGTATTTTTAATGGACATTTAGGTCAAAAGACAACTCGAGGTGTCAAATGACCACAATGCCCCTGTTCGGGTTGCATTCCCGATTTTTTGGTAACACCGGGTTTTGTCCGTTTTTCGATTTCTCACTTTTTTTTGTACTAATTAATTAATTTTTCTTTGATATTTCTAGTGGTATTTATACTTCAATAGGTTTCTATTTAAGTCTTAAAAATAATTTCTAGGGTTCCCCGCGGTCCAGGGCTAGTCAACAGTCCACGCCGTGACTTCCCGATGCGGTCACCCATCGCTAGGGTTCTCGGCTCGCTTAACTTGGTTGCATTTCTTTACTATTATTTTTCCTTTGTTTTTCTTGTATTTTCTTTTCTTGTATTTCATTATTTTATGTCTCCTCACTCATATCGAAGTGTAGTTCTAGGCATCCTAGCTGTCCGGACAACACTGGTCACCGGAACAGTAGAACGCACTACCGAACATAGGGGTGTTACAATTCTCCCCCCCTTAAATAAATTTCGTCCGTGAAATTTTACCCAATAGCCATCTTACAATAGTCATACGTTTATTTTCTCCTTTCTATATGATCGTATAATCTTCTTTTCCTCAAATTTGTATAGGACTTTTAACAACCTAATACAACATTTAATTTGTTGTATAACACCAATCTTCTCTTACTATTGTCCTGTCTAATATTTCGATTCATGTTCCTTCTTGAATGACTCTTGAGGTCATGTTAGAATCATTTATTTAGTCATTGGTCCTCTTACAATTCTAGTCCATAGTCTTCCTCACATTCGTAACATTTCTTTGCTATATCTGAACCAACTGTTCGAATTTTTACTTCCATAACTCTTTTTATCTGTCAATATTCTACAACTTACTTCCTTTTGTACTGAACTATAACTTTTCGATATTCTAACTTTTGAGTTTTAGATCCCTAAGTAGGATTTTCAAACTTATTTCTAATAAATTCTGTCCTGGCATAACTATACCAAAACAAATGTCGTTGGCAACTATTCTCATCTAGGTGTATTATCAAGTAGTACGTAGCTCTATACAATAATCTCAAGTCAATACTGTAATCTGCAGCTTACAGTATAAACATAAAGAACATTGCATAGTTACTACGATACATCCCAATAGATCAAATTTTCTGATATTTTATCTTTTTTGAATTTACTGATATTCGAATCTTATTCTGATTACAATATCCATTAGCAATTACTAACAGTAACATCCTTGCCCTCATCTAGAGCAATTCCATTATTGCATCTTACTTTTACGTCCTCTTGCCTTACATTAAGTAGGCTCGCCAATTAGCTTTATAATTTATGGTGTGTTAGAAAATACTTTTCGCCGATAAACTCTTTCAAAACTAATTTCACTTATTATCATAATCCTTATCTTAAAGGACTAATCACTAATGCATCAAAATTTATTCCCCTGTAAAGGAATAACAACAGAACATATAGTTCTAACACTAACATAAAAGTATGCAGACTCCAGGTCAAACAATACATATATATATCTTAGTTACTAATTGTGAAAGTACCAGCAACAATGTCAAAAGTCTAAGCCTCTTCTCTCTGCCGTATAGTGTATACTCCAGCTGGAGCATCACCCTGTTCTGGCTGATTCACAGTACTCTGACTTCTAGGTGTACTACCCCCACCTCTACCTCTGCCTCTACTAACTGATGGTGAACTCTGTGGGGTAGAAACTTGGGTTGATCCCTTTGGTGTAGTAAATGATCCAAAACGACATGGATTTACACAATCCCTAGCAAAATGACCAGTCTCTCTACAATTAAAACATGCTCGTACGGCTCTATAACATACCCCACTATGTGGTTTACCACAAGTTTCACAAAGTCGATCTGACAGTGCATTTCTGGGTTTCTGTTGAGTTTGCTGATCGAATCGAGGTGGTTTCTGTCCCGAAGATCTATCTCTACCGGACTTCTTACTACATCTGTTGTATCCCCCAAAGTTTTTCCTCTTTCCAGTAGGACCACTAAAACTCTGTTCTACTGACTTTCCCTCTTTTTCTATCTTCTCTGATTTCATTTTCTCAGGAGCCGTTTTAGATTCAATTCTTTCTAATTCTAGTGCTTGAGAAATAAGTTCAGAGAAGTTGTTATGTTTGAATCCGACCACTTGTAATCTGATACTAGGCTTTAAGCCGGTTTCAAACCTCTTACATCTCTCCTGACTGGTAGAAAGTAGACTTACTGCATAATGGCTTAGGCGAGAAAATTCCCTTTCATATTCAGCCACCGATCTACTCCCCTATTTTAGACTTAGGAACTCTTGCAGCTTCTGGTCTACATAAGCATCGGGGACATATTTTTGTCTGAATTCCCTGAGAAAGTCATTCCATGTTAGCACTGCAGGTTTTACCAGACTATGGGGAATGGTTTTCCACCAGTCATAAGCATCCCCCTGTAGTAAAGATACTGAGTATTCAAATCTGAGCTCTTCTGTACAATGTAGCTTCTTGAATACCCTATCCATCCTCTCTAACCACTGTTCAGCCTCTAGAGGATCTACTGTCCCCTTGAACTCTGTAGCCCCATATTTTATCAATTTGTTATACTGCCTAGCAAGAGACTGTAGTTGTATCACTGGTGTCTGTATTGGGACTTGAGTAGGCACATTACCAGCCATTTGTTGGAACATTGCAGCCATCTACTGAGCGAACTGAGCAGGAAACTGCGGTACTGTTAGGCTGGTGCTGCTGAACCATTGACATTGTGTAGGGCTGGGGCATCCCCTTGCACCTCAGCCTCATAGATTGATCGACTGAACTATCACCCTCTTCCATAGTCAATTCGAGGATCTTAGACCTCGTGAACAAATAACACAAGGAGATTTCCTCCCGTTAGTGCATATTTATAATATAATGTACTGTATGTATCAAACAATGATACTGAGCAAATGTACTATGAAGAAAGAATATTCAAATAACATGTGAAAACAGAATTTAAAAACTAGCTCTGATACCACTAAAACATGTCACACCCTACCCCTCTGTAAGGCATAACATGATCCCGTAGTATACCTAATGAATTACCAACTTCGTCTACTGATAACCCATTAAATACACTACAAGAGATTTTAAAACTTTTCTTACTTCTTTTTACAGTGGTGAGCACTATTTACAGGTGTTAAAAAAATTTTTTTGAACTTAAGTGAAAGAGCTAACACATTTGAATTATTAATAATTTCTGTAAAAATTTTGGCAGAGTGGCATCTGTATTTTGGACAAAACAGTTCTTCAAAAACCTGTAAAAAGCACTTCAATATTTTTCTCAATCTCAAACTCCCACATAATTCAACACAATACGTTTTTCAACTCAAATCCACAATAATTTTTCAAAGACTGAGATTTAAGAAATACAGTACAAATTTTACAAGCCAAAATAACTCATCATTTACTTTACAACTTCAATGTACAATTTTAATTTATAACTGCTCAAAACCAAGAACAATATATACATACAGTGAACATACATTATAGTACAAAATGCAAAATGTGGTATACTCAATATATCCGATGATCTCTCAGTGTAATACTAGCAGCCTAGTCTGCTGCCTTGTCAGTCTGTCTACCTGCGACAGTAATAAAAAGCTATCGCTGAATAAAATTTACTCAGTAGTGCACAATAACAATTTGAAATGCGAAACATAAATCTTTTATTTACAATTCACAAATCAAATAGTTCACAATTCCATTTCACAATTTACAAAGTTCATATAACATAAATTTGATCAAATAATTGAGTAACACAGTTTTGCCAATCAATAACACAATTTGATCAAATAACTGAATAACACGGTTTTGCCAATCCATAACACAATTTGATCAAATTACTAAATAACACAGTTTTGCCAATCCATAACACAAATTGATCAAATTACTGAATAACACGGTTTTGCCAATCCATAACACAATTTAATCAAATAACTGAATAATATAGTTTTGCCAATCCATAACACAATTTGAGCAAATAACTGAATAATACAATTTTGCCAATCAATAACACCATTTGATCAAATAACTGAATAATACAGTTTTGCTAATCAATAACACCATTTGATCAAATAACTGAATAATACAGTGTTGCTAATCAATATCACAATTTAGTCCATGACACAATTTTTCCACCCATGCCGTGTTGTACACCACGACAAGACACACTCACCCCAATAATCGAAATCAATGAGGGAGGAAGCTAGCTGTATAATGAGTACTCATCCACACTCACCTCAGATTGTCAAGTCAAAGAGGGAGGAATATAGTGTACTTATCAGAGCACTTACAGGCGTTACGTATCGCCATCCCTGCAAGCTCCTGAGTTCACTCGTGAGAGTTCCCAAGAATCGTAGGCGTTACATATCGCCGTCCCTACTTTGCTCTGATAACACTAAACACATTTTACCTCAAAATTTCCATTTGCAAAGTAGGCAACACAATAATATTCAAATAAAATTCCGAAAGCCAAAACAATCAAATATTATTCATAACTCATTTCTTCAAATAAATTTTCTAGTAAAAGCAGTAAATATCAAAATTATTGTGTACAAACACAATTTAAAACAATAACATATAAATAATCGTAATTTATTTCAATTGAAAAATTCAAAAGAAATACTTATTGTGCACAAACACAATTTAAAACAATAACATCTAAATAATCATAATTTATTTCAATTGAAAAGTTTCAAAAGAAATACTTATCGTGCACAAACACAATTTAAAACAATAACGTACAAATAATCATAACTTATTTAAATTGAAAAATTCAAAAGAAATAACTATTGTGCACAAACACAATTTAAAACAATAACATATAAATAATCATAATTTATTTCAATTGAAAAATTCAAAAGAAATACTTATTGTGCACAAACCTCTGATAACTGTCTCCTGGCCTTGACTCAGTGTTTCCTTCCCTTTCCCTGAGTCTTTGCTAACTAAGAAACACAATTTGAAGTGTTTCAATACTTATTTAAACTATCTCTAACGATAATGCTTGATAATTAATTCACTGAATTCTATTATTTGCTTAATCACCTAATATGTCGACCCTCAATGCATTCTAAGTAAATTAGGTTTTAATATGTCACATTCGATAGTCTTTTAGGGTTGGTACATGTTACCAAATTCATTTCCATGTATCTTGCATTTTCTTGCAATTTGCTGAATTCCGGGATACTAGTTTAACCTAGCAGGACGACCTAGTTCCCTTGGTTTTCGGGTTTCAGTCAAAACTACAAACTTGTAGATCTATGTCTTATTGCACGCAGGGCAAAATTTCAGATTATTCTGAGTTATGTAGACCAAGTTATGGTCATTTTACTATTGCTGGTCAAAATGCATCAAAATTGGTCACTTTAGGTCACTTTAGTTCAATTTTGGTTCAGCCAATTTTTGGATCCAAACTTGTGCAAGCCGTTTGACTTTCTTTTGGTCATTTCTGGGCTTTGGTGTCTTCATAAGACTTGTAGATATGGGTCTTAACTATTCATGATCAAAATTTCAGGTCAATTGGACCTGTTTTGAGTGAGTTATGGCCTAAACACTAACTGCTGCCCAAATGGTCAATTTTCAGGCCTTATTTGCACTTAATCCGGATTTGGTCATTTTTCAAGCTACCTTGAAAGTATAATTTTGGCAAGCTTTCTTCATGAAAGTTGGCACATTTTGTGCCTATTTTAACCTCCAATTAGTCTCATACCAATTGGAGCCACACACTTAAGGTTCTAAGCTCAAAACACAAACTGTCCTATTGCATTTTATTCATACTCATCAAAGATCACCTTTAACCCTTACCAAACTTCACCTTCATGCCAATTCTGGTTTGTACCCTAACCTAAACATATTTTACCACATATTGTTGATCATTTTGGCAGCTTACAATCACATTCAACATACACCACAAAGTGCAGAATTTGTCAAATTCAATTACAACAATTTAACTACCTATTCATGCTCATTTACAGGCCCAACTTCACACCATCACACATATACCCAAACTGCCATCACAACTAACACAATTCAACATTAATATTCCATCATCCAAACATGAAATAACATCCTTATGATTCACCCAGCCAGACTGCCAATTCATGCATTACATTCCATTAATTCCCAAACTTCAAATTTCAAATACACATCCACATATACTAAGTATACATCACCCAAATAATTTCCTACACACATATACATTTAATCAATCCTTTAATCTATCATTTAGAAGCAAGAATAAGCTGTCCTCAAAGTGTTTCCATGGCTGCCAAAAATACACATCTCCATTTAAACATCAAACCTCAAAAATCTCTCCATAATTCAGGTACCCATAACATCCTTACAAACTTTAATGAAACAATAATAAAAAACACAAACTTACCACTTTGGAAATTCTTCAAAACCTCTCCAAAACTTGGTTTTCTTGTTGCCTATCTACTGCCCATGGTGTGAGGATTAACTTTAATGAAGGAAGGTGCAAAGAAGGAAGCTTAAATCAAGCTTGCATGAAGCTTTCAAGTGGACGTCAATGGTGGATCGTCTTGGGAGCAATTTGGCTGGTTCTTGGAGAAGTGAGGAAGAGGATGATCTGCTGTCCAAATGAAGTGGTAGTGGTCCACTTCGATGAATTAGTGGAGCACTATGTCAAAATAAATTATTAGTTTAATCCAAGATTTCATTTTCTCACATTAAGCTTCCCATTTTTGCTATTTACATTAGGTACCACTAATTTAATTTTTCATGACATTTTCGAAGTGTAATATCATGTATTTTTAATGGACATTTAGGTCAAAAGACAACTCAGGGTGTCAAATGACCACAATGCCCCTGTTCGGGTTACATTCCCGATTTTTCAGTAACACCGGGTTTTGTCCATTTTTCGATTTCTCACTTTTCTTTATACTAATGAATTAATTTTTCTTTGATATTTCTAATGGTATTTATACTTCAATAGGTGTCTATTTAAGTCTTAAAAATAATTTCCAGGGTTCCCCATGGTCCAGGGCTAGTCAACGGTCCACGTCGTGACTTCCCGGTGCGGTCACCCATCCCTAGGTTTCTCGGCTCGCTTAACTTGGTTGCATTTCTTTACTATTATTTTTCCTTTGTTTTTCTTGTGTTTTCTTTTGTTGTATTTCATTATTTTATGTCTCCTCACTCATATCAAAGTGTAGTTCTAGGCATCCTAGCTGTCCGGACAACACTGGTCATCGGAACAGTAAAACGCACTACCGAACATAGGGGTGTTACAGATGGCACTCTTCAGTTATGCATTGACTATCGATAGTTGAATAAGGTGACAATAAAGAACAGATACCCATTGCCCCACATTGATGACTTGTTTGATCAATTGAGGGGTGCAGCTGTGTTCTCCAAAATTGACCTGAGATCAGGTTATTATCAGCTGGAAGTACAAGAGCTGAGTATTTCTAAAACTGCCTTCAAAACCCGCTATGGCCATTATGAGTTATTGGTTATGCCATTCGGGTTAACTATTGCTCTGGTTGCTTTTATGGATCTGATAAACACTAACTTCAGACCATACCTCGACTCGTTTGTTGTGGTATTTATTGATGATATATTGGTATATTCGAGCAATGCAGAAGAGCATGATAGACATCTGCGGATTGTACTGCAGACTTTGAGGGAGAAACAGCTATACACCAAATTGTCAAAATGTGAATTTTGGCTGAAAGAGATATCCTTTTTGGGGCACATAGTATCAGTAGAGAGTATTAAGGTAGATCCTAGCAAGATAGAAGCTGTCCTTAATTGGAAGCCACCCAGAAATATCACAGAGATTCGCAGTTTTCTGGGGTTAGCTGGATACTACTGTCGATTTGTGAAGGGATTCTCCATGTTGGCATCTCCATTGACCAAGCTACTTAGGAAAGATGTGAAATTTTAGTGGATGGATAAATGCGAACAGAGTTTTGATGAATTGAAGAGATGTTTAACTGAGGCTCCAGTCCTGATTTTACCTACACCAGGTAAAGAATATACAGTTTACAGCGATGCTTCTCACAATGGGTTAGGTTGTGTGTTGATGCAAGATCGAAATGTCATTGCCTATGCATCACGCCAGCTAAAACCGCATGAGAGGAATTATCCGACACATGACTTAGAGCTTGCAACCATAATGTTTGCTCTTAAGATCTGGAGACATTATTTGTATGGGGAGAAGTGCTACATCTACACAAATCATAAGAGTTTGAAGTATTTGGGCACCTAGAAAGAGCTGAACTTGAGATAGAGGAGATGGTTAGAGTTGATAAAAGACTATGATTGTCTGATAGACTATCAGCCAGGGAAAGCTAATGTTGTGGCTGACGCCTTAAGTCATAAGACTATGGCAAGTCTACGGATTACTCCTTTGTCTTTGGTACAAGAGTTAAGATCATTGCATGTCAGCCTATAGATTAATGATGATGGGTAGACAGCAGTTGCATGGCATGTACAGCCAGTGTTGATTGATCAGATCAGTATGGCTGCTTAGAATGATGAAAAGTATCAGAAGATGTTGGAAGAAGTCAGGCAGGGCAAGAAACCAGAATTCTCAATCAGAGATGATGGTCTACTACTACACCAGGGCAGAATATGTGTTCCTAATGATGTTGATTTGAGGCAGATCATTTTGAAAAGAAGCACATGAGTCTCCTTTTTCCATGCACCCTGGTGGTACAAAAATGTATAGAGGGCTAAAGGAGCATTACTGGTGGATGGGTATGAAAAGAGATGTGGTAGAGTTTGTTTCCAAATGCCTAACTTGTTAGCAAGTAAAGGCAGAGCATCAAGTACCCACTGGGTTGTTACATCCACTACCAGTGCCAGAATGGAAATGGGAGAAAATAATTATGGATTTTGTGATGGGACTTCTAAGGACATAAAAGAGTCATGATGCAGTATGGGTCATTATTGACAGACTAACCAAGTCTGCTCATTTTCTGGCAGTCCGAATGGACTACAGTATAGACAGATTGGCTAGGTTGTACATCGATGAGATTGTGAGACTGCATGGAGCACCAGTATCCATTGTATCAGACAGAGATCCTAGGTTCACTTTTAGATTCTGGGGTAGTCTTCAGAGAGCCCTAGGAACTAGATTGAACTTCAGTACTGCATTCCACCCACAGACAGATGGCCAATCTGAGAGGGTAATTCAGATCTTGGAGGATATGTTACGAGCTTGTGTGATTGAGTTTGAGGGCAGTTGGGATACACACTTGCCTTTGATTGAGTTTGCTTACAACAACAGCTACCAATCAAGCATTGGGATGCCTCCATATGAAGCTTTGTATGGCAAAAAATGTAGAACCCCATTGTGTTGGGATGACGTGGGTGAAAGAAAGATGATTGGACCCGAAATTGTTTAGCAAATTGAAGAGAAAATCAGAGTGAACAGAGATCAACTTAAGACTGCATCAGACCGTCAGAAGTCCTACATTGACCTGAAGAGAAGGGATATTGAGTATGCAGTGGGTGAGAAGTTTTCCTCAAAGTTTCTTCTTGGAAGAGAATTATGAGATTCGGCAGAAAGAGAAAACTGAGCCCTCGTTTCATTGGACCATATGAGGTTCTGGAAAGAGTGGGTCCTTTGGCATATCGGTTGGCACTACCTCCAGAGTTGGAGAAAATACATAATGTCTTCCATGTGTCCATATTGAGGAGGTATCGATCAGACCCATCTCATGTACTACCAGTGGAAGAAATTGAAGTGAATCCAGACCTCACATATGAAGAAGAACCCATAGAGATTCTGGCTTATGAGGTGAAGCAGTTACAGAATAAGCAGATACCATTGGTAAAAGTGCTGTGGAACCATCATTCGGGCTAGGAGGCTACTTGGGAATGAAAGGAGGACATGAGGAGACAACACCCACAGCTTTTCAGAGATTAATACCAGGTAAAATTTCGAGACGAAATTTATTTAAGGGGGAGAGAATTGTAACACCCCTATTTGTATAGCCTGGTATATTTCACTGTTCCGGTGACTAGTGTCGGTCGGGACAATTAAGGGGATTAGAACCACACTTAAGACAACTAGAGAAGCCAGAAATACAAATAATTAGTAATTGCCAATTAGTTAAGTATAAATAAGAAAAACAGAACATAAGAAGTTAAACGAGCCGAGAGTCACAGTGATGGGTGACCGTCTCGGGAATGACTGCGAAGCCATTTTAAACTCAAATTTTGAACCGTAAAACATGACGCTGCGGTCCTTAGGACCATTACGAACACATTGGAAAAAAGAAAATCACGAAAAGGAATTGTTAAGCCAGTTAAATAATTAGGTCAGGGAGCTAGAAGAAATTCTGAATTATTTGCGAACCGGGATAAACCAGCGAGGGGCAATTTGGTCAATTGACCCCGAGAGCTGACTCCTTACCTAACTGTCAAATAAAATCAGAGAAAAAAAAATTTCGGAATCGAGAATTAAATTAAAGAACTAATAGAAAAATAAATAGAAAAAAAATAGAAAATGGAAAAGTTAAAAGGTGATGACATCATGCATGACCTCATGCATGATGCCATAAAAATAATACTTAATATATTTACTTAATTAGATTTTTGGGTCTTCCATAAGGATAAAAACAAAACAAAACAAAAGAAAAAAAAAATCAACTAAAAGTCATCTTGCTCCCAAACTTACCGCCTCCCATCTCTCTCTCTCCCCCTCACCGTAGTTAAACCTCCATTAAAGCTTACTTCAAGCTTTGAAATCACTATTAAATCTCAAATCCTTCCATACTTGCTTCACAAAAACTTTGATTTAGTCACTTGAGAAGAAGCCTGGTCATAAAAAAAAGAAGAAAAGAAGAGGGAAATTAGAGAATTCAAATTCAAGTGAGGTAAGCACATTAATTTGAAAGTTTGAGATTTAATTGTTGTGTTTTTAGCTTGTAATATGCTTAAAATGAAAAGAAAAAAATTGTGAGGGATCATTACTGAATTTTGGCCAGCATGAGGGGGAGGGTGATTTGCATGATTTGAATGGGTTGAATGGGTAGATAAACCTTAGTTAGTTGAATGACTATGGTTAAATTCATGGAATCAAGTAAATGCAACAAATGACATGAATTAGGATTTTGGACATTAGGGTTTAGAGACAAAAAATGTGAAAAACTTGTAAATGGTGTCTTTGACCTAATGTGAAGTGAGAAATGGTCATTTGTGACCTAATTAAGTGTGTTAGAAGTGTTGGAATTAAAGTCAAATTCGGAAGGAGTGTGGTCATGCTGCTGCAGCATGACCAAGTCAACTTTGAGGGACCAAAAATGAAATTTTACAAGTCCAATTGGTATGAGACCAATTGGGAATGAAAATAGGCACCAAATGACACAATTTTCATTTATGAAGCATGCCCCAAAAGTGACTAAAACCTAGTGAACAAATTGACCAAAATTGGAAAATTGTAGGCTGCCCTGTATAAACTGACTAAATGAACAGTGTTTGTTCATTTGGTCATAACTCGAGCTAGACAGGTCAAACTGACCTGAAATTTTACCAGTGGTTAGATGAGATATAGACCTAAAACTTTCATGAATAACACAAACCCAAATTATTCCATTAACCAAATCAAATTACTAAGCAAATTTGAATCACTGAATCTGCTGAACTGCAGATTTACCATATGAACAGTAAAGTTTCAATAGCTATAACTCTCTCTAGAAAACTCCGATTTAGGTGATTCTTGAACCAATGGAAACCTAAGGCATATTACAACATTTCATATGAAGAAAATTAGACCAAATTATGGACTTAACTTGATCAAATTGCTGAACGAAGTTGGATCAATAATCTGCCAGAACTAAAATCTGCAGCATGAACAGTAACCATAATTTGGATATAATTTGAACTACAAAACTCCAATTTGAGTGATTCAGAAAGGAGAATAAACTTCAGATAATAGGGAACATTTTCTATGAAGGAAGTTTTTCCAAATTCCAACATAAAAGTGACCATTGGAATAGTGCAACCTTAAACACCAAAACTGAAAATTTGGCAATTTCGCCTAAAAGCCCTAAGTTTTGAGAAAATGACCAAAACTGTAACATCCTCATTTTAGCTAGTCCGTACAGTTTACTATTCCGGTGACCAGTGTCAGTCTGGATAGCTAGAACGTTCGAAAAAATATTTAAACTAAAGTAAGGAACCAAAAATTAACTCAAATATTAATAAGAAAAAAAATTTAGGAAAAATTATAAAATAATTTTTGGGACTCCAGAGAAGTGTCATTGAGGTTCTTATGGCATTAGAATGCCAAGAAAATACTTAGAAAAATTTTTCAATCGGTACGGATAATTTTGGCCCGGTAAGCCAAACGAAGGGCATTTTGGTCATTTCATCTTCAGAGATGATTTTTGGGCCAACTTGTCCAGTTAAATAAATAATTTATATAACATAAAATATGAATAAATATTGTTAAAAATTTAATTGAAAGTAAATAGACAAGAAAAGGGTGGAAAAATGAAAGAAATTAGAATTATGACATCATAATGATGTCATTAAAAGTCTCCCACCCAATCAAGTGTTGACACATGGCATAAATGTATTTAAAAGAGACTAAATGGGTAGAAATGAAGAAAAAAAAAATCAGAACACACTTGCTTCTTCTTCTTGGCGTCACCTCTAGCCACCATGAGCAAGCTTTTGAAAGCTTAAATCCCCACCCTTTCTCACCATAAAAGCCCTAGTTGTCTTCACAAAAAATTCACCCCACACCTTGAGAAAGCTTTGGGCAGCAAAATTTTGAAGAACAATTGAAGTTTTGCAAGACCCAATTTTAGTTCCAAAGAGGTTAGTGACCAATCCTTGCTTTCTTTTTGAAATTCATGTTTAGGGACAAAAAGTTGAGCTAGAAAATGAGAGAAATTTAAATGAAATTGATGATTATGTAAACCCTCATTTTTAGTAGCTATGTGAAGGGTAGGGTTTTGATTGTTTTCCTTGAATAAATTTGGTGTTGTGGTTGCCCTTAACACTAACCTATTATTTAGAATGGTGAAAGGTAAGTAAATGCATGATTTAAGATGTTAGGGTAAGGGTTTGGGTATAAAATAGAGACTTTGATCATGTAATGATGAAAGTGAGTTTTAATGGTCAATTAGTGACCATTTTGTTATGTGTAAAAATGAAATGAGGTGGTTTGATCAATGGAAATTGTAGTTGGGTGGCTGCCCATGGTGACCTACAAAATTGGACATGAGTCCAATAGGTTTGGGCGGCCATAACTTGAATTGTAGAGGTTCAATTGGTGCAAGGCCAATTGGACATAAAACTAGACATATAATGGCACAACTTTGGTGAAGAAACCATGCCCATAAAACCAAACGAAGTGGACCAAAAGCTTGCCTTAATCTGGGTGACCTGCAGTCTGTTTCTGTAGAATGGCCAAATGAATTCATTTGGCCATAACTCAATGTAGAAAGGTCCAATTGACCTGAACTTTTACCAGCAACAAGCTGAGATATAGACCAAAAACGTTCATGAAGGAACCTAACCCAAATTATGACCAGAACCTATCCAACAAGTAAGTTGCAGTCACTGTTTACTGCACTGTAGATATGGTCAGTTCAGAAACATTTCAATCCGGCCAGTTATGGTTTTTGGACCACAACTTGAGCTAAAAAACTCCAAATGGAGTGATTCAAAAAATGAAATTTAACTACACAAAATAGGGAACAACTTTCATGTTGATCATTTTTCCAAATTCCCACTGAAAAAATGACAAATGGAATAGTAAAAATAAAGTATGAAAACTGAAAATTCTACTTAATTAACATTAAGCTTAGAAATGGTAATGGCAACCAATACCAACAAATTTTAAATGCAAAATGTGGTATCCTGGGAGTATTAAAACCAATGTATCTATTGTCTATGCAAAAGTCAACATTTTGGTTGACTAATGAAGTGAATAGTAACACCAAAACTTGAAATTCAAAAATTGTAAAACTCAAAAGTGTAAAATGCCCTAGTATACCTAACAAGATTGGTTTGGATAGCTTGGCAAGCCAATAGGGTTCTGTTAGCAGTACTACATATGGCTTCATGCCATTCTGTGTTTCATGGCTTTCCCATGCCATTCTGTGAAATAATAGCCTTTGGCTATGTTATTTGAGTTGATATACTTGGGTTTTAACCTTGATAATTATTACAGCTTATTAGTTGTTCTGTTGCACACCGGAAGACACAGTGTGACCGATGGTGTGATGGTGCAGTACTTAATACCCGATGCAGTTTACTGTTTATCGATCCGATCAACTAGTATGGGTTACTCGGGCAATGATAATAAATCTTACCAAATTTTAAGTGAATAATACTACAAATAATACCAGAAATCAAGTCTACCCAAAAATGAAATCATACATTCTGTATAATTATTTTATTCTATTTTATTTTATTTTATATTGTCACCACTAAGCAGAATTACTTAGCGCGTCACTTTTGCCAAGCGCAAGTACTGGAGACCTAGCTGGGGAGCCCAGCAGACATCAGACGGGGTGAGCGTTCAGAGCTGCATCCAGGGTTCAGAGTCACCTCACATCTGCACTGCATATGGTAGGACATTAAGATTATAGGTGGCCCTTTTGTATTTTGCATTTTGTATTAGTTTGGATTGTAACTATAAACTCCTGTAATTATGTATTAATATAAATATATGAAATTTCATATTATTGAGATTTTCTGCATTATGTATGTTGATAAATGAAATGTTGAGAATTATTTGTGAATATGCTTCAGGTGATGAAGTGAACATAAAAGTTTTGAAAATAATATCGTGATTGAGATTGAGATTTTGTGATTGACTTGAATGTGTATAATGGAGTTTGAATTTGGAAATTGTTTTGGAAGTGTTTTTAAACAGGTTCAGAAGAACTGTTTTTTGAAATTACAGCCGGCACTCTGCCGGATTTTCTATAAAATTTGCAGATAAATTCAGATTTATCAAAATTGAAAATAAATAAATCAGAAAGGGATAAATTGTAATAAAAATATAGATTGGTACTCCGGCACATTGAGTGGCATAACTTGCTCGGCTACACTGTAGACAGGTAAGGGGTGTCACATTTAGTGGTATCAGAGCATCGGTTTAGGCGTTTGTAAGTATTAAGGTGACACTGATGCAGATCTGTTTGTTTTCTTATTTTGAATAGGATATGGATCCTGCTTCGCAAAGAGCAGTTGAGGAAGAGGTGGAGAGTCGTGCTCCACCAACGGCTGCATCTGGGGGCAGGGTAGAATCTGCTCCACCAGCAACTGAGGCACCTACCCAACCTCAGTTTGCACTATTTCAACAAATGACTGAGTTTTACCGGCAAATGATGGGGGCAATTCCACCACCACAACCAGAGCCACAACCTCCACCAGCACCACAGAAATCTCATTTGGAGAAATTGAGGAAGCATGGGGCTGTGGACTTCTTTGGGAAGAGGGAAGATGATCCCATGGCTGCAGAAAATTGGTTGGATATAACCATCAAAGTACTGAAATAGCTAAATTGCAACCCCGAGCAGAACCTGGCGGGTGCTGTATCCCTACTTCAGGATGATGCATATCAGTGGTGGGACATTGTAACCAGTGAGGTGCAACCTGAACGGATCACCTCGAAATTCTTCCTCACAGAGTTTAGGAAGAAATATGTGAGCAAAGTGTATTTAGAAGAGCGAAGAAGGGAATTTATCAGTCTGAGACAGAGAAAGTTGTCAGTGGCTGAGTATGAGCGTGAGTTTGTCAGACTGAGCAGATATGGGAGGGAGATAGTCCCTACAGAGGCAGAGAGGTGCTAAAGGTTTGAAGAAGGGCTCAATGACAACATCAAAGTCATGATCACAGCACTGGAGATCACAGATTTTTCTAAACTAGTAGATGCAGCATCAAAAGTGGAAAGGGTCAGAATCAATGAACAAAATAGAAGGGAAAGATAGCAGAAGAGGGGTTCGGGTCAGTCCAGTACATTTTCTTCTCCCAGCAAGAAGAGTAAGGGTCCTCCTGCTCAGAGTTCAGGACCACCATAGGGTCGGGGCGGTCTCGAGGCCTGCACCACAGTTCACACCTAGAAGAGGCCAGTCCACACCATCAATGGGCAGCTCTCCAGGGACAGTGTTTAGGGGACCAACCCCTGCATCTTCTGCTTGTCAGTACTGTTAGAAGTGGCACAAGAGGGATTGTTGGCGAGTGACCGGTGCATGCTTACGGTGTGGATCGACAGAACACTAGATCAAGAATTATCCGAAGAGGAGTACTACAGTTGCTCCAACACAAACTGATATACCTGCTCCTGTACCACAAAGGGGTAGGAAGCCTGGTAAACCTGAGGTAGCTGGTCCATCACTGAGGCCTGCATCTGAGTCAGCTGAGAGGCCAAACACTAGAATACCTGCCAGGGCCTATGCCATCAGAGCTCAGTAGGAGCAAGATGCCCGGGATGTCATCAAGGGTACGTTTTCCCTCTACAACACTTCTGTGCATGCATTAGTGGATCCAGGATTATAACACCACTATGTTCGGTAGTGCGTTCTACTGTTCCAATGACCAGTGTTGCCCAGATAGCTAGAATGCCTAGAACTAAACTTCGATATGAGTGAGGAGACATAAAATAATGAAATACAAGAAAAGAAAATACAAGAAAAATAAAGGAAAAACAATAGCAAAGAAATGTAACCAAGTTAAGCGAGCCGAGAACCCTAACGATGGGTGACCGCACTGGGAAGTCACGGCGTGGACCGTTGACTAGCCCTGGACTGCGGGGAACCCTAAAAAATACTTTTAGGACTTAAAGAGACATCAATTGAAGTATAAATATCATTAGAAATATCAAAGAAAAATTAATTAATTAGTACAAAGAAAAGTGAGAAATCAAAAAACGGACAAAACCTGGTGTTACCGAAAAATCAGGAATGCAACCCGAACAGGGGCATTGTGGTCATTTGACACCTCGAATTGCCTTTTGACCTAAATTTCCATTAAAAATAAATAATATTACACTAGGAAAATATAATGAAAAATTAAATTAGGGTTACCTAATGTAAATAACAAAAATGGGATTCAAATTGAGTAATTAACACATTTAACTTATAATGTAACTAAATATTGGTGAGTGGAGCACTATGGGGTTAAAATAATCAATATGTGGGCAGGTGTAAACCCCACTAACACCTTCATCTTCTTCATTCACTCACCATTGCCGAAATGAAAAGCTTGAAAATCCTCCATGGCCGTTTTGCTTAAAGCTTTATAATCTCCATCATTTCCACTTCCAAACACCAAAGTTTCTTCACTAATTTTGATCCCCACCTCACAAGGAAGAATTAGATACTAAATTCAAGGGAGTTTGGTGAAGATTCAACCAGCCGCAACAATAGGTAAGTGTTTAAATTGATTTATTTCTTAAGTAAAGTTTATGGGAAGCTTGAGATGAACAAATTGATGAAGAAAATTTGAGGTTTTGGTGAGTTGTTATTATGCACTAGTTAGGCAGCCATGGTACTTAAATATTTTGAATTATTTTCACATGCAATTGATGGGTATTGATGTTGATAAAAGTGAATAAAAGTTTTAGTAGGTTAATTCTTGGTGTATGTTAAAGTTGAGCACTTGAGTTGGAAATTTTGTTCAATTTAAAATTCTATGCGTGAGTGCCTAAATGGATAGCCATGAAATTGTACACTAAATGAAATATTATTACATGTATTGTGAAGAATTAATGTTGACTAATGTGATTTAAAGTGTTGGTAAGTTAACTTCATACATATGTAATGGTGGACTAACTGGAAATTGAGTTTGAAGGCAATTATGGAGGCTTGACAAATATGGCAGCTTGTTAACTCTTTAAAGGATGCTGGAATTCATGAAGTTGTTTAATGAATTGTGGTCCTAAAGTTTGCCAAATATGTAAGTAAATTACTAGTGAAGATATATGTTATGATAGTGGACATGTAAATAAGCATGATTAAGTGATTAAATTGTGGTAATTGAGTTTGACAAATTTTGCACTTTATGGTGTATGTTGAAAGTGATTGTAAGCTGCCAAAATGATCAATAATATGTTGTGAAATATGTTTAGGTTAGGGTACAAACCAGAATTGGCATGAAGGTGAAGTTTGGTAAGTGTTAAAGGTGATTTTTGATGAGTATAAACAAAATGCAATAGGGCAGTTTGGGTTTTGGGCTTAGAACCTTAAGTGTGTGGCTCCAATTGGTATGAAACCAATTGGAGGTTAAACTAGGCACAAAATGTGCCAACTTTCATGAAGGAAGCAAGCCAAAATTCTACTTGTAAAGTAACTTGAAAAATGACCAAATCCGGATTAGTGCAATTAAGGCCTGAAAATTTACCATTTGGGCAGCAGTTAGTATTTAGGCCATAACTCACTCAAAACAGGTCCAATTGACGTGCAATTTTGACCATGAATAGTTAAGACCCATATCTACAAGTCTTATGAAGACACCAAAACCCAGAAATGACCATAAGCAAGTCATACAGCTTGCACAAGTTCGGGTCCAAAAACTGGACGAACCAAAATTGACCTAAAATGACCTGAAGTGACCAATTTTGATGCATTTTGACCAGCAATAGTAAAATGACCATAACTTGGTCTACATAACTCAGAATGACCTGAAATTTTGCTCCGCGTGCAATAAGACATAGATCTACAAGTTTGTAGCTTTGACCGAAACTCGAAAACTGAGGGAACTAGGTCGTCTGGCTAGGTCAAACTAGTATCCTAGAATCCAGCAAATTGCAAGAAAATGCAATATACAAGGAAATGAATTTGGTAACATGTACCAACCCTAAAAGACTATTGAATGTTACACATTAGTAACATTAAAACCTAATTTACCTAGAACGCATTTAGGATCAACATATTAGGTTGACTAAGCAAATAATAGAATTCAGTGAATTAATTATCGAGCATATCGTTAGAGACAGTTTAAATGAATACTGAAACACTTCAAATTATGTTTCTCAGTTTGCAAAGACTCAGGGAAAGGGAAGGAAACAATGAGTCAAGGCCAGGAGACAGTTATCAGAGGTTTGTGCACAACAGCTAATTCTTTTGAATTTTTTCAATTGAAATGAATTATGACTATTTGTACATTATTGTTTTAAATTGTGAAAATGTGTTTGAATGAATATTTATTGCTTGAAAAGCATTGTAAATGGTTTGAAACTGTGAAAAATTGTTTGAATGATATTGATGGATACTTATTGATTGAAAAGCATTGGAAATGATTTGAAACTACAGCTATCATGTATATTGATTGTATTCCTCGCTAGCTTGTCTAGTGGGACGAATTGAATTCCCTCTCTGGCTGAAGTGTTGAGGTGTGTGCCTGTTGAGGACAAATAGAATGAGTACTCATATTTTTGCTAGCTAGCTATGTTATTCCTCATTAGCCATCGGCTTCTGGGAAAAATTGAATACCTCATTAGCCATCAGCTTTTGGGACGAATTGAACTTTGGAACATGATTAAGCTGTGTGTGATTTATTGATATGTATTGTAAGATTGTGAAATGGAGTTTAAATTCTTATTGACATTCACTGTCTTTTGAATTTAACTATGTTTTGATTTTTGAGATTTATTGTGATTTTGTAAAATAGAGTTTAAATTCCTTATGACATCTATTGTCTTGAATCTAACTATGGTTTTACGTATCCACTATTTATATGATTTATGAATTGTGATTTAAAGTTGTATTTGGTAAATGTTGTGCACCACTGAGACATTGTCTCAGCGATAGCTTTTCATTGCTGTCGCAGGTAGACAGACGGACAGGGCAGCAGACTAGGCTGCTAGAGCATTCAGCGAGAGAGCATCGGGTATATTGAGTATACTCCATTTTGCATTTTGTACTGTAATGTATATTCACTGTATGTATATTTTGTTCTTGGTTTGAGCAGTTGTAAAATAAAATTATACCTTGAAGTTGTAAAATAAATTATGAGTTATTTTGACTTTTAAAATTTGTACTGTATCTCTTTAATCTCAGTCTTTGAAAAATTATTGTGGAATTGAGTTGAGGAAAATATTGTGTTGTTTAACTGTTGGAGTTGAGATTGAGAAATATATTGAAGTGTTTTTTTCTGAGTTTCTGAAGAAGCTGTTTATCCAAAATACAGATGGCACTCTGCCAAAATTTTTACAGAAATTCCTAATAATTCAAATGTGTTAGTTCTATCACTTCAGTTCAAAAAGTTTTTAACACCTGTAAATAGTGCTCACCACTGTAAAAAAAGAAGTAAGAAAAGTTTTAAAATCCCTTGTAGTGTATTTAATGGGTTATCAGTAGTCGAAGTTGGTAAGTCATTAGGTATACTATGGGATCATGTTATGCCTTACAGAGGGGTAGGGTGTGACATGTTTTAGTGGTATCAGAGCTAGTTTTTAAATTCTGTTTTCACCTATTACTTGAATATTCTTTCTTCATAGTACAACTGCTCAATATCATTGTTTGATACATACAGTACATTACATTATAAATATGCACTAACGGGAGGAAATCTCCTTGTGTTATTTGTTCAGGAGGTTTAAGATGCTCGCATTGACTATGGAAGAGGGTGATCGTTCAGTCGATCAATCGATAGAGGCTGAGGTGCAAGGGGATGCCCCAACCCTACACAATGTCAGTGGTTCAGCAGCACCAGCCCCCGCAGTACCGTAGTTTCCTGCTCAGTTCGCTCAGCAGATGGCTGCAATGTTCCAACAAATGGCTGGTAATGTGCCTACTCAAGTCCCAATACAAACACCAGTGATACAACCACAGTCTCCTGCTAGGCAGTATGACAAATTGATGAAATATGGGGCTACAGAGTTCAAGGTGACAATAGATCCTCTAGAGGCTAAACAATGGTTAAAGAGGATGGATAGGGTATTCAAGAAACTGCATTGCACGGAGGAACTTAGATTTGAATACTCAGTATCTTTGCTACAGAGGGATGCTTATGACTGGTGGAAAACCATTCCCCACGATGCAGTAGAACTGCGATGCTAACATGGAATGACTTTCTCAGGGAATTCAGACAAAAATATGTCCCTGATGCTTATGTAGACCAGAAGCTACAAGAGTTCCTAAGTCTCAAACAGAGGAGCAGATCAGTGGCTGAGTATGAAAGAGAATTTTCTTGCCTAAGCCATTATGCAGTAAGTCTACTTTCTACCAGCAGGGAGAGATGCAAGAGGTTTGAAATCGGCTTGAAGCCCAGTATCAGATTACAAGTAGTCGGATTCAATCACACTAACTTCTCTGAACTTATTTCTCAAGCCCTAGAGTTAGAAAGAATTGAATCTGAAGCTGCTTCTGAGTAAAAGAAATCAGAGAAGACAGAGAAAGAGGGAAAATCTGTATAACAGAGTTCCAGTGGCCCTACTGGAAAGAGGAAGAACCATGGGGGACACAGCAGAGCTAGCAAGAAGTCTGGTAGGGGAAGATATTCAGGACAGAGGCCTCCTCTATCTGGTTAGCAGAGTACCAGAGGTTCTTACCCTCCCCGCCAATGCGAAACTTGTGGAAGAAATCATGGTGGGATATGCTATAAGGCTATTGGAGCCTGTTATAACTGTGGAGGCATAGGACACTTTTCCAAGGACTGCACCAGTAGTCACAGAGTTGGACCACCTCCTACTACTGCAGAAGGGTCAGTTCAGAGCCCTGTCACCAGAAGTTCACAGCCACCTAGCAGAGGTAGAGGCAGGGGTAGAGGTAGCCCAGCAGGCAGCCAAGGCACAGTGAAACATTTAGAGCAAGATAGTGCTCCAGTCAGAATCTACGCAATGAGATAGAGAGAAGAGGCCGAGACATCTGATGTTGTGGCTAGTACCTTCTCAACTTTTAATCAAGATGTGTTTGTGTTATTTGATCCGGGTTCTACCCATTTTTATGTGAGTGCTAGCATCATCGATTGCATTGCTGTTCCATGTACAAAAATGGACTTTGAGGCGCTAGTAACAAGTCCGCTAGGACAGGAGGTCAGGGTTAATAGAATGTATAGGGATTGTCCTTTGGTGATCCAAGGACACGCTTTTCTATCTAATTTCGTTGAAATGCCCTTCAGAGATTATGATATCATCTTGGGCATGGATTGGTTAGCCAGGCATCATGCCATGATTGACTGTAGGCTGAAGACAGTCACTTTTGGCCTCCCTCAGTACAGTGATGTGGTAATACATGGGGAGAGGCAGTTATTGCCATCAAACATCATTTCGGCTGCACTAGCAAGAAAAATGATCAGAAAGGGGTGTTGTAACACCCTCCCTGTAGCAACTTCGTACATTCTACTGTTTCGGTGACCAGTGTTGGTCCGGACAGCTAGAACGATCGAAAAAATATTTCAACTAAAGTGAGGGACCAAAATTAACTCAAATATTAATAAAAAAAATTTAGTAAAAATTTTAGAAATAAAATACAACTAAGTCAAATGAGCCGGTGCCCAAGCGATGGGTAACCCAGAGGAAAGTTGCGGTTCTCGCAACTAGGAGCCTTAGACCCGGGGAAAAATTCATAAAATAAATTTTGGGACTCCAGAGAATGGTCATTGAGGTCCCTATGGCATTAGAAAGCCAAGAAAATATTTAGAAAAATTTTTCAATCGGTACAGACAATTTTGACCCGTTAAGCCAAACGGAGGGCATTTTGGTCATTTCGCCTTTAGAGGCGATTTTTTGCTGACTTGTCCAGTTGAGTAAATAATTATTATGACATAAAATATGAATTAATATTGATGAAAAATTTATAAAAAAATGAGAAATGAAAATAAGAAAACAAAAGTAAAAAGAAATGCAAGTTAATGAGAATTGTGACATCATAATGATGTCATTTAAAATTGTCCACCAATCACCATACAACCAATACACTTAAAACAAATAAAAGAGGCTGAAAATAGAAGAAAAAAAATCATCTTCTTCCTTTGGACCAAACCAGCCGAAACCCTTCTCCCCTCTCCCTCCATTGATTTTCAACCAAAGCTCAATTTCTCTCTTCATTTCACCGTAAACCCTCCTACTCCATTCACTAAAACTCATCCTTGCACCTTGAATAACCCTTAGGTAGCAAAATTAAAGAGAAAAGGTGAAGAATTAGAGCTCTTGAAAAGCTCTTAAGTGAGGTTAGTGCTATAATTCTCTCTCACTCTTTTTAATTTTTGTTAGAGCATCAATTTAAGTTAAGAAAGTGTAAAAATTTGAAGTAAATTGTACATGTTAGAGTATCTTCAATTTTCAACAGCCATGAACTTTCTTGAGTTTGATGGCTTGAATGGAATTAAAATCTAGGGATGTCCCTTGATGTGTATAAGTGAATAAAAAAGAAAAAAAAAACATTAATGGCATGTATATTGTAAGATTTGAGAACTTAGGAATTAGGGTTTTGAGGGAAATTTGAGTTTCACTTATGTAATGGTGAATGAACATTTTAAGGGTCAATTAATGACCATTTGAGGTAAGTTGACCATAATTTGGAGTGAAGTATAGTGTTACAAATTGATTTGGTAGGCTGCCTAGTGTAACCAGCAGGGTGGCTGTGATTCCAGCCCACTTGGACAGCCATAACTTTGGTTGTGTAGGTTCAATTGGTGTTTGGATAATTGGACATGAAACTAGACATATAATGACATAATTTTGGTGAAGAAACCATGCCCAAAAGACCAAAGCAAGTGGACCAAAAACTGGTCCCAATCCGGATGTCCTGCAACCAGAATCTGCAGAATGACCAAATGAACAGTAACCATAACTCATTGTAGAATAGCCCATTTGACCTGAAATTTTTACAGCAATAAGTTAAGATATAGACAAATAACTTTCGTGAAGAAACCTACCCCAAATTATGACCAGAACCTATCCAACAAGGTAGTTGCGATCCACTGCTCAACGTGTAGATATGGTCAATTCTGCAGTTTTTCAATCCGGCCAGCTGTGGTTTTTGGACCATATCTGGAGCTAAAAAACTCCAAATGGAGTGATTCAAAAAAAATAAATTCAACTAGACAAAATAAGGAACAACTTTCATGTTTACCATTTCCTCAAATTCCCACTGTAACAGTCACAAATGGAACAGTAAAGTTGGGGTACAAAAACTGAAAATTCTTCCCTTAGTTCTAAGCTTAAAAATGGTATTGGTGATTAATTCCAACAAGTTTTGAATGCAAAATGTGGTACATTGGGGGTGTTAAAACCAATGTACCTATTTTCTATCCAAAAGTCAACATTTTTGTTGACCAATGAGGTGAATAGTGACACCAAAACTTGAAATTCAAAAATTGAAGAATTCAAAAGTATCAAATGCCCTAGTATACCTAACAAGATTGGTTTGGATAGTTAGTTAGTAGTACTGCACATGGCATTATGCCATTCTGTGATTTTATGGCTTTTAACCATTCTGACCTTGTGTTGATACTTGGCCTTGTGCCTATTGTCATTACAGCTTATTAGCTGTTCTGTTGCACACCGGGAGATGCATACGTGACCGATGGTGTGACGGCCCGAGGTACTAGATACCCAGCGCCAGTATACCCGTTTATCTAGTCCAGTTGTCCAGTATAGGTTACTTGGGCAACCAAAAGAATGAAAGTGGACAAAGTTAACAAAATAAATGATTATAACAAGTACAAAACCAGTAAAACATAGATACATTCAATACATATTTATTTTCTGTTATTTCCTTTTATTTTATTATTGCACCACTAAGCATTATTGCTTAGCGCGTTGCTTTTGCCACGCGTAGGTTCTGGAGATACTGATCGAGAGCCCAGTAGACCGTAGACTGGGTGAGACCATCCTGCAGCTTTGCATAGTGTCTGTGTCACCTCACCATCTTCTGTGCATTGGTAGGACACTAGGTTTCATTTTGATATTTTGTAACTATTTTTTATTTTCTCATATGTAACTGAACTTATGAAATATATTTTGATGTTCATGTAAATAATGAGAATTGTGTTTGTGAATGGAAAAGTGAATGTTTATCTGTGATTATACATGATTATCACATGAGATGAATGATTGAGAAATGAAATTGACAAATGTTGAGATTTTGATGTTGGAGTTTGTGATGATTGAATATGATTATAGGAAGTGTTTTTCACAGGTTCCGAAGAACTGTTTTCTCCATTTTTAGCCGGTACTCTGCCAGATTTTCTATAAAATTTTGGGAACCTCAAATAAATTATAATTTTGATAAATGGCTTAAATAAATTATATTTCATAAATTATATTCAAAACTATGATAAAAATAAATTAAGGAAGAATAAAAATGATTGAGATAAAATAGAGTGTTCCGGTACACCGTGTGACGTAGCTTACTCGGATATACTGTAGACGGGTAAGGGGTGTCACAGTTGTGAAGCGTACTTGGCACATGTGGTAGACACCCAAGTGGGGAGTCCAGCATTGAAGGACATCCCTACAGTATATGACTTTCCAGATGTATTTCCTGATGAATTGCCAAGATTACCTCCGGAAAGAGAAGTGCAGTTTGAAATTAATGTTATGCCTGGTGTGGATCCAATCTCCATAACACCATATAGAATGGCACCAGCAGAGTTGAAGAAGTTGAAGATATAGTTGCAAGAATTACTTGAAAAGGGCTTCATCTGCCCTAATGTATCACCTTGTGGAGCACCAGTGTTGTTTGTTAAGAAGAAGGATGGTACTCTCCGCTTATGTATAGATTTCTGGCAGTTGAATAAGGTGACAATAAAGAATAGATATACATTTCCTCGCATTGATGATCTGTTTGATCAGTTGAAGGGTGCAGCTGTATTCTCCAAAATTGATTTGCGATCTGGTTATTATCAGTTCAATGTGCAAGAGCAGAGTATTCCAAAAACTACTTTCAGAACTCGGTATGGCCACTATGAGTTTCTAGTAATGCCATTCGGGTTAACAAATGCTCCAGCAGCTTTTATGGATCTGATGAACACTATCTTCAGACCATATCTTGATCAATTTGTGGTGGTGTTTATTGATGATATTTTGATATATTCGAGGAATGCAGAGGAGCATGACAGACATCTGCGGATTGTACTGCAGACTTTAAGGGAGAAATAGCTATACGCCAAATTGTCGAAGTGTGAATTTTGGCTGAAAGAAATCTCCTTTCTGGGACATGTTGTGTCAGCTGAAGGGATCAAGGTAGATTCCAGCAAGGTAGAAGCTATCCTTAATTGGAAGCCGCTCAGGAACATCACAGAAATTCATTGTTTTCTGGGTTTAGCTGGATATTACCATCAGTTTGTGAAGGGGTTTTCTATGTTATCTTCTCCACTGACCAAACTGCTTCAGAAAGATGTAAAATTTCAGTGGACAGATAAATGTCAGCAGAGTTTTGATGAGTTAAAGAGCTGTTTGACTGAAGCTCTAGTCCTCATTTTACCTACTCCAGGTAAAGAATACACAGTTTATAGTGATGCTTCTCACAATGGGTTAGGCTATGTATTGATGCAAGATCGGAATGTCATTGCTTATGCATCACTCCAGCTGAAACCGCATGAGAGGAACTACCCAACACATGATTTAGAGCTAGCAGCTATTGTTTTTGCTTTGAAGATCTAGAGACACTATTTGTATGGGGAGAAATGTTACATTTACACAGATCACAAGAGCTTGAAGTATTTGGGCACCCAGAAGGAATTAAATTTGAGGCAGAGGAGATGGTTAGAACTGATTAAAGACTATGATTGCTTAATAGACTATCAGCCAGGGAAAGCAAATGTGGTGGCTGACGCCTTAAGTCGCAAGACTATGGCAAGTCTCAGAGTTTCTCCTTTGTCCATGGTATATGAATTGAAAGCACAGCATGCTAGTTTAGAGATTGATGATGAGGGACATATAGTAGTTGCATGGCATGTACAGCCAGTGTTGATTGATCAGATCAGAATGGCTACTCAGAGTGATAATAAATATCAGAAGCTACTGAAAGAAGTCCAGCAAGGCAAGAAACCTAAATTCTCTGTGAGAGATGATGGGTTATTACTACATCAGGGCAGAATGTGCATTCCTAGTGATGTGGAATTGAGACAAATCATTATGAAGGAAGCACATGAGTCTCCTTTTCTATGCACCCTGGTGGAACTAAAATGTACAGAGGGCTGAAAGAGCATTACTGGTGGATGGGTATGAAGAGGGATATAGCTGAGTTTGTTTCCAAATGCCTAACTTGTTAGCAAGTAAAGGCAGAACATCAAGTTTCAGCTGGTTTGTTACATCCTTTATCAGTACCATAGTGGAAATGGGAACGAATAACTATGGATTTTGTTACAGGACTTCCAAGGACACAAAATAGTCATGATGCAGTATGGGTTATAGTTGATAGATTGACCAAGTCTGCTCACTTTTTGCCAATTCAGATGGACTATAGCCTGGAGAGATTGGCCAGATTGTATATATATGAGATTGTAAAATTGCATGGAGTGCCAGTATCAATTGTGTCTGACAGAGATCCTAGGTTCACTTCTAGATTCTGGGGTAGTCTTCAGAGAGTCCTAGGAACTAGATTGAACTTGACCTGACATTCCACTCCTGCAGACAGATGGCCAGTCTGAAAGGGTAATTCAGATATTGGAGGATATGCTACGGGCTTGTGTGATTGAGTTTGAAGGTAGCTAGGATACACACTTGCCTTTGATTGAGTTTACTTATAACAACAGCTACCAATCAAGCATTAGGATGCCTCCATATGAAGCTTTGTATGGCAGAAAGTGCAGAAGTCCCCTATGTTGGGATGAAGTAGGTGAAAGAAAGATGATTGGGCCAGAAATTGTTCAGCAGACAGAGGAAAAGATCAGATTGATCAAAAATAGACTCAAGGCTGCATCAGATTGTCAGAAGTCCTATGTTGATATGAAGAGAAGAGATATTGAATATGCAGTGGGTGATAAAGTATTCCTCAAAGTTTCTCCTTGGAAGACAATTATGAGATTTGGCAGAAAGGGGAAACTGAGTCCTCGTTTCATTGGACCATATGAGGTTCTGGAAAGAGTGGGTCCTTTGGCATATCGGTTGGCATTACCTCCAGAGCTAGCAAGGATACACAGTGTCTTCCATGTGTCCATGTTAAGGAGGTACAGATCTGACCCATCTCATCTACTATCAGTTGAAGAGATTGAGGTAAATCCAGAGCTCTCATATAAGGAAGAACCCACAGAAATTCTGGCATATAAGGTGAAGCGGCTGAGGAACAAACAGATACACCTTGTTAAAGTGCTGTGGAACCATCATTCAGGCCAGGAAGCTACTTGGGAAAATGAAGAGGATATGAGGAGATAACACCCACAGCTGTTCAGAGACTAATGCCAGGTAAAATTTCGAGACGAAATTTATTTTAAGGGGAGGAGAATTGTAACACCCCTATGTTCAGTAGTGCGTTCTACTGTTCCAATGACTAGTGTTGTCCGGACAGCTAGAATGCCTAGAACTACACTTCGATATGAGTGAGGAGACATAAAATAATGAAATACAAGAAAAGAAAATACAAGAAAAACAAAGGAAAAATAATAGCAAAGAAATGTAACCAAGTTAAGCGAGCCGAGAACCCTAGCGATGGGTGGCCCTTGGGAAGTCACGGCGTGGACCGTTGACTAATACAGGTGTGGGAACCACGAAAAATATTTTTAGGACTTAAAGAGACATCAATTGAAGTATAAATATCATTAGAAATATCAAAGAAAAATTAATTAATTAGTACAAAGAAAAGTGAGAAATTGAAAAACGGACGAAACCCGGTGTTACCAAAAAATCGGGAATGCAACTCGAACAGGGGCATTGTGGTCATTTGACACCCCGAGTTGCCTTTTGACCTAAATGTCCATTAAAAATAAATAATATTAAACTTGGAAAATATAATGCAAAATTAAATTAGGGGTACCTAATGTAAATAACAAAAATGGGATTCAAATTGAGTAATTAACACATTTAACTTATAATGTAATTAAATATTGGTGAGTGGAGCACAATGGGGTTAAAATAATCAATATGTGGGCAGGTGTAAACCCCACTGACACCTTCATCTTCTTCATTCTCTCACCATTGCCGAAATGAAAAGCTTGAAAATCCTCCATGGCCATTTTGCTTAAAGCTTCATAATCTCCATCATTTTGCTTAAAGCTTCATAATCTCCATCATTTCCACCTCCAAACACCAAAGTTTCTTCACTAATTTTGATCCCCACCTCACAAGGAAGAAGTAGATACTAAATTCAAGGGAGTTTGGTGAAGATTTAACAAGCCCCAACAATAGGTAAGTGTGACACCCCTTACCCGTGTACAGTATACCCGAGTAAGTAATGCCACACGGTGTACCGGCACACTCTAATATACCTTAATTAATTTATATCATGATTGTAAATATAATTTATGAAATATAATTTATTTTAGCCATTTATCAAAAGTATTATTTATTTGAGGTTCCGAAAATTTTAAAGAAAATCCATGGTAGATCTTGGCTAAAAATGGAGAAAACAGTTCTTTGGAACCTGTTAAAAACACTTCCAAATAATTTCCAAACAATCCCAACTTCAATTCATCAACAGAGTCTCAATATCAAAATCTCAACATTTTTTTCAGTTTCAGTTCTCAATCATCATTTCTCAGGGTTCTCATATATAAACAACAATTAAATACTCAAATTACTTCCATACATAACCATAAATCTTTATTATTTACATGAACCTCAAAATACATTACATAAATCCAAATACATATGAGAAAATAAAAATTTAGTTACAAAATGACAAAATGACACCTAGTGCCCTACCAATGCACTGCAGGTAGTGAGGTGACACGGACACTGTGCAGAGCTGCAGGATAAACTCACCCAGTCTGCGGTCTACTGGGCTCACGATCTGTATCTCCAGAACCTACGCGTGGCAAAAGCAACGCGCTAAGCAATAATGCTTAGTGGTGCAATAATAAAATAAAAGAAATAGCAAGAAAATAAATATGTAGTGAATGTATATGTTTAATTTGTTTTGAATTTGTATGTCATTAACTTCATCCACTTTCATTCATTTGATTGCCCAAGTAACCTACACTAGATGACTGGACTGGATAAACGGGTAAACTAGCACTGGGTATCAAGTACCTCGGGCCGTCACACCATCGGTCACATATGCATCTCCCGGTGGGCAAGCAGCGACTAACAAGTCAGAATACATCAGGCACAAGGCCAGATCTCAATACAAGGTCAGAATGGCTAAAAGCCATAAAATCACAAAATGGCATATTGCCATGTGCAGTACTGCTAACTGAACCCTATTGGCATGCCAAACTATCCAAACCAATCTTTTTAGGTATACTAGGGCATTTGAAACTTTTAAATTCTTCAATTTGTGAATTTCAAGTTTTGGTGTCACTATTTACCTCATTGGTCAACAAAAATGTTGACTTTTAGATAGAAAATATGTACATTGACTTTGGCAATCCCAACATACCACATTTGGCATTCAAAACTTGTTGGCATTAAGCATTTATACCATTTCAAAGTTTAAACCAAGGGAAGCAGAATTTTCAGTTTTTGGAACTCAAATTTACTGTTCCATTGGACACTGTTTCAGTGAGAATTTGAAGAAATGGCAAACATGAAAGTTGTTCCTTATTTTGTCTAGTTGAATTTCCTTTTTTGAATCACTCCATTTGGAGTTTTGAAGCTCCAGATATGGTCCAAAAACCACAGCTGGTCGGATTTCCATTCTGCAGAAATTACCAAATCTACAGTAACATGAACAGTGACTGTGACTGCCATTTGGGTGAGGTTCTGGTCATAATTTGGGGTAGGTTTCTTCATGAAAGTTGTTTGTCTATGTCTTAACGTTTTTCTGTAAACATTTCAGGTCAATTTACCATATCTACAGTGAGTTATGGCCAAATGAACAGTTACTGTTCATTTGGTCATTTCTGCAGGTGCTGTTGCAGGGGATCCGGATTGGGGCCAACTTTTGGTCCTCTTGCTTTGGTCTTTTGGGCATAGTTTCTTCAGCAAAAATGTGCCATTATAAGCCTAGTTTCATGTCCAATTGGCCAAACACTAATTGGATCAACATAGCCAAAGATATGGCAGTCCAAGTGGACTGAAATTTCAGTCACCCTGCTGCACTCACAAGGCAGCATACTCATTCACTTGCCATGCTATATTTCTATCCAAATTATGGTCAAATTTTCTCAAATGGTCACTAATTGACCATTAGGATGTTCTTTAACAATTTCATAAGCCAAGTTCACATTTTGCTCCCAAAACCCTAATTCAAATTCATGATTTATACAATTTACCTTAGTTAGCTACTAATTCATTATTCTTATGTTTATAAACTTCAAACATGATTTCTAGTTCACTTCAAGCTCATCAAAAACACTCATTCCTATTCCTTCACTAGGGTAGCCGAAATTCATGTACACATACACATGAGTTTTTATTCATTTAAATTATAATTCTTACTAAGTTCAAGTCCCTAATCATGAAATTAAAGAGTTTTAGGTATATAATGCACTAACCTCTTGTAAGCAGATTTTTCCAAGCCCCAAACTTCACTTTCTTTCTTCTTCTTGGCTGCCAATTGCTTTGTCTAGGTGTGGGATTAATTTTTGATGAAGGGACTTATGGGTTTTAGTGACTGGATGAAGAGAAAATCAAGTTCAAAGCTTGATAAAAATGGTGGAAGAAGGGAGCAATGGTGGACAGCAAAAAGGAAGAGAAATAGGAAGAAGATGAAACTGAATTTTAGTAAAATATTTCCCATTCTACTCATTTATCTAATGGAAATTTAAGTTTAATTAATAAAATTTTTAATGACATCATGAGTGATGTCATTAATCCTATTTTATTTTTCCTTTTTCTCTTCTTTTCTTTTTCCATTTTCCATTACAATTTTCATGATTTTAAATTTATTTTATGTGTCTTAATCTCTCTTTTTTTAATTGACATTTAGGCCAAAAATCACCTCTGAAGGCAAAATGACCAAAATGCCCTCCGTTTGGCTTAACGGGTCAAAATTGTCTGTACCGATTGAAAAATTTTTCTAGGTATTTTCTTGGCATTCTAATGCCATAGGGACCTCAATGACCCTTCTCTGGAGTCTCAAAAATTATTTTATGATTTTTCCCCCAGGTCTAGGGCTCCTAGTTGTGAGAACCGCAACTTCCCTCTGGGTTACCCCTCGCTAGGGCACCGGCTCGTTTAACTTGGTTGTATTTTATTTCCAAAATTTTTACTAAATTTTTCTTATTAATATTTGAGTTAATTATGGTTCCTGACTTTAGTTTAAATATTTTTCCGGACGTTCTAGGTCAGGACCCGACCGATTCTGAGCAGTTGAATGTACGGAATTGCTACCGGGAGGGTGTTACAACTCTTCTCCTCTAATTTAAATTTCGTCCTCGAAATTTACCTGATGAAAACAGTTGAGGAAACTGTTGCCTCATTGTCTCTTCACTTTCCCAAGTTGCCTCCTCGGTGTTGTGGTGCCTCCAAAGCACTTTCACCAGTGGAATCTGCTTATTCCTCAATTCTTTTACTTCCCGAGCTAGGATCCGTAGGGGTTCTTCTTCATATGTCAAATCCAGTTGTATTTCAATTTCTTCCCTGGAGATGATATGTGAAGGATCTGAGCGGTATCTTCTGAGCATGGATACGTGGAACACGTTGTGAATCTTGTCCAGCTCTGGTGGTAAAGCTAGCCTATAGGCCACTGGATCCACACGTTCAATGACTTCATATGGGCCAATGAACCTAGGGCTTAACTTACCTTTTCTTCCAAACCTCAGTACCTTCTTCCACGGTGACACCTTGAGGAACACTTTGTCGCCAACCACATATTCTATTTCTTTTCTCTTTAGGTCGGCATAAGATTTACATGCATGCGAGGCAACCTTCAAATTAGCTTTGATTAGTTTCACTTTCTCCTCGATCTGTTTCACAGTGCAGCCCTACGATTTATCTTCACCCAATTCAGTCTAGCACACTGGAGTTCTACATTTCCTCCCATACAGTGCTTCATATGGGGCCATTTGGATGCTAGCTTGGTAGCTATTGTTGTATGCAAATTCTGCCAGTGGGAGGTATCTATCCCAACTTCCCTCAAACTCAATGACACAACTCCTCAGCATATCCTCAAGGACCTGACATATATTTCATGTTATTATTATCATTTTAATTCAATATATGTATCAATTTCATTGGTTTTAATTGTTTACCTGGATTACTCTTTCTGATTGCCCATCCGTTTGAGGATGGAATGCTATGCTGAAATGGAGTTGTGTACCCAAGGATTCATGCAACTTCTTCCAGAATCTCGATGTAAACCTTGGGTCTCGATCAGATATGATGGAGAGTGGAATTCCATGTAGTCTAACTATCTCACTGATATACAATTCTGCTAACTTCTCTAGTGAGTAGTCAGTCCTAACTGGCAGAAAGTGTGCTGACTTTGTCAATCTATCAACTATCACCCATACTGCATCATGTTTCTTCTGGGTGAGAGGTAGACCACTTACAAAATCCATGGTGACCCGATCCCATTTCCATTCAGGTATGCGTATAGGCTGTAGCAAACCTGATGGAACTTGATGTTCTGCCTTGACTTGCTGACATGTCAAGCATTTAGTCACATAGTCAGCTATGTCCTTCTTCATACCAGGCCACCAATACTGAAGCTTCAGATCATGATACATTTTTGTACTTCCTGGGTGCATAGCATATGCACTGGTGTGTGCCTCTTTTAGAATACTGGCCTTCAATTCCCCATCATCTGGTACACACAGTCTTCCTTTGTAATACAAACACCCATCTGTTTTCACCTCAAAGTCAGTTGCTTTTCCCTCTGAGATTTTGCTCATAATAGCCATTAACTTTTCATCTGCCTTTTGCCCATCTAAAATCTGCTGTAGCAGGTTTGGCCTCACTTGTAACTCAGCCAAAATAGCTCCATCTCGAACCAAAGATAGACGGGCATTCAATGATCTCAAAGCTATCATGGATTTTCTGCTCAAAGCATCAGCAACTACATTTGCCTTCCCAGGATGGTAGTCAATTACACAATCATAGTCCTTCAGGGACTCAATCCATCGCCTTTATCTAAGGTTGAGCTCCTTTTGGGTTGGCAAGTATTTTAGGCTTTTGTGGTCTGTGTAAATGTAACACTTTTCACCATACAAGTAATGCCTCCATATCTTCAGTGTGAAGATAATTGCTGCAAGCTCTAGATCATGGGTAGTGTAATTTTGTTCATGTGGCCTTAGCTGCCTGGAAGCATAGGCGACCACCTTCCCCTCTTGCATCAATACATACCCTAACCCATTATGTGAGGCATCACTATAGACCACGAAGTCCTTTCCTGACACTGGCTATGTTAACACTGGTGCCTCTGTCAACATAGCCTTCAACTTCTCAAAACTGGTCTGACACTTGTCATTCCAGTCAAATCTGACATTCTTGTGTAACAACTTGGTCATTGGCGCAGCTATTAGGGAAAATCCCTTCACAAATCTTCTGTAATACCCCGCTAGCCCCAAGAAGCTTCTGACCTCAGTTGTGTTTCTGGGAGGCTTCCATTCCATCACTGCTTCTATTTTCTTGGGATCTACTCTAATCCCATCAGCTGACACTATGTGTCCAAGGAATGCAATCTCATTCAACCAGAAGTCACACTTGGACAACTTAGCATACAGCTTCTTTTCTCTCAGGGTTTGTAGAACAATCCTCAAATGCTCATCATGTTCTTCCCTGGTCTTGGAATACACCAAAATATCATCAATAAAGACCACTACGAACCGATCTAGGTATGGATTGAAGATACGGTTCATAAGGTCCATAAATGCTGCTGGTGCATTTGTTAGGCCAAAGGGCATCACCAGGAACTCATAATGCCCATACCGGGTCCTGAATGCAGTCTTTGGCACATCTGCATCCTTCACCCTCAACTGATGATACCCTGATCTGAGATCAATTTTAGAAAATACTCCTGCTCCCTTTAACTGATCAAACAGATCATCAATTCTAGGCAATGGATATTTGTTCTTCACAGTCACTTTATTCAACTGCCGGTAATCAATGCATAGCCTCAAAGTCCCATCCTTCTTTTTCACAAACAGCACTGGAGCTCCCCACGGTGACACACTGGGGCGTATGAACCCCTTATCAAGCAACTCTTGCAAGTGAGTTTTCAACTCCCTCAATTCAGTGGGTGCCATCCTGTAAGGAGCAATAGATATTGGTGCTGTACCCGGCAGTGTCTCAATAGCAAATTCAACTTCCCTTTCTGGTGGCAAACCAGGCGACTCTTCAGGAAATAACTCTGGGAAGTCTCTTACTGTGGGTATATTACTCAGGTTTGGCTTAGCTTGCCTAGTATCCACCACATGTGCTAGGTAGGCTTCACAGCCTTTTCTCATCATTCTTCTTGCAACTATGGCTGAGATGACATTGGACAAGAAATATGTCCTTTCCCCCACAACTGTGATCTCATTACCCCCAGGAGTTTTCAAGGAAATTCTCTTCAATTTGCAATCAACTATTGCCTGATGACGTGATAACCAATCCATTCCCAAAATCACGTCAAACTCGTGGAAGGGCAACTCAATCAGGTCTGCCAAGAATTCATACCCCTGAATCCTTAACGGGTAACCCTTGTATACTTTGTTCACCACTACGCTGTGGCCCAATGGATTAGTGACCAGAATGTCTTGGTCACTCTCCCTTACTAGTATCCCCCTTTCTACGGGTAGGTTGATGCAGATATATGAATGAGTGGATCCTGGATCCACCAATGCATGCACAGGGATATTGTAGAGGGAGAACGTACCCCTGATGACGTCCGGGGCATCTTGCTCCTCCTGAGCTCTCAGGGCATAATTTCTGACAGGTGGTTTGTTGTCAGGCCTCTCTGCTGGCTCAGATGTAGGCCTCTGTGATGGTCCCACGGCGTCAGATTTGCTAGATTTCCTACCCCTTTGTGGTGCAGGAGCAGGTCTATCTGCTTGTGTTGGAGCAGCTGTAGTAGTTCTACGTGGGCAGTTCCTTAACTGATGCTCTGTCGACCCACATCTTAAGCAGGCACCAGTTACTCTCCAACACTCCCCCTTATGCCATTTCAAACAGTGTGGACATGCAGAAGATGCTGGGGCTGGTCCCCTGAACCCCATCCCGGGAGAGCTGCCCACTGATGGTGTGGACTGACCTCTCCTAGGGGTGAACTGTGGCACAGGCCCCGAGACTAACCCCGACCTTGTGGTTGCCACGAACTGCTGCAGGTGGACCTTTGAACTTCTTCCCAGGTGCAGGAGATGAGCTAGACTGACCCGGTCCCCTCTTCTGCTGTCTTTCCCTTCTAGTCTGCTCACTGATTCTTACTTTTTCAACCTTTATAGTAGCTTCCACTAACTTGGTAAATTCTGTGATTCCCAGGGCAGTGAGCTGGATCTTGATGTTGTCATTTAGTCCCTCTTCAAATCTCTTACATCTTTCAGCTTCATTAGGGACTATCTCCCTTCCATAGCGGCTTAATCGAACAAATTCCTTCTCATATTCGGCCACTGACAGCTGTCTCTGCCTCAGATTAATGAACTCTCTTCTTCTCTCTTCTAGGTATACAGTACCCACATATTTCTTCTTGAATTCGGAGAGGAAGAAGTCCCAAGTTATAGCTTCTGGCTGCACTTCACTGGACACAGTATCCCACCATTCGTAGGCATCATCTTGCAACAGGGATATGGCAGCTTCTAGGTTTTGCTCTAGGGTGCAGTGGAGCTGTTTTAGAACTCTGCCCGTTCTGTTCAACCAATTCTCGGCTGCAACAGAGTCATCTTCTCTCTTACCGAAAAAGTCCACTTCTCCAAACTTTCTTAGCCTTTCCAGGTGTGATTTCTGCTGTGGAGGTGGAGGTGGTGGTGGTGCTGGCATTACTCCGGCCATTTGTCTAAAGAAATCGGCCATTTGCTGGAACATGGCCTGTGGAGGCTGAGCAGGCTCCGCTTGAGCTGGCGGAGCAGGTTCTCCCAAGCCCCCAGTCTCAGCTGCTGCAGGTGGAGCATGACTCTCCACTTCCTCCTCGACCGCTCTTTGAGATGAAGGGTCCATATCCTATTTAACAAAGACAAACAGATCTGCATTAGTGTCACCTCGACTCTTACAAATGCAATGCATGGTATGGACTCAATCTAGGCCCAGAAACGCCTAAACCGTGCTCTGATACCACTAAATGTGACACCCCTTACCCGTGTACAGTATACCCGAGTAAGTAATGCCACACGATGTACCGGCACACTGTAATATACCTTAATTAATTTATATCATGCTTGTAAATATAATTTATGAAATATAATTTATTTTAGCCATTTATCAAAAGTATTATTTATTTGAGGTTCCGAAAATTTTAAAGAAAATCTGGCGGAGTACCGGCTAAAAATGGAGAAAACAGTTCTTCGAAACCTGTTAAAAACACTTCCAAATAATTTCCAAACAATCCCAACTTCAATTCATCAACAGAGTCTCAATATCAAAATCTCAACATTTTTTTGATTTGATTCTCAATCATCATTTCTCAGGGTTCTCATATATAAACAACAATTAAATACTCAAATTACTTCCATACATAATCATAAATCTTTATTATTTACATGAACCTCAAAATACATTACATAAATCCAAATACATATGAGAAAATAAAATTTTAGTTACAAAATGACAAAATGACACCTAGTGCCCTACCAATGCACTGCAGGTAGTGAGGTGACACGGACACTGTGCAGAGCTGCAGGATGAACTCACCCACTCTGCGATCTACTGGGCTCACGATCTATATCTCCAGAACCTACGCGTGGCAAAAGCAACGAGCTAAGCAATAATGCTTAGTGGTGCAATAATAAAATAAAAGAAATAGCAAGAAAATAAAAATGTAGTGAATGTATATGTTTAATTTGTTTTGAATTTGTATGTCATTAACTTCGTCCACTTTAATTCATTTGATTGCCCAAGTAACCTACACTAGATGACTGGACTGGATAAACGGGTAAGCGCCTTTGGGTATCAAGTACCTCGCCGCGTCACACGATCGGTCACATATGCATCTCCGTGTGCAGCAGCGACTAACAAGTCAGTAAATACATCGAGCACAAGGCCGGATCTCAATACAAGGTCGAATGGCTAAAAGCCATAAAATCACAGAATGGCATATTGCCATGTGCGATCGCTAATCGAACCCTATTGGCATGCCAAACTATCCAAACCAATCTTGTTAGGTATACTAGGGCATTTGAAACTTTTAAATTCTTCAATTTGTGAATTTCAAGTTTTGGTGTCACTATTCACCTCATTGGTCAATAAAAATGTTGACTTTTAGATAGAAAATATGTACATTGACTTTGGCACTCCCAACATACCACATTTGGCATTCAAAACTTGTTGGCATTAAGCATTTATACCATTTCAAAGTTTAAACCAAGGGAAGCAGAATTTTCAGTTTTTGGAACTCAATTTTACTGTTCCATTGGACACTGTTTCAGTGGGAATTTGAAGAAATGGCAAACATGAAAGTTGTTCCTTATTTTTTCTAGTTGAATTTCCTTTTTTGAATCACTCCATTTGGAGTTTTGAAGCTCCAGATATGGTCCAAAAACCACAGCTGGCCGGATTTCCATTCTGCAGAAATTACCAAATCTACAGTAACATGAACAGTGACTGTGACTGCCATTTGGGTGAGGTTCTGGTCATAATTTGGGGTAGGTTTCTTCATGAAAGTTGTTTGTCTATGTCTTAAATTTTTTCTGTAAAAATTTCAGGTCAATTTACCATATCTACAATGAGTTATGGCCAAATGAACAGTTACTGTTCATTTGGTCATTTCTGCAGGTGCTGTTGCAGGGGATCCGGATTGGGGCCAACTTTTGGTCCTCTTGCTTTGGTCTTTTGCGCATAGTTTCTTCAGCAAAAATGTGCCATTATAAGCCTAGTTTCATGTCCAATTGGCCAAACACCAATTGGATCAACACAGCCAAAGATATGGCAGTCCAAGTGGACTGAAATTTCAGTCACCCTGCTGCACTCACAAGGCAGCATACTCATTCACTTGCCATGCTATATTTCTGTCCAAATTATGGTCAAATTTTCTCAAATGGTCACTAATTGACCATTAGGATGTTCTTTAACAATTTCATAAGCCAAGTTCACATTTTGCTCCCAAAACCCTAATTCAAATTCATGATTTATACAATTTACCTTAGTTAGCTACTAATTCATTATTCTTATGTTTATAAACTTCAAACATGATTTCTAGTTCACTTCAAGCTCATCAAAAACACTCATTCCTATTCCTTCACTAGGGCAGCCGAAATTCATGTACACATACACATGAGTTTTTGTTCATTTAAATTACAATTCTTACTAAGTTCAAGTCCCTAATCATGAAATTAAAGAGTTTTAGGTATATAATGCACTAACCTCTTGTAAGCATATTTTTCCAAGCCCCAAACTTCACTTTCTTTCTTCTTCTTGGCTGCCAATTGCTTTGTCTAGGTGTGGGATTAATTTTTGATGAAGGGACTTATGGGTTTTAGTGAGTGGATGAAGAGAAAATCAAGTTCAAAGCTTGATAAAAATGGTGGAAGAAGGGAGCAATGGTGGACGGCGAAAAGGAAGAGAAATAGGAAGAAGATGAAACTAAATTTTAGTCAAATTTGTCCCATTCTACTCATTTATCTAATGGAAATTTAAGTTTAATTAATAAAATTTTTAATGACATCATGAGTGATGTCATTATTCCTATTTTATTTTTCCTTTTTCTCTTCTTTTCTTTTTCCATTTTCCATTACAATTTTCATGATTTTAAATTTATTTTATGTGTCTTAATCTCTCTTATTTTAATTGACATTTAGGCCAAAAATCACCTCTGAAGGCGAAATGACCAAAATGCCCTCCGTTTGGCTTAACGGGTCAAAATTGTCTGTACCGATTGAAAAATTTTTCTAGGTATTTTCTTGGCATTCTAATGCCATAGGGACCTCAATGACCCTTCTCTGGAGTCTCAAAAATTATTTTATGATTTTTCCCCTGGGTCTAGGGCTCCTAGTTGCGAGAACCGCAACTTCCCTCTGGGTTACCCCTCGCTAGGGCACCGGCTCGTTTAACTTGGTTGTATTTTATTTCTAAAATTTTTACTAAATTTTTCTTATTAATATTTGAGTTAATTATGGTTCCTGACTTTAGTTTAAATATTTTTCCGGACGTTCTAGCTGTCCGGACCGACACCGGTCACCGGAACAGTAGAATGTACGGAATTGCTACCGGGAGGGTGTTACAGTAAGTGTTTAAATTGATTTATTTCTTAAGTAAAGTTTATGGGAAGCTTGAGATGAACAAATTGATGAAGAAAATTTGAGGTTTTGGTGAGTTGTTATTATGCACTAGTTAGGCAGCCATGGTACTTAAATATTTTGAATTATTTTCACATGCAATTGATGGGTATTGATGTTGATAAAAGTGAATAAAAGTTTTAGTAGGTTAATTCTTGGTGTATGTTAAAGTTGAGCACTTGAGTTAGAAATTTTGTTGAATTTAAAATTCTATGCGTGAGTACCTAAATGGACAGCCATGAAATTGTACACTAAATGAAATATTATTACATGTATTGTGAAGAATTAATGTTGACTAATGTGATTTAAAGTGTTGGTAAGTTAACTTCATACATATGTAATGGTGGACCAAGTGGAAATTGAGTTTGAAGGCAATTATGGAGGCTTGACAAATATGGTAGCTTATTAACTCTTTAAAGGATGCTAGAATTCATGAAGTTGTTTAATGAATTGTGGTCCTAAAGTTTTCCAAATATGTATGTAAATTAGCAGTGAAGATATATGTTATGATAGTGGACATGTAAATGAGCATGATTAAGTGATTAAATTGTGGTAATTAAGTTTGACAAATTCTGCACTTTATGGTGTATGGTGAAAGTGATTGTAAGCTGCCAAAATGATCAATAATATGTTGTGAAATATGTTTAGGTTAGGGTACAAACCAGAATTGGCATGAAAGTTAAGTTTGGTAAGTGTTAAAGGTGATTTTTGATGAGTATAAACAAAATGCAATAGGGCAGTTTGTGTTTTGGGCTTAGAACCTTAAGTGTGTGGCTCCAATTGGTCTAAAACCAATTGGAGGTGAAAACAAGCACAAAATGTGCCAACTTTCATGAAGGAAGCAAGCCAAAATTCTGCTTGTAAAGTAACTTGAAAAATGACCAAATCCGGATTAGTGTAATTAAGGCCAAAAAATTTACCATTTGGGCAGCAGTTAGTGTTTAGGCCATAACTCACTCAAAACAGGTCCAATTGACCTGAAATTTTGAACATGAATATTTAAGACCCATATCTACAAGTCTTATGAAGACATCAATACCCAGAAATGACCATACGCAAGTCAAACAGCTTGCACAAGTTCGGGTCCAAAAACTGGCCGAACCAAAATTGACCTAAAATGACCTGAAGTGATCAATTTTGATGCATTTTGACTAGCAATAGTAAAATGACCATAACATGGTCTACATAACTTAGAATGATCTGAAATTTTGCCCCGCGTGCAATAAGACATTGATCTACAAGTTTGTAGTTTTGACCAAAACCCAAAAACCGAGGGAACTAGGTCGTCCAGCTAGGTCAAACTAGTATCCCAGAATCTAGCAAATTGCAAGAAAATGCAATATACAAGGAAATGAATTTGGTAACATGTACCAACCCTAAAAGACTATTGAATGTGACAAATTAGTAACATTAAAACCTAATTTACCTAGAACGCATTTAGGGTCAACATATTAGGTTGACTAAGCAAATAATAGAATTTAGTGAATTAATTATCGAGCATTATCGTTAGAGACAGTTTAAATGAATACTGAAACACTTCAAATTGTGTTTCTCAGTTAGCAAAGACTCAGGGAAAGGGAAGGAAACACTGAGTCAAGGCCAGGAGACAGTTATAAGAGGTTTGTGCACAACAGCTAATTCTTTTGAATTTTTTCAATTGAAATGAATTATGACTATTTATACATTATTGTTTTAAATTGTGGAAATGTGTTTGAATGAATATTTATTGCTTGAAAAGCATTGCAAATGGTTTGAAACCGTGAAAAATTGTTTGAATGATATTGATGGATACTTATTGATTGAAAAGCATTGGAAATGATTTTAAACCACAGCTATCATGTATATTGATTGTATTCCTCGCTAGCTTGTCTAGTGGGACGAATTGAATTCCCTCTCTGGCTGAAGTGTTGAGGTGTGTGCCTGTTGAGGACGAATAGAATGAGTACTCATATTTTTGCTAGCTAGCTATGTTATTCCTCATTAGCCATCTGCTTCTAGGACAAATTGAATACCTCATTAGCCATCGGCTTTTGGGACGAATTGAACTTTAGAACATGATTAAGCTGTGTGTGATTTATTGATATGTATTGTAAGATTGTGAAATGGAGTTTAAATTCTTATTGACATTCACTGTCTTTTGAATTTAACTATGTTTTGATTTCTGAGATTTATTGTGATATTGTAAAATAGAGTTTAAATTCCTTATGACATTTATTGTCTTGAATCTAACTATGGTTTTACGTATCCACTATTTATATGATTTATGAATTGTGATTTAAAGTTGTATTTGGTAAATGTTGTGCACCACTGAGACATTGTCTCAGTGTAGCTTTTCATTGCTGTCGCAGGTAGGCAAACGGACAGGGCAGTAGACTAGGCTGCTAGAGCATTCAGCGAGAGAGCATCGGGTATATTGAGTATACTCCATTTTGCATTTTGTACTGTAATGTATATTCACTGTATGTATATTTTGTTCTTAGTTTGAGCAGTTGTAAAATAAAATTGTACCTTGAAGTTGTAAAATAAATTATGAGTTATTTTGACTTTTAAAATTTGTACTGTATCTCTTTAATCTCAGTCTTTGAAAAATTATTGTGGAATTGAGTTGAGGAAAATATTGTGTTGTTTAACGGTTGGAGTTGAGATTGAGAAATATATTGAAGTGTTTTTTTTACAGGTTTCCTGAAGAACTGTTTTATCCAAAATACAGATGGCACTCTGCCAAAATTTTTACAGAAATTCCTAATAATTCAAATGTGTTAGTTCTATCACTTCAGTTCAAAAAGTTTTTAACACCTGTAAATAGTGCTCACCACTGTAAAAAAATAAGTAAAAAAAGTTTTAAAATCCCTTGTAGTGTATTTAATGGGTTATCAGTAGATGAAGTTGGTAATTCATTAGGTATACTACAGGATTATGTTATGCCTTACAGAGGGGTAGGGTGCGATAAGGATCCACTCATTCCTACATTGGCATCAAACTACCCATAGAGAGGGGAGTTCCAGTAGAGGAGAGTAATCAAGACATTCTGATCACAAATCCACTGGGCCACAGTGTGGTAGTGAATAAGGTGTATAAAGGTTGCCCGTTGAGGATTCAGGGGTATGAATTCTCGGCAGACCTAATTGAACTGCCCTTCCACGAGTTTGACGTGATTTTGGGAATAGACTAGTTGTCACGTCATTAGGTAATAGTTAATTGCAAATTGAAAAGGATTTCGCTGAGAACTTTTGAGGGTAATGAGATCACTATTGGGGTGAAAGGACAGATTTCCTGTCCAATGTTATATCAGCCACAGTTGTAAGAAGATTGATGAGAAAAGGCTATGAAGCTTACTTAGCACATGTAGTTGATACTAGGCAGGCTAAGCCAAACTTGGGTGGCATACCCACAGTAAGAGACTTCCCAGATGTATTTCTTAAAGAGTTGCCTGGTTTACCGCCAGAAAAGGAAGTCAAGTTTGCTATTGAGGTAATGCCGGGTACAGCACCCATTTCTATTGCTCCTTATAGGATGGCACCCACTGAATTGAGGGAGTTGACAACTCAGCTGCAAGAGTTGCTTGATAAGGGGTTCATACGCCCTAGTGTGTCACCATGGGGAGCACCGGTGCTATTTGTGAAGAAGAAGGATAGAACTTTGAGATTGTGTATTGATTACCGACAGTTAAACAAAGTAACTGTGAAGAACAAATATCCATTGCCCAGAATTGACGATCTGTTTGATCAGTTGAAAGGAGCCGGTGTATTTTCAAAAATTGATCTCAGATCAGGGTATCATCAGTTGAGGGTAAAAGATGCAGATGTGTCAAAAACTGCATTCAGAACTCGGTATGGGCACTATGAATTTCTAGTGATGCCGTTTGGGTTAACAAATGCACCAGCAGCATTTATGGACCTTATGAACCGTATCTTCCATCCATATCTAGATCGATTTGTAGTGGTTTTTATTGATGATATTCTGGTGTATTCCAAGACCAGGGAAGAGCATGATGAACATTTGAGGATTATTCTGCAAACCCTGCGAGAAAAGAAGCCGTATGCTAAGTTGTCCAAGTGTGACTTCTGGATGAGTGAGATCTCTTTTCTTGGACACATAGTATCAGCTGAGGGGATTAGAGTGGATCCCCAAAAGATAGAAGTAGTGATGGAGTGGAAGCCTCCCAGAAATACAACTGAGGCCAGAAGTTTCTTTATTTCTAGTGTCCTGTTTATATCTCTAATCTCTTAAAAGGCAGAACTTGAATTTCTAATTAATAGAAAAAGCTTTAGAAGCTGTTCAAGGGCTGCCAAAGGTGTTCTTGGTGTGGACAAGCTAAAGGGACAACATCCGTGTCACGAAGACGAATCTCAAAGCGCAGACACGCGCGATTGCATCAAGAGGTTAGTGTAATCGTTCTTGATTTAATCTAGGGTTCTAAAATTAATATGATTAATTTTAAAATCTTAAATGGCAAATACAGATCCAAAAACATATTAAAAGAGTTTTAATATGTTGTTTATCATTGAAATCAAATAGATAAAAATAAATCTTGCATGATGCATGTGACCCTAGGTGAAAATTTTTGAATTCAATGGTATAAACTTGTGTTTTTCACGCTTCCGTTCCTTCAATTGGTATCAGAGCCACTATATTTTCCATTTAGATTGTTGATTATATGATTTAATTGTGTGATTTGATCATGAGATGATTGATCCATTGCTGGTTGCAATGGATGTGTGGCGGCACACATGGTGAAGCCACTATTGGTAGCGGCAACAATGATTCTTCAAGGTGGCGCAAGGTTTACTTTTTAATTTACAATTGTTGTATGATCTAAAAGTTCATCCTATGCCTAATTAAATTGTTTAATTAGAATTTTAATCACACAATTAAATTATGATTCAAATCAAGATTTTAAAAATTGTTTGAATGTGATTCAAATCTGAATTTTAAAAGTTGTTTGAATGTGATTCAAATCTGAATTTTAAAAGTTGTTTGAATCATATTTAAATCTGATTTTTTAAAATTGATTGAATAAAATTCAGATCTAATTTTTTAAAATATGTTTGAATGTGATTCAAATCTGATTTTTTTAAAAATGTTTGAATGTGATTCAAATATGAATTTTTAAAGTTGTTTGAATGTGATTCAAATCTGAATTTTTAAATTTGTTCGAATGAGATTCAAATCTGAATTTTTAAATTTATTTGAATCATATTCAAATCTAGATTTTTAAGTTGAATATGAGATATTCAATTTAATTTAAGTATGTATGTTTTATTTAATTGTTAAATAGTGATATGCATGATGGATGATCATGGACTATAAAAGACCAATGTGATTGGATTTATTTCTTCTATGTTTCTTTGGGATTGTAAATTAATTAATTTATTTTAATTTATATTGGGCATGTATTATTAAGTTTGTAATAATTTTTGGGTTTTAATTTCATTTATTTAAATTCTTGTAAATTCGCCTTGGTATGCCAAGAATTACTATGTAATATTGGATTGCAAGAAGTTCAAGGAGGTCAAGAGCATTGGTGGGACCAGTGGGAGGAATTCAAGATCAAGTGTTGATTATGTACTCCTTCAGCAACTCTTGTAAAATGAATGAATCAAATGCACCTAGGAATGCCCTGATTCAATTCTTGGTGGCTTAGAATTGAATCCCTTAGAAAGTCCATGATCATACCATATTTACTGCTTATCCATGAATGCATGAGATGTATGGGAATGTATGCAATTATATGATATATGCATGCTAAATGGATAATGCGCAAAGTGAGACCTTAATAGTAATTAGAATGACCATAAAATCTTTCAAACAAATGATTAAGTTGGAAATGCTATAATTAAAATAATTATAACATAGGCCCTCTATTGGGGTAATTATTTTAAGAAATTTTAAATAGTTGCATAAGATGCAATTAATTTAAGAGATTTTCTTAAGAATAATTGTTAAGCTTGAGATGTTGTAAATATGTAAATAGTTTAGTGGCCAATATTGGATGTACCTGAGGACATTAAAATTATTTGCATAATTACTGGCTCAATGGGATCAACTTAACTAATGCAAGATAAGTCAATAATGGATGTACCTGAGATTTTGAGCGTTAGGGGCTAGGTAAAGGATTGAACCTCACATGAGATGTGATGGGTAAGGAGTTGCTCACTTATAGTTTATTGTAATTTCAATAATGGATGTACCTGAGGATGATCAATAGAATTATAAGAATTCAATCACCCACTAGAAATCCATCCAACTAGGATTTCTGTTTTCTACTTTGGAAGTGTAGGATTCGCTAAGTTAGTGGGAGGACCAATTTGATTAAAAGACCATAATCATTTTGGTTAATTACATGATACATTTACTAATTAATCTGGTTATTTTCTGTAATTAATTTTCTAATAAAAATGAGCACAGAACAACCACCACCATCCAATATCCTTGCAAGCATACTTATCGCAATAGGTTGACAGGACCTAATCTCTCTGATTGGCTAAGAAATTTGAAACTTGTCCTGAACCTTGAACATATAGGATGTGTTCTAGATTTAAATGTTCCTGGTCCCTTACCTCCAGAGGCCACTCAAGAGGAACATGTAACTTTGGACAAGTGGAAGGAGAATGATATGTGTAACACCCTCCCGGTAGCAACTCCGTACATTCTAATATTCCGGTGACCAGTGTGGGTCCGGATAGCTAGAACGTCCGAAAAAATATTTAAACTAAAGTGAGAGACTATAATTAACTCAAATAATAATAAGAAAAATTTAGAAAAAATTTTAGAAATAAAATACAACCAAGTTAAACGAGCCGGTGCCCTAGCGATGGGTAACCCAGAGGGAAGTTGCGGTTCTCGCAACTAGGAGCCCTAGACCCGAGAGAAAATTCATAAAATAATTTTTGGGACTCCAGAGAAGGGTCATTGAGGTTCCTATGGCATTAGAATGCCAAGAAAATATTTAGAAAAATTTTTCAATCGGTACAGACAATTTTGACCCGTTAAGCCAAACGGAGGGCATTTTGGTCATTTCGCCTTCAGAGGTGATTTTTGGCCGACTTGTCCAGTTGAGTAAATAATTATTATAACATAAAATATGAATAAACATTACTAAAAATTAAATTGAAATGAGTAGAGATGAAAAGAAAAGAAAAATCAAAATAAAGCAAATTATGACATCTTTATGATGTCATTTACAAGTCCCCACCAATTGTATTTAAACAACTATCTAATTAACTAATAAAAGAGACAAATAAAGACCAAAGAATTAAAAAGCCAACAGCCACCTTCATCCTCCCCAAAACCAGCCGAACCATGCCCTAGCACCAAACCTCCATTAAAACATTCAACAAGCTCAATTTCTCTCCTCCTTTCACCTTAAATCCTCCGACACCTTTCACTAAAATTTATCCTTGCACCTTGCATAACCTTTTGGCTGTTAGTAGTATGCCCTAGAGCATATCATTTAGTATGTATCTTGTACATAATTTTATTAATAAAAGGCATTTCCACTTTTCCGTTTACATAATATATTTGTGTAATAGAAAAGGTCCATTGATATTTTGTTAGAAATATTATTCTTAAGTTGTTAAGAATATGAGTGACAATATTTCTAGCACAAAGTATCATAAATAGGTTCACAATCGAGGATACTTCATAATAAGGACATGACTTATCCAGAAAGATTGTATTAATGTTTGTTTCCAAGTTATTTATATGAGATATAAATAAGATGGAATGGTGAGTCTCATGCCATATAACAAACATGATAGGCACTTATAAATGATAAGTAGGCCGAACCATTGACACTTATGACAAGCACATGGAGTTTACTCTTGTTAATGTTTTGTCATAAATCATATCAGTGCATATAATCTTTAGACCTGAGATAGCACAGTTATCTTGTATATAGGTAGTTTGAGTTTGATACTGCTTTCATACTTGTACTGTGTATGGGTATATGGGCATGTGTTGGCTCATACTAGTTATATATGGAGGTAGGTGTTGATCAAGATGGAATCTGTTCCTCTAAGTAAATAGAGATAAAATCCTATGTTCATTTAATTGTTCTTGATGTTTCAAGTTCCTGGCCAGGACAGATAGATTTATTCGTAAAAGAGTTTACGATGAGAAAAATCTTTTAATCAAGAACTGGAATTAAAAGAGAACATAATATTCATAGCAAATGGAGTTTGACATAAACCATGACTCCAGCTTGAGTTGGGATTTTGTAACAGAGAGATTCTAGTGCATGGTAACATATGATTATAGGTTCATTTAAGGTAAATCTTATTACTAATTGGGTGGCCATGGCATGCTATGCTAGGTGTTAACCATGGTTTATGAGGTTCATAAAATGATTTAGAGAAATCATTTATGGTAAGAAAGAGTTCTGATGATATTAAGAGTTGATATCATGTCTCATTGCCAATTAGTGATGAGCCTAGTAAGTCACACACATACACAAGTTATCACCTATTTAAATATGATTTAATTAATTAATTAAAGAGTTTAATTGATTAATTAAATAGATTTGGTTTGCAATTAAATTGCAAAGTCCCTAGCATGACTTGAAACCAAATCTAGATTATTGGATGTGTAGTATAAATTAAATTTATATTTAAAGTGTTTAAATATGAATTTAATTGATGAGAAATTAATTAATAGAGATTAATTAATTAATTTATATTTGATATAAATTAATTAGAAGAAGAAAATAATTATTTTGGGTTAAGAACTCAAAATTAAGACACAGGGGCATTTTGGTCATTTCACAGTGTGACACGTGGCACCATGAGATGGTGACACATGGCATAACACATAAGCTTGCCAAATGTTTTTTTTTAATCATGTAAGATGATTAAAATCAAGATTAAATATAGGTTTGACACTTGGCACAATGTGATTGGGTCACTTAAACCTAGAGCTAATCAAAAGGTGACATGTGGCTAGGGTTTAATGTGTTAACCTAGCTATTTAAGTGTGGTTATGAAAAGAAAACATAACCAGCAGCCTCTCCTCTCAATTGTCACGCCACTTTGAGCTTCTCCAGCTATTTCTCTTCATCTCTCATCAATTCAAAGAGATTAGCCATCAATCTCTTGAATTAAGAACACTAGAAATTGTTTCTAGTGTCCTGTTTACATCTCTAATCTCTTAAAAGGCAGAACTTGAATTTCTAATTAATAGAAAAGGCTTTAGAAGCTGTTCAAGGGCTGCCATAGGTTTTCTTGGTGTGGACAAGCTAGAGGGACAACATCCGTGTCTCAAGACGAATCTCAAAGGCGCACGCTGCGGCACATCAAGAGGTTAGTGTAATCTTTCTTGATTTAATCTAGGGTTCTAAAATTAATCTGATTAATTTTAAAATCTTAAATGGCAAATACAGATCCAAAAACATATTAAAAGAGTTTTAATATGTTGTTTATCATTGAAATTAAATAGTTAAAAATAAATCTTGCATGCTGCATGTGACCCTAGGTGAAATTTTTTGAATTCAATGGTATAATCTTGTGTTTTTCACGCTTCCGTTCCTTCAATTGTTATCAGAGCCACTATATTTGCCATTTAGATTGTTGATTATATAATTTAATTGTGTGTTTGATCATGAGATCAAGAGATTCATTGCTGGTTGGATCATGAGGTGTGGCGGCACACATGGTGAAGCCACCATTGGTGGCGGCATCAATGGTTCCTTGGGTGGTTCAAGGTTTGGCTTTTAATTCTGCAATTGTTGTATGATCTAAGGCCTATTCTTTAACTAATTAAAGTGTTTAATTAGTTGTTTTAATCACACAATTAAATTATGATTCAAATCAGAATTTTAAAAAAATGTTTGAATGTGATTCAAATCTGAATTTTAAAAGTTGTTTGAATGTGATTCAAATCTGAATTTTTAAAGTTGTTTGAATCATATTTAAATCTGATTTTTTAAAATTGATTCAATAAAATTCAGATCTGATTTTTTAAAAAATATTTGAATGTGATTCAAATATGATTTTTTAAAAAATATTTGAATGTGATTCAAATATGAATTTTTGTAGTTGTTTGAACGTGATTCAAATCTGAATTTTTAAATTTGTTTGAATGAGATTCAAATCTGAATTTTTAAATTTATTTGAATCATATTCAAATCTGGATTTTTAAGTTGAATATGAGATATTCAATTTAATATAAGTATGTATCTTTTATTTAATTGTTAAATAGTGATATGCATGATGGATGATTATGGACTATAAAAGACCAATGTGATTGGATTTATTTCTTTTATGTTTCTTTGGGATTGTAAATTAATTAATTTATTTTAATTTATTTTGGGCATGTATTATTAAGTTTGTAATAATTTTTGGGTTGTAATTTCATTTATTTAAGTTCTTGTAAATTCGCCTTGGTATGCCAAGGATTACCATGTAATTTTGGATTGCAAGAAGTTCAAGGAGGTCAAGAGCATTGGTGGGACCAGTGGGAGGAATTCAATATCAAGTGTTGATTATGTACTCCTTCAGCAACTCTTGTAAAATGAATGAATGAAATGCACCTAGGAATGCCCTGATTCAATTCAGGGTGGCTCAGAATTGAATCCCTTAGAAAGTCCATGATCATACCATATTTACTGCTTATCCATGAATGCATGAGATGTATGGGAATGTATGCAATTATATGATATATGCATGCTAAATGGATAATGTGCAAAGTGAGACCTTAATAGTAATTAGAATGACCATAAAATCTTCCAAACAAATGATTAAGTTGGAAATGCTATAATTAAAGTAATTATAACATAGGCCCTCCATTGGGGCAATTATTTTAAGAAATTTTAAATAGTTGCATAAGATGCAATTAATTTAAGAGATTTTCTTAAGAATAATTGTTAAGCATGAGATGTTGTAAATATGTAAATGGTTTAGTGGCCAATATTGGATGTACCTGAGGACATGAAAATTATTTGCATAATTACTAGCTCAATGGGATCAACTTAACTAATGCAAGATAAGTCAATAATGGATGTACCTGAGATTTTGAGCATTAGGGGCTAGGTAAAGGATTGAACCTCACATGAGATGTGATGGGCAAGGAGTTGCTCACTTATAGTTTATTGTAATTCAATAATGGATGTACCTGAGGATAATCAATAGAATTATAAGAATTCAATCACCCACTAGAAATCCATCCAACTAGGATTTCCGTTTTCTACTTTGGAAGTGTAGGATTCGCTAAGTTAGTGGGAGGACCAATTTGATTAAAAGACCATAATCATTTTGGTTAATTACATGATACATTTACTAATTAATCTGGTTATTTTCTGCAGTTAATTTTCTGATAAAAATGAGCACAAAACAACCACCACCATCCAATATCCTTGCAAGCATACTTGATCACAATAGGTTGACAGGACCTAATCTGTCTGATTGGCTAAGAAATTTGAAACTTGTCCTGAACCTTGAACATATAGGATATGTTATAGATTCAAATGTTCCTGGTCCCTTACCTCCAGAGGCCACACAAGAGGAACATAAAACTTTGGACAAGTGGAAGGAGCATGATATGAGAGCTAAGTGTTACATGCTTGCTTCCATGAGTAATGAGTTACAGAAGCAACATGAGAACATGCAGAGTGCGAGTGAGATCCTCCTTCACCTACAAGAGTTGTAAGGTGAGCACAGCAAGAATGCTAGGTATGAGATATCTAGACAGCTATTCCGTATGAGGATGTCTGAGGGACAGAATGTTGGGGATCATGTCCACAAGATGATTCGGCTGATTGAGCAGTTGGAACATCTTGACTTCAACATGGATTTCCAACTGCAGATGGATTTGATCCTTCCCTTCCTTCCGAGTCTTTTGGGAATTTTGTGACAAATTTCCATATGACTAAACAGGAATGCACCTTAGCTGGTTTACTCAACATGCTGGTTATTGCCCAAAAGAATATGCCGGGCAATAAAGGAAAAGAGGTAGCTTTGATTGCATCTTCTTCTACTGGAAAGTCCAACAAGAAGAAGCGCAATAAGAAAAAGAAATCTCAGATTCCTGGTCCTTCCAAGAAAATAGCTAAATAGAAAAGGAAGATTAAAGCTGATAAAGGCAAAGGAAAGTGTCTCCACTGCCAACAGGAAAGTGTTTTCATTGCCAACAGAAAGTGTTTCCATTGTCGAAGAAAGTGTTTCCACCGCCGAGTATAGTAATCTAAATGAATGCAATGCCATGGTGAAAACCAACTCAAGTTCAAAATATATTTGGCACTTAAGGTTATGTCATGTTGCGTAAGATAGGATTGAAAAACTGGATAAAATGGGGATTCTATCCTCATTGGGCTCGAGCCTACTCCAACTTGTGAATCTTGCCTTCAAGGCAAAATGACTAGATCACCCTTTGTTGGACAAGGGCTAAGAGTGAAAATTTTTGGAACTAATACATAGTGATGTATGTGGTCCGTTTAAAGAAATGGCTAGAGGGCTTTCATTATTTTATTACCTTTATCGATGATAAATCAAGGTTTGGGTATTTGTATTTGATGAAATACAAACATGAATCCTTTGAAAAGTTTAAGGAATTTAAATCAAGTAGAAAATCAAACAGAAAAAGTATTAAAGCTCTTCGATCGGATCGTGGAGGTGAATATTTGAGTACTGAATTTGATGAATACTTGAGAGAGCATGGCATTGTTTCTCAGCTGACTCCACCAGGAACGCTATAGCTGAATGGTGTATCTGAAAGGAGAAATCGTACCCTATTGGATATGGTACGTAGTATGATGAGCTATACTGATATGCCAATCTTCTTTTGGGGATTTGCATTAGAATCAGCTTTGTATATTCTGAATAGGATTCCATTAAAATCAGTTTCTTCCACACCTTATGAGATATGGCATGGAAGAAAACCAAGTCTTAAGCATGTTAAGATTTGGGGTTGTCCAGCTTATATCAAAAGTCAACACTGATAAATTGGAGACCAGATCAGAAAAAGGTCGATTTGTTGGATATCCAAAAGATAGTTTTGGATATTATTTTTATTTGCCTACTTCACAAAAGGTTGTGATAAGTAGAGATGTCACATTTCTTGAACAACAGTTTGTTCAAGAAGGAGGCAAAGGAAGGCAAATAAAGTTAGAATTGGAGAATTCTGACCAACCAACAGATCAAATGGATATAGATCCATCTAGTCAACCTATACCCATTGATGAAACATCTACAGCTGAACAACCAGGGTATCTCACCCACCAGTGAGATATGGTTTTCTTCATGAAGAAGAACAAGAGTTGTCTACTCATGAAGAAGTAGATCATGGAGATGATCCACTTACCTATGAAGAAGCTATATCAGATATAGACTCTTCAAAATGGATTGATGCTATGAAATCCGAGATTGATTCCATGTATAAGAATCAAGTTTGGGATCTTGTTGACCCACCTAAAAGGTATTGTACCTATAGGGAACAAATGGGTTTTCAAGAAGAAAATTGGTTCTGATGGAAAGGTAGAGACCTATAAGGCAAGGCTAGTAGCGAAAGGGTTTCGCCAAAGGCAAGGAATCGACTATGAGGAGACTTTCTACTTTGTTGCCATGCTTAAATCAATTAGGATTTTATTAGCAATAGCACAGACTATGATTATGAGATTTGGCAGATGGATGCCAAAACAGCTTTTCTCAATGGATACATTGAAAGAAACATTTTTCATGGAACAACCTAGGGGATTTGAATCCCAAGATGGTTCGAAGGTATGCAAGCTAAAGCGATCCATTTATGGGTGTTTACAAGCTTCGAGGAGTTGGTACATCCGTTTTGATGAGGCCATTAAATCCTTTGGTTTTATAAATAATGAGGATGAGCCATGTGTATATAAGAAGGTTAGTGACAGCTATAACTTTCCTTGTCTTATATGTGGATGACATAACGTTGATAGGTAATGACACAGGTATGTTGACAACTGTACAGGTATAGTTGTCAAATACATTCTCCATGAAAGACTTTAGGGAGGCAACCTATATTCTTGGGATTCGCATCTATAGAGATAGAGCGAAAAGAATAATTGGTTTATCCCAAAGTCTATACTTTGAAAAGGTGTTAAAGAGGTTTAGCATGCTTGATTCCAAGAGAGGATTGTTACCAGTGAGACATGGTATCCATCTTTCTAAAGAGATGTCTCCAAAGACACCAAGAAAGAGATAAGATGGCCAGATTCCATATGCTTCGCTATTTGAAGTTTAATGTATGCAATGTTGTGTACTAGGCCTGATATCGCATATGTCGTTAGTTTGACTAGCGGTATCAATCCAATCCAGTTTGGAACATCGATAGTCACAAGAATATCCTTAAGTACTTGAGAAGAACTAAGGATTTATTCTTGATTTATGGAGGTGGAGACTTGCAATTGGATGGTTATATCGATTCTCGATTTCCAATCGGATATCGATGATAGAAAGTCTACCTCTGGATATGTGTTCATTTGTAATGGAGGTGCATCGGTTGGAAAAGTTCCAAACAGAGCACGATCGCAGATTCCACTCATCGAGGTCGAGTATATTGCCGCATCGATGTCGCAAAAGAAGTCGCTTTGGATAAAGAAATTCGTGATGTAACTTACAGAGTTCCTTCCATTGAGTCAGCGGTTCCACTACACCGTGACAATAATGGAGCGATCTTACTGTGCTAAGGAACCAAGGTCTCATCGTAAATCCAAACACATAGAAAGGCGCTACCACATTATCGAGAAATAGTTGGGCGAGGCGATGTAGCCATGCAGAAAATAGCATCACTGAAAATCCAGGTGATCCATTCACTAAGCCTATGTCACAGCACTCGCTAGGACCGACATCTTGAGAAGATAGGTCTAAGATATTGTAATGAATGGCTCTAGTGCTAGTGGGAGATTGTTAGTAGTATGCCCTAGAGCATATCATTTAGTATGTATCTTGTACATAATTTTATTAATAAAAGGCATTTCCACTTTTCCGCTTACATAATATATTTATGTGTAATAGAAAAGGTCCATTGATATTTTGTTAGAAATATTATTCTTAAGTTGTTAAGAATATGAGTGACAATATTTCTAGCACAAAGTATCATAAATAGGTTCACAATCGAGGATACTTCATAATAAGGACATGACTTATCCGTAAAGATTGTATTCATGTTTGTTTCCAAGTTATTTATATGAGATATAAATAAGATGGAATGGTGAGTCTCATGCCATATAACAAACATGATAGGCACTTATAAATGATAAGTAGGTCGAACCGGTGACACTTATGACAAGCACATGGAGTTTACTCTTGTCAATGTTTTGTCATAAATCATATCAATGCATATAATCTTTAGACTGAGATAGCACAGCTTATCTTGTATATAGGTAGTTTGAGTTTGATATCGCTTTCATACTTGTACTTTGTATGGGTATATGGGCATGTGTTGGCTCATACTAGTTATATATGGAGGTAGGTGTTGATCAAGATGGAATCTGCTCTCTAAGTAAATAGAGATAAAATCCTATGTTCATTTAATTGTTCTTGTTGTTTCAAGTTCTGCCAGACAGATAGATTTATTCGTAAAAGAGTTTCGATGAGAAAAATCTTTTAATCAAGAACTGGAATTAAAAGAGAACATAATATTCATAGCAAATGGAGTTTGACATAAACCATGACTCCAGCTTGAGTTGGGATTTTGTAACAGAGAGATTCTAGTGCATGGTAACATATGATTATAGGTTCATTTAAGGTAAATCTTATTACTAATTGGGTGGCCATGGCATGCTATGCTAGGTGTTAACTATGGTCTATGAGGTTCATAAAATGATTTAGAGAAATCATTTATGGTAAGAAAGAGTTCTGATGATATTAAGAGTTGATATCATGTCTCATTGCCAATTAGTGATGAGCCTAGTAAGTCACACACATACACAAGTTATCACCTATTTAAATATGATTTAATTAATTAATTAAAGAGTTTAATTGATTAATTAAATAGATTTGGTTTGCAATTAAATTGCAAAGTCCCTAGCATGACTTGAAACCAAATCTAGATTATTGGATGTGTAGTATAAATTAAATTTATATTTAAAGTGTTTAAATATGAATTTAATTTAAATATGAATTTAATTGATGAGAAATTAATTAATAGAGATTAATTAATTAATTTATATTTGATATAAATTAATTAGAAGAAGAAAATAATTATTTTGGGTTAAGAACTCAAAATTAAGACACAGAGGCATTTTGGTCATTTCACAGTGTGACACGTGGCACCATGAGATGGTGACACATGGCATAACACATAAGCTTGCCAAATGTTTTTTTTTAATCATGTAAGATGATTAAAATCAAGATTAAATATAGGTTTGACACTTGGCACAATGTGATTGGGTCACTTAAACCTAGAGCTAATCAAAAGGTGACATGTGGCTAGGGTTTAATGTGTTAACCTAGCTATTTAAGTGTGGTTATGAAAAGAAAACATAACCAGCAGCCTCTCCTCTCAATTGTCACGCCACTTTGAGCTTCTCCAGCTATTTCTCTTCATATCTCATCAATTCAAAGAGATTAGCCATCAATCTCTTGAATTAAGAACACTAGAAATTGTTTCTAGTGTCCTGTTTACATCTCTAATCTCTTAAAAGGCAGAACTTGAATTTCTAATTAATAGAAAAGGCTTTAGAAGCTGTTCAAGGGCTGCCATAGGTTTTCTTGGTGTGGACAAGCTAGAGGGACAACATCCGTGTCTCAAGACGAATCTCAAAGGCACAGACACGCTGCAGCACATCAAGAGGTTAGTGTAATCGTTCTTGATTTAATCTAGGGTTCTAAAATTAATCTGATTAATTTTAAAATCTTAAATGGCAAATACAGATCCAAAAACATATTAAAAGAGTTTTAATATGTTGTTTATCATTGAAATCAAATAGTTAAAAATAAATCTTGCATGCTGCATGTGACCCTAGGTGAAATTTTTTGAATTCAATGGTATAATCTTGTGTTTTTCACGCTTCCGTTCCTTCATTGGCAGCCAAGAAAAAGGAAAAGAAGAGAAGTTAAGCTTGGAAAATTCTGCCCTACAAGAGGTTAGTGCACATATATACCTTAAACTCTTTATTTCCATGTTAGTGACTTAAATTAAGTGAGAATTTGTAATTTAAATGAATAAAAATTATGTGTATGTCCACCATGAATTTCGGCAGCCCTAAGGAAGGGATAGGGTTGATTGTTTTGATGGATTTAAAGTGGACTAGAGATCATGTTTAAAGCATGTATGTATGTGGTTAGTGAATGAATTAGCAAATTAAGGCATTTTGTGTGAATCATAATGGGAAGCTCGGGTTTTGAGAGTAAAATTTTGACTTGGCTGATGAAATTGTTAAAGAACATTTTAATGGTCAATTAGTGACCATTTGAGGTAAGTTGACCATAATTTGAAGTGCATTAGAGGGTTACAAAGAGTTTTGGTAGGCTGCCTAGTGACAGCAGCAGGGAGGCTGTGAGTCCAGCCTGTTTGGACTGCCATATCTTTGGCTGTGTAGGTCCAATTGGTGTTTGGCCAATTGCACATGAAACTAGACTTATAATGGCACAATTTTTCTGAAGAAACCATGTCCAAAGGACCAAAGCAAGTGGACCAAAAATTGGCCCCAATCCGGATACCCTGCAAACAGGTTCTGCAGAATGACCAAATGAACAGTAAATGTTCATTTGGCCATAACTCACTGTAGATACGGTCAATTGACCTGAAATGTTTACAGCAACAAGTTAAGACATAGACAAACAACTTTCATGAAGAAACCTACCCCAACTTATGACCAGAACCTATCCAACAAGGCAGTGGCGATCCACTGCTCATTGTATCAGATTTGGTAAATTCTGCAGTTTTGCAATCCTGCCAGCTGTGGTTTTTGGACCATATCTGGAGCTACAAAATCCAAATGGAGTGATTCAATAAAAGAAATTCAACTAGACAAAATAAGGAACAACTTTCATGTTTACCATTTCCTCAAATTTCCAATGTAACAGTCCCTAATGGAACAGTAAACTTATGGTACAAAAACTGAAAATTCTGCCCCTTAGTGCTAAGCTTAGAAATGCATTTGGTGATTAATTCCAACAAGTTTTAAATGCAAAATGTGGTACATTGGGAGTGTTAAAACCAATGCACCTATTTTCTATCCAAAAGTTAACATTTTTGTTGACTAATGAAGTGAATAGTGACACCAACACTTGAAATTCACAAATTAAAGAATTTTAAAGTATCAAATGCCCTAGTATACCTAACAAGATTGGTTTGGATAGTTTGGCATGCCAATAGGGTTCAGTTAGCAGTACTGCACATGGCGTTATGCGATTCTGTGATTTTATGGCTTTTAGCCATTTTGATATTGTGTTGAGACTTGGCCTCATGCCTAATATTATTTCTGACTTGTTAGTTACATGCACACCGGGAGATACATATGTGATCGATGGTGTGACGGCCCGAGGTACTTGATACCCAGTGCCAGTTTACCCATTTATCCAGTCCAGTCGTCCAGTATAGGTTACTTGGGCAACCAAATGAATGAAAGTGGATAAAGTTAACGAAATGAATGGATATACAAATACAAAACAAATAGGACATGTACATTCAATACATATTTATTTTCTGCTATTTTCTTTTATTTTATTATTGTACCACTAAGCATCATTGCTTAGCGCGTTGCTTTTGCCACGCGTAGGTTCTAGAGATACTGATCGTGAGCCCAGTAGACCGCAGACTGTGTGAGTCCATCCTGCAGCTCTGCATAGTGTCCGTGTCACCTCACCACCTACAGTGCATTGGTAGGACACTAGGCTTCATTTTGGTATTTTGTAATTTATTTTTATTTTCCTTTGTGTAAATGAAGCTTATGTAATGTATTTTGATTTTCATGTAAATAATGAAAATTGTGTTTGTGAATGGAAAAGTGAATGTTTATCTGTGATTATACATGATATCACACGAGATGAATGATTGAGAAATGAAATTGAAAAATGTTGAGATTCTGACATTGGAGTTTGAGAGTGATGAGATATGAATATTGGAAGTGTTTTTCATAGGTTCCGAAGAACTTTTTTCTCCATTTTTAGCCGGTACTCCGCCGGATTTTCTATAAAATTTTCGGAACCTCAAATAAATTATAATTTCAATAAATAACTTAAATAAATAATATTTCACAAGTTATATTGAAAACTATGATGAAAATTAATTAAGGTAAAATAGAGTGTGCCGGTACACTGTGTGACATTGCTTACTCTAGTATACTGTACACGGGTAAGGGGTGTCACATTTAGTGGTATCAGAGCACGGTTTAGGCGTTTCTGGGCCTAGATTGAGTCCATACCATGCATTGCATTTGTAAGAGTCGAGGTGACACTAATGCAGATCTGTTTGTCTTTCTTATTTTGAATAGGATATGGACCCTACATCTTAGAGGGCAGTTGAGGAGGAAGTGGAGAGTCATGCTCCACTGCAAAGTGAGGCTGGGGTATGGGAGAACCTACTCCGCCAGCTCAAGCAGAGCCTGCTCAGCCTCCACAGGCCATGTTCCAACAAATGGCCGAATTCTTCAGACAAATGGCTGGGGTAATGCCAGCAGCACCACCACCACCACCACCTCCACAACCAAAATCACACCTGGAAAAATTGAGAAAGTATGGAGCAGTGGACTTCTTTGGCAAGAGAGAAGATGATTCTATTGCAGCCGAGAATTGGTTGAACAGAACAGGCAGAGTCTTAAAACAACTCCACTGCACCCCAGAACAAAACCTAGAAGCTGCCATATCTCTGTTGCAAGATGATGCTTATGAATGGTGGGATACGGTATCCAGTGAAGTACAGCCAAAAATGGTAACTTGGGACTTCTTCCTCTCCGAATTCAAGAAGAAATATGTGGGTACCGTATACCTAGAAGAGAGAAGAAGGGAATTCATTAACCTGAGGCAGAGACAGTTGTCAGTGGCCGAGTATGAGAAGGAATTCGTAAGATTGAGCCGCTATGGAAGGGAGATAGTCCCTAATGAGGCTGAAAGGTGTAAGAGATTTGAAGAGGGACTAAATGACAACATAAAGATCCAGCTCACTGCCCTGGGAATCACAGAATTTACTAAGTTAGTGGAAGCTGCAATAAAGGTTGAAAAAGTAAGAATCAGTGAGCAGACCAGAAGGGATAGACAGCAAAAGAGGGGCCCGGGTTAGTCTAGTTTATCTCCTGCACCTGGGAAGAGGTTCAAGGGTCCACCTGCACAGAGTTTGAGTCAGCCACACGGTCAGGGTCAGTCTCAGGGGCCCAGGCCACAGTTTACCCCTAGGAGAGGTCAGTCCATACCATCAGTGGGCAGCTCTCTATGGATAGGGTTCAGGGGACCAGCCCTGTAACACCCTCACTGTAGCAACTTCGTGCATTCTACTGTTCCGGTGACCGGTGTAGGTCCGGACAATTAGAACATCCGGAAAAATATTTAAACTAAAGTCAGGAACCATAATTAACTCAAATATTAATAAGAAAAATTTAGTAAAAATTTTAGAAATAAAATACAACCAAGTAAAATGAGTCGGTGCCCAAGCGATGGGTAACCAGAGGGAAGTTGCGGTTCTCGCAACGAGGAGCCCTAGACCCGGGGAAAAATTCATAAAATAATTATTGGGACTCCAGGGAAGGGTCATTGAGGTTCCTATGGCATTAGAATGCCAAGAAAATATTTAGAAAAATTTTTCAATCGGTACAGACAATTTTGACCCGTTAAGCCAAACGAAGGGCATTTTGGTCATTTCGCCTTCAGAGGTGATTTTTGACCGACTTGTCCAGTTGAGTAAATAATTATTATGACATAAAATATGAATTAATATTGATGAAAAATTAATTTGAAGCTCGTAGAAAAGAAAAGAAAAGAAAAATACAAGAAAATGCCCATTTATGACATATGATGATGTCATTTACTTTCTCCCAACCAATCATCATTCAACAAGCTTTCTTAAATCACTTAAAAGAAACAAATGGACCTAAAAATTCTGCTCTTCTTCTTCTTCTTCTTCCTTCAATACGTGACCTCTCTTCCATAGCTAAGTATATTCAAGCTTTTCAAAGCTTGATTCACCCATTTCTACCCAACAAAATCATAACCTAGCTTCACAAAAAATTAACCTAGCAACTTGAGCAACCTCTAGGCAGCCAAAAGAAGAAGAAAGAAGGAGTTTGGGTAGCTTGAAAAATCTGCCACCTAAAGGTTAGTGCACTTATTTACTTAAAACTCTTATATTCCATGATAGTGACTTGAATTGAGTGAAGATTTGTAACTTAAATGAACAAAAATTATGTGTATACATACCATGGATTTCGGCAGCCCTATTGAAGGAACAATAATGGAGTGTTTTGATGGACTTAAAGTGGATTAGAGATTATGTTTAAACCATGTATGCATGTGGATAGTGAATGAGATAGTTAATTAAAGCATGTTGTGAAAACTCATATGGAAATTAGGGTTTTGAGAAGTGAAAATTTGACTTGGCTTAGGAAATTATTAGAGAACATTTTAATGGTCAATTAGTGACCATTTTAGGTAAGTTAACCACAATTTGGACTGAAATATAGCATGGCAAAGTGAATGTGTAGGCTGCCTAGGGACAGCAGCAGAGTGGCTGAGATTCCAGCCCACTTGGACAGCCATAACTTTGGCTGTGTAGGTCCAATTGGTATTTGGCCAATGGACACGAAACTAGGCTTATAATGGCACATTTTTGCTGAAGAAACCATGCCCAAAAGACCAAAGCAAGAGGACCAAAAGTTGGTCCCAATTCGGATACCCTGCAACAGCACCTGCAGAAATGACCAAATGAACAGTGTTCATTTGGCCATAACTCACTGTAGATATGGTCAATTGACCTGAAATATTTACAGCAACACGTTAAGACATAGAAAAACAACTTTCATGAAGAAACCTACCTCAAATTTGTTAGTAGTATGCCCTAGAGCATATCATTTAGTATGTATCTTGTACATAATTTTATTAATAAAAGGCATTTCCACTTTTCCGTTTACATAATATATTTATGTGTAATAGAAAAGGTCCATTGATATTTTGTTAGAAATATTATTCTTAAGTTGTTAAGAATATGAGTGACAATATTTCTAGCACAAAGTATCATAAATAGGTTCACAATCGAGGATACTTCATAATAAGGACATGACTTATCCAGAAAGATTGTATTCATGTTTGTTCCCAAGTTATTTATATGAGATATAAATAAGATGGAATGGTGAGTCTCATGCCATATAACAAACATGATAGGCACTTATAAATGATAAGTAAGCCGAACCAGTGACACTTATGACAAACACATGGAGTTTACTCTTGTCAATGTTTTGTCATAAATCATATCAGTGCATATAATCTTTAGACCTGAGATAGCACAGTTATCTTGTATATAGGTAGTTTGAGTTTGATACTGCTTTCATACTTGTACTGTGTATGGGTATATGGGCATCTGTTGGCTCCTACTAGTTATATATGGAGGTAGGTGTTGATCAAGATGGAATCTGTTCCTCTAAGTAAATAGAGTTAAAATCCTATGTTCATTTAATTGTTCTTGATGTTTCAAGTTCTGGCAGACAGATAGATTTATTCGAAAGAGTTTCGATGAGAAAAATCTTTTAATCAAGAACTGGAATTAAAAGAGAACATAATATTCATAGCAAATGGAGTTTGACATAAACCATGACTCGGCTTGAGTTGGGATTTTTATGAGAGAGATTCTAGTGCATGGTAACATATGATTATAGGTTCATTTAAGGTAAATCTTATTACTAATTGGGTGGCCATGGCATGCTATGCTAGGTGTTAACTATGGTCTATGAGGTTCATAAAATGATTTAGAGAAATCATTTATGGTAAGAAAGAGTTCTGATGATATTAAGAGTTGATATCATGTCTCATTGCCAATTAGTGATGAGCCTAGTAAGTCACACACATACACAAGTTATCACCTATTTAAATATGATTTAATTAATTAATTAAAGAGTTTAATTGTTTAATTAAATAGATTTGGTTTGCAATTAAATTGCAAAGTCTCTAGCATGACTTGAAACCAAATCTAGATTATTGGATGTGTAGTATAAATTAAATTTATATTTAAAGTGTTTAAATATGAATTTAATTGATGAGAAATTAATTAATAGAGATTAATTAATTAATTTATATTTGATATAAATTAATTAGAAGAAGAAAATAATTATTTTGGGTTAAGAACTCAAAATTAAGACACGAGGCATTTTGGTCATTTTGCGGTGTGACACGTGGCACCATGAGATGGTGACACATGGCATAACACATAAGCTTGCCAAATATTTTTAATCATGTAAGATGATTAAAATCAAGATTAAATATAGGTTTGACACTTGGCACAATGTGATTGGGTCACTTAAACCTAGAGCTAATCAAAAGGTGACATGTGGCTAGGGTTTAATGTGTTAACCTAGCTATTTTAGTGGGGTTATGAAAGAAAACATATCCAGCAGCCTCTCCTCTCATATGGCACGCCACATTGAGCCTCTCCAGCTATTTCTCTTCATCTCTCATCAATTCAAAGAGATTAGCCATCAATCTATTGAATTAAGAACCCGCGAAATTGTTTCTAGTGTCATGTTTACACCTCTAATCTCTTAAAAGGCAGAACTTGAATTTCTAATTAATAGAAAAAGCTTTATAAGCTGTTCAAGGGCTGTCATAGGTGAACTTGGTGTGGACAAGCTAGTGGGACAACATCCGTGTCTGAAGACGAATCTCAAAGCGCGAACACGCTGCAGCACATCAAGAGGTTAGTGTAATCGTTCTTGATTTAATCTAGGGTTCTAAAATTAATCTGATTAATTTTAAAATCTTAAATGGCAAATATAGATCCAAAAACATATTAAAAGAGTTTTAATATGTTGTTTATCATTGAAATCAAATAGATAAAAATAAATCTTGCATGGTGCATGTGACCCTAGGTGAAAATTTTTGAATTCAATGGTATAATCTTGTGTTTTTCACGCCCGTTCCTTCAATTGGTATCGAGCCACTATATTTGCCATTTAGATTGTTGATTATATAATTTAATTGTGTGTTTGATCATGAGATCAAGAGATTCATTGCTGGTTGGATCATGAGATGTGGCGTCACACATGGAGAAGCCACCATTGGTGGCGGCAACAATGATTCCATGGGTGATTCAAGGTTTGGCTTTTAATTCTGCAATTGTTGTATGATCTAAGGCCTATTCTTTGACTAATTAAAGTGTTTAATTAGTTGTTTTAATCACACAATTAAATTATGATTCAAATCAGAATTTTAAAAATTGTTTGAATGTGATTCAAATCTGAATTTTAAAAGTTGTTTGAATGTGATTCAAATCTGAATTTTTAAAGTTGTTTGAATCATATTTAAATCTGATTTTTTAAAATTGATTCGATAAAATTCAGATCTGATTTTTTAAAAAAATATTTGAATGTGATTCAAATCTGATTTTTTAAAAAATGTTTGAATGTGATTCAAATCTGAATTTTTGAAGATGTTTGAATGTGATTCAAATCTGAATTTTTAAATTTTGTTTGAATGAGATTCAAATCTGAATTTTTAAATTTATTTGAATCATATTCAAATCTGGATTTTTAAGTTGAATATGAGATATTCAATTTAATTTAAGTATGTATGTTTTATTTAATTGTTAAATAGTGATATGCATGATGGATGATCATGGACTATAAAAGACCAATGTGATTGGATTTATTTCTTTTATGTTTCTTTGGGATTGTAAATTAATTAATTTATTTTAATTTATTTTGGGCATGTATTATTAAGTTTGTAATATTTTTGGGTTGTAATTTCATTTATTTAAGTTCTTGTAAATTCGCCTTGGTATGCCAAGGATTACTATGTAATATTGGATTGCAAGAAGTTCAAGGAGGTCAAGAGCATTGGTGGGACCAGTGGGAGGAATTCAATATCAAGTGTTGATTATGTACTCCTTCAGCAACTCTTGTAAAATGAATGAATGAAATGCACCTAGGAATGCCCTGATTCAATTCTTGGTGGCTCAGAATTGAATCCCTTAGAAAGTCCATGATCATACCATATTTACTGCTTATCCATGAATGCATGAGATGTATGGGAATGTATGCAATTATATGATATATGCATGCTAAATGGATAATGTGCAAGTGAGACCTTAATAGTAATTAGGATGGCTATAAAATCTTCCAAACAAATGATTAAGTTGGAAATGATATAATTAAAGTAATTATAACATAAGCCCTCCATTGGGGCAATTATTTTAAGAAATTTTAAATAGTTGCATGAGATGCAATTAATTTAAGAGATTTTCTTAAGAATAATTGTTAAGCATGAGATGTTGTAAATATGTAAATGGTTTGGTGGCCAATATTGGATGTACCTGAGGACATTAAAATTATTTGCATAATTACTGGCTCAATGGGATCAACGTAACTAATGCAAGATAAGTCAATAATGGATGTACCTGAGATTTTGAGCATTAGGGGCTAGGTAAAGGATTGAACCTCACATGAGATGTGATGGGCAAGGAGTTGCTCACTTATAGTTTATTGTAATTCCAATAATGGATGTACCTGAGGATGATCAATAGAATTATAAGAATTCAATCACCCACTAGAAATCCATCCAACTAGGATTTCCGTTTTCTACTTTGGAAGTGTAGGATTCGCTAAGTTAGTGGGAGGACCAATTTGATTAAAAGACCATAATCATTTTGGTTAAATACATGATACATTTACTAATTAATCAAGTTATTTTCTCAGCTTAATTTTCTCGATAAAAATGAGCATAAAACAACCACCACCATCCAATATCCTTGCAAGCATACTTGATCACAACAAAGTTAACAGGACCTAATCATGCGATTGGCTAAGAAATTTGAAACTTGTCTTGAACCTTGAACATATAGGATATGTTCTAGATTCAAATGTTCCTGGTCCCTTACCTCCAGAGGCCACACAAGAGGAACATGAAACTTTGGACAAGTGGAAGGAGCATGATATGAGAGCTAAGTGTTACATGCTTGCTTCCATGAGTAATGAGTTCTGAAGCAACATGAGACATGCAGAGTGCGAGTGAAATCCTCCTTCACCTACAAGAGTTGTATGGTGAGCACAAAGAGAATGCTAGGTATGAGATATCTAGACACTATTCCGTATGAGGATGTCCGAGGGATGTAATGTTGGGGATCATGTCCACAAGATGATTCGGCTAATTGAGCGGTTGGAACATCTTGACTTCAACATGGATTTCCAACTACAAACGGATTTGATCCTTGATCCTTCACGAGTCTTTTGGGAATTTTGTGACAAATTTCCATATGATTAAACATGAATGCACCTTAGCCGAATTGCTCAACATGCTGGTTATTGCCCAAAAGAATATGCCAGGCAATAAAGGAAAAGAGGTAACTTTGGTTGCATCTTCTTCTACTGGAAAGTCCAACAAGAAGAAGGGAAATAAGAAAAAGGAAACCTAAGATTCATGGTCCTTCAAAGAAAATAGCTAAACAGAAAAGGAAGACTAAAGGCGATGAAGGCAAAGGAAAGTGTTTCCACCGCCAACAGAAAGTGTTTCCATTGCCGATGAAAGTGTTTCCACCGCCGAGTATAGCAATCTAAATGAATGCAATGCCGGTGAAAAACCAACTCAAGTTCAAAATATATTTGGCACTTAAGGTTATGTCATGTTGCAGAAGATAGGATTGTAAAACTGGAGAAAATGGGGATTCTATCCTCATTGTGCTCTGAGCCTACTCCAACTTGTGAATCTTGCCTTCAGTGTAAAATGACTAGATCACCCTTTGTTGGATAAGGGCTAAGGGCTAAGGGCTGAAAATATTTTGGAGCTAATACATAGTGATGTATGTGGTACATTTAAATAAATGGCTAGAGGGGGTTTTCATTATTTTATTACCTTTACTGATGATAAATCAAGGTTTGGGTATTTGTATTTGATGAAATACAAACGTGAATCCTTTGAAAAGTTCAAAGAATTTAAATCAAGTAGAAAATCAAGCAGAAAAATATTAAAGCTCTTGATCGGATCGTAGAGGTGAATATTTGAGTCTTGAATTTGATGAATACTTGAGAGAGCATGGCATTGTTTCTCACCGACTCCTCCAGAACGCCACAACCGAATGGTGTATCCGAAGGAGAAATCGTACCCTATTGGATATGGTACGTAGTATGATGAGCTATCTTGATATGCCAATCTCCTTTGGGGATTTGCATTAGAATCACTTTATATATTCGAATAGGATTCCATCAAAATCGCTTTCTTCCACACCTTATGAGATATGGCATGGAAGAAAACCAAGTCTTAAGCATGTTAAGATTTGGGGTTGTCCAAATTATATCAAAAAGCTAAACACGATAAATTGGAGACCGGATCGTAAAGAGGTCGATTTGTTGGATATCCAAAAGATAGTTTTGGATATTATTTTTATTTGCCTACTTCACAAAAGGTTGTGATAAGTAGAGATGCCACATTTCTTGAACAACGGTTTGTTCAAGAAGGAGGCAAAGTAAGGCAAATAGAGTTAGAATTGGAGAATTCGACCAACCAATGCATCGGATGGATATAGATCCATCTAGTCAACCTATACCCATTAATGAAACATCTACAATTTGTTCCTCGTAGAACAACCGTGGTATCTCACCCACGGTGAGATATGGTTTTCTTCATAAAGAAGAACAAGAGTTGTCTACTCATGAAGAAGTAGATCATGGAGATGATCCACTTACCTATGAAGAAGCTATATCGATATAGACACTTCAAAATGGATTGATGCTATGAAATCCGAGATTGATTCCATGTATAAGAATCAAGTTTGGGATCTTGTTGACCCACCAAGGTATTGTACCTATAGGGAACAAATGGGTTTTCAAGAAGAAAATTGGTTACGATGGAAAGGTAGAGACCTATAAGGCAAGGCTAGTAGCGAAGGGTTTCGCCAAAGGCAAGGAATAGACTATGAGGAGACTTTCTACTTTGTTGCCATGCTTAAATCAATTAGGATTTTATTAGCAATAGCTGCATACTATGATTATGAGTTTTGGCGGATGGATGTCAAAGCGACTTTTCTCAATGGATACATTGAAGAAAACATTTTCATGGAACAACCTAGGGATTTGAATCCCAAGATGGTTCCAAGGTATCCAAGCTAAAGCGATCCATTTATGAGTTGAAACAAGCTTCGAGGAGAAGGAACATCCGTTTTGATGAAGCCATTAAATCCTATGGTTTTATCAAAAATGAGGATGATCCATGTGTATATAAGAAGGTTAGTGACAAGCTATCACTTTCCTTGTCTTATATGTGGATGACATAACGTTGATGGGTAATGATACAGGTATGTTGACGACTATAAAGGTATGGTTGTCAAATACATTCTCCATGAAAGACTTAGGGGAGGCAACCTATATTCTTGGGATTCGCATCTATAGAGATAGAGCGAAAAAATAATTGGTTTATCCCAAAGTCTATACTTGGAAAAGGTGTTGAAGAGGTTTAACATGCTTGATTCCAAGAGAGGATTGTTACCAGTGAGACATGGTATACACCTTTCTAAAGAGATGTCTCCAAAGACACCTGAAGAAAGAGATAAGATGGCCAGGATTCCATATGCTTCGGCTATTGGAAGTTTAATGTATGCGATGTTGTGTACTAGGCCGGATATCGCATATGCTGTTAGTTTGACTAGCAGGTATCAATCCAATCCAGGTTTAGAACACTGGATAGTTGTCAAGAATATCCTTAAGTACTTGAGAAGAACTAAGGATTTATTCTTGATTTATGGAGGTGGAGACTTGCAATTGGATGGTTATACTGATTCTGATTTCCAATCAGATATCGATGATAGAAAGTCTACCTCTGGATATGTGTTCATTTGTAATGGAGGTGCGATCGGTTGGAAGAGTTCCAAACGAGCACGCATTGCAGATTCCACTCATCGAGGCTGAGTATATTGCTGCATCAGATGCTGCAAAAGAAGCTGTTTGGATGAAGAAGTTCGTGACAGAACTTACAGTAGTTCCTTCCATTGAGTCAGCAGTTCCATTACACTGTGACAACAATGGAGCAGTCATTACAGGCTAAGGAACTAAGGTCTCAACAAAATCCAAACACATAGAAAGGCACTACTACATTATCAGAGATATAGTTGGGCAAGGCGATATAGCCATGCAGAAAAATAACATCAGCTGAAAAATCCAGCTGATCCATTCACTAAGCTTTTGTCACAAGTTCAGTTAGACCTGCATCTTGAGAAGATGGGTCTAAGGTATTGTAATGAATGGCTCTAGTGCTAGTGGGAGATTGTTAGTAGTATGCCCTAGAGCATATCATTTAGTATGTATCTTGTACATAATTTTATTAATAAAAGGCATTTCCACTTTTCCGTTTACATAATATATTTATGTGTAATAGAAAAGGTCCATTGATATTTTGTTAGAAATATTATTCTTAAGTTGTTAAGAATATGAGTGACAATATTTCTAGCACAAAGTATCATAAATAGGTTCACAATCGAGGATACTTCATAATAAGGACATGACTTATCCAGAAAGATTGTATTCATGTTTGTTCCCAAGTTATTTATATGAGATATAAATAAGATGGAATGGTGAGTCTCATGCCATATAACAAACATGATAGGCACTTATAAATGATAAGTAGGCCGAACCAGTGACACTTATGACAAACACATGGAGTTTACTCTTGTCAATGTTTTGTCATAAATCATATCAGTGCATATAATCTTTAGACCTGAGATAGCACAGTTATCTTGTATATAGGTAGTTTGAGTTTGATACTGCTTTCATACTTGTACTGTGTATGGGTATATGGGCATCTGTTGGCTCCTACTAGTTATATATGGAGGTAGGTGTTGATCAAGATGGAATCTGTTCCTCTAAGTAAATAGAGTTAAAATCCTATGTTCATTTAATTGTTCTTGATGTTTCAAGTTCCTGGCCAGGACAGATAGATTTATTCAGAAAAGAGTTTCTGATGAGAAAAATCTTTTAATCAAGAACTGGAATTAAAAGAGAACATAATATTCATAGCAAATGGAGTTTGACATAAACCATGACTCCATCTTGAGTTTGTATTTTGTAAAAGAGAGATTCTAGTGCATGGTAACATATGATTATAGGTTCATTTAAGGTAAATCTTATTACTAATTGGGTGGCCATGGCATGCTATGCTAGGTGTTAACTATGGTCTATGAGGTTCATAAAATGATTTAGAGAAATCATTTATGGTAAGAAAGAGTTCTGATGATATTAAGAGTTGATATCATGTCTCATTGCCAATTAGTGATGAGCCTAGTAAGTCACACACATACACAAGTTATCACCTATTTAAATATGATTTAATTAATTAATTAAAGAGTTTAATTGTTTAATTAAATAGATTTGGTTTGCAATTAAATTGCAAAGTCTCTAGCATGACTTGAAACCAAATCTAGATTATTGGATGTGTAGTATAAATTAAATTTATATTTAAAGTGTTTAAATATGAATTTAATTGATGAGAAATTAATTAATAGAGATTAATTAATTAATTTATATTTGATATAAATTAATTAGAAGAAGAAAATAATTATTTTGGGTTAAGAACTCAAAATTAAGACACAGGGGCATTTTGGTCATTTTGCAGTGTGACACGTGGCACCATGAGATGGTGACACGTGGCATAACACATAAGCTTGCCAAATATTTTTAATCATGTAAGATGATTAAAATCAAGATTAAATATAGGTTTGACACTTGGCACAATGTGATTGGGTCACTTAAACCTAGAGCTAATCAAAAGGTGACATGTGGCTAGGGTTTAATGTGTTAACCTAGCTATTTAAGTGGGGTTATGAAAAGAAAACATAACCAGCAGCCTCTCCTCTCATATGTCACGCCACTTTGAGCCTCTCCAGCTATTTCTCTTCATCTCTCATCAATTCAAAGAGATTAGCCATCAATCTCTTGAATTAAGAACACTAGAAATTGTTTCTAGTGTCCTGTTTACATCTCTAATCTCTTAAAAGGCAGAACTTGAATTTCTAATTAATAGAAAAGGCTTTAGAAGCTGTTCAAGGGCTGCCATAGGTGTTCTTGGTGTGGACAAGCTAGAGGGACAACATCTGGTGTCCTGAAGACGAATCTCAAAGGCGCAGACACGCTGCAGCACATCAAGAGGTTAGTGTAATCGTTCTTGATTTAATCTAGGGTTCTAAAATTAATCTGATTAATTTTAAAATCTTAAATGGCAAATACAGATCCAAAAACATATTAAAAGAGTTTTAATATGTTGTTTATCATTGAAATCAAATAGATAAAAATAAATCTTGCATGGTGCATGTGACCCTAGGTGAAAATTTTTGAATTCAATGGTATAATCTTGTGTTTTTCACGCTTCCGTTCCTTCAAAATTATGGCCAGAACCTAACCCAAATGGCAGTCACAGTCACTATTCATGTTACTGTAGATTTGGTAATTCTGCAGTTTTGGCAATCCGGCCAGCTGTGGTTTTTGGACCATATCTGGAGCTACAAAACTCCAAATGGGGTGATTCAAAAAAGGAAATTCAACTAGACAAAATAAGGAACAACTTTCATGTTTACCATTTCCTCAAATTCCCACTGCAACAGTGCTTAATTGAACAGTAAAGTTAGGCTTCAAAAACTGAAAATTCTGCCCTTTTGGTTTTAAGCATAGAAATGGTAATGGCAATCAATTCCAACAAGTTTTAAATACAAAATGTGGTATGTTTGGGGTGTTAAAACCAATACACCTATTTTCTATCCAAAAGTCAATATTTTTGTTGACCAATGAGGTGAATAGTGACATCAAAACTTGAAATTCAAAATTTGAAATTAGAAATGCATCTAGGGGACTTTAAATTGCAATTGGCAATTAATACTAGCAAATGTAAAACTCAAAATGTGGGATCTTGGTGTAATTAGAATTAATATATCCACTAAGTATGAAAAAGTCAACATTTTGGTTGACTAGTAAGGTGAATAGTAATCAAAATGATTAGCAAATTAAGATGAAAACCTAGAACCAATTCTAAGCTTAAATGCTTAGAATTGTATGACAAATGTAGACTATGCATCCTAGTCAAAATTGTTAAAACGGAATTAAGGCCATAAATTTAAAATCCATGAAATGTTTATGGATTACTTGAAATATGAAAAATAAGTCACCTAATTGATGTGAATAGATAGTTAGGGCTTATATGCCCATCACAAATGGAATTCATAAAATATTAGTAACTCAACTTGAAATATAAAATTTGTAATTACATAAGTAGATTCTTGAATGTATAAATGAGAAAGGAAAAATGTTTTGAATACAATGGAACATGTGAACCATTGTTTAGAATTGTGATCAATATGAATAACATAATGAATGAATAAATGAACCATATTAATGTATGAATGAGACATTAGTTCTCATTATTGTAGAGAGGAGAAGTATTTTGAGCACAATGATATAAAAGGATAATTAATGTGAATTGTGATCATATAAATGATCAAATGAATGTATGAATTATAATTGAAATTTATCATGAAATAATAAACTCATAAAACACAATATATTAATATTTAATGATATTATGTGCCCTTGTATTGCCTAGACATGTGTGTCAGATTGGATAGTTTGGCATGCCAATAGGGTATTGTTTTAGCAGTACTGCGAAAGGCTTTATGCCTGTATTCATGGCTTTATGCCCGTATTCATGGCTTTTATGCCCGATTATGTGATATCATGGCTTTTTAGCCATCTTTTGCATACGTGGTTGGCGTTCTGCGTCCCATGGTATGACGGCGAGGCACGCGGTGTCGGTGCCAACGACGTTATCGATTTAGTCGACTGTCGTAGGTTACTTGGGCAGTTTAATTTATTGAAATAAATTAAGACTATTAGTAATTAAAAATATTAGAAATCAAATAAATGAGTTAATAAGACTTCAAAAGAATTAGTTAGAATTATGAAATGATCCAAACCACATAAAAAAAATTGTTAAGTAAAATGATAAAAGAGTTGCAAAAATAGGTATAACTTAACTAAATATTTTAAATGTACCTTCTATTGCCATATAAATATAAACTGAGTATTTTTATTAATTCTGTATGTTGTACATTATCACTGTGAATTTCGGAATTAAACGCTTCCAAAGCGAAACAAATGAGAACAAAAGATAATTAATATTAGACACATTGTATTAAATTAAACAGATTCTTAAATATTCAAATTATGCTTCGTTCTTTCTTTATTTGTATATTTTATTTTCTTGTTCTATTATTGCACCACTAAGCAGCAATGCTTAGCGCGATGGATTTGTTTCCTCGCGCAAGTACTTTGACTAAGATTTTTGAGTCGGATCTGCGAAGTGGTGGAGTATTCAAGGTTGTCACCTCCTCAGCAATGCATGTAGATAGGGCCCATATAGATCATATTTTGTATTTTGTATAAAATGCTAGATATTGCATTATAATGTAGATTAGGAATAGGTAATTAATATAAATGTGATGTAAATTAATAAATTAGCTCTTTCATATGTAATTAGTTTATACATCATGTAAATTATGAAATTTTGTAATTATTTTGTAAATTATGTAAATTAAGGAAATTTGAAAATTTTGCTCATTGAATTTGAGAATGTTTACTTATGAATTGAGTATGAATGGAAATGTATGGAAATGATTATGAAATTGAAATGTGTGGATGAGATTTGAAATATGAGAAAATTATGAGAATGATTGATGAGATAATTATGATTAGCATGGATAAGATTTTATTTTGGAAATATTATTGAAATTTTCAAACAGGTAAATAGTAAAATACGTCAACTGGTAATAAAATAGGGGAAACTCCGCTGGTTTCTCCGACAAAAAATAATTAATATTAAAATATAATGAGATCAAATTATGAAAGGAATAAAGTAAGATAAGATAGGGTGCTCCGGCACCGAATGTAGCACACTTTGCTCGGCTACACTGTAGTCGGGTGAGAGGTGTTACATTTAGTGGTATCAGAGCACGGTTTAGGCGTTCCTAGGCATAGATTGATAGAATGAGATAGTGTGCATAACATGCATTGCATTCATATGAGTTGAGGTGACACTAATGCAGATCTATTTTCTTGGTTATTTTAGGTTAAGGTATGGACTCAGAATCGCAGAGGGCAGTAGAAGAAGAAGTAGTAAGTCGTATCCGTGGGAGTGATATTGGAAATCGGGAGATCTGCTCCACGATTGCAAGAGGTGCTGTACAACCCCAACAGCCTTGTTTGAGCGGATGACTGAATTCTTGGATAGATGGTAGGGTTATTCCACCCTTTGCTTGAAAATCACCTCTAAGAAAAATTAGGAAATATGGAGCTGTAGATTTCATTGGTAGAAAGAAAGACGATTCTTCAGCTGCTGAGTATTGGTTAGAAAGGACTAAAAGAGTCCTGCAGCAGCTCCATTGCACACCAGAACAGAGTTTGGAGTGTGCAGTTTCATTGTTACAAGAAGCTGCATATCGGTGGTGGGATGTTGTAACCAAGGCAGTGCAACCAGCCGACGTAACTTGGGAATTCTTTCTGATAGAGTTCAGAAAGAAATATATTAGCTGTGTTCATGAAGAGGAACAGAAGAGGAGAGGTGATCAGCAAAAGAGGAAATTTGGACAGTCTAGTAATAAGAGGTCGAGAGAACAGTTAAGTCAGACATCTGATCAAAGAAGGAGATCGAGACCCAGGCCTATACCCAGAAGAGATCAACAAGAAACACAAGTAGTGAGTGCGCCAGGATTAGCAAGAAAATGTGGCCACTGTAACAAGTGGCATAAAGGTGAATGTAGGGGATTGACTGGAGCCTGTTATAGATGTGGGGCCATAGACCATCGTCTGAAAGATTGTCCTAAGAAGAATTTACCACGGACCCATACAGAGGTCGTGGAAGGACCAAGTACAACAGTAACACCACTTCCAAATGTTACCCAAGTTAGAGAGGAACAATAAGCCCCAGATGTGAATTTGAGGTAAAGTATTTCCTTTATGATATGCCTAAGTGTATAATAATAGATTCAAAAAAAAAAAAAAACTAAATAGTACCATATATACAAAAGAAGTAGACAGATGGAGTAATAGAAAGGTAAAAGAATTATCTCAGAACCTAAAACACCTAGTAAATTTCGAGGACGAAATTTAAATTAGAGGGGAAGAGTTGTAACACCCTCACTGTAGCAACTCCGTACATTCTACTGTTCCGGTGACCGGTGTCGGTCCGGACAGCTAGAACATCCGGAAAAATATTTAAACTAAAGTCAGGAACCATAATTAACTCAAATATTAATAAGAAATAAAATACAACCAAGTTAAATGAGCCGGTGCCCAAGTGATGGGTAACCAGAGGGAAGTTGCGGTTCTCGCAATGAGGAGCCCTAGTGTCACACCCTACCCCTCTATAAGGCATAACATGATCCCGTAGTATACCTAATGAATTACCAACTCCGTCTACTGATAACCCATTAAATACACTACAAGGGATTTTAAAAACTTTTCTTACTTCTTTTACAGTGGTGAGCACTATTTACAGGTATTAAAAACTTTGGTGAACTGAAGTGAAACAACTAACTCATTTGGTTTATTTGGAATTCCTGTAAAAATTTTTTGGCAAAGTGCCATCTGTATTTTGGACAAAACAGTTCTTCAGAAAATCTGTAAAAAGCACTTCAAAAATTTTCCAAATCTCAACTCCAATACATTTCTCAACACAACAATTTATCAACTGAATTCCATAGAAATTTTTCAAAGTCTGAGATAAGGAAATATAATACAATTTTTTTTACAAGTCAAATAACTCATAATTAATTTACAACTTCAAGGTACAATTTGAATTTACAACTGCTCAAACCAAAAACAAAATGTACATACAGTGTCATACATTACAGTACAAAATGCAAAATACTGGTATACTCATTATACCTGAAAATCTCTCGCTGACGGTACTAGCAGCCTAGTCTACTGCCCTGTCTGTCTCTCTACCTGCGACAGCAATAAAAAGCTATCACTGAGACAATGTCTCAGTGGTGCACAACATTAACCAAATACAACTTTAAATCACAATTCACAAGTTATATAAATAGTGGATACTTAAAACCATAGTAAATTTCAAGACAATAATTGTCAACCAGAATTTAAACTCCATTTCTCAATATCACAATAAATTTCAGTAAGTCAGATCATGGTTGAATTCAAAAGACAGTATATGTCCATAAGAGTTTAAATTCATTTCACAATCTCACAATAAATCTCAATAATCAAAACATAGTTAAATTTGAAAGACAGTAAATGTCAATAAGAATTTAACTCCATTTCACAAATTATCAAATCGCATAACAACACAATTTAGTCGAATAAGTTAAGAATACAGTGTTGCCAATTCATTCACAACTTAAGCCATGACACAAATTTCCGATCAATGCCGCGTTGTACACCACGACAAAGCAATCACAACCCCACTAATCGAAATCAATAAGGAAGGGAGCTAGCTATATAATGAGTACTCATCCGATCACCTCAACTGGTAAACCAGAGAGGGAAAAATAAACGATCACGACTCCATAAATGGAGAAGGAAATAAACGATCACAACCCCATAAATGGAGAAGGAATGATACGATACTGTCATGATAAGTGTGAACACAAAATCAATTCCAAACATTTTATTCAAATGATTTGTGAGAATCCAATAAATTTCCAAAGTCATAATTTCATTCACAAAATGGCAACACAATTCATAATTAACTTCGATTTTCACAAATCCCACTAAACCAATTTTTCCACAATTTCAAACCATTTACAATGCTTTTTAAGCGATAAGTATCCATCAATATCATTCAAACAATTTCTCACAGCTTCAAATCATTTACAATGCTTTTCAAGTAATAAATATCCATTAAAATACATTTCTACAAATTAAAACAATAATATACAAATAGTCAATATTTATTTCAATTGAAAATAATTCAAGAGAAATAGTTGTTGTGCACAAACCTCTGATGACTATCTCCCTGGTCTGGACTCAGTGTTTCTTTCCCTTTCCCTGAGTCTTTAGTAACTGAGAAACACAATTTGAAGTGTTTCAGTGCTAAATTAATTTGCCTCTAACGATAATGTTCGATAAACAATTCACTGAATACCTTTATTTGCTTAATCACCTAATATACCGACCCTCGATGCGTTTTAGGTAAATTTGGTTTTAGTGTCATTAATATGTCATATTCGATAGGGTTTTAGGGTTGGTACGTGTTACCAAACTCGTTTCCTTATTTAGTGCATTTTAATGCAACTTGCTGGATTCCGGGATACTAGTTTGACCTAGCCGGACGGCCTAGTTCCCTCGGTTTTCGGGTTTCGGTCAAAACTACAAACTTGTAGATCTATGTCTTATGGACCGCGGTACAAAATTTTAGGTCAATCCGAGTTAAGTAGACCAAGTTATGGTCATTACACTATTGCTGGTCAAATGGCATCAAGTTAGGTCAATTTTAGGTCAATTTGGTCAACTTTGGTTCGGCCAGTTTTTGGACCCGAACTTGTGCAAGCTTTTTGACTTGCTTATGGTCATTTCTGGGCTTTGGTGTCCTCATAAGACTTGTAGGTATGGGTCTTAAGTATTCATGGTTAAAATTTCAGGTCAATTGGACCTGTTTTGAGTGAGTTATGGCCTAAACACTCACTACTGCCCAATTAGTCATTTTTCAGGTCCTAATTGCACCTAATCCGAATTGGTCATTTTCTTAGGTCACCTTGCAAGCAGAATTTTGGTATGCTTTCTCAATGAAAGTTGGCACATTTTGTGCCTAGTTCCACCTCCAATTGGTCTCATACCAATTGAGGTTACACATTTAAACCTATTGGCTAAAATGTACACTGCCCTTGGTAACTTTGCTTAATACACATCAATTACACACATTTACCTTGCAATATGTTTACTTCCCTACCAAATCTGTTTTGGTACATTACCAAAAACACATTCCCCTTTACATTAACATCATTTTGGGCAGATTACAATTATCCTCAATACACCAATTAACACTCAATTTACAAGTTCTAAGTACAATCACATACACACCTAACCATTACAAATTTTTGCATATACTTTACACAACAAGTTCATATACATATCCATCAATCCTTCTATGTCAATATTCTGCCAACACTTCCATGAATACATACATTTCTTCAAGTGTCCCCAAGCTGCCGAAAATCTTCTTCAACACCAAATTGTCCTACAATTCATCAATTCCCATCAAAGTGCCAAAAATCACCATATAAATATGAAGTAATTCACTAGGTTTATTAAATCATCATAACTAACATAATTCTCATCAAATATATGTACAATTACTTCATCAATACATGATTACATGGCTGCCCAAAAATGGATATCTCAATATGAAGGAACGGAAGTGTGAAAAACACAAGTTTATACCATTGAATTCAAAAATTTTCACCTAAGGTCACATGCATCATGCAAGATTTATTTTTATCTATTTGATTTCAATGATAAACAACATATTAAAACTCTTTTAATATGTTTTTGGATCTGTATTTGCCATTTAAGATTTTAAAATTAATCAGATTAATTTTAGAACCCTATATTAAATCAAGAACGATTACACTAACCTCTTGATGCACTGCAACGTGTCTGCGCCTTTGAGATTCGTCTTCAGGACACCAGATGTTGTCCCTCTAGCTTGTCCACACCAAGAACACCTATGGCAGCCCTTGAACAGCTTCTAAAGCATTTTCTATTAATTAGAAATTCAAGTTCTGCTTTTCAAGAGATTAGAGATGTAAACAGGACACTAGAAACAATTTCTAGTGTTCTTAATTCAAGAGATTGATGGCTAATCTCTTTGAATTGATGAGAGATGAAGAAGAATAGATGAAAACCATCAAAGTGGCGTGACAAAGGAGAGGAGTGGCTGCTGGTTATTTTTTCTTTTCATAACCACACTTAAATAGCTAGGTTAACACATTAAACTCTCGCCACATGTCACCCTTTGATTAGCTCTAGGTTTAAGTGACCCAATCACATTGTGCCAAGTGTCAAACCTATATTTAATCTTGATTTTAATCATCTTATGTGATTAAAAAACATTTGGCAAGCTTATGTGTTATGCCATGTGTCACCATTTCATGGTGCCACGTGTCACACTGCAAAATGACCAAAATGCCCTTGTGTCTTAATTTTGAGTTCTTAACTCAAAATAATTATTTTTGTTCTTCTAATTAATTTATATCAAATATAAATTAATTAATTAAATTCTCATTAATTAAATTCATATTTAAACACTTTAAATATAAATTTAATTTATACTACACATCCAATAATCTAGATTTGGTTTCAAGTCATGCTAGGGACTTTGCAATTTAATTGCAAACCAAACCTATTTAATTAATCAATTAAACTCTTTAATTAATTAATTAAATCATATTTAAATAGGTGATAACTTGTGTATGTGTGTGACTTACTAGGCTCATCACTAATTGGCAATGAGACATGATATCAACTCTTAATATCATCAGAACTCTTTCTTACCATAAATGATTTCTCTAAATCATTTTATGAACCTCATAGACCATGGTTAACACCTAGCATAGCATGCCATGGCCACCCAATTAGTAATAAGGTTTACCTTAAATGAACCTATAATCATATGTTACCATGCACTAGAATCTCTCTGTTACAAAATCCCAACTCAAGCTGGAGTCATAGTTTATGTCAAACTCCATTTGCTATGAATATTATGTTCTCTTTTAATTCCAGTTCTTGATTAAAAGATTTTCTCATCAGAAACTCTTTTCTGAATAAATCTATCTGTCCTGGCCAGGAACTTGAAACATCAAGAACAATTAAATGAACATAGGATTTTATCTCTATTTACTTAGAGAAACAAATTCCATCTTGATCAATACCTACCTCCATATATAACTAATAGGAGCCAACACATGCCCATATACCCATACACAGGTCAAGTATGAAAACAGTATCAAACTCAAACTACCTATATACAAGATAACTGTGCTATCTCAGGTCTAAAGATTATATGCACTGATATGATTTATGACAAAACATTGACAAGAGTAAACTCCATGTGCTTGTCATAAGTGTCACTGGTTCGGCCTACTTATCATTTATAAGTGCCTATCATGTTTGTTATATGGCATGAGACTCACCATTCCATCTTATTTATATCTCATATAAATAACTTGGGAACAAACATGAATACAATCTTTCTGGATAAGTCATGTCCTTATTATAAAGTATCCTCGATTGTGAACCTATTTATGATACTTCGTGCTAGAAATATTGTCACTCATATTCTTAACAACTTAAGAATAATATTTCTAACAAAATATCAATGGACCTTTTCTATTACACATAAATATATTATGTAAACGGAAAAGTGGAAATGCCTTTTATTAATAAAATTATGTACAAGATACATACTAAATGATATGCTCTAGGGCATACTACTAACAATCTCCCACTAGCACTAGAGCCATTCATTACAATATCTTAGACCTATCTTCTCAAGATGTCGATCTAACTAGGTCTGTAACATAGGCTTAGTGAATGGATCATCTGGATTTTTTAGCTGATGTTATTTTTCTGCATGGCTATATCGCCTTGCCCAACTATATCTCTAATAATGTGGTAGTGCCTTTCTATGTGTTTGGATTTTGGGTGAGACCTTAGTTCCTCAGCCTGTATGACTGCTCCATTATTGTCACAATGTAGTGGAACTGCTGACTCAATGGAAGGAACTACTGTAAGTTCTGTCATGAACTTCTTTATCCAAACAGCTTCCTTTGCAGCATCTGATGCAGCAATATACTCAGCCTCTGTAGTGGAATCTGCAATCGTGCTCTGTTTGGAACTCTTCCAACTGACTGCACCTCCATTACAAATGAACATATATCTAGAGGTAGACTTTCTATCATCGATATCTGATTGGAAATCAGAATCAATATAACCATCCAATTGCAAGTCTCCACCTCCATAAATCAAGAATAAATCCTTAGTTCTTCTCAAGTACTTAAGAATATTCTTGATGACTATCCAGATGTTCCAAACTGGATTGGATTGATACCGCTAGTCAAACTAATAAAGATATGCGATATCCGGCCTAGTACACAACATTGCATACATTAAACTTCCAATAGCCGAAGCATATGGAATCCTGGCCATCTTATCTCTTTCTTCAGGAGTCTTTGGAGACATCTCTTTAGAAAGATGGATACCATGCCTCACTGGTAACAATCCTCTTTTGGAATCAAGCATGTTAAACCTCTTTAACACCTTTTTCCATGTATAGACTTTGGGATAAACCAATTATTCTTTTCGCTCTATCTCTATAGATGCGAATTCCAAGAATATAGGTTGCCTCCCCTAAATCTTTCATGGAGAATGTATTTGACAACCATACCTTTATAGTTGTCAACATACCTGTGTCATTACCCATCAACAGTATGTCATCCACATATAAGACAAGGAAAGTGATAGCACTGTCACTAACCTTCTTAAATACACATGGCTCATCCTCATTTTTGATAAAACCAAAGGATTTAATGGCTTCATCAAAATGGATGTTCCAACTCCTCGAAGCTTGTTTCAACCCATAAATGGATCGCTTTAGCTTGCATACCTTGGAACCATCTTGGGATTCAAATCCCTTAGTTTGTTCCTTGAAAATGTTTTCTTCAATGTATCCATTGAGAAAAGTCGCTTTGACATCCATCCGCCAAATCTCATAATCATAGTATGCACTATTGCTAATAAAATCCTAATTGATTTAAGCATGGCAACAAAGTAGAAAGTCTCCTCATAGTCGATTCCTTGCCTTTGGCGAAACCCTTTCGCTACTAGCCTTGCCTTATAGGTCTCTACCTTTCCATCAGAACCAATTTTCTTCTTGAAAACCCATTTGTTCCCTATAGGTATAATACCTTCAGGTGGGTCAACAAGATCCCAAACTTGATTCTTATACATGGAATCAATCTCGAATTTCATAGCATCAATCCATTTTGAAGAGTCTATATCTGATATAGCTTCTTCATAGGTAAGTGGATCATCTCCATGATCTACTTCTTCATGAGTAGACAACTCTTGTTCTTCTTCATGAAGAAAAGCATATCTCACTGGTGGGTGAGATACCCTGGTTGTTCTACGTGGAACAGTTGTAGATGTTTCATCAACGGGTATTGGTTGACTAGATGGATCTATATCCATCTGATCTGTTGGTTGGTCAGAATTCTCCAATTCTAACTTTATTTGCCTTCCTTTGCCTCCTTCTTGAACAAACTGTTGTTCAAGAAATGTGGCATCTCTACTTATCACAACCTTTTGTGAAGCAGGCAAATAAAAATAATATCCAAAACTATCTTTTGGATACCCAATTTTTCTGATCTGGTCTCCAATTTATCAGTGTTCAGCTTTTTGATATAAGCTGGACAACCCCAAATCTTAACATGCTTAAGACTTGGTTTTCTTCCATGCCATATCTCATAAGGTGTGGAAGATACTGATTTTGATGGAATCCTATTCAGAATATACAAAGCTGATTTTAATGCAAATCCCCAAAAGAAGATTGGCATATCAGTATAGCTCATCATACTACGTACCATATCCAATAGGGTATGATTTCTCCTTTCAGATACACCATTCAGCTGTGGCGTTCCTGGAGGAGTCAGCTGAGAAACAATGCCATGCTCTCTCAAGTATTCATCAAATTCAGTACTCAAATATTCACCTCCACGATCTGATCGAAGAGCTTTAATACTCTTTCCTGTTTGATTTTGTCCTTCAGATTTAAATTCTTTGAACTTTTCAAAAGATTCATGTTTGTATTTCATCAAATACAAATACCCAAACCTTGATTTATCATCAGTAAAGGTAATAAAATAATGAAAACCCCCTCTAGCCATTTCTTTAAATGGACCACATACATCACTATGTATTAGCTCCAAAATATTTTCAGCTCTTAGCCCTTGTCCAACAAAGGGTCATCTAGTCATTTTGCCCTGAAGGCAAGATTCACAAGTTGGAGTAGGCTCAGAGCCCAATGAGGATAAAATCCCCATTTTCTCCAGTTTTGTAATCCTATCATCTGCAACATGACATAACCTTGAGTGCCAAATATATTTTGAACTTGAGTTGGTTTTCACCATGGCATTGCATTTATTTAGATTACTATACTCTGGCCAGTGGAAACACTTTCTTACTGGCAATGGAAACACTTTCCTATTGGCAGTGGAAACACTTTCCTTTGCCTTTATCAGCTTTAGTCTTCCTTTTCTATTTAGCTATTTTCTTGGAAGGACCAGGAATCTGAGGTTTCTTTTTCTTATTACCTTTCTTCTTGTTGGACTTTCCAGCAAAAGAAGATGCAACCAAAGCTAGCTCTTTTCCTTTATTGCCCGGCATATTCTTTTGGGCAATAACCAGCATGTTGAGTAAACCAGCTAAGGTGCATTCCTATTTAGTCATATGGAAATTTGTCACAAAATTCCCAAAAGACTCAAGAAGGGACTGAAGGATCAAATCCGTCTGTAGTTGGAAATCCATGTTGAAGTCAAGATGTTCCAACTGCTCAATCAGCCGAATCATCTTGTGGACATGATCCCCAACATTCTGTCCCTCAGACATCCTCATACGGAATAGCTATCTAGATATCTCATACCTAGCATTCCTGCTGTGCTCACCATACAACTCTTGTAGGTGAAGGAGGATCTCACTCGCACTTTGCATGTTCTCATATTGCTTCTGTAACTCATTACTCATGGAAGCAAGCATGTAACACTTAGCTCTCATATCATGCTCCTTCCACTTGTCCAAAGTTTCATGTTCCTCTTGTGTGGCCTCTGGAGGTAAGGGACCAGGAACATTTTAATCTATAACATATCCTATATGTTCAAGGTTCAGGACAAGTTTCAAATTTCTTAGCCAATCAGACAAATTAGGTCCTATCAACCTATTGTGATCAAGTATGCTTGTAAGGATATTGGATGGTGGTGGTTGTTTTGTGCTCATTTTTATCAGAAAATTAATTGCAGAAAATAACCAGATTAATTAGTAAATGTATCATGTAATTAACCAAAATGATTATGTTCTTTTAATCAAATTGGTCCTCCCACTAACTTAGCGAATCCTACACTTCCAAAGTAGAAAACGAAAATCCTAGTTGGATGGATTTCTAGTGGGTGATTGAATTCTTATAATTCTATTGATCATCCTCAGGTACATCCATTATTGGAATTACAATAAACTATAAGTGAGCAACTCCTTGCCCATCACATCTCATGTGAGGTTCAATCCTTTACCTAGCCCCTAATGCTCAAAATCTCAGGTACATCCATTATTGACTTATCTTGCATTAGTTAAGTTGATCCCATTGAGCCAGCAATTATGTAAATAATTTTAATATCCTCAGGTACATCCAATATTGGCCACCAAACCATTTACATATTTACAACATCTCATGCTTAACAATTATTCTTAAGAAAATCTCTTAAATTAATTGCATCTTATGCAACTATTTAAAATTTCTTAAAATAATTGCCCCAATGGAGGGCTTATGTTATAATTACTTTAATTATAGCATTTCCACCTTAATCATTTATTTGGAAGATTTTATAGTCATTCTAATCACTATTAAGGTCTCACTTTGCACATTATCCAATTAGCATGCATATATCATATAATAGCATACATTCCCATACATCTCATGCATTCATGGATAAGCAATAAATATGGTATGATCATGGACTTTCTAAGGGATTCAATTCTGAGCCACCAAGAATTGAATCAGGGCATTCCTAGGTGCATTTCATTCATTCATTTTACAAGAGTTGCTGAAGGAGTACATAATCAACACTTGATCTTGAATTCCTCCCACTGGTCCCACCAATGCTCTTGACCTCCTTGAACTTCTTGCAATCCAATATTACATAGTAATCCTTGGCATACCAAGGTGAATTTACAAGAACTTAAATAAATGAAATTACAACTCAAAAATTATTACAAACTTAATAATACATGCCCAAAATAAATTAAAATAAATTAATTAATTTATAATCCCAAAGAAACATAAAAGAAATAAATCCAATCACATTGGTCTTTTATAGTCCATGATCATCCATCATGCATATCACTATTTAATGATTAAATAAAACATACATACTTAAATTAAATTGAATATCTCATATTCAACTTAAAAATCCAGATTTGAATATGATTCAAATAAATTTAAAAATTCATATTTGAATCTCATTCAAACAAATTTAAAAATTCAGATTTGAATTACATTCAAACAACTTTAAAAATTCATATTTGAATCACATTCAAACATTTTTTAAAAAATCAGATTTGAATCACATTCAAACATTTTTTTAAAAATCAGATCTGAATTTTATTCAATCAATTTTAAAAAATTAGATTTAAATATGATTCAAACAACTTTAAAAATTCAGATTTGAATCACATTCAAACAACTTTTAAAATTCAGATTTGAATCACATTCAAACAATTTTTAAAATTCTGATTTGAATCATAATTTAATTGTGTGATTAAAATTCTAATTAAACAATTTAATTAGACATAGGATAGGCCTTAGATCACACAACAATTGCAGAATTAAAAGCCAAACCTTGAACCACCCATGGTAGCCAAACCATGAGCACCATTGATGGTGTTTTTTTTTTTTTTTTAAAGTATGCCGCCACACCTCCATTGCAACCAGCAATGGATAAATCATCTCATGATCAAAACACACAATTAATTATATAATCAACAATCTAAATGGCAAATATAAGAGCTCTGATACCAATTGAAGGAACGGAAGCGTGAAAAACACAAGTTTATACCATTGAATTCAAAAATTTTCACCTAAGGTCACATGCATCATGTAAGATTTATTTTTATCTATTTGATTTCAATGATAAACAACATATTAAAACTCTTTTAATATGTTTTTGGATCTGTGTTTTCCATTTAAGATTTTAAAATTAATCAGATTAATTTTAGAACCCTATATTAAATCAAGAACGATTACACTAACCTCTTGATGCACTACAACGTGTCTGCGCCTTTGAGATTCGTCTTCAGGACACCAGATGTTGTCCCTCTAGCTTGTCCACACCAAGAACACCTATGGCAGCCCTTGAATAGCTTCTAAAGCCTTTTCTATTAATTAGAAATTCAAGTTCTGCTTTTCAAGAGATTAGAGATGTAAACAGGACACTAGAAACAATTTCTAGTGTTCTTAATTCAAGAGATTGATGGCTAATCTCTTTGAATTGATGAGAGATGAAGAAGAATAGATGAAAACCCTCAAAGTAGCGTGACAAAGGAGAGGAGTGGCTGCTGGTTAGTTTTTCTTTTCATAACCACACTTAAATAGCTAGGTTAACACATTAAACCCTTGCCACATGTCACCCTTTGATTAGCTCTAGGTTTAAGTGACCCAATCACATTGTGCCAAGTGTCAAACCTATATTTAATCTTGATTTTAATCATCTTATATGATTAAAAAACATTTGGCAAGCTTATGTGTTATGCCATGTGTCACCATTTCATGGTGCCACGTGTCACACTGCAAAATGACCAAAATGCCCTTGTGTCTTAATTTTGAGTTCTTAACTCAAAATAATTATTTTTCTTCTTCTAATTAATTTATATCAAATATAAATTAATTAATTAAATTCTCATTAATTAAATTCATATTTAAACACTTTAAATATAAATTTAATTTATACTACACATCCAATAATCTAGATTTGGTTTCAAGTCATGCTAGGGACTTTGCAATTTAATTGCAAACCAAACCTATTTAATTAATCAATTAAACTCTTTAATTAATTAATTAAATCATATTTAAATAGGTGATAACTTGTGTATGTGTGTGACTTACTAGGCTCATCACTAATTGGCAATGAGACATGATATCAACTCTTAATATCATCAGAACTCTTTCTTACCATAAATGATTTCTCTAAATCATTTTATGAACCTCATAGACCATGGTTAACACCTAGCATAGCATGCCATGGCCACCCAATTAGTAATAAGGTTTACCTTAAATGAACCTATAATCATATGTTACCATGCACTAGAATCTCTCTGTTACAAAATCCCAACTCAAGCTGGAGTCATGGTTTATGTCAAACTCCATTTGCTATGAATATTATGTTCTCTTTTAATTCCAGTTCTTGATTAAAAGATTTTCTCATCGAAACTCTTTTACGAATAAATCTATCTGTCTGGCAGAACTTGAAACATCAAGAACAATTAAATGAACATAGGATTTTATCTCTATTTACTTAGAGGAACAGATTCCATCTTGATCAATACCTACCTCCATATATAACTAATAGGAGCCAACACATGCCCATATACCCATACACAGTACAAGTATGAAAACAGTATCAAACTCAAACTACCTATATACAAGATAACTGTGCTATCTCAGGTCTAAAGATTATATGCACTTATATGATTTATGACAAAACATTGACAAGAGTAAACTCCATGTGCTTGTCATAAGTGTCACTGGTTCGGCCTACTTATCATTTATAAGTGCCTATCATGTTTGTTATATGGCATGAGACTCACCATTCCATCTTATTTATATCTCATATAAATAACTTGGGAACAAACATGAATACAATCTTTCTAGATAAGTCATGTCCTTATTATAAAGTATCCTCGATTGTGAACCTATTTATGATACTTCGTGCTAGAAATATTGTCACTCATATTCTTAACAACTTAAGAATAATATTTCTAACAAAATATCAATGGACCTTTTCTATTACACATAAATATATTATGTAAACGGAAAAGTGGAAATTCCTTTTATTAATAAAATTATGTACAAGATACATACTAAATGATATGCTCTAGGGCATACTACTAACACAATACTCTTCAAACTTAAAAATTTCCTTCACAAAACCAACACCCATAACATGTATACAAAGTTTATCAAAGAAATCTTCAAAAATGCTAACTTACCTTATGGTTGGAGCTTGTTAAACCTTGCTTAAACTTCTTAAATTTGGTATCAAACTCTTCCTTGTGATGTGTAGACAAACTTTAATGAAGAACCCTAGGTGATTGGAGTTGAAATGGAGGAGTGCATGGAGCTTGATTGAAAAATGGCCATGGAGGATTTTGGGGAGTTTTTCATTCACGGCAAATGGAGGTTTCAATGTTGAAGATGATCTTTTAGTGGAGCAATCTGCCCACTTATACTTATTTTTAATTCATTTTATGATTCTTAGTGGTCCACTTACTTACTTTAAATCATATAATATGTTGAATTTCCACTTATTCCACATTAAACCCTTCATTTTTGCTATTTACTTTAGGTACCACTAAACTAATTTTTCATTTTATTTTCTAAGTGTAATATTATTTATTTTTGATGGACATTTAGGTCAAAAGACAATTCGGGATGTCAAATGACCATAATGCCCCTGTTCGGGTTGCATTCCTGATTTTTCGGTAATACCGGGTTTTGTCTGTTTTTCGATTTTCTCACTTTTCTTTGTACTAATTATTTAATTTTTTTTTGATCTTTCTAATGAGATTTATTCTTCAATAAGGGTCTATTTAAGTCCTATAAATATTTTTCAGGGTTCCCCGCAGTCCAGGGCTAGTCAACGGTCCACGCCGTGACTTCCCGGTGCGGTCACCCATCGCTAGGATTCTCGGCTCGCTTAACTTGATCACATTTCTTTGCTATTATTTTTCCTTTGTTTTTCTTGTATTTTCTTTTATTGTATTTCATTATTTTATGTCTTCTCACTCATATCGAAGTGTAGTTCTAGGCATCCTAGCTGTCCGGACAACACTGGTCACCGGAACAGCAGAACGCACTACCGAACTTAGGGGTGTTACAATTCTCCCCCCCTTAAAATAATTTCATCCACGAAATTTTACCCAATAGTCATACGTTTATTTTCTCCTTTCTATACGATCATATAATCTTCTTTTTCTCAAATTGTATAAGTCTTTTAACAATCTAATACAATGTTTAATTTGTTTGGATAACACCAATCTCCTCTTACTATTATGCTGTCTAATATTTCGGTTCACGTTGCTTCCTGAATAGCCCTTGAGGTTGTGTTAGAATTATTCATCAGTCATTGGTCCTCTGACCATTCTGGTCCATAGTCTTCCTCACATTCGTAATATTTCTTTGTTATATATGAATCAACTGTTCAAATCTCTACTTCCATAACTCTTTTTATCTGTCAATATTTTATAACTTACTTTCTTTTGTACCTAACTATAACCTTTCAATATTTTAACTTTTGAGTTTTAGATCCCTAAGTAGGATTTTCAATTTATTTCTAACCATTAAATTATGTCCTCGCATAACTATACAAAAACAGATGCCGTTGGCAACTATCCTCATCTAGGTGTACTATCAGATAGTACGTAACTCTACACAATAATCTCAAGTTAGTACTGTAATCCGCAGTTTACAGTATAAACAATCAAGAACATTGCGTAGTTACTACAATACATCCCAATAGATCAAACTTTCCTATCTTTTATCCTTTTCGAATTCACTGATATCCGAACTTATTCTGATTACAATATCCATTAACAATTACTAACAGTAACATTTCTGCCTTCATCTAGAGCAATTCTATTTCTGTAACTTACTTTTACGTCCACTTGCCTTACGTTAAGTAGGCTCGCCAATTAGCTTTATAATTTATAGTGTGTCAGGAAATACTTTTCGTTGATAAACTCTTCCTAAACTAATTTCACTTATTATCACAATCCTTATCCTAAAGGACTAATCACTAATGCATCAAAATTTATTTCCCTGACCTCCTGTCCTAGCGGACTTGTTACTAGCACCTCAAAGTCCATTTTTGTACATGGAACCGCAATGCAATCAATGATGCTAGCACACACATAAGAATGGGTAGAACCCGGATCAAATAACACAAACACATCTTGGTTAAAAGTTGAGAAGGTACCAGCCACAACATCAGATGTCTCGGCCTCTTCCCTCTGCCTCATTGCATAGACTCGACGAGTAATCTTGTCTTGTTCTGAGTGTTTTACTGTGCCTTGGCTGCCTGCTGGGCTACCTCTACCCCTGCCTCTACCTCTGCTAGGTGGTTGTGAGCTTCTAGTGACGGGGCTTTGAACGACCATTCTGCGTAGTAGGAGGTGGTCCAACTCTGCGACTCTTCAGTGCGATCCTTGGCAAAGTGTCCTATGCCTCCACAGTTATAACAGGCTCCAATAGCCTTATAGCATATCCCACCATGATATCTTCCACAATTTTCACATTGGCGGGAATGGTAGGAACCTCCGGTACTCTGCTGACTAGATAGAGGAGGTTTCTGTCCTGAATGTCTTCCCCTATCAGACTTCTTGTCACCTCTGCCATGTCCCCCATAGTTCTTCCTCTTTCCAATATGACCACTGGAACTCTGTTCCACTATTTTTTCCTCTTTCTCTGTCTTCTCTGATTTCTTTCTTTCAGGAGCAGTCTCAAACTCAATTCTTTCCAACTCTAGGGCTTGAGAAATAAGTTCAGAGAAGTTAGTGTGTTTGAAGCCAATCACTTGTACTCTGATACTGGGCTTCAAGCCAGTTTCAAACCTCTTGCATCTCTCCCTGCTGGTAGCAAGTAGACTTACTGCATAATGGCTAAGGCGGGAAAATTCTCTTTCATACTCAGCCACTGATCTGGCCCCCTGTTTCAGACTTAGGAATTCTTGCAGTTTCTGGTCTACATAAGCATCAGGGACATATTTCTGCCTGAATTCCCTGAGAAAGTCACTCCAGGTTAGCACTGCAGGTTCTACCAGACTGTGGGGAATGGTTTTCCACCAGTCATAAGCATCCCCCTGTAACAAGGACACTGAGTATTCAAATCTGAGCTCCTCTGTACAATGCAGTTTCTTGAATACTCTATCCATCCTCTCTAACCATATGAACCGTATCTTCCATCCACACTTAGATCGGTTCGTAGTGGTCTTTATTGATGATATTTTGGTGTATTCCAAGACCAAGGAGGAACATGATGAACATTTGAGGATTGTTCTACAAACCCTGAGAGAAAAGAAGCTGTATGCTAAGTTGTCCAAGTGTGACTTTTGGTTGAATGAGATTGCATTCCTTGGACACATAGTGTCAGCTGATGGGATTAGGGTGGATCCTAAGAAAATAGAAGCAGTGATGGAATGGAAGCCTCCCAGAAACACAACTGAGGTCAGAAGCTTCTTGGGGCTAGTTGGGTATTACAAAAGATTTGTGAAGGGATTTTCCTTAATAGCTGCTCCAATGACCAAGTTGTTACACAAAAATGTCAGATTTGACTGGAATAACAAGTGTCAGACCAGTTTTGAGAAGTTGAAGGCTATATTGACAGAGGCACCAGTGTTAACACAGCCAGTATCAGGAAAAGATTTTGTGGTCTATAGTGATGCCTCTCATAATGGGTTAGGGTGTGTATTGATGGAAGAAGGGAAGGTGGTCGCTTATGCTTCCAGGCAGCTAAGGCCACATGAACAGAACTACCCTACCCATGATCTAGAGCTTGCAATAATTATCTTCGCACTGAAGATATGGAGGCATTACTTGTATGGTGAAAAGTGCTACATTTACACAGACCACAAGAGTCTAAAATACTTGCCAACTCAGAAGAAGCTCAACCTTAGACAGAGGCGATGGATTGAGTTCCTGAAGGACTATGATTGTGTAATTGACTACCATCCTGGGAAGGCAAATGTAGTTACTGATGCTTTGAGCAGAAAGTCCATCACAGCTTTGAGATTATTGAATGCCCGTCTAACTTTGATTCGAGATGGAGCTATTTTGGCTGAGTTGCAAGTGAGGCCAAACCTGCTACAGCAAATTTTAAATGGGCAAAAGGCAGATGAAAAGTTAATGGCTATTATGAGAAAAATCTCAGAGGGAAAAGCAACTGACTATGAGATGAAAGCAGATGGGTGTCTGTATTACAAAGGAAGACTGTGTGTACCAGGTAATGGGGAATTGAAAGCCAATATTTTGAAAGTGGCACACACCAGGGTATATGCTATGCACCCAGGAAGTACAAAGATGTATCATGATCTGAAGCTTCAGTATTGGTGGCCTGGTATGAAGAAAGACATAGCTGACTATGTGACTAAATGCTTGACATGTCAGCAAGTCAAGGCAGAACATCAAGTTCCATCAGGTTTGCTACAGCCTATACGTATACCTGAATGGAAATGGGATCGGCTCACCATGGATTTTGTAAGTGGTCTACCTCTCACCCAGAAGAAACATGATGTTGTATGGGTGATAGTTGATAGATTGACAAAGTCAGCACACTTTCTGTCAGTTAGGACTGACTACTCACTGGAGAAGTTAGCAGAATTGTATATCAGTGAGATAGTTAGACTGCATGGAATTCCACTTTCCATCATATCTGATCGAGACCCAAGGTTTACATCGAGATTTTGGAAGAAGTTGCATGAGTCCTTGGGTACACAACTCCACTTCAGCACAGCTTTCCATCCTCAGACGGATGGGCAATCCGAAAGAGTAATCCAGGTCCTTGAGGATATGCTGAGGAGTTGTGTCATTAAGTTTGAGGGAAGTTGGGATAGATACCTCCCACTGGCAGAATTTGCATACAACAATAGCTACCAAGCTAGTATCCAAATGGCCCCATATGAAGCACTGTATGGGAGGAAATGTAGAACTCGGTGTCTTTGGGTGAATTGGGCAAAGACAAACTGGTGGGGCCAGACCTGGTGAAACAGACTGAGGAGAAAGTGAAACTAATCAAAGCCAATCTGAAGGTTGCCTTAGACACACAGAAATCTTATGCCGATCTGAAGAGAAAAGAAATAGAATATGCGGTTGGCGACATAGTGTTCCTCAAGGTGTCACCGTGGAAGAAGGTATTGAGGTTTGGAAGAAAAGGTAAGTTGAGCCCTAGGTTCATTGGCCCATATGAAGTCATTGAACGTGTGGGTCCAGTGGCCTATAGGCTAGCTTTACCACCAGAGCTGGACAAGATCCACAATGTGTTCCACGTGTCCATGCTCAGAAGATACCACTCAAATCCTTCACATGTCATCTCCAGGGAAGAAATTGAAATACAACCGGATTTGACATATGAAGAAGAACCTCTACGGATCCTGGCTCGGGAAGTAAAAGAATTGAGGAACAAGCAGATTCCACTGGTGAAAGTGCTTTGGAGGCACCACAACATCGAGGAGGCAACTTGGGAAAGAGAAGAGACGATGAGGCAACAGTTCCCTCAACTGTTTGCATCAGGTAAATTTCGAGGACGAAATTTAAATTAGAGGAGAAGAGTTGTAACACCCTCTCGGTAGCAACTCCGTACATTCTACTGTTCCGGTGACCGGTGTCGGTCCGGACAGTTAGAACGTCCGGAAAAATATTTAAACTAAAGTGAGAAACCATAATTAACTCAAATATTAATAAGAAAAATTTAGGAAAAATTTTAGAAATAAAATACAACCAAGTTAAACGAGTCGGTGCCCTAGCGATGGGTAACCCAGAGGGAAGTTGCGGTTCTCGCAACTAGGAGCCGTAAACCCAGGGAAAAAATTATAAAATAATTTTTGGGACTCCAAAGAAGGGTCATTGAGGTCCCTATGGCATTAGAATTCCAAGAAAATATTTAGAAAAATTTTTCAATCGGTACAGACAATTTTGACCCGTTAAGCCAAACGGAGGGCATTTTGGTCATTTCGCCTTCAGAGGTGTTTTTTGGCCGACTTGTCCAGTTGAGTAAATAATTATTATAACATAAAATATGAATAAACATTACTAAAAATTAAATTGAAAATGAGTAGTGATGAAAAGAAAAGAAAAACCAAAATAAAGCAAATTATGACATATGATGATGTCATTTAAAAGCTATAACCAATCACATTTAAACAACCAATTAACTAACTAATAAAAGAGATAAATGAAGACCAAAACAATCAAAAAACACAGCATCCATCTTCATCCTCCCAACCAGCCGAAACCCTTGCCTTGCCCAAACCTCCATTGTTGCTCAAATTGAGATTGAAAACTCCTAAAATCTAACCTTAAAATCCTAATATCCCTTCACAAAAATTCATCCCCACATCACAAGGTAACTCTAGGCAGCCATAAGAAGTAAAAATTCTAAGGAGAAGACAAGTCCAAGAAGTGCCACTTAAAGGTTAGTGCCTATTTATACCTAAACCTCTCTTATCCTATGTTAAAGACTTAAAGTGAGTGAGGATTTGTGAATTAAATGAATGAAATTTATGTTTATGTATACCATGAATTTCGGCAGCCCTAAGGAAGGAATGAGTTTGATTGTTTTAATGGACTTAGAATGAATTAGAGATTATGTTTGAGGGGTATATACACATATATAATGAATGAAAGTGTTTAATTAGGTGTATGGGTGAATTGAAATGGAAATTAGGGTTTTGGGGAGAAAAAATTTGACTTGGCTTATGAAATGATTAATGGACATTCTAATGGTCAATTAGTGACCATTTGAGGCAAGTTAATCATAATTTGAAGTGAACTTATGCATGGCAAAGTGAAATGTGTAGGCTGCCTAAAGACAGCAGAAATGAGGCTATGAGTCCAGCCTGTTTTGACTGCCATATCTTTGGCTGGGTAGGTTCAATTGGTGTTTGGCCAATTGGACATGAAGCTAGACTTATAATGGCACAGTTTTGCTGAAGAAACCACGTCCAAACGACTAAGGCAAGTGGACCAAAAGTTGGTCCCAATCCGGATACCCTGCACCCAGAATCTGCAGAATGACCAATTGAACAGTAACTGTTCATTTGGCCATAACTCACTGTAGATATGGTCAATTGACCTGAAATTTTTACAGAAACAAGATAAGACATAGACAAACAACTTTCATGAAGAAACCTACCCAAAATTATGGCCAGAACCCATCCAACAAGGCAGTGGCAGTCACTGTTCATGGTACTGTAGATTTGGTAAATTCTGCAGAATTGAAATCCGACCAGCTGTGGTTTTTGGACCATATCTGGAGCTACAAAACTCCAAATTAAGTGATTCAAAAAAATAAATTCAACTAGACAAAATAAAGAACAACTTTCATGCTTACCATTTCCTCAAATTCCCATTGAAACAGTGCCCAATGGAACAGTAAATTTGGGCTACAAAAACTGAAAATTCTGCTTCCCTTGGTTTAAGCTTAGAAATGGTATTAATGCTTAATGCCAACAAGTTTTAAATGCAAAATGTGGTATGTTGGGAGTGCCAAAACCAATGTACCTATTTTCTATCCAAAAGTCAACATTTTCGTTGACTAATGAAGTGAATAATGACACCAAAACTTGAAATTCACAAATTAAAGAATTTTAAAGCATCAAATGCCCTAGTATACCTAACAAGATTGGTTTGGATAGTTTGGCATGCCAATAGGGTTCAGTTAGCAGTACTGCACATGGCATTACGCCATTCTGTGATTTTATGGCTTTTAGCCATTTTGATATTGTGTTGAGACTTGGCCTCGTGCCTAATATTATTCTGACTTGTTAGCCGCTGCATTACACCGGGAGATACATATGTGACCGATGGTGTGACGGCCCGAGGTACTTGATACCCAGTGCCAGTTTACCCGTTTATCCAGTCCAGTCGTCCAGTATAGGTTACTTAGGCAACCAAATGAATGAAAGTGGATAAAGTTAACGAAATGAATGGATATACAAATACAAAACAAATAAGACATGTACATTCAATACATATTTATTTTCTGCTATTTTCTTTTATTTTATTATTGCACCACTAAGCATCATTGCTTAGAGCGTTGCTTTTGCCACGCGTAGGTCCTGGAGATACTGATCGTGAGCCCAGTAGACCGCAGACTGGGTGAGTCCATCCTGCAGGTCTGCACAGTGTCCGTGTCACCTCAACTTCTACAGTGCATTGGTAGGACACTAGGTGTCATTTTGGTGTTTTGTAACTAAATTTTTATTTTCTCATATGTAGTTGAACTTATGAAATGTATTTTGATGTTCATGTAAATAATGAGAATTGTGTTTGTGAATGGAAAAGTGAATGTTTGATTGTGATTTATACATGATATTATATGAGATGAATGATTGAGAAATGAAATTGAAAAATGTTGAGATTTTGATATTGGAGTTTGAGAGTGATGAGATATGAATATTGGAAGTATTTTTAACAGGTTCCGAAGAACGGTTTTCTCCAGTTTTAGCCGGTACTCTGCCGGATTTTCTATAAAATTTTCGGAACCTCAAATAAATTATAATTTCAATAAATGGCTTAAATGAATTATATTTCACAAGTTGTATTCAAAACTATGATAAAAATAAATTAAGGTAAAATAGAGTGTTCCAGTACGCCGTGTGACATAGCTTACTCGGATATACTGTAGACGAGTAAGGGGTGTCACAACTTTGCTCTGAAACCACTAAAACATGTCACACCCTACCCCTCTGTAAGGCGTAACATGATCCCGTAGTATACCTAATGAATTACTAACTTCGTCTACTGATAACCCATTAAATACACTACAAGGGATTTTCAAAACTTTTCTCCATTAAATACACTACAAGGGATTTTCAAAACTTTTCTTACTTCTTTTACAGTGGTGAGCACTATTTACAGGTGTTAAAAATTTTTTTTGAACTTAAGTGAAAGAGAAAACACATTTGAATTATTAGGAATTTCTATAAAAATTTTGGCGGAGTGCCTTCTGTATTTTGAATAAAACAGTTCTTCAGAAAACCTGTAAAAGCACTTCAATATAATTCTCAATCTCCACTTCAACAGTTAAACAACACAATATCTTTTTCAACTCAAATCCACAATAATTTTTCAAAGACTGAGATAAAAGAAATATAATACAATTTTTTACAAGTCAAAATACTCATAATTTACTTTACAACTTCAATGTACAACTTTAATTTACAACTGCTCAAAATCAAGAACAATATATACATACAGTGAACATATATTACAGTACAAAATGCAAAATGTGGTATACTCAATATACCCGATGATTTCTCGCTGAATGTACTAGCAGCCTAGTCTGCTGCCCTGTCAATCTGTCTACCTGCGACAGCAATGAAAAGCTATCGCTGAGATAATGTCTCAGTGGTGCACAACATTAACCAAATACAACTTTAAATCACAATTCATAAATCATATAAATGATGGATACATAAAACCATAGTTAAATTCAAGACAATGAATGTCATAAGGAATTTAACACAATAGCATAATAAATCTCAGTAACCAAAATGTAGTTAAATTCAAAAGACAGTGAATGTCAATAAGAATTTAAACTCCATTTCACAAATTATCAAAGCTCATAATAACACAATTTAGTCAAATAATTTACGAACACAGTGTTGCCAATTCATACACAACTTAAGCCATGACACAAAATTTCCGATCAATGCCACGTTGTACACCACGACAAGGCAATCACAACCCCACTAATCGAAATCAATGAGGAAGGGAGCTAGCTATATAATGAGTACTCATCCGATCACCTCAACTGGTAAACTAGAGAGGGAGAAAAATAAATGATCACGACTCCATAAATGGAGAAGGAAAATAAACGATCACAACCCCATAAATGGAGAAGGAATGATATGATACTATAATGCTAAATGTGAACACAAAATCAATTCCAAACATTTTATTCAAATGATTCGTGAGAAATCCAATAAATTTTCAAAGTCATAATTTCATTCACAAAATGGCAACACAATTCATAATTAACTTCAATTTTCACAAATCACACTAAATCAATTTTTCCACAGTTTCAAACTATTTACAATGCTTTTCAAGCAATAAGTATCCATTCAAACACATTTCCATAATTGAAAACAATAATATATAAATAGTCATAATTTATTTCAATTGAAAAATTCAAAAGAAATAACTGTTGTGCACAAACCTCTGATAACTGTCTCCTGGCCTTGACTCAGTGTTTCCTTCCCTTTCCCTGAGTCTTTGCTAACTGAGAAACACAATTTGAAGTGTTTCAGTACTTAATTAAACTGTCTCTAACGATAATGTTTGATAAATAATTCATTGAATGCTATTATTTGCTTAACAACCTAATATATCGACCCTCGATGCATTCTAGGTAAATTAGGTTTTAGTGTTACTAATATGTCACATTCGATAGTCTTTTAGGGTTGGTACATTTTACCTAACTCATTTCCATGTATACTGCGTTATCTTGCAATTTGCTGGATTCCGGGATACTAGTTTGACCTAGCCGGACGACCTAGTTCCCTCAGTTTTCGGGTTTCATTCAAAACTACAAACTTGTAGATCTATGTCTTATGGAACGCGGGGCAAATTTTCAGGTCATTCTGAGTTATGTAGACCAAGTTATGGTCATTTTACTATTGCTGGTCAAAGTGCATCAAAATTGGTCACTTTAGGTCATTTTAGGTCAATTTTGGTTCGGCCAGTTTTTGGACCTGAACTTGTGCAAGCTGTTTGACTTGCTTATGGTCATTTCTGGGCTTTGGTGTCTTCATAAGACTTGTAGATATAGGTCTTAACTATTCATGGTCAAAATTTCAGGTCACTTGGACCTGTTTTGAGTGAGTTATGGCCTAAAAACTAACTGCTGCCCAAATGGTCAATTTTCAGACCTTATTTGCACTTAATCCGGATTTGGTCATTTTTCAAGCTACCTTGCAAGCATAATTTTGGCATGATTCCTTCATAAAAGTTGGCACATTTTGTGCCTGGTTTCACCTCCAATTGGTCTCATGCCAATTGGAGCCACACACTCAAAGTTATAGGCCTAAAACTCAAACTGCCTTATTGCATTTCTTCCATACACATCAAGGATCACTCCTAACACTTACCAAACTTAACATTCAAGCCAATTCTGGTTGTACCATGACCTAAACATAATTCACAACACATTATAAGTCATTTTGGCAGTTTACAATTACATTCAATGTGTGACACCCCGTTTGCATAGCCTGGTAGATTTCACTGTTCCGGTGACCGGTGTCGGTCCGGATAATTAAGGGGATTAGAACCACACTTAAGACAATTAGAGAAGCCATAAACACAAATAATTAGTAATGTTCAATTAGTTAAGTATAAATAAGAAAAACAGAACATAAGAAGTTAAACGAGCCGAGAGTCACATCGATGGGTGACCTTCTCGGGAATGACTGCGAAGTCATTTTAAACTCAAATTTCGAACCATAAAAAGTGACGCTGCAGTCCTTAGGACCCTTATGGACATAGTGGAAAAGAGAAAATCATGAAAAAGAACTATTAAGTCAGTCAAATAATTAGGTCAGGGAACCGAAAGAAATATGGAATTATTTGCAAACCGGGATGAACCGGCGAGGGGCAATTTGGTCAATTGACCCCGAGAGCTGACTCCTGACCTAACTGTCAAATAAAATCAGAGAAAAGAAAATTTTGGAATCGAGAATTAAATTAAAGAACTAATAGAAAAATAAATAAATAAAAAAAAAAGAAAAAGAAGATGGAAAAGTCAAAGGTGATGACATCATGCATGATGTCATAAAGAAATTAATTAAATTATTTAGTAATTAGGATCTTTGGTCTTCTAAAAGGGATAAAGATTAAAGAAAAGAAAAGAAAAGAAAAATTTAGAAAGCCCTTCCTCTTCCCAAGTTGCCGCCCCACCTTCTCCATGAGCCCTCCATGGGAACTTCACCATTAAAGCTTGCTTCAAGCTTTTATACACCCATTTGATCTTACCTTACCCCAAATTCACCTATAAAAACGTGTTTTTGTTACTTGAAAAGGAGATTGATCATCAAAGAAAGAAGAAAAGAGGAGAGAAAATAGAGAATTCAAATTCAAGTGAGGTAAGCACATCCATTTGTAAATTTGAACTTTAGTAGTTGTGTTTATAGCTTGATATACTTGTAAATAAACTTAAAATTAAAAAAAAAAATTATATGGGGAAGAACAAACTGGAATTTCAGCCAGCCATGGATGTGGGAGAGTTTGATGTATTTTGAATGAATTAAATGTGTTAGTAAGCTTGCATGAGAATGGTAGTAAGTTGGAAATGCATAAATGGGAATAAATGCAACATTTTAGTGTGATTAGGGTTTGGAGACCTAGGGTTTTGAGGCAAATTTTTGGAGAAATGCATAAATGATGACTTTGGTCTATTGTGAGATGAAAAATGGTCAATAATGACCAAAAGAGATGTGTGGAAATTGTGAGAATGAAAGTTAAATTCGTAGGGCAAATGGTCATGCTGCTGGCAGCATGACCAAGCCAAATTTGAAGGACCAAAACGAAAATTTTACAAGTCCAATTGATATGCCACCAATTGAGGATGAAAATAGACATAAAATAGCACAATTTTGATTAAGGAACCATGGCCAAAAACTGACCAAAACTTAGTGAACCAATTGACCAAAGTGAAATGAGAGCAGGCTGCCACTGCATAAACTGACCAAATGAACAATAATTATTCATTTAGTCATAACTCGAGCTAGGAAGGTCAAAATAACCTGAAATTTTACCAGTAATTAGATAAGATATAGATCTAAAACTTTCATGAAGAACACAAACCCAAATTATGCCATTAACTTAATCAAATGATTGAGCAAAGTTGAGTTACTGAACCTGCAAAACTGCAGATTTCCATTTGAACAGTAAAGTTCCAATGGCTATAACTCTCTCTAGAAAACTCCGATTTAGGCGATTCTTGAACCGATGGAAACCTAAGACATAGTAGAACATTTCTTATGAAGGAAATTAGACCAAATTATGGACTTAACTTGATCAAATTACTGCACGAAGTTGGATCAAAAATCTACCAGAACCAAAATTGCAGCATGAACAGTACACGTGAACAGTAATTGTATTTTGGCTATAACTTGAGCTACAAAGCTCCAATTGGGGTGATCCAAAAATGAGAATACACTTAAGACAATAAGGAACATTTTCTATGAAGGAAGTTTTGCCAAATTCCAATAGTAAAAGGACCAATGAAACAGTGTAACTTAGGACCCCAAAATCGAAAATTGGCAATTTTGCCTAAAAGACCTAAGCTTTGAGAAAATGACCAAAACCAACAAGTTTAGTGACCAAAATATGGTATGTGGGTGAAGTTGGAGTTCCCATACCTATTAAGCCTTAGAAAGTCAACTATTTGACTTGAATAGTATAGGGAATAGTAACCCGAAACACAAATATTTCGAGAACGTCGAATTTAACACGTTAGAACTAGGTAAATGTGAAGCTAAATTTATTTTGGATTTGTGTTAAGTTCTAGTACTAAAACATTGTAAAATTGTGCGTTTCAGTTGAAAAGAATATCGGGAAGGAACCCAAGGAACCGAGTCAAGGCTAAGGGACAACTCGCTTGGGGTTTGTGCACAACATCTCCATGCTTTAAAATTCATTGATAAAGTGAACGAAATATGTATTTTACTTGTGCTTTGGAATTGTTGAAAGTTTATTTGTGACATTATTTATGATGTTTTGATTTAAACTGTGAAAGTTATTGTGTATATTTGAAATAGCAATGTTTAGCAAATTGTTAAGATAAGTTTTGAAACCACAGTGTCATAACCATATATTTGAACACCTCACTAGCACGACTAGTGGGGGTAATTAGTTTCGAATTTTGATTCCTTCTCTGGAGAAGTATTGAGGTGTGCCAGTAGAAGAGGATGTGAATGGATATCCATATATTTGAGCTAGCCAGCCTTGTGATGTGATTTCTCTTTAGCCTCTGGCTATTGAGATTCTATTTGTTTCGAATGGCATGATCTAACTGTGGGTTTTATGAAATCTGTTTTGATACTTCGAAATGAACGTGGTTTGCATTAAAATCTCATAATTCATGTTTTGTGTTTAATGCTCATGTTTAGTCAAATTTTTTAATAAATTTGATTTTATTTTTGCATAAAGATTATTTTAGTATGTTGTGCGTCCTAGTACTCATGATAGCTTTATTGAGACTAAAGGAGCAAAGAATGCTAAAGATTGAGGATCATTCAGCCTAAAGTCTTCGGGTATAATTTATACCCTAATTGTAAATATTTCTTTTGATGCATATATTGCACATAAATGTATGGACATGTAAAAAAATGGGTCTTGAGCAGTTGTATAAAATTTGTATAAAGTTGTAATATATATTGTAGTTTGAAATTCTCTTAATGTAAATTTTGTAATGATCTATTCAAATTGTTTTGTTTCTAATGAAATATGTATGGAACTATTTTATTTAATTTGAATGAAATGGATTGTTAGTATTTTGATGATCATTGGATACTGGATTCAAAATTGAAAGTTGATAAATGTGTTGAGAAATTGTTTGAGATTGAGTTTGAAATTGAAGCAGTTGTTGAGAAAATTTTTAGAAGTGCTTTTTACAGGTATTTAAAGAACTGTTTTCTCAAAATACAGAGGGAACTCTGTCAAAATTTTTATAAAATTTGCGGAAAAATAAAATGGACTAAAATTTCCAACTAGCTTTCAACTTAATTACATGTTTAAAATACTTATTAGAAATGCTCACCACTTATCAAAAATAAGAAAATTGTTTTAAAATCCCTTGTAGGGTACTTAATGAGTTATCGGTAGGTGAAGTTCGGTAGTTCATTAGGTATTCTACGGGATCATGTTATGCCTTACAGAGGGGTAAGGTGTGACATGTTTTAGTGGTATCAGAGCAAAATTTTGAAGTATGTTTTAACTTGTGAATTTGTGTTTTTCTTTGTTAAGTATAACTGCTCAATGTCCATAATTGTTACATGCAGTGCATTACATCATGAATATGACCTAACGGAGGGAAATCTCCTTGTGTTACTTGTTCAGGAGATACCCTAACTTCAGTCTAAAATGGAAGAAGGGGATCGCTCAGTTGAGCAGTTTGTTGAAGCTGAGGCACAAGGGGAAGCCCCAGCTTTACCGAATGTCGATGGGTCGAGAGCATCGCCCATAAATGCCGCAGTTCCACCGCGGTTGCAATGAGATGGCGGCAATGTTTCAACAAATGGCTAGGGGTATGCCTGCTCAAGCTCCACCCCAAACACCTGTGGCACAACCACTACCTCCAGCCAGACAATATGATAAATTACTGAAGTATGGGGCTGCAGAATTTAAGGGTACAGTGGACCCTTTAGAGGCAGAGCAATAGCTTGAAAGAATGGACAGAGTATTTAAGAAGCTACATTGCCAAGATGAACTGAAGTTTGAGTACTCTGTGTCACTACTGCAAGGGGATGCATATGATTGGTGGAAGACCATCCCCCACAGCTTGGCTGAACCACCAGTGTTGACCTGGGATGACTTCATCAGAGAATTCAGACAGAAATACATCCCAGATGCATATGTTGACCAGAAACTACAAGAATTTTTGAGTCTGAAACAAGGGAACCGATCAGTGGCAAAGTATGAGAGGTAGTTCTCCCGCCTGAGTCACTATGCGGGGAGTCTCATTACTACTAGCAAGGCAAGGTGCAAGAGATTTGAGACGGGTTGAAGCCCAGCATAAGGATGCAAGTTGTGGGATTCCGACACAGCAACTTCTCAGAGCTCATGTCTCAAGCACTTGAGTTGGAAAGAATAGAATCAGAAGCAACCCCAGTCAAAGAAAAATCAGAGAAAGTTGAGAAATCAGACAAAGACAAGGGGGAAAAGTCTATAGAGCCGAGTTCTGGTGGGACTTCTGAGAAAAAGAAGAAGTTTAGTGGACCCAGTAGGGGTCGAGGTGGAAGATTTGGTAGGGGCCGATTCTCCGGACAGAGACCCCCTAGGTCTAGTCAGCAGTCGAGCAGGGGTTCACATTCTGCCCGCCCCTGTGAGACTTGTGGCAAGATTCATGAGGGGGAATGCTATTGGGCCACTGGAGCCTGCTTTAACTGCGGAGGCAAGGGCCATATGGCTAAAGACTGTACTAGTGCTTCGAGATATGGTCTAGCTCCTACTACTGCCGAGGGATCTATTCAGAGTCCTGCTCCTAGAGGTTCACAGTCAGTTGGTAGAGGAAGAGGTAGAGGTAGAGGCACTGCTTCTAGTAGTCAGGGCACAGTTGGTCAGTCGGCACAAGGGAGTGCTTCAGTCAGGGTTTATTCAATGAGACAACGAGAAGAGGCTGAGACTTCTGATGTTGTAGCCGGTATATTCTCTATCTCTGATCAAGAAGTATTTGTATTGTTTGATCCGAGTTCAACCCATTCATATGCTAGTGCTAGCATAGTCTGTTCACTTGCTGTTCCATGTGTGCAAATGGATTTTGAAGTGCTAGTAACTAGTCCGTTAGGACAAGAGGTCCGGGTCAACAGAATTTATAGAGACTGTCCTTTGGTGATCCAAGGACATGTTTTCCCATCAGACTTGATTGAAATGCACTTCAGAGAGTATGATATCATCTTGGGCATGGATTGGTTAGCCAGGCATCATGCCATGATTGATCAGATCGAAGACAGTCACTTTTGGTCTCCCTTTGTACGGTGATGTGGTAATACATGGGGAGAGGCATTTACTGCCATCAAACATCATTTCGGCTGCACTAGCCAGAAGAATGATCAGAAAGGGGTGTGAAACATACTTAGCACATGTGAAAGACACCCAAGTGGGTAGTCCAGCATTGAGGGATATCCCTACTGTATGTGACTTTCCGGATGTATTTCCTGATGAATTGCCAGGATTACCTCCAGAAAGAGAGGTGCAGTTTGAGATTGATGTTATGCCAGGTGTGGACCCAATCTCCATAACACCATATAGAATGGCACCAGCAGAATTAAAAGAGTTAAAAGTACAGTTGCAGGAGTTGCTTGACAATGGTTTTATCCGCCTTAGTGTGTCACCTTGGGGAGCTCCAGTGTTGTTTGTAAAGAAGAAGGATGGCACTCTCCGGTTATGCATTGACTATCGGCAGTTGAATAAGGTGACAATAAAGAACAGATATCCATTGCCCCGTATTGATGACTTGTTTGATCAGTTGAGGGGTGAAGCTGTGTTCTCCAAAATTGACCTGAGATCAGGTTATTATCAGCTGAAAGTAAAAGAGCAGAGTATTTCTAAAACTGCCTTCAGAACCCGCTATGGCCATTATGAGTTTTTGGTTATGCCATTCGGGTTAACTAATGCTTCGGCTGCTTTTATGGATCTGATGAACACTATCTTCATACCATACCTCGACCAGTTTGTTGTGGTATTCATAGATGATATATTGGTCTATTCGAGGAATGCAGAAGAGCATGATAGACATCTGCGGATTGTACTGCAGACTTTGAGAGAGAAACAACTATATGCTAAATTGTCGAAGTGTGAATTTTGGCTGAAAGAAATATCCTTCTTGGGGCATGTAGTATCAGAAGAGGGCATCAAGGTAGATCCAAATAAGATTGAAGCTGTCCTTAATTGGAGGCCACCCAGAAATGTCACAGAAATTCGTAGTTTTCTGGGTTTAGCTGGATACTACCGTAGATTTGTGAAGGGATTCTCCATGTTGGCATCTCCATTGACCAAGCTGCTTAGAAAAGATGTGAAATTTCAGTGGACGGACAAATGCCAGCAGAGTTTTGATGAATTGAAGAGATGTTTAACTGAAGCTCCAGTCCTAACTTTACCTACTCCGGGTAAAGAATATACAGTATATAGTGATGCTTCTCACAATGGGTTAGGCTGTGTATTGATGCAAGATCGAAATGTCATTGCCTATGCAACACGCCAGCTGAAACCGCATGAGAGGAACTATCCAACACATGATTTGGAGCTTGCAGCTATTGTGTTTGCTCTTAAGATCTGGAGGCACTATTTGTATGGGGAAAAGTGTTACATCTACACAAATCATAAGAGTTTAAAGTATTTAGGCACCCAGAAAGAGCTAAATTTGAGACAGAGGAGATGGTTAGAGTTGATAAAAGACTATGATTGTCTGATAGACTATCAGCCAGGGAAAGCTAATGTTGTGGCTGACGCCTTAAGTCGCAAGACTATGGCAAGTCTATAGGTTACTCCTTTATCATTGGTATATGAGTTAAGATCATTGCATGCCAGCTTAGAGATTAATGATGATGGGCAGACAGCAGTTGCATGGCATGTATAGCCAGTGTTGATTGATCAGATTAGAATGGCTGCTCAGAATGATCAGAAGTATCAGAAGTTGATGGAAGAAGTCCGATAGGGCAAGAAACCAGAATTCTCAATCAGAGATGATGGTCTACTGCTACACTAGGGCAGAATATGTGTTCCCAATGATGTTGAATTGAGGAAGATCATTTTGAAAGAAGCACACGAGTCTCCTTTAGCCATGCACCCTGGTGGCACAAAAATGTATAGAGGGCTAAAGGAGCATTACTGGTGGATGGGTATGAAAAGAGGTGTGGCAGAGTTTGTATCCAAATGCCTAACTTGTCAGCAAGTGAAGGCAGAGCATCAAGTACCTACTGGGTTGTTACATCCACTACCAGTACCAGAATCGAAATGGGAGAGAATAATGATGGATTTTGTGATGAGACTTCCGAGGACACAGAAGAGTCATGATGCAGTTTGGGTCATTGTTGACAGACTGACTAAATCTGCTCATTTTCTACCAGTCTGGGTGGATTATAGTTTGGAAAGATTGGCCAAGTTATACATTGATGAGATTGTAAGACTGCATGGAGTGCCAGTATCCATCGTGTCAGACAGAGATCCTAGGTTCACTTCTAGATTCTAGAGTAGTCTTCAGAGAGCCCTAGGAACTAGATTGAACTTCAAGATCGCATTCCACCCACGCATGCATGGCCACCGAGAGGGTAATTCAGATCTTGGAGGACATGCTACGGGCTTGTGTGATTGAGTTTGAGGGCAGTTGGGATACACACTTGCCTTTGATTGAGTTTGCTTACAACAACAGCTACCAATCAAGCATTGGGATGCCTCTATATGAAGCTTTGTATGGCAGGAAATGTAGAACCCCATTGTGTTGGGATGACGTGGGTGAAAGAAAAATGATTGGACCCGAAATTGTTCAACAGACTGAAGAGAAAATCAGGGTGATCAGAGACCGACTTAAAACTGCATCAGACCGTCAGAAGTCCTATATTGATTTGAAAAGAAGGGATATTGAATATGCAGTGAGTGAGAAAGTTTTCCTCAAGGTTTCTCCATGGAATAGGATTATGAGATTCGGCAGAAAGGGGAAACTAAGTCCTCATTTTATCGGGCCATATGAGGTATTGGAAAGAGTGGGTCCTTTGGCATATCGTTTGGCACTACCTCTAGAGTTGGAGAAGATACATAACGTCTTCCATGTGTCTATGTTGAGGAGGTATCGATCAGACCCATCTCATGTACTATCAGTAGAAGAAATTGAAGTAAATCCAGACCTCACATATGAAGAAGAACCCATAAAGATTCTGGCTTATGATGTGAAGCAATGAACAAGCGGATACCATTGGTAAAAGTCTTTGTGAAACCATCATTCGGCTAGGAGGCTACTTGGGAACGAGAGGAGGACATGAGGAGACAACACCCACAAATGTTCGTGAGATTGATACTGTAAAATTTCGAGACAAAATTTATTTAAGGGGGAGAATTGTAACACCCCGCTTGCATAGCCCGGTAGATTTCATCTGCTCTGGACCGGTGTCGGTCCAGATAATTAAGGGGATTAGAACCACACTTAAGACAATTAGAGAAGCCATAAACACAAATAATTAGTAATGTTCAATTAGTTAAGTATAAATAAGAAAAACAGAACATAAGAAGTTAAACGAGCCGAGAGTCACAGCGATGGGTGACCTTCTCGGGAATGACTGCGAAATCGTTTTAAACTCAAATTTCAAACCGTAAAAAGTGATGCTGCAGTCCTTAGGACCCTTATGGACATAGTGGAAAAGAGAAAATCACGAAAAAGAACTGTTAAGTTAGTCAAATAATTAGGTCAGGGAACCGAAAGAAATATGGAATTATTTGCAAACCGGGATGAACCGGCGAGGGGCAATTTGGTCAATTGATCCCGAGAGCTGACTCCTGGCCTAACTATCAAATAAAATAGGAGAATCGAGAATTAAATTAAAGAACTAATAGAGAAATAAATAAATAAATAAATAAAGAAAAAGAAGATGGAAAAGTCAAAGGTGATGACATCATGCATGATGTCATAAAGAAATTAATTAAATTATTTAGTAATTAGGATTTTTAGTCTTCTAAAAGGGATAAAGATTAAAGAAAAGAAAAGAAAAAAAAAATTTTAGAAAGCCCTTCCTCTTCCCAAGTTGCCGCCCCACCTTCTCCATGAGCCCTCCATGGGAACTTCACCATTAAAGCTTGCTTCAAGCTTTTATACACCCATTTGATCTTACCTTACCCCAAATTCACCTATAAAAACTTGTTTTAGTTACTTGAAAAGGAGATTGATCATCAAAGAAAGAAGAAAAGAGGAGAGAAAATAGAGAATTCAAATTCAAGTGAGGTAAGCACATCTATTTGTAAATTTGAACTTTAGTAGTTGTGTTTATAGCTTGATTTACTTGTAAATAAACTTAAAATTAAAAAAATTTATATGGGGAAGAACAAACTGGAATTTCAACCAGCCATGGATGTGGGAGAGTTTGATGTATTTTGAATGAATTAAATGTGTTAGTAAGCTTGCATGAGAATGGTAGTAAGTTGGAAATGCATAAATGGGAGTAAAAGCAACATTTTAGTGTAATTAGGGTTTGGAGACCTAGGGTTTTGAGGCAAATTTTTGGAGAAATGCATAAATGATGACTTTGGTCTATTGTGAGATGAAAAATGGTCAATAATGACCAAAAGAGATGTGTGGAAATTGTGAGAATGAAAGTTAAATTCGTAGGGCAAATGGTCATGCTGCAAGCCAACTTTGAAGGACCAAAACGGAAATTTTACAAGTCCAATTGATATGCCACTAATTGAGGATGAAAATAGACATAAAATAGCACAATTTTCATTAAGGAACCATGGCCAAAAACTGACCAAAACTTAGTGAACCAATTGACCAAAGTGAAATGAGAGCAGTCACATCAGATAACCCACCAAATGAACAGTAATTGTTCATTTGGTCATAACTCGAGCTAGGAAGGTCAAAATGACCTGAAATTTTACCAATAATTAGATAAGATATAGATCTAAAACTTTCATGAAGAACACCAACCCAAATTATTCCATTAACCTAATCAAATGATTGAGCAAAGTTGAGTTATTAAACTTGCAAAACTGCAGATTTCCATTTGAACAGTAAAGTTCCAATGGCTATAACTCTCTCTAGAAAACTCCGATTTAGGCGATTCTTGAACCAATGGAAACCTAAGACATAGTAGAACATTTCGTATGAAGGAAATTAGACCAAATTATGGACTTAACTTGATCAAATTACTGCACAAAGTTGGATCAAAAATCTGCCAGAACCAAAATTGTAGCATGAACAGTGCACGTGAACAATAATTGTATTTTGGCTATAACTTGAGCTACAAAACTCCAATTGGGGTGATCCAAAAATGAGAATACACTTAAGACAATAAGGAACATTTTCTATGATGGAAGTTTTGCCAAATTCCAACAATAAAAGGACCAATGAAACAGTACAACTTAGGACCCCAAAACCGAAAATTGGCAATTTTGCCTAAAAGACCTAAGCTTTGAGAAAATGACCAAAACCAACAAGTTTAGTGACCAAAATGTGGTATGTGGGTGAAGTTAGAGTTACCATACCTATTAAGCCTTAGAAAGTCAACTATTTGACTTGAATAGTGTAGTGAATAGTAACCCAAAACACAAAAATTTCGAGAACGTCAAATTTAACACGTTAAAACTAGGTAAATGTGAAGCTAAATTTATTTTGGATTTGTGTTAAGTTCTAGTACTGAAACATTGTAAAATTGTGCATTTCAGTTGAAAAGAATATCGGGAAGGAACCCGAGGAACCGAGTCGAGGCTAAGGGACGACTCGCTTGAGGTTTGTGCACAACATCTCCATGCTTTAAAATTCATTGATAAAGTGAACGAAATATGTATTTTACTTGTGCTTTGGAATTGTTGAAAGTTTATTTGTGACATTATTTATGATGTTTTGATTTAAACTGTGAAAGTTATTGTGTATATTTGAAATAGCAATGTTTAGCAAATTGTTAAGATAAGTTTTGAAACCACAGTGTCATGACCATATATTTGAACAGCTCACTAGCACAACTAGTAGGGGTAATTAGTTTCGAATTTTGATTCCTTCTCTGGAGAAGTGTTGAGGTGTGCCAGTAGAAGAGGATGTGAATGGATATCCATATATTTGAGCTAGCTAGCCTTCTGATGTGATTTCTCTTTAGGCTCTGGCTATTGAGATTCTATTTGTTTCGAATGGCATGATCTAACTGTGGGTTTTATGAAATGTGTTTTGATACTTCGAAATGAACGTGGTTTGCATTAAAATCTCATAATTCATGTTTTGTGTTTAATGCTCATGTTTAGTCAAATTTTTGAATAAATTTGATTTTATTTTTGCATAAAGATTATTTTAGTATGTTGTGCACCACTGAGTCCTAGTACTCAGCGATAGCTTTTATTGCTGTCGCAGATACAGAGACTAAAGTAGCAGCAGACTGAGCAGCTAAAGATTGAGGATCATTCAGCCTAAAGTCTTCGGGTATAATTTATATCCTAATTGTAAATATTTCTTTTGATGCATATATTGCACATAAATGTATGGACATGTAAAAAAATGGGTCTTGAGCAGTTGTATAAAATTTGTATAAAGTTGTAATATATATTGTAGTTTGAAATTCTCTTAATGTAAATTTTGTAATGATCTATTCAAATTGTTTTGTTTCTAATGAAATATGAATGGAACTATTTTATTTAATTTGAATGAAATGGATTGTTAGTATTTTGATGATCATTGGATATTGGATTCGAAATTGAAAGTTGATAAATGTGTTGAGAAATTGTTTGAGATTGAGTTTGAAATTGAAGCAATTGTTGAGAAAATTTTTAGAAGTGCTTTTTACAGGTATTTGAAGAACTGTTTTCTCAAAATACAGAGGGAACTCTATCAAAATTTTTATAAAATTTGCGAAAAAATAAAATGGACTAAAATTTCCAACTAGCTTTCAACTTAATTACATGTTTAAAATACTTATTAGAAATGATCACCACTTATCAAAAATAAGAAAATTGTTTTAAAATCCCTTGTAGGGTACTTAATGAGTTATCGGTAGGTGAAGTTCGGTAGTTCATTAGGTATTCTATGGGATCATATTATGCCTTACAGAGGGGTAAGGTGTGACACGATGTGCACCAACAAGTGTAGAATTTTTTAATCCAATTTACAATAATTCAATCACCTATATATGCTCATTTACATGTCCCACTTCACACCACTATACACACACTCAAACTGCCATAACAACCAACACATTTTAACATCATTATTCCATAAACCAAACATGAAATAAAATCCTTATGGTTCACCAGAACAGGCTGCCAATTTATACCTCACTTTGAATAAAGTTCCAAGCTTCCAAATTCAAGTATACATTCACAATATACTTAGTATACATCACCCAATCAATTTTCTACATACATATATATTTAATCAATCCTTTAATCCACCATTTACAAGCAAAAATAAAATGTCTTTAAAGCGTTTCCATGGCTGCCAAAAGTACACTTCCCCATTCAACATCAAACTTCAAAAATCTCTCCATAAATCAAACACCCATAACATCCTTACAAACTTTAATTAAACAATAATCAAAAACACAAACTTACCACTTTTGAAGCTTCTTAAAAACTCATCAAAACTTACCTTTCTCACTCCCTAAATGCTGCCCAAGTGGTGTAGACTAACTTTGATGAAGGAACTTAGGAAGAAATTGGCTTACTTCATGCATGCATGGAGCTTTGCCATGGACGGCCATGGAGGAAGTTGAGAGAAGAAAATGATTCAGCTGGTTCTGGTTTGGGAGGTTGAAGAAGGTGATTTGTTTCTGCCCAAAAATGTGTAGTGGTCCACTTAGGTAAGGTGAGTGGAGCACTAAGTAAGAATTAATGATTTTTTTATTCTTAATTTTCCAAATTCTCACATTAAGCTTCCCATTTTTGCTATTTAAACTTTGTACTACTAATTTAATTTTTCATGACATTTTACAAATATAATATCATGTATTTTTAATGGACATTTAGGTCAAAAGACAACTCAGGGTGTCAAATGACCACAATGCCCCTGTTCGGGTTGCATTCCCGATTTTTCGGTAACACCGGGTTTTGTCCATTTTTCGATTTCTCACTTTTCTTTGTACTAATTATTTAATTTTTCTTTGATATTTCTAATGATATTTATACTTTAATAAATATTTATTTGAGTCCTAAAAATATTTTCGAGGGTTCCCCGTAGTCCAGGGCTAGTCAACGGTCCCCGCCGTGACTTCCCGATGCGGTTACCCATCGCTAGGGTTCTCGGCTCGCTTAACTTGGTTACATTTCTTTGCTATTATTTTTCCTTTGTTTTTCTTGTACTTTCTTTTCTTGTATTTCATTATTTTATGTCTCCTCTATCATAACGAAGTGTAGTTCTAGGCATCCTAGCTGTCCGGACAACACTGGTCACCGGAATAGTAGAACGCACTACCGAACTTAGGGGTGTTGCAGAAAAACTTGAAGAAAATTTGAAGAAACAAGAATTTAGAAGAGCTCACTAATTAGGCTTTGTATGCATAGATATAAGCTTGAAGATAAGGATTTAACTTTAGAAAACGCAAAAATTATTTATGAATTTTAATGAAATAAATTCTGCCAGCCATAGTCATTTAGAGTTTTGATGGTCTTTAGTTAAATTAACTATGAATTCTTTGTGAATTCATGTTGAAGAAATTAGAAGATTAGGGTTTTTGAGCCATGGAATTTGGGGGGAAAATTTAGAGAAAATTTGTAATTGATGTATTGGAACCTAATTGAGGTTTGAAATGGTCATTTGGAGTCATTTGTGGTGTGTTTGAATTGATAGAACCAAAGTGCAATTCGGATTAGTTAGGATTCATATTTTGGCAGCTTGACCTAGGTCCCTTTCAAGGACCAAAACTGAAAATTTACCAACCCAATTGGTGTAAGGACAATTGGGAATGAAACTAGACAGAAAATGGCACATTTTTCATTCAGGAATCATGCCCAGAAAGTGACCATAACTTAGTGAAAAATTAGGCCAAATCCGAAGTTGAGCAAACTAACCTGTATAAAAATGACCAAATGAATAGTAGTTACGTAAATGACCATAACTTGTTCTAGGAAGGTCCAAATGACCTGAATTTTATACCGAAAGAAATCTGAGACATAGCCCTACAACTTTCATGAAGAAAACAAACCCAAAATTTGACCATAAGCTATCCAAAAATTCACTTGCAGTCAACCCACAAAAACTGCCATTAACCAGTAAATGCCCAGAATTCTTAGTAACACCAAATCCGACCAACCATGTTCAAATGGCTATAACTAGGGCTACAAAACTCCAAATGGAGTGATTTAAAAAGGAAAATAAAGTTAAGATAATAAGGAACAACTTCTATGAAGAAAACTTAGCCAAATTACCACAACAACTTGACCAATGGAACAGTGCAAGACAGGGCACCAAATCTGAAATTTTGGAATTTTACCTAAAAAACTTAAGATTTGAGGAAAACAACCAAAACCAACAAATTAGGTACTCAAAATGTGGTATGTGAGTGAAATTAGAATTCCCATACCTAATAAGCATGAGAAACTCAATAATTTGACTTAAATAGTGTCGTGAATAGTAAACCCGAAATACAAAATTCAAAGAACGTTAATTTAAATACATTAAAGTTAGAAATAAATAGATGTGAAATTATTATGGAATTTATTATAAAAAGTTATGATACTAAAACACTGTGAAATTGTATGTTTCAGTTGAAAAGAATACCGAGAAAGAACTTGAAGCATCGAGTCAAGGCCAAGAGGTGACTCGTATAAGGTTTGTACACAATATAAACATTCTTTAAAATTTCTTTGCAAAGTGCATGAAATGATTTGTGGTTTATTTATATTGCAAAATAATTATTGAAATGTACACTATGGTTTTTATCTAAATTGTTGGAAATTTGATGATATGTGATTTAATTATCAGTAAATGTTTGATAAATTAATAAGATAGTTTTGAAACCACAGTTTCATGACCATATATTTGAATGCCTCACTAGCATGACTAGTGAGAGAAATTAGTTTCGAATTTTGATTCCTTCTTTAGCTGAAGTGCTGAGGTGTGTGCCAGTATAAGAAGAAATTTGAATGGGTACCCATAGTTTGAGCTAGCTAGCCTTGTGATTTCTCATAAGCCTCTAGCTATTGAGATGAATATGTTTCAAATGGCATGATATAACTGTGTGATTTTATGAAATTGATTTGAGAATTCCTAAATGAAATTATTGGACTAAAAGTTTATAAATCATGTTTTGCTTATGTCTTTCATTTTCAGCAATGTGTTTGAATAAGTATAATTTGAATTATGCATAAATGTTATTTTAGTATGTTGTGCACCATTGAGTCATAGTACTCAACGATGGCTGTTATTGCTGTCGTAGATATAGAGACTAGAGGAGCAGCAGAGTGAGCTGCTAAGACTATTGGAGCTACACCCCTGAAGTTCTATCGGGTATATTTTATACCCTGATTGTAATATTTATTTTGATGTATGTAAATGTATGTACATGTATAAACTGGTCATGAGCAGTTGTATAAAGTTTGTAATAATATTAGTTTGGATTTTTTAATGTAAATTTTGGATTGATAAATGTAAATTGTTTTAACTTTAATGAAATATGAATGAAATTATTTAATATTATTTTTGATGATATTTGAATTGAAAATTACGTTGGAATTTTGGAGTTTGGGAAAAATTAATGTTGAGTTTGTTGTGGTAGTGATGGATTTGATGAAAAGAATTATAAGAAGTGTTTTTACAGGTTTTTAAAGAACTATTTTTCACAAATACAGATGGCACTCTGCCAAAATTTTTCTAAAATTATGGACAAATAAAAATGGAAAAAAATTTTAACTAATTTTTAAACTCTAATTAAATCTTTTTAATACCTATTAGAAAATGCTCACCACTTCTAAAAAGAAAGAAAATTGTTTTAAAATTCCTTGTAGAGTACTTAATGAGTTATCGGTAGGTGAAGTTTGGTAGTTCATTAGGTATTCTACGGGATCATGTTATGCCTTACAGAGGGGTAATGTGTGACATATTAATTCTAATTGCACGCATATACCACATTTTGGATATCAAAATTTTTGGCATTGATTGCTAATTAAATTTTCAAACACCCTAAGTAAAATTCCAAAAATTCAGTTTTGGGTCACAAGTCTCTACTATTCTATTGCTCTGTCTACAATGCAATTTCGGCTTAGTGTCCCTCATCAAAGTTGTTCCTTAATGTCTTAACTTCAATTCCCTTTTTGAATCACTCCATTTGAAGTTTTTTTGCTCAAGTTATGCCTATTTTTCTAAGGCTGGCCAAATTGGTCCAAACTTAGATTCTGGGTACCAAATTTGGTTCTAGCAGTTTTGAGCAATCAACTTTGGTTGACAATTTGACTTGATTATGGGCAGAATTTAGGTTTATATTCTTCATAAAAGTTGTAGTACTATGTCATAGCTTTCTAATGGTTCAAAAATCAGGTCATTTGGACCTGTCTAGGCCAAGTTATGGTGAAATGAACAAACACTATTTATTTGGTCATTTCTGTACAGTGGTAGTGTGCCAATTCTGAGTTTGACCTAATTTTGCACCACTTTGTGTTCAATTTTAGGGCAAGGTTTCTTCACCAAAATTGTTGCATTATGTCTTAATTTTTATCTCCAATTGGCCTCACACCAATTAGAGCAACCAATTTCTAGTTATACCTATTTGAATGGGTAAGGGTCAAGTTGTCCAGAATTGAACATCACACATTCATAATCCCATTTCAATTTTAACCATTCAAACACATTCTAAATTACACCAATTAACCATTTTAAACCTCAATTAGGTAAAAGTACATCAATTTACTAAATTCTCAAATTTTTTCCCCAAAACCCTAAGGGTTAAGAACCCTAATTTTCTAATTATCATAATTGATAAAATTAAAGTATACTAATAAACTATTCTTACTCATCTAAGCATAAATACACCATTAATTAGATTAGAACACTTCAATTCCCCTAAGTGCCAAGCCAACTGAAATTTCTCTTCCCCCCCCCCCCCCCCCAAATAATCATGCAAATTTTCAATTTTCTTCATGTAATTCCATCAAAGCTAACTTAATTTCAATCAATTTTTACTAAGGAAGAAGATTAAATTACTTACCTCACTTGAGCTTTTCAAATCTTCCAATTCTCCTCCAATTTCTCCACTTTCTTTCTCCCAATCTTCTTCTCAAGGCTTAATAACAATTTTTAAGTAAGGGATTTAGGGGGTTTATGATTAAAATTAAGGTTTAGAAAGCTTGAAAATAAGCTTTCATGGTGGAAATGGAAAAGAAGAGAGAGGAACAAGAGATAGAGTGGTGCTCACAGCAAAGAAAGAAGAAGAACTAAAAAAAATTTTTGTTTTTTCTTTATTTATTTGACTTAGTCAAATACTTAATTAAATTATAATTAATTTTGAGGTCATGCATGATGTCACTTGTATGATGTCATTAATCTTTTATTTTATTTTCTTTTCTTTTCCTTTCTTATTCCCCACTTCTTCGATTTAATTATATATTTCACAATTTTAATTTCTCACTTTTTATTGGACAGTTAGGTCATGAATTACCTCTAGGGGTGAATTGACCAATTTATCCATCGCCGGTCTAATCCAGTTTACCAATAATACTGTATTTCTTTCGGAACCCTGACCTAATTATTTGATATGGTTCTCAACCTTTTTCTGTGACTTTCAAATTTCCCCTAGCTTCACAAATTTTCTTAGGCCTGCAGGTCTCAATGCCCCGTACAAAATTAGGGTCCGAACTGATCTCGCAGTCACTTCCCGGTGCGGTCACCCATCGCTGTGACCCCGTTTATGTTCTATTTTTCTGATCTATATTTACCTTTCTGATAATCACTATTAATTTTTGTTCAGGACTTTTCTAGGTGACTTAAATATGATTCTAATTCTCTTAATTGTCTGGACCAACATCAGTCACTGGAATAGTGATTTGCACAGGACTATGCATGTAGGGGTGTTACAAGTATAGCATTCCATCCATAGACAGATGGCCAGTCTGAAAGGATCATTCAGATTTTGGAGGATATGCTTCGGGCTTGTGTGATTGAGTTTGAAGGGAGTTGGGACACACACTTACTTTTGATTGAATTTGCCTACAACAACAGTTATCAGTCAAGCATTGGGATACTTCCATATGAAGCACTTTATGGCAGAAAGTGTAGAACTCCTTTATGTTGGGATGAAGTGGGAGAGAGAAAGTTGATTGGCCCAGAATTAGTGCAGCGGATGGAAGAAAAGGTCAAGATCATTAGAGACAAACTCAAAGTTGCATCGGATAGACAAAAGTCTTACATTAATCTAAAGAAAAGATATATTCAGTACAGTGTGGGTGACAAAGTGTCCCTAAAAGTTTTCCCATGGAAGAGGATCATGAGGTTTGGTAGGAAGGGAAAACTGAGTCCTCGCTTCATTGGGCCATATGAGGTTCTAAAAAGAGTGGATCCATTGGCATATAGGTTGGCATTGCCTCCAGAGTTAGAAAAGATTCACAATGTCTTTCATGTCTCCATGTTGAGGAGGTACAGATCAGACCCCTCTCACATTTTGCCAGTAGAGGAGATTGAGGTAAATCCAGACCTGACATATGATGAAGAGCCCATAAAGATCTTGGCATATTAGGTGAAGTAGCTGAGGAACAAGCAGATACCTCTGGTAAAAGTGCTGTGGAACCATCATTCAGGCCAGGAGGCTACATGGGTGTGACACACCTTACCCGTCTACAATGTAGCCGAGCAAGATATGCCACACAGTGTGCCGAAGTACCAAATCATATTTCCATTACAATTTACCCTTTTTAATTTATTTATTTATAATTTTAATTAATCTGAATTTTTCACAAATTTTATAAAAACTTCGGCAGAGTGCTGGCTATAAATTGGAAAAACAGTTCTTCTGAATCTGTTGAAAACCCTTCCAATATAATCATATTATCAATCTCAGTCAACCACCAACATATTTCCACAATTTCTCAACTCAAAATTCAATTCATTTCATATCATACTCAACTCAATAAGGAATATTCAAATTTATTACTGAACATGATTTATAGATAATTACATCAAAACATAATTACATGAGTTTATAATATACATGACAAAATAAAGGTATGATTACAAAAGTTTACAAAATACAAAATACCAAAAAGTAGCCTAATGTCCTACGAATGCTTTGCAAATGTGAGGTGACTCTGGACTCTGTGTGCAGATCTGACAATTCACCCGGTCTGAGGTCTGCCGGACTCCCCAGCTATGTCTCCAGTACCTGCACGTGGCAAAAGCGATGCGCTAAGTAATTCTGCTTAGTGGTGATAATATAAAATTAAATAACTAAAATAAAATAAATATGCAGAATGTATATTTACATTTTATGTACACTTAATTTCTGGCATTTATTGCAGTATTATTCGATTAAAATTTGGTAAGATTTATTTTAATTGCCCTAGTAACCTAGACTAGTCGACTGGACTGGATAAATGGGTAAACTGGCACTAGGTACCAAGTACCTCGGACCATCATACCATCGGTCACATTGTGTCTCCTAGTGTGCAACAGAACAGCTAATAAGCTGTAATAATTATTAGGGACAAAACCCAAGTATAACAACTCAATCAACATAGCCAAAGGCTATTGTATCACAGAATGGCACGGAAGGCCATAAATCACAGAATGGCATGAAGCCATATGCAGTACTGCTAATAGAACCCTATTGGCATGCCAACCTATCCAAACCAATCTTGTTAGGTGTACTAGGGCGTATTACACTCTTAAATTGTATAATTCTTGAAATTTAAATTTAGGTGTTACTATTTATTTCATTAGTCAACTAAAATATTGAATTTTGCATAGGCAATAGGTACATTGGTTCTAATATTCTCAACATACCAAATTTTGCATTCTAAAGTTGTTGGTATTGGTTGCCAATACCATTTCTAAGCCTAGTGTTAGTTGTTCAAAATTTTCAGATTTCAAGCCTTGTGTTTACTATTCCATTGATCATTTTTACAGTGGGAATTTGGCAAAGTTGTCAACATGAAAGTTGTTCCTTATTGTGTCTAGTTACATTTATTTTCTTGAATCACTCCATTTGGAGTTTTGTAGCTCAAGTTATGGCCTAAATACCATAACTGGCCGGATTGCAAACTTTCTAGATTTTCTGGACTGACCAAATCTACAGTGTTTTGTGTAGTGATTTCAGGTCACCTTTTGAACATGTTATGGTCAAAATTTGGGTTTTATTTCTTCATGAAAGTTGTAGGTCTATGTCTCAGATATTTACTGATAAAATTTCAGGTCAATTGGACCTTTCTACACTGAGTTATGAGCAAATGAATAAACACTATTCATTTAGTCATTTTGCCCAAGCAGAATGCAGGTCAATTGGATTAGGGCAATCTTTAGGTCAACTTGGTTTGGTTTTCTGGGCAGGGTTTCTTCACCAAAGTTGTGCCATTATGTATCTAGTTTCATGTTCAATTAGCCTTGCACCAATTGAACCTACACAACTCTAGTTATTGCTATCCAAACCTGCTGGACTCACACCCAGTCTTGCAGGTCACCAAGGGCAGCATACATAGCGTCAATTCTCATGTCACAAACCACTTCATTTCTTAATCATACACATCCAAATGGTCACTAATTGACCATTAAAACTTACTTTCACCATTACATGAACAAAGTCTCAATCTCAGACCCAAACCCTAACTCAACCACATCAATTCATGCATTTAACTTGCATTTCATTATCCCACTCAAGAGATTAATACTAAGGGCAGCCATACTACCATTTTAGTTCCATGAAATCCTCAAAACCTTACCACATCCAAGGCTGCCGAAAATTTGGGATGGGCATACACAAGATATTTGTTAAGTTTCTTTGTAAATTTACACTCAATTCTACTCCTTCAACATAAATTGAAAGAGAAAAGGCAAGTTTGGTCACTAACCTTTAATGAAGTAAATTCCAAGCTTATCAAAGCTCCTCCTTTCTACTTCCTTTTGTTGTCTTTAGCTTGCCCAAGATGAATGGATAATTTTTTTGTGATGACAAAGATGGGTTTTATGGTGAAAAGCTTAAGGAAATCAAGGTGGAATTGAAAAAAAATGGTGGAAGGCTCTAGGAAGGAATTTCGGCCACCATGAAAGAAGAAAAAGATGAAATGATTTTGGCCTTCTTTGTCTCTTAAAATGAGTTTATTTAATTCTCATTGGTGGGAGGGTTTTTAATGAGGTCATGCTAATGTCATTATTTGACTTTTATTTCATTATTTTTTTTTGTTTTGTTTTTCTTCCATACTTCTTTTACTTATTTTTAATAGATTTTTCATCAATATTTATTCATATTTTATGTCATATAATTCACTTACATAAATGGACAAGTTGGTCAAAAATCATCTCTGAAGACGAAATGACCAAAATGCCCTCCGTTTGGCTTAACTAGCTAAAATTGTGTGTACCGATTGATTAAATTTTCCTTGTGTTTTTCTTAACATTTTATTGTCATTGGAACCCCAATAATCCTTCCCTGAGCTCCCAAAAATTTTTTCTTGAAGTTTTTCCTTGTTCTAGGGTTGCTAACGGCCTTCACCATCACTTCCCCTTCGACTCACTCATCACTGGGGTTACGACTCATTTAACCTTAATGCATTTCATTCTTATAAAATTTACTTGATTTTTCTAATTATTATTTGGTTTATTTATAACTCCTCACTCTAGTCTAATTATAATTTCAAATATTCTAGCTGCCCGGACTGACATTGGTCATCGGAACAATAGACTGTATGGACTAGCTAAAGTGAGGATGTTACAGCTCTTCCCCTCTAATACAAATTTCATCCTCGAAATTTACTTGATGCAAACAGTTGAGGGAACTATTGCCTCATCATCTCTTCACTTTCCCAAGTTGCCTCCTCGGTATTATGGTGCCTCCAAAAGTACTTTCACCAGTGGAATTTGTTTATTTATCAGTTCCTTCACTTCCCGAGCCAGTATCCGTATAGGTTCTTTTGCATATGTCAAGTCCGGTTGCATTTCAATCTCTTCCATGGAGATGACATGTGAAGGGTCTGAGTGGTATCTTCTTAGCATAGACACATGGAATACATTATGGATCTTATCCAGTTCTGGTAGTAAAGCTAGCTGATAGACCACTGGTCCCACACGTTCAATAACTTCATATGGGCCAATGAACCTAGGGCTTAACTTACCCTTTCTTCCAAACCTTAGTACTTTCTTCCACGTTGAGACTTTGAGAAACACTTTGTTGCCAACTGCATACTCTATCTCTTTTCTCTTTAAATCGGCATAAGATTTCTGTCTATCTGAGGCAACCTTCAAATTTGCTTTGATAATTTCTACTTTCTCCTCAGTCTGTTTCACCAGGTCTGGTCCTACCAGCTTATCTTCACCCAATTTAGTCTAGCATACTGGGATTCTACACTTCCTCCCATACAGTGCTTCATATGGGGCCATTTGAATTCTAGCTTGGTAGCTATTGTTATATGCGAATTCTGCTAGTGGGAGATATCTATCCCAAGTCCCTTTAAACTCAATGACACAACTCCTCAGTATATCCTCAAGGATCTATCACATAATTCACATTGTTACTATCATTTCAATTTATTAGTTATAAAAATTCAATTAGCTTTTAGGTTTACCTGGATTACTCATTCCGACTGTCCATCCGTCTGAGGATGAAAAGCCGTGCTAAAGTAGAGTTGTGTGCCCAAGGCTTCTTGCAACTTTTTCCAAAATCTCGATGTAAATCTTGGGTCTCGGTCAGATATGATGGAAAGTGGGATTCCATGCAGTCTAACTATCTCTCTGATATACAATTTTGCTAGCTTCTCCAGTGAGTAGTCAGTCCTAACTGGCAGAAAATGTGCTAACTTCATCAATCTATCCACTATCACCCATACTGCATCATGCTTCTTCTGGGTGAGAGGTAGACCACTAACAAAATCCATAGTGACCCGGTCCCATTTCCATTCAAGGATGCTTATAGGATGTAGCAGTCCTAATGGAACTTGATGTTCTGCTTTAACTTGCTGACATGTCAAGCACTTAGTAACATAGTCAGCTATATCCTTCTTCATACCAGGCCACCAATAATGAGGCTTCAAATCATTATACATTTTTGTGCTTCCCATGTGCATAGCATAAACACTAGTGTGTGCTTCTTTCAGAATACTAGTCTTCAGTTCCCTATCATCTGGTACACACACTCTTCCTCTATAATACAGACACCCATCTACTTTCACCTCATAATCAGTTTCCTTCCCCTCTATAATTTTACCCACAATAGCCATTAATTTTTTATCTGCCTTCTGCCCATCTTGTATCTGCTGTAGCAGGTTTGGCCTCATTTGTAACTCAACCAAAATAGCTCCATCTTGACCTAGGGATAGACGAGCATTTAGTGATCTTAAAGCTGTGATAGACTTCCTGCTTAAGGCATCAGTAACTACATTTGCCTTCCCAGGATGGTAATCTATTACACAATCATAGTCCTTTAGGAATTCAATCCATCGCCTCTGTCTAAGATTTAGCTCCTTCTGGGTTGGCAAATATTTTAGAATTTTATGGTCTGTATAGATGTAACATTTTTCACCATACAAATAATGCCTCCATATCTTCAGTGCAAAGATAATTGCTACTAACTATAGGTCATGAGTAGGGTAGTTCTGTTCATGTGGCCTTAACTGCCTGGAAGCATAGGTGACCACTTTCCCCTCTTGCATCAATACACACCCTAACCCATTATGCGAGGCATCACTGTAGACCACAAAGTCTTTTCCCGACACTGGCTGTGTTAACACTGGTGCTTCTATCAACATAGCCTTCAGCCTCTCAAAACTGGCTTGGCACTTGTCGTTCCAGCCAAATTTCACATCCTTGTGCAACAACTTGGTCAATGGAGTAGCTATGAGAGAGAACCCCTTCACAAATCTTCTGCAATACCCAGCTAGCCCCAAGAAACTTCTGACCTCAATTGTATTTCTGGGAGGCTTCCATTCCATCACTGCTTCTATCTTTTTGGCATCCACTCTAATCCCCTCAGCTGATACTATGCATCCAAGGAAGGAGATTTCACTCATCCAGAAGTTACACTTGGACAGCTTAGCATACAGCTTCTTTTCTCGCAGGGTTTGCAGAACAATCCTCAAATGTTCATCATATTCTTCCTTGGTCTTGGAATACACCAGAATATCATCAATAAAGACCACTACAAACTGATCTAAATATGGATGGAAGATACGGTTCATAAGGTCTATAAATGCTGCTGGTGCATTTATTAACCCAAACGACATCACTAGAAATTCATAATGCCCATACTGGGTTCTGAATAGAGTTTTAGACACATCTGCATCCTTTACCCTCAGCTGATGATACCCTGATCTGAGATCAATTTTTAAAAATACACCGGCTCCCTTTAACTGATTAAATAGATCATCAATTCTGGGTAATGGATATTTATTCTTCACGGTTACTTTATTCAATTGCCGGTAATCAATACACAATCTTAAGTTTCCATCCTTCTTTTTCACAAATAGCACCGGAGCTCCCCACGATGACACACTGGGGCGTATGAACCCCTTATCAAGTAACTCCTGCAACTGAATTTTCAACTCTCTCAATTCAATGGGTGCCATCCTATAAGGAGCAATAGAAATTGGTACTATACCCAGCATTACCTCAATAGCAAATTCGACTTCCCTTTCTAATGGTAATCTAGGCAATTCTTCAGGAAAGACATCTGGAACGTCTCTTACTGTGGGTATATCACACAGGTTGGGCTTAGCCTGCCTAGTATCAACCATGTGTGCTAGGTAAGCTTCACAGCCTTTTCTCATCAATCTTCTTTCAACTGTGGCTGAGATAACATTGGACAAGAAATCTGTTCTTTCCCCCACAACTGAAATATCATTTCCCTCAGGAGTTTTCAGAGAAATCCTCTTCAGTTTGCAATCAACTATTGCCTGATGACGTGACAACCAGTCCATTCCCAAAATCACCTCAAACTCATGAAAGGGCAATTCAATTAGGTCTGCCAAGAATTCATACCCCTGAATCCTCAACGGGTAACCTTTATACACCTTATGCACTACCACACTGTGGCCTAGTGGATTTATGAGAGAATGTCTTGATCACTCTCCTCTACTGAAATTCCCCTCTCTACAGGTAGTTTGATGCAGATGTATGAATGAGCGGATCCTGGATCCACCAATGCATGCACAAATGTGTAGTAGAGGGAGAACGTACCCCTGATGACATCCGGGGCATCTTGTTCCTCCTGAGCTCTTATGGCATATGCTCTAGCAGGTGCTCTGGCCTTTGGTCTCTCAGCTGACTCAGATGCAGGCCTCAATGATAGACCAGCTACCTCGGATTTACCGACCTTCCTACCCCTTTGAGGTGCAGGGGCAGGCCTATCTGCTTGTGTTGGGGCAACTGTAGTAGTCCTCTTCGAACAATTTTTGATCTGATGTTCTGTAGATCTACACCATAAGCATGCACCAGTCACTCACTAACAGTCCCTTTTATGCCACTTCTGGCAGTACGGACAGGCAGAAGATGATGGGGCTGGTCCCCTGAACATCGTCCTTAGAGAGCTGCCCACTGATGGTGTGGACTGGCTTTTCCTAGGTGTGAACTGTGGTCTGGGCCTCTGGGACTGGCCCTGACCTTGTGGTTGTCCCAAACCCTGAATAGGAGGACTGTTACTCTTTTTACTGGGAGCAGAGAATGAACTGGACTGACCTTGACCCCTCTTCTACTGTCTTTCTCTTCTATTTTGCCCATTTATTCTGACTCTTTCTACTTTCAATGCAGTATCTACTAATTTGGAAAAAATCGTGATCTCCAATGCTGTTATCATGACTTTGATGTTGTCATTGAGCCCTTCTTTGAATCTTCTGCACCTCTCTGCCTCTGTAGGGACTATCTCCCTCCCATACTGGCTCAGTCTAATGAATTCACGCTCATACTCTACTACTGATAATTGCCTCTATCTCAGACTGATAAATTCTCTTCTTCTCTCTTCTAAATATACTTTACTGACATACTTCTTTTTTGAACTCTGTGAGGAAGAAATCCCAGGTGATCTGATCCGGTTGCACCTCACTGGATACTATGTCCCACCACTGGTATGCATCATCTTAAAGTAGGGACATAGCACCCTCCAGGTTATGCTCAAGAGTGCAATGAAGTTGTTTCAACACTCTGACTATTCTATCCAACCAGTTTTTCGCTGTCATAGGGTCATCCTCCTTCTTCCTAAAGAAATCCATAGCCCCATGTTTTCGTAGTTTCTCCAGATGGGACTTCTGTGGTGCTGGTGGAGGTTGTGGTTGTGGTGGTGGGATTGCCCCCATCATTTGTCGGTAAAATTCGGTCATTTGCTGGAATAATGCAAACTGAGGTTGGGCAGGTGCCTCAGCTGCTAGTGGAGCAAATTCTCCCCTGCCTCTAGATTCAGCCCTTAGTGGAGCACGACTCTCCACCTCTTTATCAACTATTCTTTGAGAAGCAGGATCCATATCCTAATCAAAATAAGAAAACAAACAAATCTGCATCAGTGTCACCTCAACACTTACAAATGTAATGCAATGGTATGCACTCTATCTAGGCCCAGAAACGCCTAAACCGATGCTCTGATACCACTAAATGTGACAACCCTTACCCGTCTACAGTGTAGCCGAGCAAGATATGCCACTCAATGTGCCGGAGCACCAAATCATATTTCCATTATAATTTATCCTTTTTAATTCATTTATTTATAATTTTGATTAATCTGAATTTTTCACAAATTTTATAGAAACTTCGGCAGAGTTCCGGCTGTAAATTGGAAAAACAGTTCTTCTAAATCTGTTAAAAACACTTCCAATATAATATTGCCATGCCAAGTGTGAATTAAAAACAATTTAAATCAAGTTATTCAAATATTTTATGCAAAACACAATAAATTTCCAAAGTCAAATTTCTATCCACAAAGTGGCAACACAGTAGTTCTCAAAACCCATAATTAACACAATAATTTCATAATGTATAACTAAACAAGTTTTCTATGAGAAAACGATAAAATAGGGTTTATTGTGCACAAACCTAATGTGAGTCGCCTCTAGGCCTTGACTCAGTCTCTTAGACCTTCTGGGTCTTTTTCAGCTGAAACACAAAATTTATAATGTCTCAGTAACTTTGCCTCACAACAATTCCAATAATTAATTCCTATAGCTTAAACTTCATCCTTGAACATTTTCATGCTGATGTTACAATTCATGATACTATTCAAGTCAAAATATTAACTTTCTTATGCTCAAAAGGTATGAGAACTCCAATTATACCCACATACCATATTTTGGTTACCTAACTTGTTGGTTTTGGTTGTTCTCTCAAAACTTAGGTTTTTTAGGCAAAATTGCAAATTTTCAGTTTTGGTAACCTATTTTGCACTGTTCTATTAGTCATGTTGCTGTTAGAATTTGGCCAAGTTTTCTTCATAGAAATTGTCCCTCATTGTCTTAACTTTATTTCCCTTTTTGAATCACTCCATTTGGAGTTTTGTAGCTCAAGTTATAGCCATTTGAATCATGGCTGCCGGATTGGTCTAACCCAGATTTCTGGGCAAATTTCTGGGTTCTGACAGTCTTAGGTCACCAATTTTGGGTGGCCAAATGACTTGGTTAAGGGTATAATTTGGGTTTCTATTCTTCATGAAAATTGTAGGTCTATATCTCACTTTTTACTGGTATAATTTTGGGTCATTTGGACCTGCCTAGCCTAAGTTATGACCAAATGAACAAATCATTTAGTCTTTTTTATATAGGTCAGAACACCCTGTTCCGGATTTGGTCAATTTGTTCACTATGCTATGATCACTTTTTGGGCATGATTTCTGAATGAAAAATGTGTCATTTTGTGTCTAGTTTCATTCTCAATTGGCCTCACACCAATTGGGTTGGTAAATTTTCAGTTTTAGTCCTTGAAAGTGACCTTAGTCCTGCTGCCTGCAGAATGCCCATAACCAATCCGAATTTAAACCTAATTCTAACACTTCCAACATACCACAATTGGTCACATATGACCATTTTTCAGCTCAAACAAGGTCAAACACACCATTTGACCAATTCTCAAAATTTTGTCTCCCAAACCCTAGGTTCCAAAACCCTAACTCACTTGATTTGTTACATTTAATTAGTTCTAAACATACAAACACCATTTCTCGACTCATTCAAGCTCTCTAACATGTTTAATTCAATCAAACTCAATCAATTCCTACCACATCTCAAGTTGTCTGAAATTCCATGGATTTCGATACATGTTATTTTTGTTTCATTTTTTCATAATTTCTAATGTAATTCAACTACTTAATTATGAATTTAAACATAAAATTGAAAACTAACCACTAACCTCTTTTGTTGAATTTTTCCCTCTTCAAATCTCCTTTCTTTCCTTTTCTTTTTGTTGTCAATAGTTTTACCAAGCTTCAAAAACAAGGTTTAATGAAGGAATTTATGGAATTTATGGTCAATTTTGTGGTTTCAAAAGCTCAAAAAGAGCTTTAATGGAAGAAAGGAAAAGAAAAATAAGAGAGAAGAGAGAATAGGTTCACGGAAAAAAGAAGAAGAAAGGGAAAAAAAATGAATTTTCTTTTCTTTTAATTCTTATTGGCTCCTTTTTATGTTGCATTATCTCCCAATTTTCAAATTTTAAAAATTAATATTTATTGTGTCATGAATGATGTCATAAACTTTTTGATTTTTTATTTTTCACTTCTTTTTCATTTCTTTTTCATTTACCTCTTCAATTTAAATCTACATTTCAAAATTTTCATTTCTCAAATTTTATTGGACAGTTAGGTCAGGAGTCAACTCTAGGGGTAAATTGACCAAATTGCCCCTTGCTGTTTCAATCTGGTTTGCAAGTTATTTGATATTTCTTCCGAATCCCTGACCTAATTATTTGACCAGCTTAACAACTCTTTTTCGTGATTTCTCTTTTCCACTATGTTCGCAATAGTCCTAAAGACCGCAGCATCACATTTTTCGGTTCAAAATTAGAGTTAAGACTGACCTCACAGTCACTTCCCGGAAAGGTCACCCATCGTTGTAACACTCGGCTCATTTAACTTCTTATGTACTTTTTTTCTTATTTATACTTAACTAATTGATAATTACTAATTATTTGTGTTCAAGGCTTATCTAATTGTCTTAGACATGGTTCTAATCCTCTTAATTATCCGGACCAACACTGGTCACTGAAATAGTGAAATATACCAGGCTATGCAAATAGGGGTGTTACATACACACCCTAATCCATTATGTGAGGCATCACTATAGACTACGAAGTCTTTTTCCAACATTGGCTATGTTAACACTGGTGCCTCTATCAACATAGCCTTCAGCCTCTCAAAACTAGCTTGACACTTGTCATTCCAGTCAAATTTCATATTCTTGTGTAGTAATTTGCTCATTAGAGCAGCTATCAGAGAAAATCCCTTTACAAATCTTCTGTAATATCTAGCTAACCTCAAGAAACTTCTGATCTCAGTTGTATTTCTAGGAGGCTTCCATTCCATCACTGCTTCAATCTTCATGGGATCCACTCTAATCCCTTCAGCTGATACTACATGTCCAAGGAAGGCAATCTCATTCAACCAGAACTCACACTTGGACAATTTAGCATACAGTTTCTTCTCTTTTAGAGTCTACAGAACAATTCTCAAATGCTCATCATGTTCTGCTTTATCCTTGGAATACACCAGGATGTCATCAATGAAAACCACTACGAACCGATCTAAGTATGGATGGAAGATACTGTTCATAAGGTCCATGAATGCTGCTGGAGCATTTGTTAACCCAAATGGCATCACCAAGAATTCATAATGCCCATACCGGGTTCTGAATGCAGTCTTAGGCACATCTGCATCCATAACCCTTACCTGATGATACCTTAATCTGAGATCAATCTTAGAAAACACACCGGCTCCCTTCAACTGATCAAACAGATCATCAATTCTAGACAATGGATACTTGTTCTTCACTGTTACTTTATTTAACTACCGGTAATCAACACATAAACTCAGTGTCCCATCTTTCTTTTTTACAAATAGTATCGGAGCTCCCTACAGTGACACACGAGGGTGTATGAACCCCTTGTCTAGTAATTCTTGCAGCTGGATTTTTAACTCTTTTAATTCAGCAGGTGCCATTGTATACGGAGCAATTGAAATCGGAGCTATACCCAGCATAATTTCAATAGCAAATTCAACTTCCCTTTCTGGTGGCAAACTAGGCAATTCCTTAGGAAATACCTCAGAGAAATCCCTTACTGTGGGTATGTCAGACTAGTAAAATTTACCCTACCTAGTGTCAACCACGTGTGCTAGATACGCTTCACACCCTTTTCTCATCCATCTCCTTGCAACTGTAGCTGAGATGACATTGGACAAGAAATCTGTCGTTTTACCCACAACTGTTATTTCTTCATTCTTAGTAGTTTTCAGAGAGATTCTCCTCAATTTACAATCTACCATTGCCTGATGATGGGATAACCAGTCCATTCCCAAAATCACGTCAAACTAATGGAAAGGCAGTTCGATTAAGTCTACTGAGAACTCTTTCCCTTGAATCTTTAACGGACAGCCCTTATATACCTTGTTTACTACCACACTGTAGCCTAGCGGATTTGTGAACATGATGTCATGGTCACTTTCCTCTACTGGTATTCTCTTTTCTACGGGCAGCTTGATATAAATATATGAATGAGTAGAACCTGAATCTACCAATGCATGCACTGAAGTATTATAGAGGAGGAACGTACCCTTAATGACATCTGGAGCATCCTGCTCCTCCTGTGCTCTCATAGCATAGGCTCTGGCTAGTATTCTACCTTTTGCTCTCTCCACAGACTCCGATACAGGTCTCTGTGAAGTATTGGTTGCCTCAGCCTTACCCGGCTTTCTACCCCTTGGAGCTAAAGGGGCAGGCCTAATAGTTGATACCGGAGTAGAAGTAGCAGTTCTGTGCTGACAATCTCGGATTAGGTGGTTTGTAGACCCACACCGTAAACAAGCACCTATCATTCTCCAACATTCTCCCTTATGCCACTTTTGGCAATGGGGGCAAGCAACAGATACTGTTGGGGCTGGTCCCCTGAACCCTGTCCCTGGAGAGCTAGCCACTAAAGGTGTGGATTGGCCTCTCCTCGGTGCAAACTGAGATTTGGGCCTTTGTGACTGACCCTGACTTGTTGCTCTACTGAAACTCTGAGTAAGCGAACCTCTGAATTTCTTACTAGATGTACTGGTTTGACCCTTACCTCTTTTCTGCTGTCTGTCCCTTCTGCTCTGCTCATTTATTCTAACTTTTTCAACCTTCAGTGCATCTTCCACTAACTTGGCAAACTCTATAATCCCCAAGGCTGTAATCATTATTTTAATGTTATCATTGAGTCCTTTCTCAAATCTCTTGTATCTCTCGGCCTCATTAGGGACTATTTCCCGCCCATAGTGGCTTAGTCTGACAAATTCTATAACACCCTCCTTGTAGCAACTCCGTACATTTTACTGTTCCGGTAACCAATGTCGGTTCGGACAGCTAGAACATCCGAAAAAATATTTAAACTAAAGTGAGGAACCATAATTAACTCAAATATTAATAAGAAAAATTTAGGAAAAATTTTAGAAAAAAAATACAACCAAGTTAAATGAGTCGGTGCCCTAGCGATGAGTAACCTAGTGGGAAGTTGCGATTCTAGCAATTAGGAGCCTTAGACCAGGGAGAAAATTCATAAAATAATTTTTGGGACTCCAGAGAAGGGTCATTGAGGTTTCTATGGCATTAGAATGCCAAGAAAATGCTTAAAATTTTTTTTCAATCGGTACAGACAATTTTAGTCTGTTAAGCCAAACGGATGGCATTTTGGTCATTTCGCCTTTGCCTTCAGAGGTGATTTTTAGTCGACTTGTCTCGTTAAGTAAATAATTATTATGACATAAAATGTGAATAAATATTTCTAAAAATTAAATTGAAAATGAGTAGAGAAGAAAAGGAAAGAAAATGAGATTAAATGACAATTTTGACATCACATGATGTCATCAACCCTTTCCCCACCAATCACAATTAAGCTAACCTATTAAAAAGGGATAATTGAGACAAAAATAAACAAAAGCAATCAGATTTCTCCTTCACCCAAACCAGCCGAAACACCTTCCACACCCAAACCACCATTGAAAGCTTATCAAAGCTTCAATTCCCACCTTAAACCACCTCAAAACCCTAACTTGCCTTCATTAAAAATTATCCCTACCACTAGAGCAAGCCTTGGGCAGTAATTTGAAAGGAAGAAAGTGAAGTTTTCAAGTCTTGGAACGTGACTAAGTGAAGGTTAGTGCCACTTTTGTTTATTTTTCTCTTATATTCTTTGTTACAACATTAATCTAAACTAGAAAATATGAAAATGGAACAAATTGAAATTGTGGAGTTAGGGTTTGGGAGAAACCTAGGGTTTGGGAGAAACCTAGGGTTTGCTCATGTATTGGTGAATGAAAGTTTAAATGGTCAATTAGTGACCATTTGACTGTGTATGATGAAGAAATGAAGTGAGTTGTGGCTTGGTATTTGAATTTGGGTGAGCTGCCTTGGCTACTCTGCAGGTCTGGATGTGAGTCCAGTAGGTTTGGGCAGCTATAAATGGAGTTGTAGAGGTTCAGTTGATGCAAGGCCAATTGAATATGAAACTAGACACATAATGGCACCACTTTGGTGAAGAAACCCTGCCCAGAAAACCAAACCAAGTTGGCCTAAAAATTGCCCTAATTCGGGTGACTTGCATTCTGCCTGGGCAAAATGACCAAATGAACAGTATTTATTCATTTGGTCATACCTTAGTGTAGAAAAGTCCAATTGACCTGACATTTTACTAGCAGAAATCTGAGACATAGAAATACAACTTTCATGAAGAACACAAATCCAAATTATGACCATAACCTTGTCAAATTGCCACCCAAACTTAGGTTACTAAATCTGGCAGAACCAGTTTTGCCCAAAATTTTGGATCTTATCCAATCTGGCCAGTTATGGTGTTTAGGCCATAACTTGAGTTACAAAACTCCAAATGGAGTGATTCAAAAAAAGAAATGTAATTAGACACAATAAGGAACAAGTTTCATGAAGACAACTTTGCCAAATTCCTACTGTACAAATAACCAATGGAACAGTAAACTTAGTGCTTAAAATCTGAAAATTGTGAATAACCAACACTAAGCTTAAAAATGGTATTGGCAACCCATACCAACTTTAGAATGCAAAATGTGGTATGTTGGGAGTATTAAAACCAATGTACCTATTGCTTATGCAAAAGTCAACATTTTAGTTGACTAATGAAATAAATAGTAACACCTAAACTTAAATTTCAAGAATTGTACAATTTAAAAGTATAACATGCCCTAGTACACCTAGCAAGATTGATTTGGATAGGTTGGCATGCCAATAGGGTTCAGTTAGTAGTACTACATATGGCATTATGCCATTCTCTGATTTCATGGCTTTTAGCCATTCGGACATTATGATGATACTTGGCCTTGTGCCTAATATTTATTACAGCTCATTAGTTGTTCTGTTGCACATCGGGAAATATATATGTAACCAATGGTGTGACAGCCCGAAGTACTTGATACCCAGTGCCAGTTTGCCCGATTATCCAGTCCAGTCATCCAGTATAGGTTACTTGGGCAATAAAAAATTAAAGAGGATAAATTTAATGAAATAATGAATATAACAAGTACAAAACAAATAAGACTACAAATAATTATTGAAAAATAGTCTACATAAGACATTAAAACATTTACTGCATATTTATTTTCTATTATTTCTTTTATTTCTATTAGTGGCACCACTAAGCATTATTGCTTAGCACGTTGCTTTTTGCCATGCGTAGGTTCTGGAGAGGCCGATAGAGAACCCAGTAGACCACAGACTAGGTGAGATCTTCTGCAGGTCTACATAGTGTCCGTGTCACCTCACCGTCTTCAGTGCATTGGTAGGACACTAGGTTTCATTTTAGTATTATGTAATCAAACTTTTATTTTCTCGTGTATAATTGAGACTTATATAATGTATTTTGATATTGATGTAAATAATGGAAATTGTGTTTATGAATGAAAAAGTGAATATTTATTTATGACTTTTATATGAATATCATATGAAATGAATGAATGAGAAATAGGAGTATATTTGAGAAATATTGAGATTTTGTTGATGAAATGGAGTTTGGGATTGATAGAAAATTTTGGAAGTGTTTTTCACAGGTTCCGAAGAACTGTTTTATCCATTTTTAACCGGCACTCTGTCGGATTTTCTATAAAATTTACGGAACCTCAAATAAATTATAATTTCAATAAATGCCTTAAATGAAATATATTGTACTTCATAATTATGATAAAAATAAATTAAGGAAGAATAAAATGATTGAGATAAAATAGGGTGTTCTGGTACACTGTGTGACATATCTTACTCTGCTATACTGTAGACGGGTAAGGGGTGTCACAAATTCTCTTTCATATTCAGCCACTGTTAGTTGTCTCTGGCGTAGGGTAATAAATTCCCTTCTCCTCTCTTCCAGGTATACACTGCCATACTTCTTTCTAAACTCAGTGAGAAAGAAATCCTAAGTTTTTTGTTCTGGTGGCACCTCACTAGTCACTGTATCCCACCATTGGTATGCATCATCTTGTAGTAGGGATACAGCAGCTTCCAAATTCTGCTCTGGAGTACAGTGAAGTTGTTTCAAGACTATTTCGGTTCTATCCAACCAGTTTTCAGCTATGACGAAATCATCTTCCCTTTTGCCCAGAAAATCCACTGCTCCGAACTTTCTGAGTTTCTCCAAATGGGATTTTTGATGTGGAGGTGGTGGTGATGGCATAACTCCTGCCATCTATCTGAAGAACTCAGCCATTTATTGAAATGTGGTTGGTGCCTCTGGTACTAGTGGAGCAGGTTCCCTCCTGTCTCCTAGCTCAGTAATAGATGGAGCATGACTCTCCACCTCCTCATCGACCGCTCTCTGCGATGTGGAGTCCATAGTATGATCAAAATAACAAATCAAAATATCTGCATTAGAGTCATCTTAACACTTACAATGCAATGCATGATATGCAATCTATCTAGGTCCAGAAACGCCTAAACTGTGCTCTGATACCACTAAATGTAACACCCCCTCACCCGTCTATAGTGTAGCCGAGCAAGGCATGTTACATGACATGCCGGAGCACCTAGTCTATGATTATCTTATTTTCAGAATACTCAATTTGGTTTAAGAAGCCTTTATGTAAAATTCATATCATATTGGTTATATTTGTATCTTGTAATAAAATTTGGTGTTGCAAAATTTTTAACTATCGGCAAAGTGCCGTCTGTAATTTGGACAAACAGTCATTTTTCACCTGTTAAAAACTGTCACACCCTACCCTTCTGTAAGGCATAACATGATCCCGTAGTATACCTAATGAATTACAAAACTTCGCCTACTAATAACCCATTAAATATACTACAAGGGATTTTAAACCTTTTCTTACTTCTTTTTAGAGTGGTGAGCACTATTAACAGGTGTTAAAAAAAATTTTTAACTGAAGTGAAACCAAATAACACATTTGAAGTATTAATAATTTCTGTAAAAATTTTGGCAGAGTGCCATCTGTATTTTGAATAAAATAGTTCTTTAAAAACCTATAAAAAGCACTTCCAATATTTGTTCAATCCCCAAACTCCAATATTCAATCAACACAATATGTTTCTCAACATTTACCAACTCAAATCCATAATAATTTTTCCATTGTTTTCAAAAACTGAGATAAAAGAAATATACCACAAATTTTACAAGTCAAAATAATTTACAATTTATTTACAACTTCAATGTACAATTTTAATTTACAACTGCTCAAAACCAAGAACAATATATACATACAGTGAACATACATTACAATACAAAATGCACAATATGTTATAATCAATATACCCGATGAACTCTCAATGTAGCACTAGCAGCCTAGTCTGTTGCCCTATCAGTCTGTCTACCTGCGACAGCAATGAAAAGCTATTACTGAGCCAATGTCTCAGTGGTGCACAACATTAACAAAATACAACTTTAAATCATAATTCATAAGTCATATAAATAGTGGATACTTAAAACCATAGTTAAATTCAAAGACAATGAATGTCATAAAGAATTTAAACTCTATTTCACAATATCACAATGAATATCAATAAATCACACACACAGCTTAATCATGTTCCAAAGTCCAATTCATCCCAAGAGCTGATGGCTAATGAGGAATAACATAGCTAGCTAGCAATAATATGAGTACTCATTCTATTCATCCTCAACAGGCACACACCTCAACACTTCAGCTAGAGAGGCAATTCAAAGTCAATTCATCCCACTAGACAAGCTAGCGAGGAATTCAATCAATATACATGATAGCTGTGGTTTCAAACCATTTACAATGTTTTTCAAGCAATAAGTATCCATCAAATATCATTAAGACAATTTTTCACAATTTAAACAATAATAGACAATTTGTCATAATTCATTTCAATTGAAAATTCAAAAGAAGTAACTGTTGTGCACAAACCTCTAAAGTGTAGCCTCTTGGCCTTGACTCAGTGTTTCCTTCCCTTTCCCTGAGTCTTTGCTAACTGAAATACACAATTTGAAGTTTTTCAGTACTCATTCTAATAATAAGGCTTAAATAATTAATTTATTAAATTTTATTATTTTACTTAGTCAACCTAAAATGTTGACCTTCGATGCACTCTAAGTGGATTAGGTTTAATGTTACCAATATATCACATTTTATAGCCCTTTAGTGTTGGTATATGTTACCAATTTTATTTCCAAGTATATTGCATTTTATTGCAATTTGTCGAATTTCGTATACTAATTTGACCTAACCAGATGACCTAGTTTCCTCAGTTTTCGGGTTTCGGTCCAAACTACGAACTTGTAGGTGTCACACCTCACCCCTCTATAAGGCATAACATGATCCCGTAGAATACATAATGAACTACCGAACTTCACCTACCGATAACTCATTAAGTACCCTACAAGGGATTTTAAAACAATTTTCTTATTTTTGATAAGTGGTGAGCATTTTCTAATACGTATTTAAAACATATGATTAAAAGTAAATCTAGTTAATATTTTTGGACTTTTTTTTTTCGCAAATTTTATAAAAATTTTGACAGAGTTCTGTCTGTATTTTGAGAAACCAATTCTTCAAATACCTGTAAAAAGCACTTCTAAAAATGTTTTCTCAACAATTACTTAAATTTCATAATCAAACTCAATCCATTTCAACAACTCCACAGTCATTTCAATCAATTTCCCAAGTTCAAAATTCAATAATCCTCAAAACACTAGCAATACATTTCATTCAAATTAAAGAAAATAGTTTCACTCATATTTCATTAGAGACAAAACAGTTTATATACATCCTTACAAAATTTACATCAATAGAAATACAAACAAAACTTTATTACAAACTTCATACATATTTTGTACAAGCTGCTCAAGACCCATTTACATGTCCATACATTTATATGTAATACATACATCAAAAGAAATATTTACAATTAGGGTATAAATTATACCCGATGACTTCAAGCTTATCGCTCCTCACACCTCAGCAGCTCAATCTGCTGCTCCTCTAGTCTCTGTATCGGCGACAGCAATAGAAGCTATCGCTGAGTACTAGGACTCAGTGGTGCACAACATACTAAAATAATCTTTATGCAAAATATAAATCACATTTATTTAAAAATTTGACTAAACATGAGCATTAAACATAAAACATGAATTATGAGATTTTAATGCAAACAAAGTTCATTTCAAAGTATCAAAACACATTTCATAAAACCCACAGTTAGATCATGCCATTCGAAACAAATAGAATCTCAATAGCCAGAGGCTAAAGAGAAATCACATCACAAGGCTAGCTAGCTCAAATATATGGATATCCATTCACATCCTCTTCTACTGGCACACCTCAACACTTCTCCAGAGAAGGAATCAAAATTCGAAACTAATTACCCCCACTAGTCGTGCTAGTGAGGTGTTCAAATATATGGTCATGACACTGTGGCTTCAAAACTTATCTTAACAATTTGCTAAACATTGTCATTTCAAATATACATAATAACATTTCAACAATTTAGATCAAACATCATAAGAATGCCATAATCCAATATTTCACATTATTCAAAACAGTATGCAAAAGATGATTATAAAAAGTATACGTTGTGCACAAACCTCAAGCGAGTCGCCTCTTGGCCTCGACTCGGTTCCTTGGGTTCTTTCCCGATATTCTTTTCAACTCAAACACACAATTTTACAATGTTTCAGTACCATAATTTAACATAAATCCATAAATAAATTTAGCCTTATTTTTACCTAGCTCTAATGTGCTAAACTCGACGTTCTCGAAATTTTGTGTTTTGGATTACTATTCACTACACTATTCAAGTCAAATTGTTGACTTCCTAAGGCTTAATAGGTATGGGAACTCCAACTTCACCCACATACCACATTTTGGTCACTAAACTTGTTGGTTTTGGTCATTTTCTCAAAACTTAGGTCTTTTAGGCAAAATGGCCAAATTTTCAGTTTTGGAGTCCTAAGTTGCACTGTTTCATTGGTCCTTTTACTGTTGCAATTTGGCAAAACTTTCTTTATAAAAAATGTTTCCTATTGTCTTAAGTTTATTCTCCTTTTTGAATCACTCCAATTGGAGTTTTGTAGCTCAAGTTATACCCAAATTACTGTTACTGTTCATGCTGCAGAATTTAGTCTGACAGATTTATTGATCCAACTTCGTTCAACAATTTGATCAAGTTAAGTCCATAATTTGGTCTAATTTTCTTCATATGAAATTTTCTAATATGTCTTAGGTTTCCATCGTTCAAGAATCACCTAAATTGGAGTTTTCTAGAGAGAGTTATAGCCATTGAAACTTTACTGTTCATATGGCAAATCTGCAGTCTGCAGATTCAGTGACCCAACTTTGCTCAGTATTTTGATTTGGTTAATGGCATAATTTGGGTTTGTGTTCCTCATGAAAGTTTTATATCTATATCTCATCTAACCACTGGTAAAATTTCAGGTCATTTTGACCTGCCTAGCTCGAGTTATGACCAAATGAACAAATACTATTCATTTGGTCAGGTTGTGCAGAGGCAGACTGTGATTCTTCAACTTTGGTCAATTTGTTCACTAGGTTTTAGTCACTTTTTGGGCATGCTTCCTAAATGAAAATTGTGTCATTTAGTGCCTATTTTCATCCCCAATTGGTCGCATATCCATTGGACTTGTAAAATTTCATTTTGGTCCCTCAAAGGAGATTTTGATTATGCTGCCAGCACATGACCTTATCCAATCCGAATTGGCTCTTAATTCCAACACTTCTAACACACCTCATTTGGTCACAAATGACCATTTTTCACTTCAAATTAGGTCAAAGACACCATTTACAAGTTTTCCACATTTTTGGTCTCTAAACCCTAATGTCCAAACCCTAATTCACTAACCTCATGCATTTAGCTATCTTCAAAGCTTTTAATCCTAACCATTCAACTAACTAAAGTTCTTAAACCCATTCAAACCATTCAAATCATGCAAATCACTCTCATATACATGCTGGCTGAAAATCATTCATGATCCCTCAATAAATTTTTATTTCATTTTAAGCATTTTTCGAAGTTAATTAAGTTATAAACACAAGTAATAAACTCATTTGCAACTTAAATCACTAACCTTTGTGTATCAACTTCTAACTCCCCTTTTCTCCAATTTTCTTTCTTCTTTTCTTCTTTCTTTGATGACCAATCTTCTTCTCAAGTGATTAAATCAAGTTTTTATGGGAGAATTTGGAGTAAGGTAGGGTCAAATGGGTATTTAAAAAATTGTATTCAAGCTTTCATGGAGGAGTCAATGGTGGAATTTGGGAGAGCCATGGTTGCTGTTTTTTTTTTTTTTTGAGGTAGGAGAAGACCATTTTCTTTTTTAATTTTTATGTCTTTTAAGACTCACTTTATGTATTTGAGTGGGTCAAATTTTGTGGGAATTAAAATAATTAATTTTGACATCATTTTGATGTCATAAAGTGACGTAATTAGCTTTTTTTTTCTTTTTTTCTATTAGTTCTTTAATTTAATTCCCAACTCTGAAATTTTCTTTTCTCCGATTTTATTTGACAGTTAGGTCAGGAATCAGCTCTCGAGGTAAATTGACCAAATTGCCCCTCGCCTGTTCATCTCGGTTTGCAAATAATCCAATATTTCTTCCGGCTCCCTAACCTAATTATTTGACTAGCTTAACAGTTCTTTTTCGTGATTTTCTCTTTTCCACTATGTTCATAAGGGTCCTAAGGACTACGGCGTCACATTTTATGGTTCGAAATTTGAGTTTAAAATGACTTCGTAGTCGTTCCCGAGAAGGTCACCCATCGCTGTGACTCTCAGCTCGTTTAACTTCTTATGTTCTGTTTTTCTTGTTTATACTTAACAAATTGGACATTACTAATTATTTGTGTTTATGGCTTCTCTAGTTGTCTTAAGTGTGGTTCTAATCCCCTTAATTGTCCGGACTGACACCGGTCACCGGAACAGTGAAATATACCAGGCTATGCAAATAGGGGTGTTACAATTCTCCCCCCCCCCCTTAAATAAATTTCGTCTCGAAATTTTATCTGGTATTAATCTCTGAACAGCTGTGGGTGCTGTCTCCTCATGTCCTCCTCTCGTTCCCAAGTAGCCTCTTGGCCTGAATGATGGTCCCACAGCACTTTTACCAACGGTATCTATTTGTTCCGTAGCTGCTTCACCTCATAAGCCAAAATCTCTATGGGTTCTTCTTCATATGTGAGGTCTGGATTCACTTCAATTTCCTCTACTGGTAGTACATGAGATGGGTCTGATCGATACCTCCTCAACATAGACACTTGGAAGACATTATGTATCTTCTCCAACTCTGGAGGTAGTGCCAAATGATATGCTAAAGGACCCACTCTTTCCAGAACCTCATATGGCCCAATGAAACTAGGACTCGGTTTTTCCTTTTTGCCGAATCTCATAATTCTCTTCCAAGGAGAAACTTTGAGGAAAACTTTCTCACCCATTGCATACTCAATATCTCTTCTCTTTAGATCAATATAGGACTTCTGCCGGTCTGATGCAGTCTTAAGTCGATCTCTGATTACTCTGATCTTCTCCTCAGTTTGCTGAACAATTTCGGGTCCAATCATTTTTCTTTCACCCACGTCATCCCAACACAACGGGTTTCTACATTTTCTGCCATACAAAGCTTCATATGGAGGCATTCCAATGCTTGATTGGTAGCTATTGTTGTAAGCAAACTCAATCAAAGGCAAGTGTATGTCCCAATTGCCCTCAAATTCAATCACACAAGCCCGTAGCATGTCCTCCAAGATCTGAATTACCCTCTCAGACTGGCCATCTGTCTGTGGGTGGAATGCAGTACTGAAGTTCAATCTAGTTCCTAGGGCTCTCTGAAGACTACCCCAGAATCTAGAAGTGAACCTAGGATCTTTGTCTGACACGATGGATACTGGCACTCCATGCAGTCTCACAATCTCATCGATGTATAACTTGGCCAATCTTTCCAAACTTTAGTCCATCCGGTCTGGTAGAAAATGAGCAGACTTAGTTATTCTGTCAACAATGACCCATACTGCATCATGACTCTTTTGTGTCCTAGGAAGTCCCATCACAAAATCCATCGTTATTCTTTCCCACTTCCATTCTGGTACTGGTAGTGGATGTAACAACCCAGCGGGTACTCGATGCTCTGCCTTTACTTACTGACAAGTTAGGCATTTAGAAATAAACTCTGCCACATCTCTTTTCATACCCATCCACCAGTAATGCTCCTTTAGCCCCCTATACATTTTTATGCCACCAGGGTGCATGGCAAAAGGAGACTCATGTGCTTCCTTCAAAATGATCTTCCTCAATTCAACATCATTAGTGTCGACACCATATTTTGGCCGATCCCTAGAATCAATAAAAATTCTTCTTTGAACAGCTAATCACGTTTCCGATCCCTCTTTGATAGGCGGTCACATTTCCGATCTCTCCTCACAAAGAATTGAATTAATGCTGAGCCCTCATATTCATTAAGGCCTCGCCGATCTCTCAAATCATTTACCGACCTCTCAAACCCGTTGTCGAATTTCCGGACCTGTCAAGTATATTCCTGATCTCTGTTGATAAATAAAATGAACTGGCACTAGATCTTTTCCTACCAGTTTTATTGCCGACCTCCTTTTCGGAAGATTAAGAGCTAAAGTTTGGGTTCGGTTTAACGAGGGTTCCGATCTTAAGTGTTCAAGTTAAATTTTCAATTTTAATCAAGTCCCGTTCAGCATTTCTCCCCCACCGATCTCATGCTTATTGTGCTTTCCGATCTTTTATACTTAGATTAATAATGGCATTTAGTTCATGTTTCGCTATGCTCATACAATCAAATACTTAGGCAATTCGAAGATTTTCTAATCACATCCATTCATTGAACAAAAGAGATATTCCATTTCATTTCATAATTTGTACAAGTTATTCGGTGAGGATCACCCCACTGATTTACATTCTCGCTCACTCTCTCTCTTCCTCGCCTCCTCCTCACTATCTTCACCATCGCCCGGAGCCGTGTCATCCATCCAAGAGAAGTCCTCTTCAGATAGCGCTTTTGAAGTTCGGCCAAGAGATCCTTATGAGCATTCACATAGGCTCCGCTATTCCCGACACCATCTCTTCATCCTTTTCCTTGAGCTCTTTTCTTTCTCCGAAAGCTCCTTATCCTTCGCGTAAGCTCCTCTACAAGTTGAGCGACTGAGCGGCTTCGTTGGCCTGAAGTGCCCGGACTTCTCCGAGAGCCCGTTCACTTTCACCAAGTCACGAGACCTTTCGCCACCGGTCTTCATGGTACTTCGCCTGGTCCCTCGACTTGAGATATATAATCCCGAGCGGATGAGAGTTGGGATCGGAGGGAAGTCAATTCCTGATTTTTCTTCCCAACCTCCTACCTGCACGCTGAATCTTTTCCCGAATCATGGTCCGTTCACCGCACACTCCACGCTTAGGCTCATGGTTCGAGTCAAGATATCATCGAGACCATTCTCGGGATAGCCTGTCCCGATCCTCTTGAAAGAAGATGGTAGATCCCGTGACTTTGGCAAAATCGGAGTTCTCCCTAACACCGTTATTCTTCAAGCCGATCAAGATTCGAGCGCCACGAAGAGGTCCTCCCGTAAGATTGAGAAGGCTCCTTCTCGTGCTTGGAATAACCGAGAGAGGCGGGGGTCGCTCTTCCGATCTAGGAGGAGATCTCGACAGCCTCAATGGTCGGCGGACCCAAAGGTTGAGGCGGTCTCTTTGTATCTCCTGTGTTCGTGGATCGGGTGTTTGAAGACGTTCCAACGCTTCATCTCCTTTACCTTCCGAGATCTCTCTTTCCTTCTTCCGCTTCCTAGAACCCTCACCACCCGCCATACCGCACGTAAAAGAGGTTAGTGAGATCGCTAAGGTCCCGAGAACGAGATATAGAAAATACCAATGCCAAGGTCGAGAGCTAAGTTCGCGATCTCACGGTAATCAGCTGCATGGTCCAATGGTGCGATTCGCCACCGCATTTGGACAGAATATTTTAGAGTGGTGGCCTGACTTTTCACTCCGTCACTATCAAGCTTTCCTCTTGACTCGTGGTAATGTGTTTGAGCGAGGGCCCTGGTACCACCAGCTACGAGGAAAGTCCTCAAAGCGGCTGATCTTTACTCCTCGTAATGAAGAACCTGTTCTTCCAATTCTTAAGGGATGAGGGCAGATCGAAAAGAGTCCGCAACGAGGCTTCGCTGAAAGAACCAGGTTCGCCATCCTTTCGCGAGTTAGTCTGGCAGCTCGGCGAACACCTTAGCCGTAGGTCCGATTCCCTTAGCTCGGCATAGACCTCGAAAGCTACCAAGATCCGCCACGAGTTGGGGTGGATTTGAACAATGGATGCTCGGTGAAGTTTTAGGACCTCCTTATAGAAATCGGCTAGAGGGAACCTCGGACCGCCTTTAATCGTCCTCGTACACCATGACCATGTCATTCTCTTCAAAAGAGTGATCGACACGAAGATCGCCATGGCACTTGATCACTCATATGAATCAGACAAATGTTGTATTCTTGAACAAACGATTGCAGATCGGATTCTCGAAGAACCGACTAAGCTCGTCTATAGGAAGGGTCTCTCTCCTTGAAGGTGGTGCAAGCCTTGATGGTATGACCCGACTGGAGCAGACCCTTGGGGTTTAGGTTGCACGGGCCCGATCGCCTCTTCTTCGCCGACGATGACCATGAGAACTGAATGGAAGGAGGGCTCGCCGCTCTGACCTTCGGCACCGCTCATTTGTAAAAGAGACAAAGAACTTAAACAAGAAAGAAGATCAAAGTTCTTACCGAGTCCGATCGGGCCGGAGAGACTGGAGAAAATGAGAGAACTTCAAGTTGTGAGCAGGATTGAAAATGGAATGAGAGAACAATCGCTAACCCTCCCACCCCTATTTATACTAGTCCAAGCATTTAATGCTCATGAGGTTCTAGGCAGCATCGATTGGTGGGACTCGACAAATGTTTCGACACTTTTCTCAAATATCCGAATGTTCGAGATCGGTTTATTAGAGATCGGCATAATAAGTTAAAAATTTTGAATAAAGGATCTGCTAAGTGTCATTCAGTTAAAGAATCAGTTTGGATAATAACATTAGGTATATGAAAATAATCAATGAAAAAATAATAAGATTATAAACGACAAAATATTGTATTTATTTTCAAAAGTTCGGATTACATCATTTGGGCGATCTCTAGGATCGGATTACACTAACATTGGATCACATCATTTCGTGATCTCTAGAGATCGGATTGCATTGAAAATAAAATACATCATTTGGGCGATCTCTAGCGATCGGACTACAATAAAGGTCTAACTACAACATTTGGGCAATCTCTAGAGATCTGATTACATTTCAGATTACATCATTTGGGCGATCTCTAGAGACCTGGAACATCCTATCTAAAAGGCCTATGTCAAAGCCTAGTCTTGTGGTCAATCAAAAGATGTGTTTGACCAGAGATCTACTGTTGGCATCGGATAGATGTGCAATGATGGGGTGACTATGACTCCCATGAAGAGGAGAGACATCGCCACCGATGTTACCACTGAAACCGACTACCGCTTTAACACCCAATGTGGAGGAAAGACGCCGTCGAACATCCAATGCGATGAGAAGCCGAATGAACTCGAGAGCGACTCGAGATCGGTACAACCAAAGTCCGCAATACGCATCGATCAAATCCATCCTCTCACCATCATCGCAAAGGTCATTCGATCACCGGATCGTGAATTTTCATCGGTAAGTAAAGAAGTTCATCGGAAAAGATCAAAGCCACGCTTATAGCCAAAACTTCCACCGAGCAATGCTAGAACAGTGGAAAGTAAGAAAAGAAGAGAGGAAAGTCGATGAAGAAAATGTCTCCGTCGTGGGTATATATAGGGGAAATGGGCATTTAATGTCGAAGGAAAACGGCGGACGCCGAGAATCGAGATGTAATTAATGCTTGGATCGAATCCGCATCGATTAAGGGATAATAGAGATCGGAGATAGGAGATCAGCATGAGAGATCGAATAGGAGCTAGGGGAGGGATCGGAAGACAAAAGAATAAGACAAATAACCGTCGCCGAATCGAGTGAGGTAGTTAAAGCGTGGCACGAGATCTCTACCGCACACCTAAGAATCGCCCGCACGTCGACAGTGTGGTATGTCATGACGTCTTGTACATCCCAATCTCCACCGTTGATCTCACTTGTAAGGATGAATCCGAACCCTTGGATCAAAAGAGAAGATGACAATACCAGCTTTTTCACTCTTAGCCCTCGATCGTTCCGACAAGAGGACTCAAGACCGCCGATTAAAAGAGGAAAAGGACAAATATTCGGGAAGCGATTTCAGCCATTCGTTTTGATTCTCTTTAATTCGAACGTCCGATCATGTACTTCAAAATCTTGACCCTCCATCTCCTCAAAATAAATCTCGACCCTTCATGGGGAGCACCCGATTCCTATAAATACCGCATGAAAACTGCTCAAGGACGGAAAAATATAGACAAGAGGTCATATTATCGTGGAGGAACTCAAACTTCATTCAGCTTTGTTACTCATTGCTTTGTAGTGATTAAAAGACTTTTGAAACTAGTTTTCAGGAGTGTTTTCTTGAAAAGATTTTGAATCTCGAACTCTACATTTCCAGCTTGTTCATTATCCGTCATACTCTCATCATCTCTCGCTTTTCCTCTGCTCAAGCTCAACTTCCTTCCACCGGTTCTTACCGTTACCTTTTAGCTAAAGCATCTCTCGGTTTCACGATGCACATCAACTCTCAGCCGATCAATCC